>NC_069398.1:35320000-35920000 GCF_027475565.1 Acinonyx jubatus | reverse complement strand
ATGCTGGATGCCTGTCCTGCCAGCGAAGCCCGGTCTCCCCCCAACCCTTCCACGCACGGGGGCCGTGGCCGTCCTGAGACTCGGGGAGGGGAGTAGATGAGCCAGGTCTGAGTTCCTGACCACCGAACCACACTCAAGAGCGTGCCGCGCTCTGGGCAATGCGGGGGGAATGGACCGGCAGGACGTCGATCCCCTCTCTGAGCCTCAGTTCCCCTGCCCCTCACTTGGGCTCCCGCTAGAGAGTTCCGAGGCTCCTGGCCCCAGCCGCCCACCCGAGACCAGCACAGCGGGTGCACAGACCCACGACAGGGCTAGACTTCCATTGCCGGGTGGGCTGGGGTCTAACGGGTAACCTTCCCTGTGCCTCCCAGGAAGGAGACTGTTCCGTGAGCTTCTGCCCCTACACCCGCAGGGCGGCTGGCGGGAGGGACACTCCCTGGCCGCCCGCCAGCCCCCCGGCAGGCCTGCGGGTGACTTCTGGAGCCTGGCCAGATGCCGTCACACGTCCCAGGGGCCCCTCCGCATTCTTGGCTTTTGTTTCCGATGACGCGGGGTCCCCCGGAAGAGGGGAGTCATGGCGGGGAGGGGCCTCGGCGTGATTCCAGATCCTCACCGGGACATCAGGCCCTGAGCCCAGTGGCAGGAAGGGGCCGCACAGGCCCACGTGCAGAGCACAGGCCGGGGGGCTGAGGCCCTGAGGCCCGGGTGCAGGGAGAGCAGGACAGCCCAGGCCTCGGGGCACACGGGGGCCGGGGAACCCGGCTGGGTGGCTCCGGCCCCACAGTCCACTCCCCTGGCTGTGGGCGTCGGCGGGGC
Source organism: Acinonyx jubatus (assembly GCF_027475565.1). Lineage (NCBI taxonomy): Eukaryota > Metazoa > Chordata > Mammalia > Carnivora > Felidae > Acinonyx > Acinonyx jubatus. The sequence goes on along the minus strand of NC_069398.1, from coordinate 35,919,184 downwards.
CCCTCCGGGTTACAGGCAGCAACAACTGTGCCCTATTTATACCATTGCTTGACTGTCCATGGGCTGCGGCCGGCAGATCCCGACCAGGATTCCGCTGTGATCGGTTTACATTTAAAATAAATGTTTCCTTAACTCGAGTCCGATCTCCGGCAATGAATTTCGGGAAGCGGGGAGCCAGGTCCAGCCTGCAAGAGAGGCCTCGCTGCTGGGCACTCGGGGACAGCAGCGACGCGGCCAGCAAGAGCGGTCCCCCGACCCTCCTGTACCCCGGGGGCTCCGTGCACCCTGGAGCCTCACGCGCCAGGTGACCCCGAGGCAGTCCTGCCCAGCCAGCCTCCACGCCAGCCTCCCTTCTCCCCGCCGGAGTCCCGGCTTCTGCACGCCTCAGACACAGTTCCTCACCCGGCCCTGCCCACCTTACAGACGGCTCTGGAGCCTTCCCAAGGCGGGCTGTGAGAGAGACTAGCTCGAGGCACATGGGGCCTTGTTTTCAGGCACCCCGACGGATGCCAGTGGGTCAGATTGAACTTCATGGCTCTTGCCGAAGACGCCCCTGACCTCCTTGCTCTAAATGCAAAGGGACTCTCAGAGTTCGCTTGGGGAACACAAAATGCAGCCTCCTAACCATGATGGCAGCAGCCTGAGCTTGGCTGTGCCTCAGGATCCAGTCCTGTCGGTCTCGGCCCCAGCACGCCCCATGGAAGGCAGACGGGGAAGAGGCCGGGGGCAGCTGAGGTGTGCTCACGGCCACCTGCTCCTTTGAGCAAAGATCGGGGAGGGGACCACGAAGACGGCCCTGGCTGGGCTCCCAGTGAAGCCACCAAAACCCCCAGACCGATGAGCAAAGCCTCCAAGGAGGCTCCTCAGTGCCCCTCTCTGTCAACCCAAGCTCTTGGAAAGGCTTCTTCTCGGCCGGATGAGGCCCCTGGGCCCCTGCTCTGAAGAGGGGCCCGGGTCATCAGCCCCTGCCTCGGGGGGTGGCACGCAAGGCCAGAGCTCGGTAAGACAAGGGCACTTGTCTCGTGTGTGAAGAGCGTCTGAGCCCGACGAGGCCCAAAGGGGCCGGTCCAGCTCCAGCCGAGGAGCCAAGCCCTGATGCAGGTGTCAGGGACCCCGGGTGGTCCAGGGAAGGGGAGGGCGATGGGGACCCCGCCTGCATCCCACCCCAGCCTCCAGCAGCCCTGCCCTGGGGACCCAACTTGCTTCCAGGCCTCACGGTTTTGAGGACACATGACACCCCCAGCCACCTGAGGGAAGCCTCTGCCCAGGGGAGACGTGGCAAGGTCATGGGCGGGGCTGGCAGGGGAGGCGGGAGGTCTTGGTCAGCCGAGGCAGGCGCTGGGCCAGGCTCCCCTTCCTTTGCAACCCTGTTGGGGCTGCAGTGCTCATTACCTCCCCTCCGCTAGGGCGAGGGACTCCAGCCTTGAAACCCACAACTACTGTGCCCCGCTTGGGGCGCTCTTCTCTCCAGACAAGGGGGTCTTGGCGGGGCGGGGGGGGGGGGGGGGAGGGGGGGGGTAGTAAAAGCAGCCCATGTGACTGAGTGCCCACTGGGCACCAGGCTCTGTGCCTAGAGCCTCACCCTCTGAGGTGGGTGTGCTGTGATGCCCATCTGACAGAGGAAGAAACTGAGGCTCGCGGGGCCAGGGGCCAGATGCCGGCATGCTGACTTCCGAGGCCCTGTGCTGGATCACGGTGATGTCGGGACGGTGGCGACATTGGGTGAGGACTGTGTCCCGAGAAAGGCAAAGACGTGGTCTGATCCCAAGGCCGCCTCTCAGGCAGCGGGAACCACAAGCGTTTCGTTTCCAAGCCCAGCAAACCCTGGAGGCCACTGTGTGTCCCACCAAGTGCTGCGGTGACCTGGAACTCACGGCCTAGCGGAGGAGGCAGAGAGTGGGTAGGTGGCCCCGGTGCCTGCGGTCAGGGCTACGGAGCTGCAGGAGAGCAAGGGAGGGCCCAGTGTCTGTGGGCTGGGGTGCTTCGGGGACAGCTCGACCCAGGAAGTGCTACCAAAGCTGGGTTTTGAATGCTGAATAGGAGTTTTTCTCCGAGGAGGAGCGTTCCAAGTGCAGAAGACAGTATATGCGAAAGTGTGACGTCTGTGAGAGCGTGCTGAATGCCAAGTGCGTCGAGGGGCTCGTGCATCAGGAGGGGAAGTCGAGGGGGAGCCCCGTGTGTATGGCAGTGGCAGAGACAGGATCCACTGTCCCGGCCCCAGCTCCCCCGCCATCCTGGGGCCCCTCCCGTCTATTTGCAAACATCCCCTAGAGGCCTCTCACTGCGGACCGGAGGTGGTGCAGGACAGGCACCCACTCGGCGGGGGCCAGAACTCCCGAGGCCAAGACAGCAGGCACTTCCTGGCTCTGGGCTCAGATCCCGGGGGAGGCTGGGAGGGGCACCCAGGGTGGCATTCCAACTCCTACTACACAATTTGTCCATTTCCTGCCCTGGCTGCAAATTTCAACCATTCCCTCACAGGCCATCTCCGGCCTCTGCCCACTGCCTGGCCCTGCATTGACCCTGGAACCGGCCAGGCCCTCAACCAGCATCCTGGTGCGGGCACGGGTGCCAAGCCAGAGTGGTGGGGAGACTGGGGTCTCACGCGGTCTGTGCCTCCCTGGGCCACGTGCCTGGCCACGGCGCCACCTGCTTTTGGCCGTGTGGGGCTGGTGCCAGAGGCCCTCTAAGGTAAGAGGCGCCGGCCAGAGGTGGGACGTGGGCTCCTGCTACCTGCTGAGGGTGGGCCTCTACCTGTTAACCCTGAAAGCGTGGTCCCTCCTCTCGGGGAGGGGGGCCTTGAGGGGGGCCCAGGCCTGAGGCGTCAGCGTTCCAGGTCCAGCACTCAGATGCCCAGCACCCCACTCCCCGGCAGGCCGACCTAAACAGATCCCGGGAGATCTGGCAGGGATCCTTCTGGAAACTTGAGAGAGCAGAGCACTCCATCTCTGCGGGGACCCTCTCTAAGCTCAAAGATTGCCCCGCCCTTAAGAGCATTATCCTGGAGACCAGGTGAGGGCGTCCGGCCTCCCTTGCAGCTAGAACGCAGTCCTGCGAGCTGGGCCCCGCACGTCTGGGCCCCGAGCAAGTCTTCTGGGGAAGCTGGGAGCCCCGGGGACCCCCTCTTGAGGGCCTGTGGCCTGCCAGCAGCCCAAGGCCTTTGGGGTGTGTTCAAGTCCTGTCCACAGAGTCTGGGGGCTACCCTTAATAAGTGATCCTTAACAAGTGTCCTTGGGCATAAACCAGCTGAAATGGGGCCTGCTGCTGGCAGCCAAGAATTTAACGCAGGCTGACGCCGGTTGGGAAGCTAGGTGCCGGGGCCGACGGGCACTCTGTGGATGGTGGCAGCCTTGTATGGTGCCCACCCAGCCTGGAGACCCCCTCCCCGCCCCGCTCAGCTCCCATTTCCTGGCCCCAGCCTGGGCCTGCCAGGAAGGACCCTTCCCCGATGCCCTAGAGGGGTCGATCTCTCTTCGTCCCCAGAAGCAGGCACCCAGCTGAGCCCCTAGGTGTGGGAGCGGAAGACCCCTGCCTCCCAAACCCCGTGTTGAGAACGGCAGGCGCTGGGAGGTCCCCGGCGCCGTGAGAAACCCCAGAAGAACCCTCGGGGGTTCAGGCCCCCCCCCCGCCCCGAGCTGGGCCAGACCTCCAGCTCCCAGTTACAGCCCCAGAGCATGCTCCCCGGGGCCTGAGGAAAGGCTATCAGTGGACACGTCCCATCTGGGGACACCCGTGACCTGGCCAGGATGGCAGGGTCCCAAGCGTGCCCCGCGGTCACCTCACGCTGGAATTTGCACGGCAGGCCCAAAGGATCCGGCCATGTCTCTAATCGGGGGATACCATGGCTCTCCGTGTGATGTGAACCCACTGACCACCAACCAGCGACCTCATTCTGTGGTCTGGCTGTGCCCGAACAGCTCCATCCTGACCGTGGGGGAGGATTCGCTGAGAAGGTGCCCCGAGAGGGAGGGGAGAGTCCCAGCTCACCCATCTTGCTGCTCCCACTGCCATACCAGTGACCAGCCATCTGTGCGGCATGGGGCTTCAGGAAGGGCAGAGAATGCCACGCGGATGCAGACCCTGGGGGCCACCCCGCCAAGGGGGAGCCAGGAGAACACAGGGTGTGATGTGGGGCCAAGCTCACATAAAGGGTGTGTTCATCCAGGCCGCGTGGGGCTGGGCGCCCTCCAGCCCAAGCTGTGAACCCAGACAGATTTTCCATGCTGGGGCCCAGGGCCCCCGCCAGCCTGCTGTTAATAAAAAGTCACAAGGCTCAGCCAGAGCAGCTCAGAGAGACGGGACGGCCTTCCAACACATTCTAGCTTAGTGATTTAATGGCAGAGCCGGCGTGCACTATTTATGTAATAAATCCATCCATTTGGGGGTTTTAGTATGTCAGAGGAGGCTCCTCCCCAACCCCACCCCCCCCCCCCACAAACACAGAATCCTGAGAAAATCTCATTTCACAGGTTCCCATGAAGCCAGGTGCAAAGCAGCCGTGGCCGGCGTGGAGCCCGACTCCGGGAACATCGCTGCTGGCAGCCGGAGGGAGAGCGCGAGGCAGGGCTTTCTGGGTGTGGCCGCCCTAAGGCAGGCAGGTGGCTCTCTGCTTCCCAGGAGAGGCGCCCCCCCCCCCCCCATCGCCTGACCCCACTCTGGGGGGAGGGGGTCAGCCCCTCCGGGCAGGGGCTACATCCCAGCCGAGAAGGTCCTAATTCGACTTGCTCACCGGCGACCGCACTCCTACAGACTTAGGCACTGAGGCAGATGCTTCGGGCACAGGCTTAAAACCCGCCTCCGAGCTAGACATTCAGCTAAGGTTCATGGACCAAATTTCAACTCCAGCATCAGAGCAGACCCTGGTAATCTGACGGACGCAACTCAAACAGCCCGACTACACCCCAATCTGCCCCAGGCAGCGAACCAAAGACCTCTTAGTACTTGGCTTGCAGGTGCGGGCAGAGGGCACGAGGAAACGCCCTCTTGCAAGACACCAAAGCCCCTGAGACGGGTTGAGCTCTGGGGCCTGGATCCAGGCGACTGCCCCCGAGTCTGCCAAGCACCCCCCTCCTCCATCGGCCCCCGTGATAGGCGGTCGGTTTGCTGCGAGGCGGGAACCGGGAGTCCATGCACGGTGGCGGGCTGGTCACACACAGGGCCCCCCAGGCCCCACACCCACCCCGAGAGTGAGGTTATGGTTCCCCGGGGCGGACGAGGGCACACGAGAGCCTGGGGGTGTTTGACGGGTTTGCCAAGGCGCCCCAGCCAGAAAGGGAGAGACAGCACTCAGGGCGGAGCCTCGCACAGCCCACCGCCCACCAGGGGAGCCCACTGGGCCCTGCGTGCTCTCCTCTGCTCCTGCAGGGCCCTGGGCCCGGGAGGGCGCGGGGGGCGGGCACGGGAGTCTCAGCAGGCCCGCCCCGTGACCCCGCTGTGCAGAGGCAACAGGCAGACGTGGGCCCTGCCGATGACCGACGAGGGCCCTGACTTCATGCGTGCCCCAAGAGGCACGACCAAGCGGGCCAGCTCTGCCCCGAGCCCCGAGCCCACCGACCGGCACCCCGTACCTGGGTCAGCGCCGCGATGCGCTGTCGGTCATCTGCCTCCCGGGGCCGCCAGCGCCGTCAGTCGGTAGCGAACACAACTCGCCTCTAATAAAACAAATCATCTGAGGCTGGGGAAGCCACAAGAGGAAACAGCTGTGTGCTCTTGGCTGCGAACACGTGTTTCTACGCCCATCTCCCCGCTCCCCACTCTGCTTCTGCGGAATTCCGGATTCTTGGCCATTTTCTGACGGCAGAGCGTTCTGTGCTGGGGAGAGCGGTTCCGAGGCCTCGCACACATCACCTGGTCACACGCAGGCAGAAGCCGGATCCGCAGGCCACGCTCAGTGCCCGCTGTGTGGGTGCGGAAAAGTGAGCCGTGGACCCTGACCCGACTGTACCCCACAAAGGCCGTCCCAGCCACAGATACCGACAACGCCCAAGGTGAAATGCCTCCTGTGCACAAAGGCGTCGGCCAGGACATTCAGATCGACCCTGTCCATAACTGTCACAAATCGGGACACATCCAAATGTCCACCAGTAGACGAAAAGAAAAACAATCTGGGCGGGGGCGGGGGGGGGGGGTGTGTGCCTGGGTGGCTCAGTCGGTTGAGCGTCCGACTTCGGCTCAGGTCACGATCCCGCGGTCCGTGAGTTCAAGCCCCGCGTCGGGCTCTGTGCTGACAGCTCAGAGCCCGGAGCCCGTTTCAGATTCTGTGTCTCCCTCTCTCTCTGACCCTCCCCCGTTCATGCTCTGTCTCTCTCTGTCTCAAAAATAAATAAAAACCGTTTAAAAAAATTAAAAAAAAAAAAAGAAAGAAAAACAATCTGGGGAACGCAGCGGGACCCTCATGAGAACGACAGACTGACCTGCTGATAAATTCAATGACACAGGTGACTCTCAGGGAGCAAAAGCTGTGAACCAAAAGCACATGCAGCGTGTGCACCCGTTGCTGGGAATTCTGGAGCAGAAAGCACGGGTCTGCGCTCGCTGGGGCCAGAATAGCAGCTCTCCTGATGGGGGACGGGTCCCGGGGTGCAAGGAAGTCTCCTGGGTGTCAGGGGATGCCCCATACTTTGGGAGCTGGGTACCCAGGTGTGTACGTGTAAGAGGTCACGAAGCTTCGCACACAGCTTTGTGCATTCCAACAGAGCCCCACGGAAAGACAGGTAAATGCTTGAGGAACGTCAGTCCTCCCGCACCCTGACCTCCTTCAGCTGAGCTTTACCTCCCAAAGGCAGGAGCCAGAGGCGGGTCCTGCACAGGGAAACCCACCCACCCACCTGTGGCAGCAGAGAGGCTGTTAGGGGGCTGTGTCCTCAGACCAGGTGAAGACAGGTGCCTACTTCGGCCCCAGGACCACTGTGTTGCGGCGGGTCTTAGAAGTGGAGACGCTGAGATCTGAGCCCGCTGGCTCCAGCCTGATGTCCGGGGGGGGGGGGGGGGGGGGAGGGGTGTCAGGCCCACGGCGCCAGGCAGGTTCCCTCGGGATTCGCCGACCCTGGGGAGAAAAGGCAACGTCCAGAGCCTCCCCAAGGACTGCATCCCATCACCACACGCCTCCACCAATACCAGCACCACGGCTGCCGACCTCACCTCCCCCGTCACCTCGACCTCCACCACCTCCTCCATCACCACCTCCACCGTCACCGCCATCGTCTCAGTCATCCCTGTAAGTGTCGTACCACTACCCCCATCCCCTCATCACCATTACAACCCCTCTGAGCCTATTTCCTTCACTGCTAAGATCTGGTATCCGGAGTCCCGAGGCAAGTGACGAGCCCTGCAGTCCAACATGGGTCTTCAGGCTCTGACTACAGGGCTCTTGCCCCTCTGCCCTCGGTCCCACGGCCCCTCCAGCTCCCTCCACAGCCTCGTTCCGAGATGCTGAGATGTGTCCCCTGGAATCCCAGCTAAAAGTCATCCTGAGATCCTGTTTTCAAAGCTCCGTGTAATCCACGCGGATCTGGACATCCTAGCCTCTTCCTCACGCACCCAAAAGCGTTAACTTGAAGGCAATCCTGTGAGTTGCGCCAAGTACCAGGGCTCTCCTCAGAACCAACATGGCGGCACCCCGTCTCAGCACCCTGAACTCAAGCCTCCCCCGTTGGAAGTCTGCTGGGGGGAACTGCCCCCCCAAAGAATGGCTACCACCAACGGAACAGCCGTGCCCTCGGCAGGCACAGAGCAGAAACCTCCCCCAGGACTCGACAGCCATGCAGAGCTACTGTCCGACAGGGTAACACTCGTCACACGTGCTACTTACCTGTCAATTAAAGGTGAGTGACGCTTTGGGCACTCAGAACCTCGGTCACACGGGCCACACTTGAGACAGGCGGCCGGTGGCTGACATATTGGACGGAGGCTCCGTCCATGGGATGGAGCACACCTGTCACCTCAGAAAGACTGTTGGACTTTGTGGAGGTGTGGAGGTGACAAGCCCCAGTCAGGACTGCCTCAGGATCCAGAGCCGAGGGTCCGGAACCCGTGCAAGTGTCCTGGGGGAGGCGGGGCAGAACCAAGCACCCCAGACGGGGTGGCTGTGGACAGCACATATCTGCCCCCCGCGGCTCTGGAGGCTGGAAGTCCCGGGGGAAGGGGTCTGCCGGCCACTCCCTTCCGGTGCCGCGAGGGACAGTCTGCTGGCCGTCCTTGACGCTCCTTGGCCTGCAGGTGGCGATGCCGATCCCCACCGCCACTGCCACGTGGCCTCCCGCGCGCGTGTCTGCATCCCCTCTTCTGTGATACCAGCCCCTGCTCCAGCGTGGCCTCAACTTAACCATCACATCTGCAGAGTCCCTACTTCCAGGTAAAGCCACTTACACAGGTTCCAGGGGGACATGAGTTCTGGGGGGGCCCCCGCCCCCTCCACCCTGCAGCTCCTCGTGCCCCCGTCACCATCCGCACTCTTTCATGGAGACCCACCTGCTGACCGTCTGTCTCTACTCCTAGGGCACCGGCTCCTGCGTGGGCACCTGGCCTTATCAACACCGCTCAGCAGGAACCCGGCCCATGGTACACGCTCAACAAACACCTGCCGAAGGGACGGGCGAGTAATACAGGGGCCACAGTGGAGATCAGATTCCAGATTCTCTAGAAGGCCTAGGTCGCGTTGTGCACCCCAGACAAAGCATTCCGGATCCGGGCAGATGATCGGGGAAAGATCAGCCTGGGTCGGAAGCCTGCATCTGCTGGGTGGTGCAGTCAGCCGTTCACTGCCCTGAGCCCCCGTTTCCTCATCTCCACAACAAGCCGGGAGGCTCGCCTCTGCAGGCTGACCTGGGGGTGGGCAAAAGGATGGCCAGGGTCGGGCCTGATGGAGAATCACCCCGGTCTCCAAGATGGCCTTGGGCGAGGAAGGGTCTTGAGGAAGGGGCTGTCTGCGCTCAGAAGCCCGTGAGTGCCGCACCAAGTGACGGTGTGGCCGTGTCGACCAGTCCTGGGCAATCGGCTCCAGGGAGCCACTTGTCCGACGTGGTGGCCGGGAGCCACGGCACAGAGCTGAAGTCTGGGGACCTTGCCACTCCCGCCTGCCCCCAGAGTCCCGCGGGGGCTGGGGTGGGAGGGAACCGGGGAGAAGGCAGCTGGCGGCCCAGGGAGCTTCTGGAAGGGAGCCGCTCTGGAGTGGCGCTGGGCCTCTTTACGCGGCCCGCCCAGGCCGGGGCGCGTACTCCTCCTCCCCCGGAGAGGAGGAAGGCCAGGGGGCTGGTGGCAAACCGTCCTGGCGGCTCCCCAGGGGCTCCTGGACAGGCTCGAGTTTCCAAGGAGCATAAACTGTCTTACAAATTAAGATAGCAACTCCGATGACTGAGAACATTAAAAATAGCTACGCTTGCTCAGCCCCTCCTCAGGGTTCTGTGGGAAAGAGTCCGTCAGCTGGACGGCTGACCCCACGGGCCTCACGCTGACGCGGGGCCGGCCCAGCTCCTGGAGAAAGCGTGGGAGGAGCTGCAGGCCTGGGTGCCCTGTGAGCGGTGAGCGGCCAGGCGGCCCACCCTGCAGCGTCCCTGGTGACAGGAGGGGACATCGCTCAAAGAGCGTGTTGCCACGGCATCTGCCCCGTGGGACTGGTCACAGCCCCTCTGGCCCCTCTTTGGGTCACTTCCTCTCCTACAGCTGCCTTTTCCCAGCCTGCCGTGCACAAGAAGGAATCCTTTGGCCCCACTCGAACATTAAGAAGGGACACGTTAGTACACAAGTCCTAGCGTGTGCATAACAAGGACGTAACCGAGTCGGGTGCCTTTGGCTCAAGTACGGAAGAGCTGACTCGAAACGGCTTTAAAGCGTGCTGTGTCGCGTGACAGGAAGTCTGGGCTGGGGCACTCAGCGATTATGTGACATCACAGCACTTGGGATCCCTCCTCTTCTCTGCTCGGCCGTCCTCACTTGGCCTCAGTTCTCAGAATTGGTCTTCGTGTTTGTAAGATGACTGCCATGGCTCCGGGCATCACATCCCCATCCACCAACCTCCGAAGACGCCCCTGCCTTGTGCCTCTTTGTAAGAGCCAGGAATATATTCTCAGGGACTCTCTAAAGTCTCATTGCCAGAATAATTACAAGAAGTTGTCTCTTTGTGCTAAAGGGAACATGTATTCCTTTTGTAGCACAAAGAAAGTTTAATATACTTTTCTAAAGAAACCCTCTTGTCAGCGGAGTGCAGGATGTGGACTCCAGAGCCGTGGGCTCGGTCCTCCCAGAGCAATCCCAGGCTTTGCCGGAAAGGTCCAGGACAAGGGGGGCCCGGGACAGCCAGCACCACGTACAAGAACCCACCGAACCCCCGGATCCCAAGGAAGACTTTTCTCTCCTCAGTGCCCCACCCCCCGGCTGGCGCTCCAGCGCGGAGGGTTCCAGAGGGCGAGGCCTTTTCCCCTCACCGGCTGCAGGGTCCCTCCAAGGAACACAAACGGGCATCTTGCCCCACGCGGCCCGGCCCTGTGTCAGCTCACGGGCTCCGCTGTCCCTCGCCACCCTAGCGAATCCGGAACTCAGCGGCCTGACGTGACAGGAGTTTACGGATGGCTCACTCGAGGCCCCCGGATGCTCCGCGACCCGGGGATCACTCAGGACCCCAGACTCCAGAGGGAGGAGGGGCCCCCCCACGGGCGCCTTCCTTCCCCACCCCTCCGTCCTTCGTGGGGACTCGGGTCCTGGGGGCACTCCGTGACTCCACGCCGTAAAGCCACAAGCCGGCATGCAGAGCAGCCCTGTCTCCTGATGGACCCTGGCGGTGGGCTTGGATCCGCGGGCCGTGATGGCAGCAGGAAGCATCCAGGCCCCCCTGTGAGGAGCGTCACTCCAGCGGCAAGGGGTTTGTAGACAGGAGGCCGGCGGGGGGGCCCTGTCCGCAGAGCCCGTCCCGCTCTGTCCAGGCCCCCTGGTCCGGCCCGGCTGGACCAGCTCACAGGACTGGGACAGAGACCGAAGCAGTGTGGCTGTTTCTGTCACGTTAAAGCACAACATTAATTCAGCCATGTCTCCTGACCTCGAAATGTCTGAGGAGCAGAGCTCTTAGAGATGAATTATTCATATCTGGGGGACCCATTCTCCCAACATGTGGGAAAATACACTGGGTTTTCCTCCTAAAATGGGGCTGTTCCACCTGAGGGGCTTGTGGAGAAAGAGGCTTTCCCGGCAGACCCCTCCCCACCCCCCACCATGGTCTCCCCTGCGGGTCACGACCCCCGACGCGGGCCTGGCCCAACGGATGACTGATCGGGTCTGGATCGATCGCAGGCACGCGTGGATCGAAGTCTGCAGGAAGCTGTGCTGGGTCTTGTACCCCGGCCAGAGGCCAGCTGGGGGAGCGGGGACACGGGCGGGGAGGGAGCGCTCACGCCCAGCACCCCCGGGTGTCGGCCCGCTCTGTGGCCTCCTCACCACCCCCCCCCCCAACACCCGCATTCATAAGGTGTTTGCTGAGCCAGACGGTGACCAAAGGGCCCTGAGGCTCAGTGCCAATATTCTGTGGCTCGAAACCAGAACATTCCTGGAGATTTGCCTTAAATTCACCAGCACCGGGGCCGGGGTCTCTCTCCCAGGCTGGGAAGTCCCTGCGGCCCCTCGGGCTGCGGGAAGGACCAGGTCCTCCCAGAGCTTTGGTGAGGGAGGGGGGTCTGGGGGAGCTTGGCCCCTCGGCGACTTTCTTGTGGTCACTCGTGTTTGCGTCTCCCTGAGGGCTGATGGTGGACAGCATCTTCCTCCAAGCCTTTTGCCAGCCGTGGAGCTTCCTCGGTGGCGCATTGGATATTCGCAGGGCTGCTGTGTGTCCATTCCTGGCTCTCAACACCCACCGCAAAGACCGGAGACACCGTCCTTTCCCTTTCCTGAGGGCTGCTGTCCAGTGAGTGAGGCCCGGGCGTGACGCTGTTTGGTAAAGTGAGCACAGGGCTTTGGCCGGGCTGGGCTGGGGGCCCCTCTGGATCCACATGAGGAGTCCCGCCCTGGGCTGCCACCCCCCAGGTTCCAAGACCTGGAGAGACAACCCCCCCCCCCCCCGCCCCGCCCAGGTCCTCATCTATTAACCGAGGACAGGAAGGGTCCTGCCCCAGGCCCACCGCTTACTCACAGCACCAGGGGCACAACTTGAGCTTGACCCACACACCTGGGCATCCTGGCGACCGGCACTGTCTCCTCCACTGCTGGGTGGAGAGTCAGGGAGGGCTCCCCGGAGGTGGAGCCAGAGCCAACCCCGGAGAACGAGCAGCCAGGTGTGCGTCCCAGGGGTGGGCTCCAGAAGATGTCCTGCGTGAGCACCAGCACCAGGCACCATGTTCCAAAGCTGTCGGGCCCGCTTTGTTTTCCAGAACTCAGCTCCAGGGGAGAGGGCAGGTTGCTCGGCGTCCCGGTAAGTGCGGGGAGCGTGACCCGGCCAGCCCCTCCTCCACCCTCCCCTGGCCAGCTGGGGCAGGAAGGCTGCCTGACCTCCCCTCCAGGGCCCAGTCTCGGCATGGCCTTGAAGGGGTAGGTCTGGAACTGACCTGGGGGCTCGGCCCGGGGGTGCTGTGGGGTGGGGTCCCCCTGCAAGCCTCTGCCCCCTGGCTTTCCCAGGGCCTTTTACCGCCACTGAGTGGGACCCTTTCAGATTCACTGGCGGAAGGGCTACCAAGGGCCGGGGGCCGGCAGGAGGTCTGCTCACAGCTCCTACTCAGGTACGGGTGGGCTGGGGGCCAAGGCCCAGAGGAGCAAGTGGGGAAGTGGCCAGGCCGTGGGTCTCTCTATACTTGCAACATGCACCCTCCCCGGACGTGGGTGGGCATCAGGTGTAGATAATCCAGCCTGCGTGCCAGTGGGGCAAAGACATCCTCTCCCTCTAGACCCGGGAAGCAACACTTAGGGGGTGTATCCAGCAGACAACCAGAAAGAAGGGCCGGGGGGAGGTAACAGACTGTGCAGAGGGACGCCCCCGGGATGGTGGGGCCCAGAAGAGAGGTGAGCAGCGGCAGGAGTCAAGGGCCTGTCCCGTGGCCCTGGCAGGAGCTGACCTCCACTGGGGCCTGGGGGGGGGGGGGGGGGGACTCCTGACCCTTGTCCCGCAACTGCTCATGGGGACAGGGCACGGAGCCTCGGGGGAAGCCCTGGACCGAACTGCCTGGCTGCCTTAGACCCCGGTCCGAGCCCCAGGCACTGCTGAGCGTGGACAGGAGGGCAGAGGGGGCACCAGGTGCCCGGCCTCACCCAAGGTCACTGCTTGAGTTCCAAGGAGGCCCGGAGGGCCAGCTGGAGGCCAGGAAGCAGTGAGCCCAGCACGGGACCCCAGGACAGGAGGCCGCTGTGGCTTCTCGCAGAAGCCTACCCCAGGCCTCAGTTTCCCATGAGCCCCAGGGGAACGGGCCGAGCCAGAAAGCACGCCGGGGCAGGTCCCACGTCTGCCGGAGCTGGGCCAAGCCGCTCCCGCCCTGGATCAGGAGCGCCCCTGACAGAGGCCAGCCTCCAGTGCGCGCAGGAAGGCTGAGGGGAGGCTGAGTGGCGGCAGGGAGCCAGCACCTGATCCCGCTAATTAATGGCTTCGAACTGCCCCGAGGAGCAGCCCCAGCCCAGGAGCGTCTGGCCTCCAGACAGTGGCGTCTCCTCTGAAGAACCCCTTTGTCTAACTTTGTTTTAATGTTTGGAAACCAGAGGCTAACCTCGCCTAATCTCTCCATCTCGTCCTCACGGGCAGTCCCTCAGCAGAGCTCAGTAACAGGTGGTCCGGGGTGGCAGGCAGTCACCCCTCCGCTCCCAGGCCCCCCTCCCCTCGCCCCCGCCAGCCCCCCTTCTGTTAGCGGCAGAGGCTTCCCCGAGTTGCCAGCGGGTCGTTCTCAGCCGGCCTTGCGGGAACGCTCTCCACCCCACTGCTTCAGCCTGGGCCCCGCCAGCCCTGGGGTCCCCACTCACACGGGGGTGTCTTCCCTGATCCCAGGAGGGCAGGGCGGGTGCCCTCAGCAGGCCCTCTCAAGCCCCGGAGAGGCCGAAGGCCCGAGGGGGTTGAACCCCAGGCTCAAGTTCAACGTCTGAGTCCTCTGTGTATGAGACTTGGGGTCAGGCTCCTTTCTGAACCCGCACCCCACTTTTCCTCCTGCGAAACTGAGGTTGCTCATGGCTCCTGTCCCCAGGGGTGGCTGTGAGGGTCAGACACACAACGCGGCCCTGGGATCCAAGCCACTCTAGGCGTTTTTCTTCAAACCGGCCTTTTCGTTTACTGTGTGCTGATGCCTGACTTTCCCCCTCAGCCAGTAGCTCCATGGAAGCAAAGATTCAATGGTGCCAAGCACAGTGCCAGACCCGTGGTAGGTGCTTAAGAGATGCTTGCTGGGGGGGCGCCTGGCTGGCTCAGTCGGTTGAGTGACTGACTTCGGCTCAGGTCATGAGCTCCCGGTCGGTGGGTTCGAGCCCCGCCTCGGGCTCCGTGCCGACCGCTCGGAGCCCGGAGCCTGCTTCTGATTCTGTGTCTCCCTCTGTCTCTGCCCCTCCCCTGCTCACACTCTGTCTCTCATTCTCTCAAAAATAAATAAATATTTTACAAAATATATTAAAAAAAAATGTTTGCTGGATAGATAGACGAATGGCAAATGGATGGAAGGATGTGGGTGGGCGGATGGACGGACGGAAGGGTGGATGGGTGGGTGGGCTGATGGGAAGGTGGATGGGTGGAGGGACCAATGCAAGGGACGCTCCCGAGGCAGTCCCTTTCTGATGTCTAATTGCAGCACAGTCCGGGGCACCCGGCCTGGCAGGAGGCACGTCTCTTCCCCCCCACTGTGGAGTTTAGGTGCCCTGGAGCACAGCTGTGCAGAGAAGGGTGTTCAGCCTGGGTTCCTGAGGGCCGGGGCAAAGGGAGCTCTGCCGTGCCCCATCTCCCAGGAAAGGGGGAGGAGGTACAGATGGGGGCGGACGCTGGCAGAGTCCCCTGGGTGGAGACCGCCCTGCCTTAGGGAGGGGCATTTGCCTCTGCCGGCCCCGGGTCGGGCCACGTTTGTGGGACTCAGGGTGAGTGCTGGTTGCCACAGGGCATCCTCCCTCGGCCTACAACCTGGTGCGCTTTGCGCCCCACCCCCCACCCCCCCGCGCCCTTCCTCCACATCCTCCCCCCCCCCAGGATGCCCTTCACGCTGGAGTCACTCTTCACAGTTTTTGTGGAAAATCGGTCTATTGTCTTCATCGCTCGGAGAGCTATCATCTCGAGGCTGGGGCTTCCGAAGGCGTTGCCATGGAGACGAATTTTCTGTCATAAATAAAAGTATTCTGGGGTCAGGAGATCTCAAGCATAACTAGGACAGATTTTGAGGGGGAAAATGCCAGAATTCTTTAAGCACACGAGACGATGATTTGGGCTGCTTTTTTCCGGAGGGTGTTCTTTGGGCCGTTATGACTTGGCACGGGAGCCCAGCCTGCCTCGGAAAGTGGGGTCTGTCCCTCTGCTGTCCCCAGTCGGGCCCTCCCTCTTCCCACTGCTGGTGGACTGGAACCCCCACCCCGCCCCCGACCTGGTGTGAAACCCAGTTTACCTGTTCAGTGAGGCCTGGAGAAGCCAAGAATGGGAGGGTCCCTGGGGGTCCCCCGGGCCTCCCTCTCCAGCCCTGAAGCTGTGACCGGCTCACCCTACGTTTCTTGGCACATTCCTCAGCCGCCCGGAGGGGCCGGAGTCTGCTCAGGTGCTTCCCTGTGAGCTTGGGGCCAGAGAAGACGTGAGCGGGCGTGCCTCCCGAGGCCCCACAGACGAGCCCCCAGCCCACCAGCCCCGTGGAAGTTAGCTTTAGGGATTTCCTGTGTTCAGGGTCGCCGAAGGTCAGTGTTTCAGGAGGCAGGGGAGGCGGAAGAAGAGCCGGGGGCGGGGGGGAGGGAGGGAAGGTATGCAGGGCTGAGGGGGTACAGACGCCACCCAGGCAGACAGACGGACGGTGCAGGCCCGCGGCCAAGGGCTGTTTGCCAACCCCCCCACAGCCTGTATTAGGTAAACAGAGTCTCCGCCCGGGCCCTAGCGCCATCCCTGCACAGGGCCCCCCATAATCCGGGAGCTGCGGCTGCTGCCTGAGGCTCCGGTCCCCAGGGTCTTCCCAAGGTAGCTTCAATCCCTAGGAAGGTGGCTTCCAAATAATGAAGGAGGAGGAAGGGAAAGGGGAGGAGGGTGAGAAGGAGAGAGGAGGGGGAAAGAGGGAGAAAGAGAGTAGAGGGGAGGGGAGGAGGGAGGAGGGAGAAGGAGGAGGGTGAAGAAGGAGAGAGGAAGGAGAGTAAGGAGGGAGAGGGAGGAGGGAGAGGGAGGAGGAAGGGGATGAGGGAGGAGGCGGAGAGAGGAGGAGGAGGGAGGAGAAAGGTGGAGGAGGGAGGGGAGGAGGGAGGGGGCAGAGGGAGGAGGAAGGGGATGAGGGAGGAGGCGGAGGGAGGGGAGGAGGGAGGGGAGGAGGGAGGGGAGGAGGGAGGGGAGGAGGGAGAGGGAAGAGGAAGGGGGAGGAAGAAGGAGAGGAGGGAGAGGGAGGAGGGAGAGGGAGGAGGGAGGGGGCAGAGGGAGGAGGGAGAGGGAGGAGGAAGGGGATGAGGGAGGAGGCGGAGAGAGGAGGAGGAGGGAGGAGAAAGGTGGAGGAGGGAGGGGAGGAGGGAGGGGAGAGGGAGGAGGGAGAGGGAGGAGGAAGGGGATGAGGGAGAAGGCGGAGAGAGGAGGAGGAGGGAGGAGAAAGGGGGAGGAGAGAGGGGAAGAGGGAGGAGGGAGAGGAGAGGGAGGAGGGAGAGGGAGGAGGGAGGGGGCAGAGGGAGGAGGGAGAGGGAGGAGGAAGGGGAAGAGGGAGGGGAGGAGGGAGGGGCAGAGGGAGGAGGGAGAGAGAGAGGAGAGGGAGGAGGGAGAGGGAGGAGAGAGGGGCAGAGGGAGGAGGCAGAGAGAGGAGGAGGAGGGAGGAGGAAGGGGGAGGAGGGAGGAGGAAGAGGGAGAAGGGGGAGGGAGGAGGAAGGGGGACAAGGGAGGAGGACGTAGGGAAGAGTCCTGTTCTGGTGGGTCATGTCCCCACTCCCGCAGCTGAGAGGGTCTGTGTCACAGTGGGATGCTTGGCTAAGATGTCTGAAGTGAAGTCCTGGAAAAAGTTCTCCTTAACCTGCAAATATTCTGTAAAGCACAGCCCCAGATAATCACCAGGACAATCCTCTCAGGGCCCAGGGGCTGAGATCCAGAGAGGGGAGGACCTGCCCAGGGTCACACGGCCAGGCCTGTGCCCTGCACCTGTCCGGTGTCCCCAGACCTGCTTTCAGCCTGGGGTTCTGCCTGCCGATGAAGTGTGACACTTCATGGATTCAAACACAGCAGGCTTTCAGGCCCCTGTGCCGTCACAGGCAGGTCTGCTGAGGCTACTCCCTGTCCCTCGGGCCAAGTGGGGCCACCCTAGCGGCACTGCCCCCTCACTGCCACACGCCCATGGCATTTCATTAGTGCGGGCCATGGGTCCTGGCACTTGCTTTCTGTTCAGGAGGGCTGTGCGTCCACGTGCTTGTGCAGGCCATACCCTGTCAGGCCAAGGCATGGACGCCCACTGCTGGGCCGGGCTGGCAGGATAGGACACGGCCTTTACCTGTGCTCCCACTTCTGGAAAGGCCACATGCCCGAGGACTCAGCTAGGTCCCACAGCAAATGGGAAACAGGGGGTCACCTACGTGGCCACAGAGGGCCACCATCAGGTGGTGGTCAGAGCCCGGTGCCCACCCTGGAAGCCAGCAGAAATCACGGTTTTGAAGAATATTTAATAATCGGGAAGGGACTCCTTTCAGGAGTGGAAAGAAACTTGAAGTACATACAAGGAGTACTCAAGGGAAACTAGAAAATTCTTTCAGGTGAATGAAAACTAAAACACACACACCAAAACTCATGGTGAGTGCTACAGCTGTGCGTGGAGAGAGATCCAGAACTTGGAAACTCCTAGTCTGTAAAAAAAAAAAAAAAAAAAAAAAAAAGATCTCAAATCAGTAATTTAATCTTCTATCTTAAGAAACTGGAACTGAAAAAGCAAACTCAACCCAAAACAAGCAGGGAAATGAAATAACAAAAATTAGAGGGGAATAATAACATAGAGATAAGAAAACAGTAGAGAATGTTAACAAAGCCAAAAGTTGAATCTCTGAAAACAGCAACAAAATTGATGAAACTTTAGCTTTACTCATAGAAAGAGAACTCAGACTACTAAAAGCAGAAATGAAAAAAGAGAACATCACTACTAACCTTACAGAAATAAAAAGAATTAAAAGGGAGCACTCTCAACAGTTGTAAGCCAAGAAATGACATCACCTGGATGAGATGGATGAACTCTCAAAACCCTACAAATTATGGAAATTGACTCAAAAAGAAATGACTCCAAGAAAAATGAAGATCCATAATGAGCAGAGAGAATAAATTCATTAAAAAACAAACAAACTTCCTACAGAGACAAGGCCAGCCTTCATGGGTGAATTCTACCAGACATTAAAAAAAAAAAAAAAAATTAACACCACGGCTTCACAAACTCTTGCAAAAAATAGAAGGGGAAGGCATTCATTCTCATGGAATCATTATTTTTATGTACTGACACCAAAACCAAGTGATCACAAGCAAAGAAGACCATGGACCACTACCATTCGTGTATAGACATAAAAGTCTTCAGTCTTCAAGGAATTATTAGCAGACCAAATCCAGCAACACATAAAAAAGTGATGATACTCCATGACCAGCTGGGGTTTATCCCAGGAATGCAAGGTTGGTTTAACATACAAGAAACATATAATATTGTGTGTATAACATATATATATATATATATATATATATATATATATATATATATATATATATAAAATATTAAAAGAAAAAAGAAAAAAAAAACATGATCACCTCAACTGCAGAAAAAAGCATTTTGACCACAACCCAGCACCATTTCATGATAAAAAAACAAACAAAACAAAACAAAACACTCAGCAAAGGAGAAACAGAAGGGACCTTCCTCATTGGATAAAGGGTGTTGACAGAACAACACCATATTTAATAGTGAAAGACTTAACACTTACCCCCCAAGACCAGGATCAATACAACACTCTTTGTTGTTGGAATGCACATAAAAAATCCTATGAAATCCAAACATACACACTCACACGCAGCAGAGCTGATAAACGAGTCAGCAAAGTTGCAGAATACAAGATCAATACCTAAAGCCAGTTGTCTGCTGATCAGTAAGCCCTAGCAATAAACAATCTAAAAATTAAAGAAAACAATTCCATTTACAATAGCATTGAAAAGAGTAAAATAACTTAGGAATAAGTGTAACCAAAGAATTGTGAGACTCGCATGTTAAAAATCACAAAAATATCACTTAAGAAGTTAAAGACGCAGGATTACGGTGGCAAACCCCAAACTGCTTGGCAGATTCAGTCCCCATCCAAAATCCCAGCTGCCTTTTTTGAGGACATTGACAAAGCGGATCCTAAAATTCAAATGGAAGGACAGTAGACCCAAAATAGCCAAAACAACATTGGCCAGGAAGACCAAAGTTGGAGGGAGGACTCACACTTCCCGACGTCACCCTTCAGTCACAAGGAGGGACAAGTCAGTGGAACAGAACTGAGAGTCCAGAAATAAACCCTTACATTCACGGTTAGTTGATTTTCAAGAAGGGTGTCAAGCCAATTCAATGGGAGAAAAATAGTCTTTCCACGAATGGACAACTGGACGGCCATGGGGAAAAAAATAAAAGTAGACCCCTACCTCACACCATGTACAAAAATTAACTCAGAATGGGTTAAAGACCTAAATATAAAAGCTAAAACTATAAACTCTTAGGAGAAAACATGGCCATAAATCTTCACCACTGCATCCCCTAAAATCATCTTGTTCATACAATTTGGGGTAACTCCGGTGTACTATAATCTCGGGGCACAGGGGAGACAACCAAGGCCCAGAGAGGGGGCAGCCCTGTGTGTAACCTGTGACTTCTTCAAGGAACTCCCTTGGTGTGCACTCTCTCCAAGACAAGGATGGATGGGTGGGTGGATGGATAGACGGATGGACGGATGGATAGATGGATGGATGGATACATGGGTGGACAGATGGATGGATGGGTGGATAGATGGCTGGACAGACGTATGGACGGATGGATAGATGGATGGATAGATACATGGATGGATGGATAGATGGCCGGACAGATGGATGGATGGATGAAGAACTTCCAGAGATCTGGCGGCCACAGCCACGGCCCTCCAGCTCTCTAGAAGTTAGGGCTGGCCGGCCCTGAGGACGTCTGGGTGGGTGCTGTTCTGGGGGAGGGGGCAGTGGCAGCTGGCACCACCAGGCTGTGCTGGGGGACAGGGTGGAGGGCTCTGGACCAGCAGAGGATTGGAAGGCAGCCCCGGGGTCAGGCAGAGCTCATGGCAGGTGCCACAGTGCTGAGCTAGGAGACCCCGTGTCTTGGCAGCCGCCTCTCTGGGGGCACAGTTTCCAGTAGGTCTACAGCAGCCTCTTTCTCGCCAAAAATGCAGCTGTAGGGAAAGGCCCAGAGCCTCTGTCTGGGGTCCCCGAGGGCGGGCACCAGGGGATGTGGCGGGGACAGCTGCCTGCTCTCCCTGGGCAGGTGGGACTGAGCAGGGACCAGGAAGGACCCTGAGGGCAGCTGGACAGAAAGACCAGGGTCCCTGCGCCTGTCCCCAGCTATCCCGAGTGGAAGGTCCCTTCCAAGCACCTAGAGAAGATGCCTCTGTCCCCCAGGTCCCCTGGAACTGCCCCGGGGCCATGCCCACCCAGGCCCATGCACAGCCCAAGAGACCAGCAAGCTTCTCCGGTGCAGCAGGAAAGGCCAGAATGGGCGCCCCACCATCGCCCTCCGACGGGCACTCCCTGCGAAGGGCACGGCCGGCCCAGAGCCCAGAGCTGGTGATAAGCGCAGGACTGAGCCACTGGCAGAGCTTTGGGGAAACTGTCCAAGGCCGGCCGAGCTCTGGGGTCCTCGTCCGCTGCCAGCCAGGATGAGGGGCAGTCTGGGAGGTACTCTTAAGGGCCTCGAGTCCCCCAGGTTAGGTGAGGGGACTCAGCCCATGTTCTGTGGCCAAGGACTGGGGTCGGCCCCCTCGGGGAGGCCGGGAGCCCCTGCCCACACCTGAAGCCTGCAATGGACGCCCCACCCGGGGACCGTCCAGGAGGAGCTCAGAGGGGAACAGTATTTCTGTCCGTCTGTCTGTCTGCTGTCCATCAGAACCCCAAAGGGCCTTCTGGGCAGCAAAGCGCCTGGTGGAACCCCCGTGTGGCATGGCTATGCCAGCAAGGGCCACAGGCCGCCAGCTCCAGCCCAGGAGCCAAAAGGGCCGGGCGGGGGTGCCTCAGCCCCCGGGGCTCCGGGCAGGGCCTCACTTGGGCTGCGGGGCACAGGCCCCAACAGGGACCGCGTCTGCTCCCTGGTCCTCCCAGGAACACTGCCCACTGATCAGCAGGCTGGGGGCCAGATAGCGAATACTCCACATTTTTTGGCGGCTCAAGAGCCTGGTTGGAAACAGTCACTGTTTTATTCTGCAGAAACCACACGCTTTGCGCCCCGTGCCCTGCAGGGAGTGGGGGTGGGCACTGTGGGGCGGCAGGCCAGCTCCTGCACACTGCTGTCACCTCTGAGGCCAGGCTGGGCGCGGGCCCCCGGCCCGGGGGTGAATCCGAGGGCGCCTCCCTTGGTGCTGCGAGGACCATCTGAGACGGGGGCCCTCAGGGGCACGAGGACCCGGGCTCTGCCTGGTGCCCCAGGGGCCACCAGGCCTCCCTTCACGGGCTGCTCAGGAACCTGGAAGCACGGACTCCTATTCCTGCCTCTGAGAGTCCCCAGCCGGTGAGGAGAGACAGCCTGGGACCCAGAAGCCACGTCAGCTGAAGAAGGTGTGAGCAGCGTGAGGTGGTCCCGCCCGGGAGGGGCAGGCAGAGAACCTTCCAGGCCCTCACACCTGGAGGCCACCTGGCCCAGCCTTCACCTCCTCCACACACTCTGTGCCTGCGGCGTGGGAAGATGGACGGGTGCGTGAGTTTGTACCCTCCGCCCTCCCTGTGTGAGAAGCCACCTGGGGGGGTGGAAGGCGGGATGGACAGTTTTGGGGCCTGGGGCCACCCCCAATCATGCTCCCCGGGCCTGAGGGGGCAGCTCCTCCCCTACGCCTCCTTTGTGTTTCAAGGACCCCGTGACTCCACTCCGAGGGGCTGCTGTAGGCCGAGCCCCTTGGGTACGTCGGGGCGACCCGCACAGACGGCCAGCAACGGTTTTCGAGAGCGGGAGGTGACTCGCCGGAGTCATCCAGTGAGGACACCCAGGGTCACACGGCTAGGTCGTCCGAGGTCACATGGTGAGACACCCAAGGTCTCACTACCGGGTGGGTCCAGGGCACGGAGGAGCCCCACAGAGCCACATTCTCAAACCCCACCCTCGGCTGCCCCCAGCCCGTGGACACGAACGGTCCACAGACGGTTAGAGGCAGGGAGGTCGGTGGAGAGCAGGGGGCAACGGGTCCTGGCCAGGCAGGGCCCCAGGCCCACCCCTGGGTGCAACCTTCACGTTAAGTGGCACGGAGGTGGGCACACTGGGAGGTCTGGGCCGCAGACGGCCGCGGCACGGAGACCCCAGATCAGCCCCGAAGCCGCGGAGACACGGCCCCACAGCCCCCTGGTTTCCATGGCCACCCACAGCTGGGCGCCCACTCCTTCCCCGCCAGCACCCCCACTCGGCCCCACGCAGGCGCCCTCTCGTGCCAGGAGGGAGCCCGTAGGACCATACGCTCACACGGGCGCCCCCTTTCCCGGGGGAACGGCTCCCAGAGACGTTTGCAAGGCCCCCGGGGTCCCACGGGAAAGAGCAGAGGTGGGTGGTGCCCTGGGCGTCTCCCTGCTTCCAGCCCTGTATCTCTTCTCCAAGGAGCTACCTGCCCACCAGCCCTCCTCAGGCTCTGCTCTGGGGAGCCCAGGTTAAGGCACCACAGTCTGAGAACACAAGGCCGTCCACCATCCGCCGTGAGCGCGGCCTGCCCGGAAGCCGGGCCCGGCCCGGGAGTCCCCTCCGTCCTGCCACTCAGTCCCGCAGGCCAGGGCTCCGCTGCCGGGCACCCCTGCTCCACCCGAACGGTTAACTGAAATCAACAGTCTTTTAAAAAACTGAAGTGCACGTCGCTGACAAAAATGAACGGTCGCGGCACCGGGGCCAACTGGATTCCTAGTGCATCGCTGCTCAGTGAGCACGGACCCTTCCGGGCCACACTGGCACATGTTGAGCCCCAGTCTGTGCCTCTACAAAATGGGCCACGCGGCAGGCAGGGTGGACCGAACCCAGAGGGCTTTGGGGGCAGGGCCTGGGGCACCCACCGCAACCTTGCCGGGTGCTGATACCCGGAGCCCCAGGACGAGACCCATCGCGGAGCCACCTGGCGTGCAGCCGGCAGGGGCGGGCCTGGGACAGCAGCTGGGACCCCAAGTGGACGTGAGCGGGGCGGGGGCCAGCCTCAAATCCCACCTCCAGCTACTGTCTCGGGGGGACGCCTGAGCATCGGAGCCTCTGTCCCCGTCCGTCCGCACAAGGACGCCACACGCCGTGGCAGACCACAGAACCTGACACTCACCAGGGACCAGGCGTCTCTGCTCCACCCCGGGTGAAGCAAGACAGGTGGAGGACAGCCTAACTGGCCTGGAGCTTCAGCTTGGCTGGGAGCAGCTGGGACCAAGGGCCGGCCCTTCCCACGCGACGTGGTGAGGGCTGCGGTGACGGGGAGGAAATAAAACTCAGCGCTGCTGGGGGTGGGGGGCGGGCGAAACAGGGGAAGGGGATTCGGAGGCACAAACTCCCAGTTGGGACACAAGCAGGTCGCGGGGGGTGGGAAGGACAAGCGGAGGGGAGAGTCACCGATGTGATGATGTCGTGCGGGGACAGGCGGGGACACGAGTAACGGAGAGAATGGTGCCACGGCTAACTACGCTGTGCGTGTCACATCACCGGCCAACCACACGCACTTGGGTAAAACACACTCGGGCTGCACCAGCCGGCGGCACGTGGCAGGAAGGACTCGCCGTGGCGCCAGGTCACACAGGTCAGGGCCTTGGGCCCGCCTCCACGGGGATGGGTTGTGGGTGCGGAGAGGACTATGGGAGGCCTTGTCCAAACCCCTGACCCTCTGGGTCTTCTCCTCTCCTTCCTTCTCCTCTGACCCTGGGCATGTTGCACTCGCTGGGGGTCCGGGCGGCCGCCGTCCCCAACCCTGTTCCACAGCATGTGAAGGCCCTCACCCGGGCCCGGCCACAGCCACGGCCACGGCACTGCGGAGAGGCTCCCCTGGCTCACGTGTCCCAGGGAGGCCGAGGCCAGGCTGTCTGCTGCGCCCCGCCCCCGGAGAACGTGGCCCCCTCTTCCGAGGGCCGAGGGCATGTCAAGGGCGCAGCACCCCATCCTTTGTCCTCACCCCCAGAACGCAGTGGTCTGGGCCCGGCCCAGGCTGGAGAGCAGCGTGTGGAACCCCCCCACACACGCCAGGAACACCCACTTCACGGACCAGGGCGGCAAGTGTGGGCGGGGGGAGTGGGCTGCCCAAGCTGAGAGGAGGGGCCCTGGGCAAGGACAGGTGACTGTGGCTCTCCGGGCAGCGCGTCCAGTGGAAGGGAAGCCACCCAAAGCTTTGCTCCGCTGCAGCGTCGGGCCCAGAAGCCGAAAGGACAAGCCAGGGGGCGGGGGCACGTGCTTCTGCACAGGGAGGTCCCCGCTGGGGTCCCCGTGCGCATTGTACAGAACCCTTGCTGTATGCCAAGCTGCGGTCCCCACGGTGCAGATGGACACAGAGGCCCGTGGCTCAGGGACACAAGGCTTACAAGATTGCAGAGCACCAGCCCTGAGCAGACGCGCCCAGGTACAGGCTAGGGTGACGGGTTGGGAGGGGCCCAGGCAGGCGCAGAAATGCCAAGAATTTAGGGCAAAGCCGCAACAAAGCCTGTGGGCCGCGTAGGCCTGCGATCCAGAAACAACCCGGCCACAGACCGCGGCCTCCTCCGCCGGGTGTCAGCCCCTTCCTGGCTGGGCGTGGACGCCAGCCTGCCCGCCCCCACTCCACCCAACAGCACAGGCCCTCAGCAGGGAGACAGGCGGCCAGGTCTCCCCCCCCACAACCCTCCCCCGCCGCCCCGGGCCCTCTTCCCGCCTCACCCCCTCCCCGGGAGGGCACCAGCTTTTCTGCTCTAGCGCTAATGGACAGATCCTTCATCCGCCGGCTTTGGGCAAAGGGAAGAAACCGGCTGGTATCATCAGCATCTCACGGAGACATAAACACATAAATCACCATCGTCCATCTCCCGTCAGACCCACTGCCAGCGCACGGGGTCGTGAGCGGCGCGGGCTCGAGATGCCCGGCACGGGGCCTGGGACGGCGTCAGCTGCGCCTGGAGCTGGGCGCGAACAGGGGGCCCGTGGCCACCTGCCCCCTCCGCCCCCCCCCACCCCCACCCCAGCCTCCCTTCGCTTGTCCTGCCGACCAAAAACTACACCGTGCAGATGTGCTGCTGGAGAAATTCCTTTATAAAAGTCCTCCCACGAACACACAGATAACGGAGTCACTCGCTCTCGCGCTGGAGTCCCCGCCCACAGCAAAGGGATCTTGACGGCCACGTAGCGTGTCCACTTTGGGGACACGGACGGCAGGCCACGGGCGACGTGGGGCTGCCTGCCTTCACTGGCTCGCGCACGCGGGGACAATCACGTCAACTCACTTCCAGATTAAACCCATCGTCTGCTTGGCCGCGCCCCTGGCCCGATGGCTCCGTTGGCCCATCCCCGCGAGGCTCCAGAATCGCGAGCGCCGGCCTCGCTCCGCGGGCTCTTGCGGCGGGGAGGGCGCGGGGCTCCTCCAAGTGATCGTCCGCAGCTCCAGACACCGCTCCGCGGACACGTGATGGGAGACGGGTCTAGACTCGGTTACACAACCAGAAAAATGGACCACAAAGCACTTTTCCTGTGTATGGGTTTTGTTGGCGAGTTTTCCTTTTTCCTTTTGGTTCAAAAAAAAAAAAACATAGCAGGCTCTCAGGTATATAAAAGTGGTAATATTAGATAAAAATACAAACTTCACCTTTACAAAACAAAAACACAACACACACACACATTTCCGTTGAATACATGTAAAGCGTGACATCTTCCCAAAAATAAAGAATTTAGATTCTGTCCAGACACTGGCACAGGGGCGACCTGGTGGCGGCCAGGGCGGGGAGCCCGGGATCGGCAGGCCGGGACGGACTCGATTGGTTCACGCAACTGTTCTCTCGAAATGGCTTAAATTAAAAAGTAAGATGCAATGGGGCCGGGGAGAAACACGTAAAGCCAGAAACATTTAGGAAATGATGCATAGGTGGGTATACCATTTTATTTTAATACATCTCGTTTGTTTGCATCCTGCGAGGAGAAATACCGTCCCACTGTCCTGACTTACAGCAGCCTGGTGTTATAGGTGTCAATGCCATCCAAGAGATCATTTAAAAAAACAAAAACAAAAACAAAAACACTAGCCAAAGAGTAAAAAGGAAAGCTTAATAATCACTTTATGGTGTAAAAAAAAATCCACTTAAGGCTCTCGGGAAGGTTTCTGTATAGACTTAAACACTACGGCAAGGAGATGTGTTTCTAAGTCCCGTGGTGGTTCTGAGACACTCCTGGCTCCCGCGTACCCCGCAGGGCCCTCGGCACCCGCCCGGAGTCCTCCGGAAAGCAGGCGCTGTGTCCCCGGCAGAAGCACCTGTGACCACCCTGGACAGAAATCCAGTCCACCGAGGCGCGACACGTCCGGCCCACGGGGCGTCCCTCCATTCCGACAACCGTGTAGATATTTGTGTGAGTCAGTTTTGTTTGTCATGTTTCGTGGTTGTTTGCTCGCTCTCTGTCTTTTTTGTTTGACGAGGAGGCTTCCTATTGTTTCACCGAGCGCTACAATACTTGCTTTGATGTCGCACTGAACAAACGTATACTGTCTCTTTGTTCTCCAGAGTGCGCGTGGAGACAGTTTTTCACGGAGGACAAAGACCACACACTGGCAGTAAGCACCGCACATAGTAGGTTCAGGAATGTAACACGCCATGTACATCCGTGTCCCGGAAAAGGGCCGCTGGCTTATTCTCACCTCACATCTGCAGGGAGAGAGGACACAGGCAGACACTGAGGGGGGGACCGAGCGCGCTCGTGGGTGGGGACCGCCGTGGAACGATGAACCTGAGCGAGGGTACGCACTCACGCACCACCACGACGAGTCTCGGGATTCGAGGGTTCGGTGGAATTTTTCAAATCAGATGTACCTCATTACCCTTTCCGTAACATCCTGACCAGGATTGGGGTTAGACTCTTGGGATCTCACAGAACATTCCTTAGAGCAAGCCCCCATTCTCCCATTGCACAGATGAGGGGAACTGAGGCCCAGAAAGTTGTGTTTTTGTTTCGCTGGGGTTTTTTTGTTTGTTTGTTTGTTTGTTTGTTTTTTGCCTTTTTCCTCCGACCTAGGGCTTCACGTGATTTCTGGAGCTCTGGCAGCCATCCTGGGCCATGAGACCACCCTAAAGCTGGACACCACCAGGCATACAGGCAGGGTCTCTGTGTCCAGGCAGATACTACACTGAGCTCTGAGCTAACAGCCACTCCTCCCTACCCATGTTACCTGTTCACCGCTCATCTCAACACCTTTACCGCCCACACGCTAGCAGGGCCTGGGGTGGCAGGGACACCCCCGGCCTCTCACTCGGGGTCCTGTCATCGGCTGGCCCATGCAGGCCAAGCCCAAGCAGCAGTGTGCCGACCGGATGCACAGGGAGGCGTGGAACCACACCCCTGGGGAAAACGAAAGCCTCAGCCAGGCAGTTGTTCTGAGGCTGCTTCAGGAACCCCCACGTGGACCTTTCCTCCCCAGAGGATTCTACCGAATGGCCCTGACCCTCGGGCCCCAGCACTCCTGACCTGGCAGCTTTCTGCGCTCACTCCACCAGAGCCCGGGCTCTTGGTCACCACCTCTAAGAATTTCTCCCACAGCCACCTGTTTTGGACGCTACGGGCTCCCCCACGCCAGGGGGGTTCTCCAGAGCAGACAGGCCACCAACAAGGAGCAGAAAGGCTGGAAACGGCCTCCGTGAGGGCTGTGCCTGCTCAAACCCCATCTTCCTCTGGGAAACGGTACACCTCTCTACAAGACTACACTTCCCGGGCCCCCGGCAGCCGAAGGACAGCCAGGGTATGAGAGCACAAGTCCCCAGGGGGCACTTCTCCGAGAGGGTTTTTCTGCCCCTCTCCCCACCTTACTCTTCCAGCCTGGGGTGTAGATGTGATTTCCGGAGCTTCAGCAGCCACACTGAACCACGAAGCAATTCTGAGGACACACACCACCAGTCCCAAACGGAAGGGGGTCCTTCCCGATGATACCCGGAGAATGCCACGCCTACTCTTAAATGCCTGTCTTTTCTCAGCCCTGTTTTCGGTGTGGTTACTAGCAGCCAAACACAATTTCCAACACAGTAGCCAACAGCCCCGTACGTTCATGAAACGCTTACAGACAGGACCTACTCAGTCTTTGACTACCCTAACCTACAATCCCGTAAGCCTCAATTTCTCATCTGTCAAATGGGGCGGGTAACCTGCCGGACGTGGTGATCCCAGCTAACAAACGTCGGAGCTACCCCAGGGCTGTTCAGGAACCCAAATCACTCCAGTCACGTGATGCTGGGGCCTCCCCAATCAGCGGAAGAGGCCAAAGCCAGAGCAGGGGCTCCAGAGCAGAAGAGAGCCGTGGATCAGGCTCCGTGTGCGGCAGGAGGGGGGAGCCGGGGACGGGAGCGAGCAGACCCACAGCCCAGCCAGGCCCCGGAAGCTTGCAGACGGATCAGGCCCAGTCGGGCCGCCGCAGGAGGGATTCGCCGTGTGATCAGCCAGCACACCTCCACCCGCAAGACCACAGCGTATCCACGGGCAGCTCCTACCTGGTTGGCTGCGTTAGGTGGGTTTTAACCTTTTTCTTTTCCGTTTTTTACCTGACTCCCTACGCCTTCCTGTTAACAGAAGGGCAGGGAGGGTGAGCGGGCCTAAGGGAGGGCTGCAAAGCTGCAGCAATAAATACCTCAGGTGTTTGTCTTTCTGGAAGAAAACTCGATTAGCTTTGGCACAGAGACACTTCCTGGTGCCCTGAGCCAGCCTGACACGGCGGGTCCCAACGCCACGCTGCTTCTGGGCAAAGTCTGCCCGGGACGGGGGAGGCCGCCAGGTCCCCCGGCACCCCCAGCGCCCACCTCCCGGGGGCAGGGCCTTTCTCGGCCACACGGCCCCCAACCCCCCGCGTGGTGGGGACGTCGAGCGTCTGCCCCTTCGCACTCCGGCGACGCCTGCGGGCAGCGGTGTCCCCAGCAGGTCCCCGGTCGGCCGCAGCACCAGACCCCACGGCAGAGGCAGCGCCTACCTGTCTCCTCCTCCCGGTGGTCCGGGGTCGCGCCGGTGGCCGTGCACGTGCACTCCAGATGCTCCTCCAGCCGCACCTGTACCTCCTTTAACTTTGGCTTCTTCCTGATGTACTCCACCTTGGCCACCTGCCGAGACAACCCCGCGTGAGCGCCTCGGCCGCGCCCCACACGAGTCACTGGGGGAGGGGGATGTGCCCGGCCCCACCCGGGGCGGGCCGGGAGGGTGACCTCTGAACTCCACCCTCTGACCTCCTTCCTAGCGGAAGAGGCAGGAGTGCTGGCGGGAAAGGAGCCCTCGGCATCTGTGGTCTGGTCCACTTCACTCGGAACCCAAAGGCTCATCTGTGCCAGCCCGAAGGCGTGCAGGTGCCCCTTGAGGTAAGAGCTCTGAGGGACACAAGGCAGGGAAGGGGTTCGCTTCCAGGTCTTAAGGGCATCCGCGGCAGTGGCCAGTTTCCAAACGCAAGCTTGCTTATTCAAGGGGAAAGTCCCACGGCCGAGGAGCTGGCCTGCTGCACAGGGCTTGGGGGGGTCACTGTCCCCTCTGCCCATCCCGCCAAAGCCCCAGGAGGAGCGAAGCGAGCACAGCCCTAAGGGCCCACAGGAAGGCTGTCAGGTTTGGACGTGGATTCTGGTCTGCTTTGGACGGCAGATCAGGACACCACGGGCTCCAGGCCACACTGCCCACCCCACGGCCACCCCACGGCCTCAGTCCCAGCCTTGAGGCCTTCTCACACCCCCCACCCCCCACCCGCAGCTGCCCTGGGACTGGAGAAAGCCAGGCTTCCCGGAAACATGGGCAGGGACGCAGGGCCCTCCTGGAAGGGTCTAGAACTGAGCCAGCGCCTGCGCCATCCACAGGCCATGTCGGCCCAAACCCTCGGCACGGAACCACAGCGCAGCAGGCCTGACGGTCCAGCCCGTGGGGCACAAGTCCGGGCAGCCAAGTGACCAAGTCCCCGCGGGCCCCTTCTGTCATGGGAACACAGCTCCGCCCTCCACGTGGACACACACGTGCACTCGTAGCACACACACACGCACGAGCCCTGTCCTAGAAACAGAAACTGCTTACACACACACACACACACACACACACACACACACACACGCATGCACCTGGCATCAGAGGGCACTTCGTACACACAGTGAGCAGGGTCAAGGTGGCCTCGCTTCATCCCAGGGCACGGAGGAAATAGATAACGTGAGAAACAATCCTCCCCGCCCCTCTCTGCAGCCCCAACGGGCTCCCCCCACCAAGTGCCTGAGCTCAATCCCCAGCAGGGGCAGGAGGGCCATCTTCCCACCAGCCCTGAACCCTGCGGACCCGGGCACAGGACACACATTCCATCTGCACCAACACCGGGGCTGCGGTCTCAGGTCCTGGCAACGGCCCTCAGGGGTGTCCGTTCTATCCCCCTCTCTGTTGGCCTGGGGAAACTGAGGCAGAAAGGGAGCAGGGTCCACCCAGGCATGACTGACAGCAGAAACACCCAGCCTGGGGACAGTCAGGAGGGGAGGAGGCAGGAGGGACGGTGTGGTGGTGGGGGATGGAGGGGGGAGCGGGAGGGATGGGTCCTTTGCAGAGGCCTGGAGTCCAGAAGCCAGAGGACCCCAGGCAAGTGGGACAGCCCACCCCACAGGTCAGCTGGCCCCTGGCTTGTCCAGACCTGTGGCCGCGGGGCTGCATTAATGGTTAACCCACAGCGCAAAGGGGGCTGGGTGCCCCGCAAGCGCAGGAAGAGGTGTGCAGCCTCAGGTGTGAATGTGGACGGCCAGGTGTGGGCTCACAGGTGGGGTGGGAGCCAGGCCAGGTCTGGGGCCAGGCCTGGGAAGCCTCCTAAGTAGACAACAGAAAGAGAAAGGGGCTGGGGGCATGACCAACCACAGCCACAGGGCACGGTTAGCTCCACGGGCTGTTCTGGGAGCCAGGACCACACGGGAGGCAGGGAGGGAGGGAGAGAGAGGGAGGGAGGAAGAGAGAGGGAGGGAGGGAGGGAGGGAGAGAGAGGGAGGGATGAAGAGAGAGGGAGGGAGGGAGGGAGGGAGAGAGAGGGAGGGAGAGGGAGGGAGGCAGGGAGACCGAGAGATCCTTGGACATGGGGCTCTTGGGCACAAGCGTCACAGCCCCCAGGACTTTGCACGCATAAAAGCACTGGGACTTGCAACGGGCACCTTCCGGAGCGAGCGGCCCCCTGTGCCTTCCCACAAGCGGCCCCCAGCCCTTAGGGCCCCGGGAGGGTCCACCTCGCAGGGACCCCAGCCTGGCCCCCCTGCTTGCACAGCCTCTATTCAGCAAGCGCCTCACCTATTATGTCCCCTGGGGGGGGGGGCAGATGCAGGGGGGCAGGCTTGTTCTCTCCACACGACAGACCGGCCACCACGGGGAGGGTGGGCACTCCACGAATCCACCCCCCGTGGTCCCCTTGGCAAAGCACTCACAACCCCAGCCACTGCGGTCTGGGAACCCACTTTCTCCTCAGACGGGCCCGTCTTTATCAAAGAAAAACAAACAGTGATTTATGATTGCACCTGCTTCTGGGTATGTGAGGATTCCGGGCCGTTCCGCCACCTCTGTCTGGCCAGGAAATGGCTGCATTTTTCCCCCCAAGAGCACACTGTCAGTATTAAATTCTCAAAAGCGGCCTCCATGCTAGCCAATCCCCAGAACAAGACGGCTATGTCCTTGGGACCCTCATGGGGGCTGAGGCCCCCAGACCCATCCAGGAACCCAAACGGGGTGCCGTGCCCCGCCCCTCCCTCCCTTCCCCTTTTGTCTGTCTCCTGGGGGCCTGAGCTGCACCTGATAAACAGGACACTCAGCTTTCCCACTGCCAGTCGGCCCGCTATGAACCGCCCCACACCCGCTCACTCCTGGGGCAAATCCACCCAAACACGTCACCCGGTGATGCCACGACCCCTTCCAGACGAAGGACGCTCAGCAATGACCTGAAGCTCCGCGCCCCCGCCCCCAGAGTCCAGGGCGGGGCACCGTCGATGACAAACACCAGCATTTACTGGACCCCCGCTCACAGCTACCCCGTGAGGGCACGGCTAGGGTCCGTTTACAGACAGGGAACCTGGGCGTCTCCTTTCGCTGGAAGGAGGCCTGGACTTGGAAACCGCAGAGGCCCTGAGCTCATCCCTTAACTGAGGGACTTTCTAAGTGGGGGAAACCTGTCCCGCTGGGCACGAGGACTCCAGAGCCCTGCTGTTCCAGACACGGGACTCCTGGTGTCCCTCCGCGTCCTCCATGTCCACTCCACGGGACTGAGCCCCAGGGTCACGGCACATGCTCTGACCGGGCTCAACAGGCAGGTGGCGTGGAGCCCTCGTCCCCCCGCCGGCTGGAAAGGCCAGCACAGCCCAAGGACACTGGCTTCCTGAGGCCACGTCTAGGGCTCTCCCCAGGCAGGCAGGGGGCGGGAGCCTGGAGCCCTGCTCGCCGTGGGGAGGGGCTCGGAATCCCTTCACGGGAGACCCTGACCGCTAGAGCCACTCATCTCTCCCCAAGGCCCCTGAACTGGACCCCCCACTCCATCCGAGGCGCAGAGGCCTGTCCGGGGCACCCCAGCAAACACACTCAGACCCCCTTCCGGAAGCCGGAGGTCTAGCAACGCAAAGCCACAGCCAGCTGCCCTGGACGTGGCCACAGAGCTGGGTCCTGGCCTCTGGAGACCCGGGGGCCTGACCGACTTAACGGAGCGACCAACTCAGCTGTAAGCCCGCAGGCTACCTGAAGAACACGGGAGCCCCCAACTCCCAAGGCCACCCCATAGCCGGCCCAACCAGCACGACACCACCAGAGTGGGGGCCGTGCTGTCTACACCACCTTCTCCTGGCCCACAAGGCCTGGGTGTGGGAGACAGGGTCAGATGCCTGCAGGGTCTGGGGTCAGCCCTCACTGGGGAGTAGAGGAAGGGCTCGTCCCTCCGGGATACCAGTCAGAGAGCATGCTTGGTGCCCCCAAGAGCAGACCCCAAACACTGACCACGGCAAGCTGATGCAGGGACACGGCCCCCAGGACCACGTGTTCACCTCTCCCTGAGGTCTGATGGCAGCCGTCCCTAGCAAGCCCAGGGGGGCCCGCGGGGGAGCATGGGGTCCAGTCCCCCACCAAGGGCAGGTCCCGGAGAACGGACGAGGCCACAGCCCCAGAGAGTGAAGGCCCGCACCTCAAACCACGGTCGAGCTGGGGTCACACAAGAACCCTCAGGCCACCCTCTATGGCGGTCACAGAGGAGAGCCACCCTCCAACGTCAGCGAGTCCTGACGCTCAGGGCCTGGGGACCCCTGGCAGCCTTCAGCTGGGCACACTAGACAATTCACCGCCTGGGCTTCAAGGAGGTGGCCACTCCCGGCCTTCCGTTCCCTTCTCCAATCTGTGACCTTCAACTGTGATCAAAAGGCCGTAAACCGGAAAACCAGGCACATGCCAGCCCAGGGCAGGACCTCCCACCTGCCCGACAACACGGTCCCCTGCTGGCCCCCAGCGCCCCTCACGGACGCTCAGCCCGGGACTCTGCAGAGCCCAGGGCCATGAGCTCTGCCTCAAACCCCACGGACCAGGGACAGCTCGCTGGGCAGGCGTGGGGGCCAGGCTGGCCTCCACAATGGACCTCCTGTTCCCACTGACCTTTTGTCCCTTCTCGGCCAAAACCCCCAGTGTCTGGGGCCGGATGTTTCCCTGCCAACCCTGTGACGGGGAGGCAGGGAGAGGGGAAGGAGGAAGGGGTCTGAGAGGAGCAGGACGCGGGACATGGAACCGGGCCACTGAGCTCCAGCTGCAGGACTAGCCCCTCTGTCCCCTTGGGTGGACCGCGACCCCATCAGAGCAGATGAAGGCCCGTAGGGGGAGCCCTGGCCCAGTGCCACTCTGCCCAGCCCTTTGGGCCTGTGCCCAAGGCAGACATGGGCCGCACCCCCCACCCACCAACACACACCGTGCTGGAGGCCCCGCCGGAGCGTCTGGACCCCCACCCACCCACTCAGGTGGGCCAGGGAGAGGGCATCCCTGCCCGTCCCAGGACCAGACGCTCTGCAGTCCTTACCCCGTGGGAGGCAGGAGCCCACTTCATTCCCGCACCTCTATATCTGCGAGAGCCCGACTGGACACGAAAGGCAGCCCCAGCGCCCACGCGTGGGGCTGTCCCCTCAAGAGCACCATGGGGCACCCCGGTGGCTCAGCGGTTGAGCGTCCGACTTCGACTTCGGCTCAGGTCATGATGTCGCAGTGCGCGGGTTCGAGTCCCGCGTCGGGCTCTGTGCTGACAGCTCAGAGCCTGGAGCCTGCTTCGGATCCTGTGTCTCCCTCTCTCTGTGCCCCTCCCCTGCTCATACTCTGTCTCACTCTGTTTCTCAAAACTAAATGTCAAAAAAAAAGAGCACCACCATCCCCACGCCCAGGAAGGAAAGATCTCAGCACCTGGATTCTTGGGGCTCAGGGCCCCCTCACAACATGGCACAGGTGAGGACACCGAGATCTGAGGGAGCAGAATGCACAGGTCCTGTCCCCTCTGGCCTCTGTGTCCCCCTTTGACAAGGGTGCAGTGCTGGGCTCGGCACCCGGCTGGGGGCCCCGTCGGGGTCAGGCCCGAGAGCCCCGTGGAGACAAGAGTCAGCATCCCGGGCCAGTGCCCTGCGAGCCCCGCTGCAGGGGAGCATCTGCCTTGGGGACCACAGTGCAGCAAGCCGTGGAATCTGCTCACTCAAGGCCCCAGGTGCTCGAGGACCACAGCCCCAATTAAGGTCTGACGTGCCTTCCCAAGTGACGAACAAGGGGGGCCTGACCAAGAAAGTGCCCGGGGCCTGGCCTGGGAGCCCACAGAAAAGATCTAAAATACCTCCCATCAAGGAATGGCCTCTGACGCCCCCAAAGAGGAAGTCTGTAATCCGGGGAAAAGGGACCCGCCTGCCACTTGGAGGCCCAGCCAGCCGGGCAATGCCCACTGCCCAAGTCCACACTCCAGGGTCACCCGGGACAGTAACCCGCCAGGCCAGAGCCAGCTTCCCAGGAAGGCAGCCCCCTCCCGTAGACAGGGACCACCCGGGACTCTCCTGGGTCCCGCACAGCCCCAGACAGACTCATCTCACAGATGCAGACCCACGCCCCAGCAGAACCTTCTGGCCACTGGCCCCCCAAAACAGACCCCCATCTGCCAGGCCAGAGTGACCCGAAGAGACACCTCCCCCAGTTCTGCCTCGGAGGTCACCACGGCCGGCACCCTGCCTGGGACAGTGAGCCCAGCGCCGATCCTGGAGGTCTCCGGGCAGAGCACGGCTTCCGAGGACGAGGGGAGGGGTTGGCCTTGCGGCCCCGGAGAGCGAGGCAACCCCGGGAGGGCCCTTGCGGAGAAGGACTCCACGCACACACACGCACCCCGTGGCACGGGGCTCGGAGAGGACACCAGGCGGTGCACGAGCAACGTGTCCTGAGGCTGCTCTCCTCACGGCCCTTCCCCGTGGCCACCTCGCGGGGGAGGCTGTGTGCAGTTGGGGGGAAAGGGAGCCAGACACCCCCCCACCCCCCCCCACCCCCTGGCAGCCAACCATGCCCCAGTCCCGGCTCTGCCCGCCCCCGCTCTGCACCCAGAGCCTAGCAGTGTGGCCAAGGGAACAGGCGTGGCCTCGGGACTCGAGCAGGTCCCCGGCCGCAGGGCGCCCCCGGGGCTCACCTTGACGCTCCGGTGGTGGACGCGGGAAGGCTGGCACTTGACGCTGCTGGTGTTGCAGCAGCCTGCACAGCGCTTCACCTCCACGCACGGGGGCCAGATCAGGAAGTTGGCAGACGTGGGGTCGACCTGACTCCGAGGTATCTCGTAAATGACTGTTCTGGTCTTGCAGACCGCGGGGATGGCTTCCTCTGCAGGGCAAGAGCCACGGTGAATGTGGAGGCCACGCCCCGGCTCCCACCAGCACCCAGGCCACCCCATGACCCGCGCGGCCCTGGAGGGGCAACCGGGAGCCCAGCTCGGGCTGGTGCGCCCCCACCTGGCCGCGGCCTCTCCCAAGCAGAAAACATCCCACGGCTCCCGGGCCCAGCAAAGGGGGAGAGACACCCCGGACCCGGACAGGTGCATCTGAGCGGGATCAAGGTGAGCGAGCAGCAGCGAGGGCCAGGCGGGGACCCCCCAGGAGAAAGGCCTTGCTGGCAAAGGGGACCACAAGACACAGGGAGCCCAGAGGCCAGGGAAGCCCAGGTGGCCCGCAGAGGGGGCGGGCGTGGGAACCGATGCTGAAAGGGGATCGTTAGGGCGCTCCCAGGGCCGGTGGAAAATGGGTAGAACAGGGAAGCTGAGGCTGGGACCCCCACAGCGACAGCCCTGCCTGCTGCCACCCCCACAAGGCCAGGCCCTGCCCCAGGAAGGGGCACGGCCCTGCCTCCCCAGCCCACCAGCCACAGTTCTGCTCAGCAAAGGCCACCAAGAGAGACCACCCCGCCGGCCTCCGAGGAGAAGCTGGTGCTACCTCCTCTGCGCTCCTCAGCACAGGCCAGCCCATCCACCCGGAAGCCCTGAAGTTCAGGGGGCACCAGGGCATGCCCGCCAGATGAGGAATCCACCTGGGGACCCCAGTGCACATGCTGCCCTCTGGCAGCATCCGGCCGTGGCGCTGGCCCTGGCCCTGGCCCCGGCCCCCCCACTGTGTGCCTGGAGAGCCCCGCCAGGCTCTGGTGCTGCCCACGGGAGCTGCTGCCTCCAGGGTAAAGCAGGGACCCCCGAGCCCAGAACTGGAGGGAGCCGCTCCTGGGCGCAGAGGGCTCGGCCTGACCCCCGTGGCCAGCTGGCATGAGGCAGGGCCTTGTCTTCTGCAGACAAGCTTGAGATGCGGGTGAAGCCAGGGAGGGGTGCCAGCCTCTCTCCTGCCCATCTGCCACTAGGGTGAGACCCCCCCCCCCAGAGCCTCGGGAGACTCGGGGTACTTGAATCCCCTGAGGTGCTCAGGGAGCACCTGGAGAGGGGGGGCACTGGGCCTCCAAGAACAGCCCCGCCTACAGGGAAGGCTGGGTGCTGGGGGGGGGGGGGGGGGTGTCTCAGCTCCCAGCCCAGTGCCCACCACCCGGGAGGGGTCTGGGGAACCCGTCCAGGTGGGGCCGAGGTTGGAGCTGGGGAGAGAGGCCTTGTGTCCAGGGCTCCTGGTCTGGAATAGGACAGGCCTCTGACACTGGTCTGGAGAACCTGAACCCTACAGTCAAATGGTAAACGTCTGCTGCCTTCGCTAGGAATCATCACCCACACGCTGCGCTCAATGACAGAAGCTAGGAAATCTACCTCCTGGGAAGAAATCTAAGGCTCAGAGAAGGCAGGTGCTGCCCAATGGCACACAGCAGAGAGCAGCAGTGCGTGGTCACAACCAGGCAGTAAGGAAAAGTGGCAGGAACGAACCCCCAGGTGGCATCGACTCCAACCCCGGAGCCCGAGTCCCAGCGCAAGAAAGCGCAGGCCGAGGCTGTGTCGCAGCCGACCCAGAGCCCCCAGAGCCCCCGCCCCCCCCCACCCCCCACAACGGCCAGTCCTTCCTCAGGGGCCAGCAGACACGGGGATGCCCTGCTAGGCGACAGGACAGAAACGCCACCCGAACCCAGGAGCCCAGGAGCCGAGGCCGAGCGGGCCGGGGGCCGAGGGCAGGGCCCAGCGCACACAGCTCGGCCGCATCTCTGGCTCCGCAGCCTGGAGCCTGAGCTCCAGCGCACCGCGCCACAGACTGGAAATGAAACACGACCACGTTTTCCAGCGAGGCCTCCTCCAGAACAGGCCCCAACAAGACCGGGCACTTAAGGAATTTATGATGGCTCTCCTCTCCTGGAAACTCTTGGCCCAGGCCAGGCTGCAGCAGGCAGCAGACGGGCCAGGGCAGGGAGACGCCCCCGGCAGAGGAGGGAGGCCTCCAGAGACGGCGGGCGGCCAGAGCTGAAGTCGCTGGGGCCCCTGCGCAGGCCGGGCCTTTGTTTCACGGAGGAGGGCGGGGGTGGTGGTCCTGAAGGCACGGTGGGGGCGAGCCTCCCAGCCCGGCGCGCCCCCCCCCCCACCCGGCAGGCCCGGGGCTCACCAATGCTTCTCTTCCTCCGAATGGGCACGGGCCGCTTCTCGGGCGCATGCTTGGAGGAGTGGCCCCCGTGGGCTCTCAGACTCACCTCCAGAGCACCCTCGGGCCCTGCAGGGAGAAAGAGGAAATGGTGACCGGCGGCCCCCCCATCTGTGTGGCGCCCGGGGACCTGTCCAGCAATGCTTCCTACCTGCCTCCCCCAGACAGACAGGGTCCCCTAGGAGACCCTCCACTCCCACAGGCGCAGACGATGCGAGTCCTGACTGCCAAAACTCGGCCCCCCAACCTCTGAGAAGCATACACGGAGGGGCCCGGGCTGTGCCCTGGCCGTACCTTGAAGCAAAGCTGTGGACTTGGGGTAAAGGGGCCACGTGTGGTCTCCCCTGGGGCGCCTCCCCAAGTGAGGGCCAGAGCAGGGAAGGCCTTCCTTGTCCAAAAGACCCAGGCCCCTGCTCACAGCCCCCTTTTCCCAGGCCCACCTCCGGGAAAAAGTGTCAGAAGGACCAGCACGCTGTGACTTTCCTGGGATGTGTGTGTGTCTCCCTCTTTCTCACCAAACCGACTCTCGATGAAGCACCCTAACCTTTGAGGGGCACGGGAAGCCAGGCCCCGCTGGACCGACAGCTGGACCCCGCCTGGCCCACTCTGAGTCCACAAGAAACGCACGCAGAGAAGCAAAGGAGCAGGAATCCCAGTGCGCGGCCGAGAGGCCGGCTGGCAGGAAGGCAAGCGTGCTTGCTGCCCTTGGCCTCAGAGCAGTGGTCCCAGCGCTAAAATCAGAACCGGACCCTCATCCCCCAGGCCCGCGACAGCCCCAGTACACACGCCACGGCCCTCTCCCACCCCAGTGCCCCTGGGCAGCCTAGGGGGGCCCCAGGTGGGGTAGGAGGGACACACAGTCCCTGCCGCCTGCCACTCACACCGACCTGGCCCCATGACACTGCCTGTGCCCGGATGACTGCTGTGGGTCGCACCTGGTCTCCCTGCCTTGACCCCAGACCCAGCCACGGGGGGAATGGGGTCTCCTTCCACATCCCCTTCCAGCCTCGGCCTCCCCCCCTGTAGATGAGCAGGGGCCCTGGGTCTGAGGAGCTCCAACAGACAGGGGCTCCAGCAGACCCCTTCTTCCGTGGTGTCCCGGCCACCAGCCCAAACCGGAGGCCCCCTCCTGGGCGCCCGGACCACCAAGGCCTCAGGGACTGTCTGCAAACCCACAAATCTGAAAGCTCCACTCTTTTAAAATGAAAACCAA
Source organism: Acinonyx jubatus (assembly GCF_027475565.1). NCBI lineage: Eukaryota > Metazoa > Chordata > Mammalia > Carnivora > Felidae > Acinonyx > Acinonyx jubatus. Next base: position 35,879,456 of record NC_069398.1, on the reverse strand, counting down.
ATACCAGGTGAAAGGTGCAATCAGCAGAAGATACGTTCTTTCAGAAAACTGAAGTCTGGGAAAAACCCAACTTTTCACTTAAAATGACTCAATGTTCCACTGCCACTAATTTTTTTGAGACCCGAAATAAGATCAGAACACAACTATTCATGCAGTAAGAATTTCCCATCAACCAACTGTTACAAGAGGCATTTTTTCGCAAAAAAGTGACATTTATGAGTCACGTCCCGGTGGCGGCCATCTTGCCGTCCCCACACCAAAGAGCAGCTGGCCCGCTGTCAGCTTCCAGGGGCAAGCGTCACGGCACGCAGGCCACCAGCTTCCGAGACTTACTAAAGCCAGGGGTCACCTATCGCTTTCCTGGAGACTCAGTCCTGACGCGTCCGCAGGGGCCGCCTCCACTTCCTGACATCTGAGGAAACTGAGGCCCAAGACGCGAACGCTGGGTAGGCGCATGGCCATAGGAGGACCCGGGAGCCCCGTCCGGGCCTCTCGCCTGAATAAACAGAGAAGACAAGGGCCCTGCCAGGTTATCAACGGCGCTGAAACCTGAACCCGCAGATTGCTTTCAAGACAAGAGGCGGGGTAGAAATAGCTCCTGGTCAAACACGCCCTCCGTTGCCCGCGGATCCAGATGGGTGGCCGTGCACTGCGCGCCCATCCACGCTCACGGGGGAGCGGCCTTCTGATTGATGCCGCTTGAGAGATGGCCCAGCAGCGACTTGGGGGAGAAGGCCCCGCCTGAACGATGCCCTAAAACGGCTCTCAGGACAGTTAATCAAGTGGGTTTCCCTTTTGTCTCTCGTGCACAAATGTCCGAGTGACAGCTCAGGATGGGGACAAGCCCCCTCCAGCCTTCAGTCCTAGAGCAGCATTAATGGCCCAGGACGGGGATGTTTATGCATCAGTCACTCCGTGACCACCCCCCCCCCCCCCCCCCCCCCGCAACCCCGGCTGCTGGGATAACAAAGCACCCCCGCTGTCCTGCTCAGTGGCTCTTTCTCATCCTGAACTCAGAGACCACACACTGGTCCCTCCACCCAAACGCCCCACGTGGAGAGTCAGCGATGCCCCAACTCCATTCGCCCTCCGGCAGCGCTCAGACTCAGGGCGGTTCCCATCGCCCCTGGGGTAGGAATCCCATGGGGACAGGCTTCATCTGTAAAATGGGGATACACCCACCCGCCCACGGGGAAGAACCTGGGATCCTACAGGTCCCCCCAAAGCCCCGCCCATGCCAGGAGGGAGGAGTCAGCCTGTAAGAAAAAGCCTTTTCTGCCCCTGGGGCCAAATTCCCTTCACACCCCGACCTCCGACCTGGGGTGGGGGTCGGGGGCGCCTCACCCTTGAGTTACCAAGAGGGATAAAGACCCACCGGCTGGGTGTCTGGGTTTCTCCACACCCCAGCTCCTTCCTCAGGGATCCCAGACAGGCTCCAGGGCCTGGAGGGCAGCTCAGTCCACAGACAACTGACCCCTCGGCTGTTTACAACCTTCCCCAACAGCAAGATCTGTTTCAACTCATCCCTTCGGGCGGGAACAGATGTTGGGGGGCAAAGAACCCAAAACAAGCTCCAGAAGCAGCCAGCAGCAACCCCTACGCTGAGGCCAGAGGCCACGCACTGCCGTGGTTCCCAGCTTCCACATCCCCGTGAAAGGGGCCAGACCTGGATGGAGAGCCACCCGAGGCTGTGTCACAAAGGGCCTCCCTAGGCCCGCTCCTGGCGAGCACGTATGATCCCAGAAGCCCGGCTCCATTCTCACCCCGGTATCCCCAGCAAGATGAGTCCTAACCCAGGATCCTAGCCAGACCCCAAACCGTGCGGCAGACAGGGGTGGGGGTGCAGGACGAGGAGGAGGGCCCGGGGCTTTTGGTAAGGGGGCAATTTGAGACCAGCCCAGGGAACTGGCTGGTGCATCCAGCTTCTCCAGTTTGGACCCTCCCAGAGAATCCCGGGCCCAAGAGCCCCCAGGTCAGGAATGCCGTCACCATATCCCACCCAGCTGCAAATGCAGAAAGTGTTAATGGGTGGGGGTTGGGGGCGGGGCTGCAGAGACCAGAATAAGAATGGTCCCAACAGAAAGCGAATGGCCCATTTCCCGGTGGCGTCCCAAAGCCGTCCCACAGGGAGGCCCAGCCCTTCACAGGCCTTGTTCCCGAAAGCTGAAAAAAAAAAAGGCCGTGAACCTTCTCAGGGAAGCGGTCTCCCCACTCGTACAAATCCGCCAGGGCCCAGCAGAATGCAGGCTTCTCCTCAGCTAACCAAAGCCAAATCCTTCTCCCCAGGGTTACACATCAAGGAACCAGACCAAAATCCCCTCCCCCCCCCCCCCCCCCCCCCGGGCCCAACTGTGATCTCCAAGTGAAATTCTACCCCCTTCCTGATAAGGATCAGCCAAAGGATTTCCTGGGTCACGAAACTACAGAAACCATGGGCCTTGCTAGAAAATGGTCTTGGCATGAAATGAAAATAGTTCAGGCCTCTCCACCACCATAATTAGGTACAAATTTCCAAATGACTAGACCATGTGATTTTACTTAATTCCCCCTCGGCCCCCCTCTTTCAGGGTAGTCTGCAGGGAGAGAGAAATCTTCACTGAATCCTTCCACCGACCTCCACCACTTGCCGTGGCTCCGCCTGACAAGTCCATCTTGGGCGTCTTTTCAACCAGACACTAACAAATGTCCTCTGACAGATGTATTTCTGTAGCTGACCCTCCACATGCCTCGTTTCCCCCACCAAACACAAATTTCGAGCAGGACACCACGCAGATGTGGGTCAGAATCCCGGTCCTCTAGAAAAGGGCTCCCTCAGTTCACACCGCAGCGCAGCCACCAACAAACACCACCGACGACGACCTGGGTCCCAGGGGACCTGTGCGCGCCAGTCCCCTCCGATTCTGCAGCTGACGCTGAAGATCTTCAGAACTCTGCATTTACAGATAAACCGGAGTGGCTAGGCTCCAGGGCCTGGGGGTGAGCCCCAAAATAGTCCCCAAACACCAGATGTGTCCAAGACGTGCCTTTTTATTGGCCCGTGAAAAGAGAAAGGCACGGGTCTCCGGAAACCACAAAGGCCCCGCCGCCCCCCCGCCACAGGAGCGGGGCACCAGTTCCCCGCGAAGACAAGGGGGCAGCTCCTCCGGCACACGCCTGCCCGCGGGGCGCACGGCCAGGGCTCCGCGCCCAGGCCCCGGCCCGCTCGGCCGCTCCTCCGGCCGGAGGGCAGGCCCGGGGCCCGCACACCTGGCCCGGGCGCCGGCGCCCCCTATGCGGCTGAACTTTCAGTGACACACACGGCATTTTCCTTAAATGCAAAAACAATCCCCGGGCAAGCGAGCAAATCGCGGCCGCCTCCGGAGAGAAAGTGGGGATTGGAAGAGAAACTCCTGACTCATCCGCCTGGGCTTTTATGGCCCGGGATTGGATTCTGACCTTTCGGTTCGTTCCTGAGCGGCGCCCGGCCCGGCCCGAGCGCGGGAGGCGGCGCGGGGCGCATACCCCCGCACACCCACCCCGCGCGCCGAGGGAAGGGGCGCGATTTACCTACGGAGTCTATCTCCAGGAGTCGCTGGAGGTCCCGGATGCTGTGGATCTGACTGTGCGCCAGCCTCTCAATCACCTCGTGGGGGATCTCGGCTTCCTGCAAACAGACCCACACGGTCAGCGCCAGCGGCCGGGCCGGCTCGCGCCCTGCGCCGCCCCCCCCCCCCCGCGCCCGCCCCCCCCCCCACCTCGCGCCCCCTCCTGCTCGAAGGCTGCCCGGCCCCTACCCGCGGGGCCCTGGAGTCCGAGGCCAGGGGTGGGGCTGGGTGAGACCCCAAATGCTCGGCTCCCATCCAGGTCCACCTTTGCAGAAAGAAAGCCCTCCCACCTTTAAATTTTCAAACAAAAGCCCGGCACTGCGGACCCTCCGCCCCGGGTGTCAGTTACAGTAGGTCTAGGGACAGCGGAGAGCCCGAGGAGTTTCTGATTTAATACTGAAATCGACATCCAGAAAGATCAAGTTGAAATGCGTCACGGATCGGCGACGAAAGTCACGGCAGCCTTAACACTTTAATCCTGCCAGCGGCTTAAATTTCACACCCCGGAATCCCCGGCCGAACCTGCGGGGTCGAGGGTCTCCGTCGCAAAAACACGCGCGCGCGCATTCACTCGTTCACACGGGCGCCCCACCCGCTACGGCCCGGCCGCGGCCCTAGCGCCGCCCAAGACGCCCCAAATCCAGCCGCCGGCTGGGAGAGGCTGCATGGCAATGGGAGGGTTAAATCTCCACCTCTCGCAGCTCGCGGTCCCTGCCCAGACCACCCCCGCCTCGCAGGCTCCCCCCTCCTCCAGATTTTTAAAGGGAGTCGGGGGTCGCTGCTGGGGGGGGGGTGGGGAAGGGGTCTCAAGCACCAAGTTCCCACGACGGGGGCTGCAGAAAGTCATTCATCACAGGAGAGCTCCCGGGGATTCGGGATTCGACATTGGGGGGGTGGGGACGCCGGCGGTGGGAGGGCGCGGGCGCCTGGCCCGGCCCCGGCTCGCCTCACTCAGCCACCTGTAAGCAGGCCCCGGGCTGGCGGGACTGCGCCGGCCCAGCCGCCAGGGCTAGGCTCAGGGACAGGGACCGGGGGGTGGGCGGGAGGGGGGGGGCTGTGACCCGCCCCCCCCCCCCCCCCCCCCCCCCGCTGCCCACCCTGCCTGACGGGGACTGCCGCAGCAGCCGCCCCTGTTTATCCGCCGCTGGCTCCGCCAGGTCACACACACCCCCTTCCGCGCTCCCCGCACCCCGATACTGCATTGTCCGCCGCCCCCCGGACTCCCCTTCCGGAGAGGGGCCCGCGCCCCCCGAAGTTTCTCCCCACTCGTCCACCCCGCGCCACTCCGTCCCTCCACGGCAGAGCGACGCAACACGCTGGAAACTCACCAGACACACTTCGGCTTGGCAGAAAATAAAACCCAGTTGGGAAAATCAAAAAATCGACCACCCTAGCAGAAATCAAAATGCGCTCCGCAAAGCCCCAGAGCCCGAGGCGCCCCGGCCCGCGGGCGGCTGCAGGAGGCGTGCGCCGGGGGAGTCGGAGAGGGGACGGGGCGCGGGGGTGGCACCCACCTCGGCCAGGGCATGGGCGAGGTATCCGCAGCCGAAGAGCAGCAGGCAAGCCCAGGTCCTCATCGCGTCCCGAGGCGCTGGCGGCTCGGCGGGGAGGCGAGGCCGCGGGGCGGGCGCTCCAGCCGGGCTCCTGTGGCGGCGAAATTCAGTACCATCCCTCAGGGAGCGCGGCCCGGAGGAGGGTGGCGCGGAGAGCAGGGAGCCGGCGGAGCGCGCCCGGCGCGAGCAGCGAGTGCGGAGAGGCGGGCAGCGCCAGCGAGGAGGAGGAGCAGGGAGTGCGCGCTCGCCGCGCCCGCCGCGCCGGGAGCCTCCTGGGCCGCCGGGTAGGGGGTGGGGACGGAAGGGGCGGAGGGCGGGGGCTGGGCCTCTTCCTTGGTGCGTTCCCGGTGCTGGCCGCCGCCGCGCTCGCTCCCCGGCGCTGGCTTTAGGAGCGACCCGGCCGGTAATTCTGCATATTTGCGGGCATCAGCCCCGAGAGGGACCCCGGAGCGAGGCTGGAGCCGCCGCCGCCGCACCACCCATCACCTGTCTGGACGCCCGGCCGGGCCCCGGCCGCGGGCTCGCGCTCTCCCTGCGGGCTGCGGGCGGCCCTGCGCGCCCACCGCCGGCCCCGCGCTCGCCTCCGGCCCTCCTCCTGCAGCCGCCGCCCGGCCGGGCACGGCGCGGCCCAGCACGGCGCGGCCCGGAGGCCTGCGTGCGCCCCTCCGCGGCGTGCCCTCGGCTCTGGCGCCGCGCTCCGCCCTCCGCCGGCCCGAGCCGGGCAGCGCCCGCGGCCGCGCCGCCTGGCAGCCGCCGCCCGCCCGGGGCCTCGCCGCGCCGGCCTGAGGAGGGCGGGCGCAGGGCCGAGCTGGAGCAGCCGCCGCCGCCGCCGCCGCCGCCGCCGCCGCCGCCGGGAGAGGAGGAGGACGAGGAGGAGGCGCCGGCAGGCCCGGCTCGCCGGAGTTGTGCGGGCTCCGCAAGGCGCGCGTGTGGAGCCGGCCGGCGGCGGGGAGGGGGGTTATAGCGCCGCCGCCGCCGCGCCCCTCCCCCGCCCCCTCCCCCTCGCCTCCCCCGGATTCCGGGCCCCGGACCCGCACCTCGGAAGCGCGCGGGGGCCGCACGGGCCGGGCAGGGCCCGGCCGCCGCCGCCGCCGCCGCAGTGAGCACACGCCGGCGCTCACGCAGGCAGTAAAATCCATCAAAGCCCCGCGCCCGGCTCCGAGCACAGCCGCCGGGCTCCGCTCGCCCGGCGGGGCTCCCCGCGCGCCCCTCCCCGGAGCTTGCCCACCCTCCAGTGCCAGCTGCAATCCTGCGGCACCGGACGGGGAGGGGAGGAGGCCGCCGCGGAAGAGCCGCCGTCGTCGGCTCTCCTCCCTCGGCCCCAGCGGCGGCGGAGGGCAGCGCCCAGAGCTGCTACGCCGAAAAGGGCAAAAGCGAGCCGGCCCCCGCCTCCGGCCCCCCGCCCCGGCGCTCGGGCCTCTTTCCACCGCTAGGATCCAGGGCCCCTGCCTCCCCGTCTCCATAAAAGGAGGGGGAGTGAGTCTCTGGTGAGAGGTGGGGCGGGTTTAGGGGCGCGTCTGGGGCACTCACCTGGCGGCTGCCACGCGCCCCCGCCCAGAATCCGATGCCTGGGGCGCCTGAATGAGGAACCTCCACCCGCATTCCGAGATGGGAGAGCGCCCAGGTCGGAGGAGGGGGCTGCAGCGTGCCTGGTCCCCACCCTGGGACCCCGCGTCCCCACTCCCTCGTGGAAGGCTGGGCTGCGGCCTGAGCCGGGAACTCGAGGGGGCGGAAGGGAAGGAGGAGAAAGGATCCGCTCGGGGAGGAACCCCCGGAGTCTGAGCCTCCCACGCCGGGATCCGCTGGGCGTACAGAGCGCCACCTCCGGCCGAGGCGCGGCACAGAGCGTGATGCCGGGGACCGGCGCGCGGGAGGCCCAGGCCTGAGCGGGCTGCACCGTTCCCCTGCCGCGGAAGGGCAGGTGCGCCCGAGCTGGGCAGGTTCCGCGCGCCTACACCAGGTGGGATCGGCCCCCCAGCTGGTCTCTCGAGGGGGCAGCCGAGCCTGGAACCCGGCCTAGGAGGGAAGGCGGGCCTCGCCACCCCAACGCTAGACGGCGAGGCCCCCTGAGGGTTAGGGGACTCCCCGATGGGTGGGTGGGTGGGTGGGCGGCCGCCTGGAATTCCGCCCGCCCCAGGCCTCCGCCCCCATCTGCCCCATCCTGTGGATTAGGCCCGCGCCCCGCCTCGGCCGCCCTCCCGCCAGACAAAGGCAGTAAAGGCGAAGCCTGCGGGCGGTCTTTCATCGAACGGCGGGCTCCGGCATTTCAAAGGCCAAGTGGGGAAGGCGCTTCGGGGGGCGCTCGCCTTCCCCCCAGATACCTCGGGGTGAGGGTGAGGAGGGTGGAGGCAGGACCTCTCCTGCCCTTCCCCGAGGGCCCGGGTCTACCAGCGCCCTTCCACGTGCCTTCACACACCTGCAGCCTCCCCGGTGCCCCTGCCTTCCCCTGGCGGCAGCCCCTCGCAGGGACCCCGCCACCAACCCCGCTCTCCAGGTGGTCAGGATGGAGAAAGCCCGAGGTAGAACCAGGGAAAACTTGGAAACGTTTAGAAGCACGTGAGGGCCAGTCCTTGTCCGTCCAGCTGGAACCTTCGATGGCTCCGAGAGGGGGACCACTGGCAGGCTTGGGGAGGGCAGCCGAACAGGCACCCCCCAAGGACCCAGGCTGGACCGGGTCTGAGCCATCGCCTACGCGCCTCCCGAACTGACTGCATCACGTCCGCTCGAGCCTGGGATTCCTCTCCGGCAGAGGGGCCCGAGGACAGTCCCTCGGGGCTAAAGGGCTGGGTCCGGTCGTGGGCGCGGGAATGGAGGAGGAACTCCGCCGCCTGTGCGGGGGCTGAGGTGGGTGCCTCCCTCCGCGCCCCTCCCTGGCGGCACTTCAGGGGTGCCCAGCTGGAGTTTGCGGCCAGCATGGCGGCCAAGGGGGCGCTTTCGATAGGAGTTGCAGGCCAGCCCCAGGGCGGAAAGCACGGGCGAGGCCGGGGTGCATCCCGCCCCCGGACTGGAGAGCTTTTGGGGGCGCGGCGCAGGCGTCCCTATAATCGCCGGCGGCTATTAAAAATAAAAACCTCAGCGAGTCGTCATAGCGACCAGACAACAGCCGCTGCGGGAGGGCGGCAAAAACCGTGCCACCGGCGCCTCTGGGGGAGATTCGGGGCACGCCGCGCGTTCCAGCCGGGGCGGGGCTACGACCCCAGCCCCACGGGCCCCGCCCTCCCCCACCCCCGAAAAAACTGGCAGAAACAGAGCCAGGGGCCCGGCTTCCAAGAATGCGACGTAGAGATACAACTGACTTGACCAAGAGGTCAGCAACTTGGGTGAGAACCCACGCGACGCGCTCCCTCCTCCCCGGCCCGTGCCGCGCGGCGCCCCGCCCACTCAGGTCCCAAGCGTCTCCCTTTCGGCCCGCGGAGAGGGGGGGCACTGGGTGAGCAGGTGGGCTTCGGGGGCTCACCCCGGACAGGGAGCCGAAAGTCCGGAGGCCAGGCGCGTGGGGGGGGGCTGCTGCACCTGCCCGGTGCGCCGGGTCCGCGCTCCTTGCGGATCAGGCGTGGTCACGTGCTTCTTTCTGCTCCGGATCGAGTTTCCCTTCCAGCCGCTATTAGGCGGTTCACACGGTTCATTGCAAATATTTGATAATGAGGCTAAATATACATCGGAATCGGAGGAGGCGTGGGCGGCCGTGCGGAGAGCGTGGGCGCGGCGTTCCCGGCTGGGCGGGCATCCCCACCCAGGCCCTGCGGAGGCGCCGGACCCCGGGACGGGCACCAGGCTGTGTGCTACAGGGAGACCCGCCCCGCGCGCCGCCCCCGGGCCATTCCGGCCCCAGGCTCGGTCACTGTCCCCAGAGGCCAGCTAGAGGGCCCCTGGCGGAAGGAGGGGGCGCCGCAGGGATCTCCAGTGTGGGGAGGTGCTGGCGGAAGGTGAAGGTGCACCTGGCCGCTGGGATGTCCGGTCGCCCCCGGAGCGGGTGCTTCCGGGCTATCTCGGGCGTCTCCGGCGCGCCCCGACGTGCCTGCAGGCCCATAATTAGAGTGAGTCAGGTGCTCTAAATAGGCGGAGAGAGGGGGTGCCGTGCAGCTGGGGTGACTGGTTGGGCGACAGCCACTGGTGCCTCACCATACTGCCCATGATCCCGCAGCAGGGAGGAGTGGGAAGGACCTTGGCCGTTCCTCGGAGCAAAGTAGGGACCAGAGGGGCACCTGCTTCATTAGGCACCCGGTGAGCTGCGCAGCCTGCGTGTCACCCTAACCCCAGCTCACCTCATTCCCTCTCCGCCCGCCACCAGTGCCTGCCTGGGGCCTGGCACCAGCTGACAAGCCGCTACTGCTAGGATTGCTGTTACTTCCCGGTGGGAGTCACGACGAACATCCACTGAGCACCTGGGTCCCTGTGTGACTTCATTTCCCTCACACGGACACAGACGAGAGCAGGTCTGTCCCACCTCTCCCCATTTTACAGATGGGAGCACTGAGGCCCGGAAGCCAGACCCTTGGCCCGCAGGGCAGGAGCTGAGGCGTGGCTCTGCCCTAGGCAGGGGGCTCTGATGGCATGGGCTCCTCGGCGCAAGCCGAGCTGCTCAGGTGGCATTTGTCTGTCCCACGGGTCACAGACAGGACGGTGACGGATGCTGCGGCCGCCAGCGGTATATATAGGCAGCAAGACTGGAGTCGGTGTCCACTTGGCCCCCGCGCACGGGGGCAAGGAGGGGCTGGCTGCCCGCCGCCCCCCGTGCTGGGCCTCGGTGATGTGTCTGTCCTCACGCTGCCGTGTCTCCGCTCTCTCGTGCGGGAAAGGGGGCCGGGAGTGAGCCTCCGCCCCCGCCCCACCAGGGAGAAGCAGTCTGCGCGCGCGCTCGCGCACACGCACGCGCAGCACGCGCAGCTGCCCGGCGGCGGTGCCCCAGCTCGCTGGCGCTGGGGGCCCGCCGAGCGGCCGAGCCCAGGCCTCTGCCAGGAGCCAGACCAGATTTCAGAACAATTTGTAATGACGAGACACGACTCGCTTTATCTCTGGGCAAGGCTCTCTCGGCTCAGGGCAGCTGATCCAAAGGCCGAGCGGGCACGGGCACGGCTCCTTGAAGATCAAGAGGGCCCGTGCAGGCGTTAATGAGGTTATTACCTCGGCCGCCCCAGGCCTTTCCACGCAGCCTCCCCAGAAAGGGTGATAAACCTGTCGGCAGGCCGGCAGGGCATTCCCAGTGTTGTTTTTTACTCCCTATGAAATGCTTTTATTTCCCTTTTTAAATTCACAAACAGAAACAGCTGTGAGCCCGCAGTCATCTTGCGAGTATGCTGTGCGTGAAGACCCACGTTAAGGGACACTTGGCAGCTTGCAGGCTAGACTGTGTGGTTCGGGAGCCACCAGCCACCCTGTGGCCGCTGGCGTGTGAACCGTGGCTGCTTCACCCAGAGATACGCCGGACACGCACGGCCTCGGTGGCCGAGAGGGCTTCGTGTGCAGGCAAAGGGTGTGACATTTCTCATTGCCAATTTTTAAATTAGTTCCACGTTGAGATGATAGCATTTTCGATGTATTGCTTAAATAAATTCTATTACTGCAATTAGTTTCACCTGTTTTTCCTTTGTTTGACGCGGCCACTATAGAACATTTGAAATGTCCTAAAACGATACGTCCATTGGGCAAAGCTCGTCTAGACACATGCAGTTCAAACCTGCAGTGCAGAGCCAGCCAGGTGAGTGCTGGCGGGCCGCCTCCAGCCTTGAAGCCAGCAGAGGTCTGGACCCTCAGACACCCCAAGACCAGCGGAGCCAGGGGACGGGGACACCCCCGCTGGCCTCACCGGCTGTGTGACCTTGAGCAAAGTGTTGGGCATCTGGGAGCCTCGGTTTTCTCCTCTGGATAATGGCCAGCATAGACGGTTGCTTTAAGGAATACTCATTCCCCCCATTCGACAAATACTCACGTACTCCAGTCTGTGGAGCACGAGGGGCGCAAACCGAAAACAAAGCTCTCCTGGAACTCGGGGTCTCCGGATAAGCAAGTGACAAATAAGCATGTAGTGTTTCAGGTAACGTGTTTCGGGAGTGGTCAGTAAGGTCTGTTGGAGAGGAAGCCAACCGGCCATCCAGAAAGTCTGGGTCCAGTATTATAGGCAGAAACAACAATAGCACGTGCAAAGGCCCCGGGGCAGGAACTGGCTTGGCTTGTTCAAGGAATAACAAGGGGCATGGGATGGTGGGAGAAGGTGAGCTGGGGGAGGCAGGCAGTGGGGCAGGTCACACAGGCCTTGAGACCAAAGTAAGGCATCTGGACTTTACTCGAGGGGTATGGAAGGCATTAGAGAGTGTGGGCAGGGAACACAAAATGTGGCAGCCTAGACAGGAAGTTTAGCTGCCAGCCTCCCCGGCCAAAGCAGCAACCCCTGTTCCCCTCGCTTGCCTCCTGGGGTCTTCAGGACTTGTGGCCAAGTTCCTGTGTTCTGGGTGTGAATTCCAAGGAGATGGGGCTGGCCCCCCGGTCTGAACCCAGAGCCACCCCCCACCTCTTTCCCCAGGCACTGCCCACGGGCCCTGTCCCTCTCGGGTCTGTGACCGTGGACGGGGCGGGAAAGGCCTGCAGCAGCCCTTGGCCATCAGACAGACAGGACTCACCCCTGCCGGGCAGAGGTCAGAGCTAGCGGCTGGACCCTGGGACGGCTGGGGATATAGTGCAGGGATGGCCTGCCAGGCCTCCCTGAGAGAGGACAGTGAGGTCACACCCTCCAGAGACATGGGCCCACCAGACGGAAAAGCCTCCCGACGTCAGAGAGGCCTGCACCTCCCTGGATGGGAGCACAAATCAGACCAGAGCTGTGGGGTCAACTCGGGGGGCCTCCCTCACCAGGGGGAGAAAGGTGCTCAAGTGGCCTGTAGAAGCCGGGCCAAGGGGCTAAAGGTGCATGCAGGAAGCACAGAGACTTCTAGAAGGAAGAGGCAAATGGGTCATGGAGCTACCATAATCAGAACAGGGAGGCTCTCGTGTGACAAACGGACCGGAACCACAGAGCCCAGAAAAGAGTCTGTCCCAGAGGAAAAGCCGTGAGAGGTACCGGCCTGTTTATTCCATAGGACAGTCTGGAAGAGTGACCTGCTGAAACCACACTTTACCCCCAGCGCTAAATGCACTTCAGGGGGATCCGGCAACGGTTCAATGAATGTTCTGGAACACGCGTGGGGCGGGTGCGTCTCCGCACGGGGGAAGCTCGCACCGCCGCCTGCCGCGCTCCTGCCAACGTGCGTGCTCTTGGCCAGCCTCGTGGGAGCAAGCAGGCCCCTCCGGGCGGAGAGCGCTCCACAGGCCCCCGAGGCAGGTTGCTCTGGGGACAGCAGACGAGAGCGTCTGGACGGCTCCACCAAAGCCCGGGCAGCCAGGGACGCCACCAGGACCAGGGGGAAAGGGACGGTCGTGCTGATGCCGCGCGCCTTGGGACCTGGGGTGAAAGGTCACGATGCCCGCGGCTTGCTTCCAGCGGCCGGGGTCCGGGTGTGAAGGTGACCGGTGGGTCGACAGCGGCCAGCGACACACAGGTGACTGCGGCTTCGCAGAGCCAGCGGAGCGGGGGACGCGGGAGGCGGGTGAGCCGAGGTTCACTGTCGGTTCTCACGCCTGTTCTGGAAGGCCGACAGCGCTCACATACAAGGCTGTGGGGGAACGCTGATTGCTGTTTCCCAGTTTTCCCACGGTTTGCCGAAGCTCCAGAAGACAGGGAGCTTTCTCCGGAAGACAGCACGGACCACAGATCACTGTGGGCAGCAGGGCCGCTGCTCACAGTGTTTAGGTTCAACAAAGCCCAGCATAGAAATTTGAAACAGAGTAAAAACTTGAAACCCCGAACGCAACCGCTGTCTGTTACGATCGCGTGCCCGGCCTCCCCGTGTATCGATCCGCATAGGAAAAGCGTGTGGTGGTCACAGCCGTCTACCTGCCGGGTCTCCCTCGCGGGTCCCTCCTCGGGAAAGCACGGGCTGACACACACAGGGCAAGCAAGCCCTGGGGGCACCCGGCCACAAGGCCGGCGGCCGGGCCCACGGACAGCGCGGGAGGGCGCCGGCAGGAGTGGGGGAGGGGCCGCAGCGACGCTGACAGCGACTTGGCACCTCGAGCCCTGGCCGTGACCCAACCCTGCAGCCCCGCGTCTGGGCACCTGGCCTAAGGAAATGGCCCGACCACAGAGCGGCCGCGTGCGCGGGGGGCTCCGGGGGGGCGCGACCGGTCCCACAAACACTGGAAACAACCTAAAATCCCAGGTGTGAGAGGCCTTGTTTTCCTGACCCTCTGGTTGGAAACTGTCCATCCCCGGGACGGCGGCGAAGACAGCTCCCCGAAGTGGAAACCACGGAGACGGGACGCTGTCCACGGCGGGGTCAGAGCATCCGCCGCTGGTCTGGCTTCTTTCCGCCCAGGGTCCAGGTGGCGTGGGGTGCGGGTGTCACTGGTGTGAGAGGTACAGTCCCGACTGTTTCGGAAGAGACACCCAGGCTCTAAAGAGGGCAGCACTCCCCCCTGCCCCGCCTCCCCCACCCCTCCACACTGCAGGGATGGTGGCCCTTTTAGAGCAGGGACACTGACCGGCGGGGGGTGGGGACACGATGCGCCCGCCGAAGGGCCACGCTGCCTGCGGCCCTCCTTGGGTGGTCCTCAGCCCTCCAGGCGTCCCCCACCCCACCCTGCACCAGGCCGGCCTGGGAGGGGCCGCTCTGTCCCGGCCCGCTTGGCCCCTGACCCTGCCGGCTGGTGCCCCCCCCCACCCCGGGGAGGGGGCGCCAGAGCTCAGGGCTCACACCTGTGCTCTGAGTGACCCCGGCAGTGTCCTTCCTCCCTGGGGACAAGGGCTGTGGGCCCAGCAGAGGGAGAGCTTGACACCCCTCCCCGTCTGTGACTGCCGGGGAAGCTATTTTCATCTGTGGCTGTTTTTCTCGACAGGAGAGAGCAAAGTACGGAGGATAATCTTATCCTTGTCCTGCGGTGACCCTTGGGAGACCTGGGGTGGGGGGAGGCCTGGCGACCTCTGCGGCCCAGGCTCCCCTCTGGGGGGACAAGGGGAGCGGCGTGTGGGTCCCCCGGCTTGCTGAGCTCCTACTATGCGCCTGCCGGCGGGACATCGGAAGGACAGGAGAGAGACCAGGCCCGAGGCCCAGGGGAGCCAGCCCGGGGCTGAGGATGGCTTCACCACCAGCTGGCTGTGCAGCCTGCAATAAGACGCTTCGCCTCTCTGAGCGCCTGTGGTCTCAGGTGACGGGGGTGATGCCTGGGAAGCAGTCAGCACAGAGCCGGCGAGCATCTCACTGCCGGGGTGCGGAGAGGGCCGCGTGCGGTGACGCGGGCACAGACCTTATGCCCGGCGCTCAGCTCGGGGTGTTTCGGCCTGCAGCTCCCCGCCCCCCCCCCCCAGCCACAGGAGCCCTGGGTGGGGGAGCACAGGCAGCGTGGCCCCACACGTGCGGGCGAGGGGTCCCTCCGCACCCCACGTCACCAGCTCCAGTCTCCCCGGGACAGTGCCGCGCTCCGCCCTTCAAGCCTTCACGTGCAGCTAAGATCACAGTGTGTGCCCTGTGAACGCAAAACAGGGCCACCCAGCCCCTACGACCCAAACTCTGGTCTACACTAGGGTTATTTCTGGATCCCCTGAAGCTGACATTCTGGAAATGTTTTATCAGAGACAACCTCTCTGTCTCTAAGACAGACGCCCTGAGACGCGTTCCTTCCACAGCAGACATTTACCATGCACCTGCTATGTGTGATGCGTGAGGAGCACCATCCCTGCCCTCACAGAGTTGACCTCCCGGAAGGTGGAGACGGACAACACAGAGGAAGGGGTTTACCTGCCTGCTGATGGCCTTGGCCAGAAGCTCTCAGCTTCAGGGTGGGGGGACTCGACCCAACCTGGCTTGCCCAGTGGGCAGCCTTCAGGAGAGGTCTGGTCGAGGACGCGGCTCTGTGTGTTAGTGGCCCTCTCTCCCTCGGTGTCTTCCTTCAGCTGAGGCCTCACGGTGACAAGACGACTGCCACAAGCAGCTGGGGCTCCCTCGTTCACACTGAGCAAGCTCCGTCTCAGAGCACTGCCCTTGCCCCGAAATGGTGCGATGGCGTTCTTGTGTCCCATGCTCCACTCGCCCCTCTGCCAAGACCTCGAACCCAGAGCTCCCTCCTGAGCCCCAGACTCCACTCAGCACCTCTGCCTGGGTGTCCGACAGACAAGTCTAACTTAACACGGCCAAGACCAGCCCCTGGCTCTGCTGCGTGCTCTGTCCCTGGGGACACCGTCCTTCTGGCCGCTCAGACCACAGCCTGTGAGCCAACCCTGGAGCCCTCTGCCTGTACGTCCGTGTGTCAGGAAATATTGTTGACTCGGCCCTCAAAATGTCTCTGAAACCTGACCAGTGCCTCCCCGAGGTCACCTCCTGGCCCCAGCCCCCACCTTCCCACAGGAAAACTGTCCCGTGGTCCCAGGCACGCCCCCCCACCCCAGCCAGGGCATCTCCACTCTGCTGCTAGAGTGACCCCCTCAGACGCGTCAGCCTGCCCTCGGCCCCAGCCTTGTCCCGGGGGCTCCAGGGGAAATTAAGTGTGCATTGGGCTCTGGCGGGAATAAAGTGCATGGCCCCTACTGCCCGTGCCCACTGCTGCCGCCGAACCCGCCTCGCTGAGCCTTGGGCCCTCCCCTGAGTTACAGAGCCTTGTCCCAACAGATAACAGGTTATAAATAATCCTCTCCTCGCCGTGCAGGCTCCCACTGGCAAAGCTGGTGTGTGGGCAGGAAGCAGCCACCCGGGATCTGCCCGGGCCAGGGGCCCACAGCCCCCCACCCCGCCACGAGATCCCGCAGTTGGGACCACCCAGCTGTCACCTTTCCAAGTGGCTGGTGCGGCCGGGCCGAGAGGCCCCCAAGTGTCCGTGAGGGTCTCTCAAGGACTATTGAGGACTGTGGGGTCTGGGGTGAGGGCAGCTCAGCACCTGGAAAACCCAGGTCCAAATCCACGCTCTTTCTAGCATGTTCTGTGGGTAAGTCATGGAGCCACTCTGGGCCTCGGCTTCTCGGGAGTCATAACAAGTCCCAAACCAGGAGGTTAGAACCACAAGGACCACGCACCCCACTGTCTCCGTGGGCCGGGCACCCGGGGCTAAACCAGCTGGACGGCTCTGGGCACTTCGGTCCTTGCTCAGGCCGCATGTGTCCTCACGACCCGGCGCCCGGCTTCCCCCCACGGAGGGACCCCCCAGAGAAAGCGTCCTCAGCACCCCGTCCTCCACAGTACCCTCTGGGTGACCCACGTGGGTGGGGGGACCCCAGGGCGCCCTGGGCTTAAGGGTGGTTTCCAGGGCTAGGCAAGCTCCCGCCACAGGCGCGTGGGGGCTCTTGGACCACGCACCCCTTGCCTCCCAGGAGAAGTTCGGGGGCCTCTCAACCAACTCAGCCTCCAGAGAACGGGCCCCTGGGTCTTCCAGACTCAGCGGGAAGCAGTGAACAGGGCCCAGCCAGGCGGGCGGGTTGGTGCCTTGTTTAGCAAACGGGGTGCATCCCTTCTGCTGGTGGCTGTGCCTGGGGGCATGGCTTAGCACTTTCCGGAAGGGTCCCCCAAAACATCCACCCACTCAGCTCCCAGGATCCCCCCGGCCCCCCTGGACGCTGCCCGTGTCTGACAGGAGGCTGAATAAAGCCAGGCTCCCCAAGGGCACCCCTGGGTCCAGGAGCAGAGGAGGAATCCCAGAAGGCTTCCAGGAGGAGGCACCTGAGCAGAGCCTAGGGCAGCAGCCAGCAGCCAGCAGCCAGCAGCAGAGCTGCCCAGGCCAGGGATTCTCCTTCCAGCCGGGCCCCACCCATCTTATCTCCTCTCCAGGGAGCGATCCCAGGGACCTTCCCGGGAGGGCAGCTGGGCCGCTCCCCTCCCCAGCCCGGCTGCAGTGCTGAGTCAATCGTCTGGAATGCACTTCCAATTCCCCCACCACCCCTCCCCCTCCTCGCTGTCCCCATCCTCCTCCTGCCCGTCCTGCGCCTCCAGTGCCAACCCATCCCTTCCTGACCCAGCCGCACCATTCCGGCCACCAGGCCACGAGGATGAAGGATGGGCCAGGGACTCCCCAGGGCTCCCTGTCACCCTGGAGGCCAGGGCAGGGAGGAGGAGGTGCCTTCCCAGCCGGGGGAGGGGGGGGTGTGTCTCCTCAGGGACCTGCCCCCAGACCCTCTGGCCCAAGGGGGACATGCCAGCTCTCGGCATCCTGCTCAGCCAGACCCCAGTAGAGATCTGGCCGAACCCAGAACGTCCCCACCCTGTCTCCTCTGCACCCCAAGCGTTCGTTCTCTCTTCACGGGGCTCCGGCTTCTGGAAGCGGCTGAACAAGGGCCTCGTGCTTTCCTGGTGGCCTCCCTGGAGGAGGGGGCACCTGGAGGACGAGAAGCTCGGCGTGTCTCTCTGTGCCACCAGTGGTGGGGACTCAAAGGGACAGCATCCTGTGGGTCCTTACACCCTCTCGGCTCAGCAGCCCCTCTGAGCCTGCAGCTTGGGCCCGGCTTCTGTGGGCTCCCGTGTCTTGCTGTGGCCCCACAGGGGTTGAGAGCAGGACAGAGTCCAGACGAGGCCTTGCAGCCCTGCCCTGCCTGTGTGCTTCCCAAGGCAACCCCTCTCCTCTCCCAGCTCCCCTTCCTCCCCTTCCTCAGCTCACCTGCTGACCCCGGGAGGTGTCCTGAAGGTGGTCAGAGCCCTGCAAGGTTAATCTTGTGGAAGGGTGGCTGGGTGGGGTCAGCCCCCAGGGCCCGGCGGCGCCCTCCTCGCACGTGCTCAGACACCTGAGGGGCTGGTGGGTGCCTGCACCCCTGCGTCTGTGTTTGTGAGCTGGGCTCCTCCCAGCTGGAGGCGGGCACCCGTTTGAGCCCAAGCAGCCATGCCTGAGGGGCTCCAAATGTACCTGGGTGCCTGGCCGAACCTCCAGGCGAGGCGTCCACCTTGGTGGCCTGTTGGGGGCTGGCGCTCTGCTCGGTTCTGCACCTGTCCCAGGAGCAGGAGCAGGGTGCTGGGCTTACAGCAGGGCTGACCTGGAGGAGGCGGCTGGGCGGGGGCTCTGTTCCCAACAGTGACTCTGCCCTCAGGCTACATCTGCCTGGAGCCCCCAGCAGGACCTCCCAGACACCCTCTACTACCATTCCCCTGTGCGTCCTGCCCCCCCCCTCCTCCCCAGCCCCCAGCCCTGTCAAAGTCCTGCCCCTCCTTCCTTGTGCCCCCCCCCCCCGTCAAAACCCCGCCCCCTCCTCCCCAGCCCTGTCAAAGTCCCGCCCCCCCTTCCTAGCCGCCCCCCTCCTCCCCCCTCCCCCAGCCCTATCAAAGCCGTGACCCGGCTACGTCTTCTTCATGGAACACAGGAACTCACTGCCCGCCCATGTAGTGTCTCATGGCCCCACCAGGTCGGGGCTCCGGGGAGGACGTGGCCATTTGTCACGAGACCCCGGTCCTGACAATGTCTGTGGGACGTGCCAGGCCCCTTGCTTGGCCCACATTCTCCCTGGGTCTCAGCCTAGAAGCTGAGGTGCCTGGGCGGGTGGCCCCAGGGACAGGCCTCTGCTGTGCCCAGGGCCATGCAGGGGCTGCGGAGGCCCAGACGAGGGGGCTGGCCGTGAACCGTGGGGGCACTGCTCTCCGCACCCCACGGCCTCCCCTCACCAGCCCTCGTGTCGGCCCCGCATGGTGGCAAGGTGACCCCAGAGGAGGAAGCCGGCCGGCTCCCCTGGGGTGGCGGCCTGGCTGTGCACAGAGGGTCTGTGATCAGCAACAGGGAAAGGTGGCAGGGGCAGGCTCAGATCCAGGCTCCAGGGTGGGGGAGACCACGCCTGAGTGGGAACGGAGGGGCCCCCAGGCGGCTGCCACAGACGTCAGCCCTTCT
Source organism: Acinonyx jubatus (assembly GCF_027475565.1). Taxonomy (NCBI): domain Eukaryota; kingdom Metazoa; phylum Chordata; class Mammalia; order Carnivora; family Felidae; genus Acinonyx; species Acinonyx jubatus. The sequence continues at coordinate 35,860,441 of NC_069398.1, read as the reverse complement.
CCGAGCTCTGTTTCCTCAGTGGGACAGTGGGTCCCGCAGGCTGTTGGGGGGGGGTCTCTGTGCTGGGGACCTGGGCACTCAGCACACGCCTGGCACACGCTCGGTCCTCGGCACACGGCAGTGGCTGTGAGGCTGGCGTGGTGGCTCTGTGCCAATGCAGCATCCGCCACGTCCGCCACAGGGCCAGTCCCTCCTCGAAGGCAAAAGCACTTGGGAGTTGTTGGCTCCCAGGGCCCGGGGAGGCCTGGAGCAGGACTGTGGGGATGGGCGCCCACCCAGGAGCCCCCTCGGCCCTGGCGGGCACTGGCCTTCTGAGCGAATGAATGAACGAGTGAGGGACGGAGGGAGGGAGGGAGCCAGGCACGAAGCACCAGCCTCACCTGCTGTCAGCCCCCGTGAGGTGGGCTCCAAGGTCTCCCAGGACCGTCCCCAAGAGGCCTGGAGCCCCGTACCTCGTGGGTGGCGCTCAGACCTCTCCTGCTCCCCTGCGGCAGCGAGGGGGTCCCCAGCCCCCCAGGGTCAGTGTGAGGTCTGAAGCCAGCGGTCTTGTCCACGTTGCCCCTTGGCCAGCCCACAGCCGAGATCCCTTTCCCTCCCTAGCACTTCAAGGACCCTCTGGGGGCCCCGTAGTTCAACCCCCTAGTTCAGGAGCAGCGGCCACCTGAGGGACGGAGACCAGGACTGAAGCTTCCCGCACAGGAAGCTTCAACACCCGCAGGCCACCTGCATTCCATTCCGGAAGGTTCTCCGTCTCCTACGGCTCTGTCCGGGAGCTGGGAGTCGAGGAACTTCCCTTGGCCCCACGCAGCCCAGGCATCAGCACTTGGGAGGGTGATGGTGGGTGCCCCCAAGCCCACGGAAGCTCGCTGGGGGTCCCAACCTGGGCCCCAGACACTCCCCATTCATTCTTGTCATGCCTCAGAGATCTCTGGACCGGCCGCCGTGTGCGAGGCCCAAGTGGATTGTGAAGCAGGACCGACGGGGGTCACTGGAATTGGAGGTGGGGGCGCAGGAGGAGTGTGAGGGGCAAACCCTGGGGAGGGGTGTGGATCTGGGGCAGGTGGGGACCGGGGCTGCCCGGGTCTGGGGGTGGGAGCACCAGGAGAGGAAGGGCTCTGTGCTGGTCTCGGTCTGCAGGCTCCCTGGGGCCGGTCTGGGGCTGGAGCCTAAGCAGGGAAGCAGGGGGCCGGGAGCCGCCGGGAGGCTGGTGACGCATGAGAGAGGCCTGGACTGGGGGTGGCCTGGAATGTGTGGGGGTGGCGGGGCACAGCAGCGGGGGCAGCCCCGGCTGGGCGAGGCCCCCCTGCCCCGGGGGCCGCACTTCTCGCCCCCTGGGACCAAGGCTCACGCTCCCCAGGGTGTGGCCACAGTCTCAGGCCCGGGGCCCCCCGGGGGTCGCTCCTGCCCCTCCTCCAGGCCCCGATTGCTGAGACTGTCCCCCGCCAGCCTCACCCCTCCAGAGAGGCCACTCACAGACGCACACACCACAGACGGCAGCTGATGTGGAGAACTCACACCTGAACTGCCTAACCTCGTCGGGTTTTTCCTGGCAACCTATTTAGTCCTTAGGAAAATGAAACGTGGGTGTCCCTAGGAGTCTCCAGGTATGACCAGGGCTCTGTCCCTCAGAAACACGAACCATTTGCCGGAGCGCATTTGTAAATCAGCCAAAAGCCGAACACCACACGTTTCCACCTGAGCCGGCAGCTTGGGGGAACCACAGGGGGGTCTGCGGCCCGGGGGCTCCCGTCCCAGCTGTGGCATCTACTGGGGCTGGTGAAGCGCCCTCTCTCGGCTCAGCCTCCCCGCCCCGTCTGAGGCTCCTCGGGGTCCTCGACTAGGCAGTTCAGTCCATTCGGATCCAGGCGGTCTCTGCAAGGGCTCACGTGTGGGTTCAGCCGATCATGCGTTCGTCCGACAAACGTGTTCGCATGGGGCTATGTGGGGGACAGCTGTGGAGCAGACCGAGAGGGCCCCTGTGTGGGGAGACACCCGGCCTGGTGTAGACTGATGAGCTGGCCCGCAGCCTTGGCCACCCCAAGACTGCTCCAGGAGGGCCCCCTCCTGAGGACCTGGAGAGACACGAGGCCCAGGGCCCAGCGTTAGAGCGGCAATGCAGAAACATGACTGCTTGTTCTTCAAACTCTCCCCCGCCAGGAAGTGGGGCCCGGGTCCCCTCCCTGAGTCCAGGTGGGCTGGACGGCAGAGAATACGCAGAGGTGACGACCCCCAGCCCTCACAGCAGGGCCTAAGAGCACTTCCGGCCGGGCGTTTCACCCCGCTCCTGGCCGTGCAGCGCCCACAGAGGGAGGCCGGCTGTGCAGAAGCTCAGGCCACCCCAGGGGCCGTGGGTTCCGTCCTCGGGGCCCAGCAGAGTACCCAGAACAAGGTCAGAGGAACGCCTCAGCAGCTGTCCCCTGCTCATGAGGTCCCCGAGCCCTGACGTCGGGGAACAGAGACAAGCCACGCTCACCGGGCTCTGCCCCATGTCTTAACCTGCACAATCTATGGTGGGTGTTCAGGCCCCCCGGGCCTCAGAGGGACACTACACGGAGGAGTCGCGTGTGCAAGGCCACGTCTGTGACCTCCACAAAGCTGGGTCCCAGAGCAGCTGCTGGGTGGGCGTTCCTCATCTGGGCATCCTCAGGGGCCAGCCCCAGGGAGACGGGGGGTGGGGGTGGGGGCTCAACGAGCAGAGGAAGGGGGAGGAAGGACACATGTCCGGCTGGCATGTGCGGGACGGGCCCCATAGCCGGGAGCCAGACCCATAGGAGCCACAGGCTCTGGGGTTCACACGTCTGGGTAAAGCGGGAGAGCCTCGCATCATCGTGAGTGCGTGCGACATGATCGGACGTCCCATGTAGCAGTAACTCCACACTGGGGTGTCTCCAGACCGCCTGCTCAGTGGTGTCCACGCAAGGACCCCATTTCATGGCACATCTAATCACACCTCGTACCCCCACTTTGTACACCAAACAGTCGAGGCCCTGAACAGGGCAAGTGAAGAAATCTGCCTGGTGCCCCACGGCTCATAAGAAATGGGACCAGGACTCGAGGCAAATTGGATTATATTCTAATGACCGTGCGTTCGCAGCCCGACATAGGCTCCCCTGACGCCAGCATGGTGAGGTAGTTCCCCAGAACATTCCCCAAACACACGCGCCTGATTTCTCCAATGTAAAGGGAAAAGGAACGTTTGACCGGGGAGGCTGAAAGGGAGGTGTCCAGGGAGATGACACAGGGCTCTGTCCTGGAGGCAGACCTGAGCCCCAGCTGCAGCGGAGTCCCACTGGAGCAGCAGATTCAACCCCGCGACCTGGGAGGCCGAGTGTGAGCTCTACGCGTGGACTTTAAAATCCTCTGCACCCGCACAAGGTCTTTCTTTGTTGAACGATTCCCATGGAAAGGTTCTGAGGGCCTTGGTGGCCCCCAAGCCTGCCGTGGGTCTGAGGTTACTCGGCCCAGATGGAGAGACTAATTGAAGGTTTCCCTGCCCTTGGAGCTTAAGTTAGAACCAGACTAGCTGACCCCCAGAAGACAGGGGGTGCCCTGCCCAACTGGAGGTGAGGCTGGGGCAGAGAAGTGAGTCATCGACTTCCTAATTTGGTCACATCCCAGGAGGCAAGAGCTGTCCAAGAGGGGAGAGCGAGGTCAGTGCGGTCAGAGGCGTCAGGAAAGTCTTCCTGGAAGGGGGTGGGGTCGAGCCACACTCTGGGGAGGCGAGGCCAGACCCCAGGGACCCCGTCTGGATCTGAGTCTCAGGGACCAGAGCCCCCATGGCCTGCAGCGGCCACAGGAGCCTTTGAACTGCGGGGCCCAGGACCCCCAAGTTGGCCCGGACGGACAGGCCACCGCCAAGGGCGAGAGCCTCCCAGACGAGGAGTCACCCTCCCCCAGGCACGGCCCGGCAGCCCTGGCCCCGGGAGGGAAGTGCCCGACCTCAAAGTGAGTCACCGCCCGGCTGATTCAGCTGCCCAGCCGGGCGAGGTGAGGCCGGGCGGACCGCAGCCACGGGCGGCACGGAGGGCCCCCGCTGGCCCCAGCAGGGTGTGCAGGGTGGCCGGGACCTGCCAGGCTCCTCTCGCTTGTTGGGGTCTTCTCTTGCCACAGGGCTGTGGGGGTCGTTACCCCCACTTCACAGGTGGGGACGCTGAGGCTCACAAGACCCGCGTCTGGCCCAGAAAAGCTGCCGCAGCCGCTCACGCGCAGCAAGAGGGGCTTCTGGACCCAAGGGGGGTCCCTCCTCTGAACCCTCAGGCCAGACAGCCGGAAAGGGTGTCTGTGGGGGCGCTGAGCCACCCCCACTGCCGGGAACAGTGAAAGGGGCGCAGAAGGAATGAACTCCTGAAGGAACCTGCGTGGTCACTGCAAGGATGGCCTCTAACTCTGGCCCGGCCGGGCTGCCCAGCGATCCCGGGGCCACCTGTCCCCAGCCCCGCCCCCCAAGCCCACCCCAGGTCAGGGAGGGGATTCTGGACCACTGTGGGCAGGGGATGCGTTCCCAGGCTACTCCAGAGAGGGGCGGGAAGGCCTGGAGAGGTCCAGGGACTGGCCCGCGGCCACACGAGTGGCTCTGGGGACTTTCCTCTGGGCGTGTGGGCAGAGGGGCTGGGGCAGGCTGGGGGTGCCGCTTCCAAGTGAAGACTCAGGGAGCTGACCCCCCCCCCGGGGCCCCTCTCCTGCTCTGCCTGAGGCCTCGGGAGGAGGCCGCGGGCTCGCGAGGCCGACCCTCCCCGGGCCCTGTCCTCCCTGCTGTCCCGCCAGACCCCGAGCCCTCCATACCACACGCCGCACTTGGGGCTCCTGGGCTCCACGCTGTCCGGGGGCTTCCAACTGTGACCCAGGCCCCTCGGCAGGGTGTCCGGGGGTGTCTGTGCCCCTCCCCACCCCTGCCCCCACCTCGCCTTCCTCTGGCCTTCTCCTTCCTGCCCCTTAGACGCCCAGCCTCCGTCTTTCCCTTTTAATCCAAATACCGGGGATCTGCGTAGGCTTCACCCGGTTGCCTCCAGGGCTCACGTCTTGCAGAGCGCGAGCGCAGTCCCACGAGCAGGGTCCTGATGTGGGCGCAGCCAATGGGCCCGTCACCCCCGCAGCGGCGCCCGGGGGGGCCGTTTTTCGAGCGGCTCCCTCCCCGCCCCCCGCCAGTTCCTCGTTTTGTCCTTTCAAGGAGGCCACACAGGGCACACGAGGGCCGCGTCTCTGCTCAGCACCGTCCTCTGGAGACGCGCCTGGGGTCCTGCTGCCGCGGGCCGAGCGGAGTCCGTGGCTCGGTCCCCTGTGGACGGCCGGGTAGCTGCCCGAGCGGGGCCCCAGAGGGAGGCTGCGGGAGCCTCGGCGTGAAGCATCCCGCGAGCACACACCCGCCTCTCTCCGCCGTGTGACGGCTGTGCCACGTGCTGCTTGGTGCTGCGTGTGGTTTGTTCCTTTTTAAAGACGCCACCGTCGGGGCGCCTGGGTGGCTCGGTCGGTTGGGCGTCCGACTTCGGCTCAGGTCGTGATCTCGCAGTCCGTGGGTTCGAGCCCCGCATCGGGCTCTGTGCTGACGGCTCAGGGCCTGGAGCCTGCTTCTGATTCTGTGTCTCCCTCTCTCTCTGCCCCTCCCCCACTTGTGCTCTGTCTCTCTCTGTCTCAAAAATAAATAAACGTTTAAAAAAAAAAAAAAAAAAAAAGACGCCACCGTCTCCCGCGCGGCCGCACCGCGGCCCCGCATGCTGCCGGCACTGGCCGCTGTCGCCACCCTTCGCCTCGGCCGCCCCGATGGGTGTGCAGTGTGGTCCCCAAGGTCTGCACCCCGCTGGCCGTGCGGCTCTCTCCAGGGCGACGCCCCCTCACGCCCTCGCTGGGTGGCTGTGTCTTACCGTTGGGTGTCCGGATTTCTTCCCTTTGTGGGACGTGTGGTTGGAAAATTCTCTCCCGTCTGCAGGTTGCCTTTTCGTTTCCTTCACGGAGGCAGCTGGAGGACAAATGGTTTTAATTTTCAGGAATTCCAAGTAATCCAATTTCCCTTTTACGGATTGTGCTTTGGGTATCTGATCTCAGAGCAATTTCCTTGCTCGCTCGAGATCCCAGGATCTTCTCCTGTTTGTGTTTCTGGAAGTTTTAGCCTTCTATGTTTACGTGGAAGTCTGTGAGCTATGTCGAGCTAATTTTTGTAGAAGGTGTGAGACTCGGGTCGAAGTGTTTTTGGCCCACGGAAGCCAGAGACCGAATCTCCCAGTACCTCCCTCCCTCAGCCAACAGCTGGTGTGCTTTTGTGTATGTATCCCAGTGTTTATCGGGGCCGGGGGTCCACCCAGCTGGGCCCCAGCCACGCCCTGACCGCTTCCGTGCCTCGCGGGGTCCAAGTCAGCCCCCAGAGGAGCAGAGAGGACCGGGGCCACCGGGGCCAGAGAGGCCACCACGGCCCCTGCACCTGGGGGCGGGGGGCGGTGTGGGGCTCCGTCTGCGTGGCCACAGTCCCCAGGCCACGGAGGGTGGGGGTGACCACACAAGCTCGGACCCCTTCCCGGCAGTGGATGCCGTACGGAGCCCCTGGCACCGCCCTGGGGGCCGCAAGGGGGCAGGAACAATCGCCCAGCTTGTTGTCTCAGGCACACAAAAGTACGCTTTCACGAGCCCACAAGCCCGGGTCTGTGCCTGCCTGGTGCCAGAGGGATCGGGCCCAGGGCCCAGCTGGGGAAGATGCTTCGGGGGCCTCGGCCCCGTGGCAGGCAGCAGGGCCCAGCCTCTGAGGAGGGGCCCGAGTGCCGGGCAGCTCAGGTGGTGCTCGACCCTAGCCTTGGAGATGGGCACAGGGCTCGGCCCCACACCCAGCCGGGCCTCGGTTCGAGTTTCCCGCGGCCGCTGTGACAAAACGCCAGACCTGGAGGCTCAAAGCCCGTGCCTTCCTTCGGTGGCTGTGTGGCCCCAGGCCCAGGCCAGGAAGCAGTCTCAGAGGACGGAGGAAGGATGCTGCTCGGTGCGGCCTTGCAGACGGGGGCGGAGGAGGGCTGGCGGCTACACAGCCACGAGCAGCAGCCACCGTCCCCGGCCTCCAGCTGCTCATCTGCGCCACGGGGTCTCAGGGTTCTTCGCGCCCCTCTGCCTGCGGTGGTCAGGACACACCCCGTGCCACGGCGCCCCTGACGCCAGTCACAGCTCCAGCCACCAGCGGGACCCAGCGGCCAGAGCCCTGACCTCGGGGCTGCGCGCTGGGCAGTGACACCCTACGTCCCCACGAGTGGGAGTCACATTTCTACTGAAGGTGACGAGGTCCTGACAGGATCACTCCCTCGGGCCACTCGCGGGGGGAGCCCAGGCGTCCCCGGGAGCGTTCCCGCACCAGGATCGAGGCTTCCCTGCACATGGGGCGTGGGGGGCAGCCCCAGGGAGGCAGACCCAGCCCCCCCCCGGCCTCCTCCTCTCGGGGGATCCAGGCCAGAACCGCCCAGCTAAGCCGCTCCCCGAGGCCCCCAATGTCTGGGGCTGCCAAACTTGGGGAATTCATTCTGCAGCAGGAGGGAACAGAGAGGCTCTGGGACCCAATGCCCACCCTCTGAGGGGGGTCCCTCGACACGCACCTCCACCCTGCCCAGGGTCCTTCCCCCAGTCTCCCTCGCTGTCTCCCCCCAAACCCAGTCCCCCAGGCCAGGTTGCTGCCAGCGTGGGGCCCCCAAACCGCCTCCCTTGGGGACACTCTGACATCAAATCAGGGCCTTCACGTGCCGAGCCACAGGACGAGGAGGCATTCTAATGGATTTAGGAAGATAAGAGTTATTTATAGACCTACGGCTCACAGGGTCAGATGTGTGACTTTAACAGAATCAATCGCGGAGAACATTGGGGCCCTGCTGACACAGATAAACAGAGGTCCAGGGACGTGGATGAAGGTCACAGACATCCGGCCGATTCCCACAGGTCGGTTCTGAGCAGTGGGAGCCAGGGCCCAGGAGGAGGCCGTCCCCAGGTCTGCACCAGACCCACAGCCGTGCACACGTCGGCACTGCACACGGAGCATGCCGGGCAGACCGGCAGCCACAGCAACACGCGGCCGGCGGGCGCCCCACGCGTGCAGCCTGAGCCGCGCTGCACGTGTAAATGCACGCCGGGGCCCAAGACCGCATCCCCAGAGGAGCACAGAATCTCCCAGGAGCCTTTTCTGATATTGAGAAGATGCTCAAATGGCAATACTTTGAGTACACACGAGGTCCCGGGTCGTCAGACTCACGGACACGGGAGGACACGCACTGGGACCCACTCCGAGGTCCCGGGGTCATCAGACTCGCGGACACGGGAGGACGCGCCCTGGGACCCACTCCCACGAGGTCCCGGGGTCGTCAGACTCACGGACACGGGAGGACACGCACTGGGACCCACTCTCTCGAGGTCCCGGGATCGTCAGACTCACGGACACGGGAGGACGCGCACTGGGACCCACTCCCACGAGGTCCCGGGGTCGTCAGACTCACGGACACAGGAGGACGCGCACTGGGACCCACTCCCACGAGGTCCCTAGGTCGTCAGTCTCACGGACACGGGAGGACCCACTCACTCGAGGTCCCGGGGTTGTCAGACTCGCGGACACGGGAGGACACGCACTGGGACCCACTCACTCGAGGTCCCGGGGTCGTCAGATTCGCGGACACGGGAGGACACGCACTGGGACCCACTCCCACGAGGCCCCGGGGTCGTCACACTCACACACACGGAGGAGACAGTGGGGCCGGGGCTGGGGGAGCAGGTGGGGGTCTGTGTGTAACAGGACCGAGTCTCAGGGTGGGGACATGGAACGTTCCGGAGCCGGACGGTGGGGAGGGCTGCACAGCAGCATGAATGTGCTCAGTGGCCCTGTATTTTTTAAAATGGTTAAGATGGCAAAGCTCACGTTATGTATATTTTTGCACAATAAAAACAAAAGAAAAACCCTCCTCTGTTAAAGATTTCAGACCAAAGCCCAACGTGGGAAGAGGTACTTCGTGGCACATTTAATACACATGCAGCGTTGAAACTTCACGGTACGCATGGCAGCTCAGGCATCACAGAACATCCACGGGCAAAGGCAGGGCTGGCCGGGGTCGCCTCACAGTGGCGGCTTCCCAGACGTGCATAGGAAGGGCAAAATCGGGCTAACTGCATGACCTCGTTCTCATGTCTGTCACCAGGGGCCACCGTGGCTCTCTGTCCTGCCCCTGGGCCTCTCTAGTTCCAGCTGACGCGGACCGAAAAAACACATTGAAGTGGGGTTTCAATCGATCGTCGACCTGGGCCGGTGTGGGGCCTGTTTGGTTTTTATCTTTCCTGCTCCGGGAGGATGGAGGTTCCGAAAGCACCTGTCTCCCGGGGCAAGGGCTCGTGTCCAGTGGGGCACTGCCGGACAAGTGAAAAGGAGCCCCTGGCCGTCACAACCGTACCCAGGGCGTGTCTGGAAAACCCCTCCTCCCCCTCAGAAGGTCCCCAAGGAGCTGCTCTTCAAAGAAGCGAATATCATGCGGCCCCCAGCCTGACTCTGAGAGAACCGTGCTCCCTGGGTCGTGGAAATCGTCCAACTCCTGATGTCTCCTTCCTGTCCCGGCTGTCCGGCCCAGCGAGGGTGACCGTCTGGCACGGTGGCCATCCCGAGGGGCGAGTCTCTGGAAAGGTGGGGACGCACACTTGACCACATCTCTCCTCTAGGGGCTCCCGCGAGCCTGGGCCCCGGGGTGGGGGGGGGGCTCGCCTGCGGCCAGATGAGGCCCCCTCCTGTCTGAGGCAGGGGCTGCTTTCGGTCACTCTCCTGCCTGCCGTCTCCGACAGGACCCCCTGGAAACAGAGGATCCCCGTGGGACACCCCCTTTCACGTCACTGCACCCCACTCAGACTGCAGCCCTGGTGGCCTGGCCCCTGGGGCGCAGGGGCGGGCGCACGTCCCGACCCGGCCAGCCCAGCATCCCCCTCCCGCCCCGGGCTGGCCCGGACTCACAGCTGACTCCTGCGCCCCCAAGACTCGGGGAGGAGTGAGGCTGGGTCCCACAAGCGGCAGAGGGGAAGGCCTGGGGGGTCTTGAGGGCCGTTTGTTTTTGAAACGCACGAGGTGACCGTTTTTTTCCAAACAGGAGTCCGGAGGAAGGGGCGGCCCCGTGGAGTTGGGGTGCCCACCCCCACGGCCCGCGGACACGGGAACAGGCCAGCACACGGAAGCAGGGCTGCGGGGCCGCGGGGCTCAGACGGTGAGGGAGATGAAGCTGTTGTAGCGCTGGATGTTCCTCTTGAGGATCTCGGAGCAGGGGCCCAGCACGCGCTCGAAGCGGGGCCGGTCCAGCTTGACGCACTTGAGGGGCCCCCGGGCCACCACGGTGGCCGCCCGGGGCCGGTTCAGCAGCAGTGCAATCTCCCCTGCAGGCGAGCGGGCGGTCAGGGGCCGGGTCCCCAGGGCTTCTCCAGACAGCTGGCCCCCCACTGGCCCCCAGCACGCGCACGTGCACGCACGCGAGGGCACACACACGCGCGCGCACACACACACACACACACACACACACACTGACACGTCACCCTTGGAGCACAGCTGGGCACCGTCCTGCCTCCCCGCAGGGACTTGGGTCACTCGGGGCTCCAGGTCACGCCCTCCCTGGGGACAGCCATGTCCGTTGAGGGGGTCCCGGCCTGCCCCCCACGGGCGCCCCCACAGCTCTCCACCTCAGGGCCCTTCCGGGGCTCCCCTATGAGAGGGCGGGGAACCCACACTCACCAAAGTAGTCGGAGGGCCCCAGGCGCCCCACCTCCACGTACTCTTCGTTGGGGGACCGGCGCTGGAGGACGGAGGCCGTGCCCTGCAGACGCCAAGGGACAGGTGAGGGTCAGCAGTTGGGGGGTCACAGGCGAGGGGGCATGCCCAACCCCCCCTCCAGCTCCCGTCCGCCTGCTCCCTGTCTAAACTGAAGTCAGGCGTTTCCTCCTTGGAGACAGAAGGGTGTGAGGTCAGAGGCCACCACAGGCCGGGCAGTGGGGAGAATCTTTGGGGGCACCCCAGGCTGACCTCGGGCTAGCTCCCAAGGACTTGGCGCTCCAGTGGGATGGGCGTGGTCTAAGGTCATGCCCCCAGGGAGCAGCGGGGGCCCCTCCCGAGCGGGGGTGGGGGGTCTGCAGAGGCTCAATGATTAACACGGAGCCCACGGAGCCGCCTCACACGCGGGAAGCCGCAGACGGGCTCTGACCCCAGGCCCCCTCACCTGCCAAGCGCCTCAGGCCAGTCCCCTGTCTGGGGAGCCCCCCGACTCTACACCTGTGAGGATCAGAAGTGAGGCTTTGTAAACTGCCCGGAGCATCCAGTTGGCGCTCAGCCCTGCTCGGTGGATGTGCATAAACAGCATCACTCCTGCAGCTGAGCCCCGCGCGGCCAAGCTGAACAGCCTCTGGAATAACCGAGCCTCTGGGACAGGCTGCCGACTCCTTCACCGCTGCTGAGGGGGCTGAGGCCCGGGGTGGACGAGGGCCCCTGTACCCTCTGCTGCCCCGGGGCACCCGGGCCCTCAGCCTGTCAGGCGCGTCCGTGGCCCCGTGCCCTGGCAGCACCGACAGACGTGATCCTGATCCAAGGCGGGGGGGCTCAGTTTACCCGGCTCAGGTCGCCGGCCAGGCCGGCTCCCGCCTCACCGCAGGCTGGGGGAGACGCCGTGAGAAGACCCTGCTGGTGCCGCCGTGCCTGGAATCTCCGGGCACTGATCGGCAGCCACCCCCCCACCCCCCCACCGCCGGCAGCTGGATCCCCGTGCTCACCCCTGCACCGGCCATGGGGCCGCTCGGCTCGTGGGCGTCTGGCGTGTTTATGAAGCCAGCTGATGGATGGAGCCAGACGTCTAAACAGCAGACGGATGCCGCCACTGCCCGGGAGGCGAGGGTGGCAGGGCCTGGAGCACACGTGCTCCCTGCCCAACCCCAGAAGGCACAGAGTCCTGGGCTGGAAGCAAAGCTGAGGGGACTCGCGGGCTCCGACATCGTCAGGGAGGCACAGGGAAGGTCACCCCGGCACCGCGTGCGGGCCCTCCGTGCCCTGGGCTGCTGAGACGGGCGTGATTTTTCTCAGAGCCCCGTTGTGCCCACCTAGTTCTTTGACATTTATGCCCTATAACTATGGTGCACGTGACCTACACGCCTTCCGTCCCATTTACGTAATTTCCATTTTACAACTGGGACTGTCTTCCTCTTTCAAAACCCCGCAGTGGAACTGGATGTGGCCCGTGTGTAGAATCAGTGACACTCCAGCCCGAGAGCGTCCGTTCAGATGCAAAGCTGGCTGCAGGGGCCTGAGGGCTCCTGGAGTATCTGTGAGGCAGTGGGACCGGAAGATGGGCAGCCGATTCAGTGGCCCAGACAGGTGTCAGGGCCCGGGGTTCACCCCTGCGTCCTGCTCTGGCGACCTCAGGCCCTCATGGTGGCACAGGAGCTGCCGCGGTTCGGGGAGTCGCCAAGTGTCTCCCCTTGCTATCAGCAGGCATAGAACCCACTGCTTCCTCCTGCAGCTTCTCTCCTCAGCAGGAAAACCTTCCAGAAGCTCCCAGCAACCTTCCCTCACACCGCATTGGCCCAAACAGGTCGCACGCTCACAGAGGCCCAGCCGAGAGGACGGGCAGCAGGGGGAGGGGCTGAGGATCAGGTGGTGTTCCCAGGAAGGAGTAAGGATGGGTCTGGGTGGGCCAGCACCGGTCGGGAGACCACCATCCACCGAGAGACCAGCAGCATTTCCTTCCCGGGGGCGCACAGAGCAATGGCCACGTGAGACGAGGCAGGCCACGACCGTGGACGCTGGGGGGCACGTGCACACGGGTATGTCACCGTCACAGCCAGACGGAAGCAAGGTCGTCACGCATGAAGCAGGGAGAGCCCACGGCAAACACACGGCAGGGGAGCACCACTGTCGCCGGCTGCAGCCCCCGCCTCCTTTGTGGGTAGACGTGACCGCCCTCTCCCAGATGGAGAGATGGACAGATGGACAGGGTGCGTGCTGCCCCCCGCGGCTGTGACGTCGACCACGGGCGCCAAGGCGAGGGGGCCCCAGGGCCACATGGAGCCACCTCCCGGCCCAGAACGTGCTCACGAGAACACGCTTCCTTGCGCTCTCGGGCGTGTGGTTTCGGGGTCTCCTGACCTGGCGGTGCCGGCAGACACTGTGGGTGCAGACCCTGCGCCCGCGGGGCCGCAGTTCCCCACGACTCGCTGCCCAGGCTGCCGACGGGGCTGCACAGACACCCCCGAGGGACCGCCAGCCGGAATGTTCCGGGCCGGAGAAACACTTGCCAGAAGGCTAGACCGTACTCGTCAAATTCCTCTCTCAGTGACTCTAGGCCCGGCCCGAAAATAATCGGGTCTCGCCGAACACGGCCTGGGAGGGCCCAGGAGAAAAGCGTTAGCACCGGCGGCAGGGGCGGGATTCCTAGATGACTCCCTCCTTCGGCGCCGTTTCAGTTTTAAAAACCGACGAGATTTCCGTGGCTCAGGTTTTCTCCAGTGGGCGGGTGCGATGCCCACAGAGAGGGGAACCTGTCAGGGTGGCACGCGGGGGGGCACTTGGGGGCGGCTTCTCCTCCAGGACCCCAGCCGCACACCCTTTTACTCATTCGTTCGGGGGCTCAGTGCCTGCAGAGCGACTCCCTGGACCCCTGGACCCACCACCCCGGGCGGACGACAGGCTCGTGCGGGACCCGCGTCCGTCAGACCCTGTACGCGCCCCTGAACAACTGAGCGCCGCCAGGCAGGGGCTGGAAAGCCGTGAGAGACGCACCAGCCCCACCTGAAGCCAGAGCCGGCCGACCTCAGCTCCGCGGAGCGCCGGCCACAGCCGCGGGGGGGCCCCCACTTCCCAGCCTCAGCCTCCTCTTCCACAGAATGGGTACAGGACCGTTCAGCTTCCCGGAGCAGGGGCCCGACCACCTGCGCTTCAGAAGTAGCTCCATCCCCGTCAGATGGGACAGGTGGCCGTGAGGGCAGTGGGCGCTTGAATAAGCGGAACAGAAAACACCGTGGCTGTGGCGTTCACGAGACGTTCCCGCCCGTTCCTGCCTGACACCCGGGGACCCCTGTGGACGCACCGCCGTCCGTGTTTGTGTGCTTATGCACAGGCAGCGTGCTGCACGTCTGCACGTGCATGGGAGTAACTGAGCCCGCGGGTGAGAGCACCTCGCAGACAGCCCCAGGCTCCCCCTGCATCGGCGAGTGGGCGCCCGTCGAGCTCCTCTCTGTTCCTCCCAAGGGGCCGGGCCGACTCTGCCAGAGCCCCGGTCCCCCCTCCCTGCGGCACGGCAGAGAGCCACGGGGCAAGGGCATCACACCCCGCGGCCGCCCACACCCTGGCCGGGTTCGCGCTCGGGTCCAAAGGTCACCCGTGAGGCCGGGCCCAGAGCGTGAAGTGCCACAAGCCCTGGCTGCTGGCGGTCCTTCCTCCAAACCCACGGTCTGTCTCATGCCCCCCAAGTCAGGCGACGTCTGTCAGGAGCAGGGGGAAGCGGCTGGTGACCGATGCTCCAGCGGGCACACACGATGTCCGGGCTGCATGCAGGCGGCCGCACCAAACGTGTCCTGGAGCATGACGGGAGGGGCCTGCGGGTCCCAGCCCATGGCTCCCTTCCCCCCGGGCTCTGCCCCCAACGTCCGGCCGGTTCCTCCCTGCCACCCGCAGCCTCAGGGGCACCGGGGAGTGGGTCCGAGGCTTCCTGGCCACACACACCCTGCTTCGAGTGAGGGCAGGAGAGAGGGACCACCACCCAGGGCTCCTTCCAGGCTGGGAGGGGGGGCGGGCAGCCCGCTGCAGTCCACTCTGGGGTCCAAAGGTTCTCGTGCTCAGCCGAGCCCAACGGCCACCAGCCCCGTCCCCAGGAACCACCGTCTGCAGACTCTCTGTGCTGGCTGGCGGCCTCCACCCGGGGCACCGGAGCCACGGGTAGGCTCCTGTCCCAGCGCCTCCCCGGGGGGTGGGCGACCCAACCCAGACCACACAGGGCACCGTGGCCAGCAACTACGCTCCAGCCCTGCGCCCGAGGTGAAGGCCTGAGCAAGAAACAGAGTCTAGACGTGCAGACCTTGGGGCGGGGGGCACGTTTTCTGTCTGGGAGAAACATCCCCCAGACTTTCACCACGTCTCTGACGCCGATAACAGAAGCCAGGAAGAACCCGTCAAGGAGAAGGCACTTAGGGACGCACACGAGCCGCCGTGGGGACGGCGGTGAAGGGGGGGGATGGTGGGTGGGGAGGAGGCAATGTTTTCCCAAAGACGTTTCTGCGTCACCAGACTTGTTCCAGGAAGTGACACTTCGGTGGCACGATTTTGTTAATGTTTTGTTTTTCTAAGGCTCCCATCGAGGTCTAGCCTCGGCTTCCAGCAAGCTGACTTGTGTGGTGATCCAGAAATGTTCTGGGGCAGACAGTGCCAAGGCCCCGAGCCACACGACAGTGCACTTAATCCACGGCGGCACGGAAGGTGACGTACGTGCCCTCACGTCCGTGTGCCGAGGCCGATCAGAGCCGAGGGCCTGGCCTGCCAGGTCCTGCCTGAGGGGTCGGCCAGGTGTGCAGGCAGGTGAGCTGGCGAGGGGGTCGTCGGGCCCCTGACGAGGAAGGAGACATCACAGCGGCCCGCACGGGACGGGGCCTGGGAGGCCCCCCTGGCGTCGGAGGGAGGCCGTCCAGGCACCGAGCGGGCACCAGTGTGGGTGGAAGCAAACTCCTTGCACCCGGCAACCGCGCCCCCGGGCCACACAAAAACCTGCGGCTGGGTGTTCAGGGCGGCTACGCCCACAGCAAGCATGCTGCCCCTAAGCAGGCGAGCGGCTTCGCGGGGTCAGGTCCAGACGAGGGGCCGCGATTCTGCGCCACAAAGGACTGCATGCGATCACCGATAACCTGGACTGCACGCTGTCTGATTCCAACGACAGGACGTCCTGGAAGAGGCGGAGCTGCGCAGGCAGAAGACGGGGGCTGCCTGGGCTCAGGGCGGAGGGAGGAGGGAGGAGCAGGGGGAGCACAGGGGACTTTTAGGGCGGCGAACAGCGCGAGGGACACGGGACGGTGGACACCTGCCGTCCCACGTTCGCCCAAACCCACAGAACGTGCACCCACCCAGAGGGACCCTCCCGTGAACCATGGACTCCAGGTGATAACAGCGTGTCAGTGTGGGGTCACCGGCTGTGACAAATCCACCATCTGGGGGACACCGATACGGGGGAGTCTGGGGGGGAGCGGGGAATTACGGGAAATCTCTGTCCATTCAGCTCAACGTTGCGGTGAATCTAAAACTACCCCCTAAAAATGAAGTCTCAGGGCACCTGGGGCTTAGTCAGGTGAGCGTCTGACTCTTGAGCTCGGCTCAAGTCATGATCTCGTGGTTTGTGGGATCGAGCTGACAGCTCGGAATCTGCTTGGGATTCTCTCTCCTTCTCTCCTGCCCGCCCCCCGCCCGCCCCCAGCTTGTGAACACTCACGTGTGTGCGAGCACTCTCTCTCTCACTCTCAAAATAAATACACTTAAAATAATCAAATCTTAAAAATCAGAGAGAGAGAGAGAGAGAACCTCTCTGAACTCCTGCTCTCTCTTATTCTGGGGGTCTGGCCGACGAGCCAGCAAGCACCCGTGACCTCGGGCAGCCCCACGCCAGGCCCGCAGAACAACGGTCTGGGCCAATCGCTATCCCTGGATGCAGACTGGAGGCCACTTCCCTCTGTTGGTTTCTGTCTGCAGAACGTTTCCTGCACCTCAGGCCCCGCCCCAACCTGCCCAGCACACCCTCTCTCCGGCGGGACCGTCCCTGCTACCTCCTGGCCCCAGGGCCCCCAGCTACGGGGCCCTCCTGCCGAGGCCCGGCCCTCCTCCACGCGGACCCAGGGCCAGTCTGTGCCAACGGACTGGGACCACTTCCCTCCTTGGCAAGTAAACACAGAAGCGCCCGTAGCTGCTGTCCCCACCCCGCCTCGGCCTGGCACGCAAGGGCATGGCACCAGCCCAGCCACGAACGGCCCTGGGCACAGAAGGACATGCCCACGGGGGAGGTCTCCTCCCTATCCCCCAAGATCCCGGTGAATCGTGCATGCCCACCAGCCTGGTCCGTGTGTCTGAGGGGCCAACAGGGCCAGTCCCCGGACAGACCGTGGCCTCGGGAGCAGTGGTTATGCCTTTGCTCCAACACTGTGGACGTTTACAAAATTAACTTACTAAGAGAGCAGATGAACCAAATCTGGAGTTTCCGTGACAGTGTCTCCCCAGCCGCCAGCCGGTGGGCCTCAGGGGGTCCTCCTGGGCATGCAAAGTCAGGCCCGCCCACCTCCTTGCCAGTTCTGGAGACCAGGAGCCGGGAGTCTCAGGGCTTGGAACAGCTGGGGGCCTGGCCAGTTCTGCACCCGCTCGCCCTCTCTCTGCCCGGAGCCCAATCCCTGAGGAGGCCTGGACGTGGTGGGTCCCACCTGGTGCGCCTGCCGGCTCTTTGGGAGGGAAGTGGTCTAGAGAACACAGGGCCACGCCCACCCCACCGGCAGCCACGGGTCAGGCCCTGGGAGGACCCAGGGGCTTTGTACTCTCCGGGTCTGTCGGCCGGGTTTACCAGGCCGACCTCGCTCATCCACTGAGGATGTTTTCAAGAGCTCTGGGGGTCTGGTGTCGTGGGGATTCAGACACAGCAGGTGCACGCACAGAGCCGGGAGACCACCTTGCCCAGGAGGGGCACTGCTCCGGCACAGAGACCCTCAGGGCTCAGGCGAGGCCCCCGGTCTTGCAGCCCAGCCCTGCCTTCCCGGCTGGGCTCCCACCGGACGGCAGGCGTTCATGACTCACCAAGTGTCTGTAGGGCCATTTCCCGCACCTGTGCAGGGCAGGGGGTCTCCACCAGCCTCGGCCACACCTCGGGGACCAGCAGAGAGAAGACGAATAAGCAAACCCCACGACCATCTTCCAAAATGGAGCGGAGACACTCAGTCAGGCAAAGGCATGAGAGCGGGGACCCGGCCCCACTTACTGACTGGAGGAAAGGAGGCCAGCCACGCAGAGCCCCCCAGCCAGGGCCCCCCAGCCCAGGCTCCCTACGGCAGCTGCGTCTGCAGGCGCCCAGGGCCCTGCACCTGCCTCAGGGGCCCCACACCCCCTGCACAGACACCTGTCTATTCCAGAAAAGCCGACAGGCATGTCAGTCGGGGTTCTCCAGACAGACAGCCAATGGGACGTATATGTGTAGAGAGACGTCGAGTCCAGGAATTGGCTCACAGGACAGTGGGGACCGCGAGTCCAAAATCTATAGGGCCGGCTGGCCGGCAGGGGGTATCTCCCCCAGGGGGACACGCGGGTCTTTCTTCTCTCAAGAAAAGCCTTCAACTGATTGGCTGAGGCCCACCCCTTCACTCAACATCAGCTCATGTCCATGCTAGTCCCATCTGAAAAATACCTTTGCAGAAACATCTAGACACCCGGGGACCGCGGCTTGCTCAAGCCGACCCATCAAACTGACCCTGACCGCAGGGAGCCGCGGACCCCGGGCCCCTTTCCCGCCATCTCCCTGTGCGCAGACCAGCCCCGCTGTGCGGGGGAGCTCACAGGCGGCCCAGGAACCGGGGGTTAACCCACTCCACTGTGTGCGTGCGCTGTTCGCCAGCTGAAAGAGGACAGCTCAAACCAGACTGGCCACGCGCCCGAAAGCTTCCGCAAGAACATGGGCCACCCGCGCCTCGCCTCGCCCCAGGCCTGGCCTGGGGGGGGGGTTGGGGGGGGGGTGTCTTCTCGTAAGGAAACATCAGCCACAGGATGGTCACTGGGGTTTCCAGAAGTCTCCAACCAACGGAACAGCCGTCGGAGGAAGAACGGCCGACCCAACAAAACACACGAGTAACACTACCTTCTCCTGCTTCGTCTCACGACAGTCCGGGTCGGCTCGGGTCAGATGGAGGCTGGCTTCCCCGCCCGAGGCACCACTCAGACCAGGGAGCCACCCGGCAGCTCGCTGGGTGCTGTGGGGGAGCGAGGCTGGTAGGCTCGACCCAGGTGTGGCAGCTGCAGCCAGCGGGCCGCCTCTGGCCGTGTAGCGAACACCCAGGAAGCTGCATTTCAGGCCGAGAGCCTCGATTCCCGTGAACCCTGGGATCCCACCAGGACCTACCGGACTGGGTTGATCACAGAGGAAAAGGGGAAAAAAATCCAAGTTGCCAAGGAGACAACTTCAAATACATTTCCAGGAGGGTCGGGTTACATTCCAGAGCCGGTGCACGAGCCCCTGCCCCCAACCACACGGAGGACGTTCCTGCACGGGGCCCCAGGCCCAGGGCAGGGCCCAGTGCCACTGTCACCCCACTGCCCTCCCTCGGCACCTTCTCCTGGAGACCCCGCAGGGAGCCACACAGGCCTGCCCCGGGCACAGCACGAGACCCAGAAAGGTCCCTCTGCATCGTCGCCCATCACCCTGTGTGAATCACAGAGGGCAGTGCCATTCTAGAAAAGAATGAGGGGTGCCCGCCAGACCCTCTTGTGGGACGCACACATGTGCACACATCACGCGGGAGCAAGGAGCAGGACCCCGGCCACTGGGATGCAGGGTGCACGCTTGCTGGCTGTGTGGCCTTGGGCAGAGGCCCAGCCCTCCCCTGCCCCAGGAGGGATGCTGGCCCCTGACCAGGCCTCCCTGACAGGTGCCTGGGGGTTCACACAACGCCCGGCACATCCTGGGCTCAGAAAGTCCCAGCTCACGACATCGGGATTAACAAACCAGGTGACCACTCCCCTCCCTGGAGCTGCGTGAGGGCCCCCCACCCCCTCGCCCATCTGTGCCCATCACACGCGTTTAATGCTTTTTTTACCCGTGTCCTTGGACCCGGCTGGGAGGTCCAAGCCTTAGTCCACAGCAAATGATGGACAATTGTGTGGGCTGGCCACAGTTACTCCCTCAGCTCGGAGACCACGACCCCTGAGACCATGAACCTCAAAGCCTGCGAGGCCGGCAGACCAGACACAAGGGCCGTGTGGGGACTGTGGCTAACAGGGGTCCTTTCCCACCCCTCCAGTCTGCCGATTGTGGCTAGGTGCCACACGTTTACAGAGAAGTTAGAGTCCCACTGCGACGAGAAAGACCTTGATTTTTAAACACTGGTAATTAATTCAAATGTTTTAAAAAACCACCACGCAAATGAATACAAACGCACCTCTGAGCCAAAGTGGCCCCATGAGCACCAGCTTCTTATTAGTGAGTTGAAACCTAGGGCAGGAAAGGATTTGTGCCTTTGAGCCGGCACCACACCCTCCCCTTGGTCCCAGGTCATCAGAGGAGGGGCTCCACACGTGCACCCCTCACGGGGACACACAGGCAGTTTCAGGGGTTGGTGACTTAGAGCCACGGTCTGTCCCCCTCTCACCGGCTGCTCTCACCTAGGCACCTGCTAACGCCCGGGGACCACGGCTGCTCTCTGGAGGTACAGTGGGCTGGACACCCAAGGTGGGGCGTCCAGTGCCCGGAGCTCAGGGCCCCACTGATGAGCTGAGCCGTGTGGCTGTCTCAGCACGGCCGCTGGTACCAGGAAGGAGGCGCCCCACGACCAGCCTGGGTGTCCCGGCGAGTCAGACCCCGCTTGTCCAGGAAGCAGCGAGGACCCTGCGGTTGGTCACATCCAATGCAGATTTGGGGGTGGGGTCCAACGAAGTGGTGGCTGGAGGGACCCCCTCCACCCCCTCCTGGACCTCATGTTCTTAACCGGGAAATGCCAGGCCCACACAGACCCAGAGAGGGTGTCACATCCGAGGCCACAGCAGAGGGGACATCACCCACCAGCCCCTTTGAGGAGCAGGACAGGACCTCAAGGGCCTCCCCCCCCCCCCCCCCAGCCAAGCTCATCACGGGAGGAAGAAGCCGGCGGGCACTCCCCTGGGACCAGCTCCACTTCGCTGTCGACCTAGAATCAGAATTCATTCCGTTTTCTCCTTCCTTCCCTCTCCCTTCAGAAGGACTCGTGACTCACGCAGCCGAGAACTACTGGGGCTGGGGTCCTCCAGAAAGATTCACACAGCTTCCAGGGAGCCTGGGGTGAAGGAGCCACACGTGCCCCCCACCCGCAGGCACCATGTGTCCCCGGTGGGTGGGTGTGGGGCTGGGACGGGTGCAGGGCGGGGGGCGGGGGGCGGGGGCGGGTTGTGCGTCCGGTGCCCTGGCAGACCCACCTTCCAGAAATTTCAGGCGGGTGGCGGAAAGGGACCCTGACACGCCCTCCCGGGAGTCACAAACCAGATTTGTGTTTCCTGTCCAGGTCTCACCCGTGCTGTTCGTGCTTCGTGTGCCGGCAGAGAGGGCTCCGCATCTCACCGGCACCGACGACCTGGCAAGGTCCCCTCTTGTTTTGTTTTTATTTTTAAAAACGTTTATTTTTGGGCAAGAGCGTGAGAGTGTGCGAGCAGGGGAGGGGCGGAGAGAGAGGGGGAGGGAGGGTCCCAAGCAAACTCTGCACGGTGAGCACAGAGCCTGGCACGGGGCTCGATCCCGCGAACCGCGAGACCGTGACCAGCCCCGAACGGCTGTCGAGAGTCAGACGTACCGACGGAGCCCCCAGGTGCCCCTCCTTCGTTTGTTTTGGACCCAGAAAGTGGCCACTGGCACCGAGCAGGGCGTACTTTGCTGGCCGTGCAGAAACTCCAGCGTGGACGGCCTGCTCCGGACAGCGCCAGGCCCCCACGCTGCCCTGCCGAGGCCTCCCTCTCTCCGGCGGCAAGATGCACAGCTGAAGAATGTGTTTTAATGAGCATGAACGTGAAATCCTTCCGCCCCTGAGCGCCACGGGAGGAGGAAGCGAGCCCAACAGGCGGCGGCATACTTGTGGCCCCGCGTAATCGGTGCTGCCCCCCGCGAGGCGGGCCCCCCATTCATTCCGGGCAGCGTCTGGGTGGGGGCTCACCCGGGGGTCCCAGCCCAGCACAGCCCTGGGGACGGGCAGCCACAGCAGCTGCTTGCCTCTGTCAGTGACAGGCGCGAGTGTGGCCGACACGGATTACGGCCCCAGCGCCAGCTGTCGCCGGGCCTCGTAAAAATGACTCACGCGCCTCCAGCCTGGGAACCGGGAGCCTGTTTTAAAAACCAACGTCTTCGTTTGAGGTCCTTGTAGATGGGCGCATAGTCGTGAGAGACAGCACGGAAAGATGCCACAGACATCTTTGTCCACCAGTGACAACGCGCCACAGAGCTTGGGGTGCCGTGCCACCCAGGGTCCCGACGTGGGTTCCGACTCTCTACCCCCACTGCGCACACGCTCGCGTTCAGTCCGGCACAACGTCCTCCCGGGGCACCGCACGCCTGGGGACCCGACGCTGTTTTCCAAGAGGAGAGTCTCACTTCCGACTCTCCGGGGCGAGAAGACACGATGGCACGGTGTGAGGCCGTTAGCGGGGCAGAGGGCGGGGGGCTCGGGGTCGGCACACGGGAGCGACGCGGACGGAGCCCCCGTGAGGGCGGCCACTCACCTCCGTGATGATGAAGAAATCGTCCCCGGGCTCCCCCTGGACCACAATCTTCTCTCCGTCCTCAAACTGCACAGGCTCCAAGGCGTCAGCCACGGTCAGGCACTCCCACTTCTCCAGCGACTCTAGAGTGGGCGACAAGGGGACCGTGACTGTGGCCTCGCCCCTGCCCTGCACCCGAGCGCTCGCTCAGCCAAGTGCCGCGGATCGGCAGCGAGGGACCCGGGGCGCGTCTGTGCGCTGGGAGGGCCTGGGCGCCGCAGCACTAAGTCGGGCCCGTGGGGGGCCCCGGCCAGCGCGCCCGCCGAGCACTGAGGCCACGATGCGGTTTGACGCGAGCCTGCTCGGAACCACCACCGGCTGGGAAGACGCTTCGTCACCGCTCAGCTGCGAGGCTCGGCATGGCTCGCCTTCCGTTATTTCAGGTCAACACACTTAATTCCAACTCACGCTTCTCGGCACAGCTTTGCAAGCTCCGTGTCCCCTGCCGCCCCTCCCCACACCTCCCCTTCCTGGTCACTGTCCATCCCTAGCCCCCAGGAAGGGAAAAAACACCCAATACGCCCCATAAGCTCCTTCTGTAAGAAAATAACGACTGCCTGATTAACTATTTCTTTCTCGGCAGAAGAAACCTCCCCGGCCTAGACTCCTCAGATGCTGCTTAAGTGGGTCAGCGCCTAAAAATACAAAGCAAAGCATTTATTTTAGAACTAGGTTAGGAGCGGGATTTCTCCACTTTGAGACGCCTGCCAGTGCTTCTCGTAGCAAAGGACTGGCTTTCGGGGAGCCGTCAGTGCACGCGCCCCACCAGCCCGCCTGGAAAGGTCTGCAAGGCCGGAGGGGCCGCTGGGGAGTCAGAAGCCGGGCATTCCCACGCAGCCCCGCACATCCACCGCCGGGGACCGGACAGAGCAGTGGCCTCAGAGTGGCACGAGGGGTGCTCGTCGCAGGTGGGTGCGGGCAGGCCGGCCGGCCGGCCAACATGGAGGTCTTGCCCGTGGGTTCCGAGCGAGAGCCACGAGTCACGCTGCTGGGGGGACATCTGTCCCCGTGTGTCTCTTCAGCAGGTTTCTCTTGTTACACCTGAAATGTGACGCTCCGAGGCCTGAACGTCGACTCGTGAAGCTGCGTCCCGTCAGAATATGCCAGGAGACAGCGGTTTCTGGGCCCCGATTACTGAACGGGCTCTTCTCTGAGGCAACTCCGGAAACAAGCCCCGGGAGTGGTTCTTCTGCTGTGCACAGCCCGACCCTCCAGGCAGCACGGTCCCTTTCCCGAGTGGGACGGTCAACACTGCACCCACACAGAATGCAAACAGAGGCAGGCGTCCCTCCGCTGTCACAGACGTCCTGCAGCCGGAGACCGAGAGCCAGCAGGCGTGTGGCCTGCAAGCAGGACACAGGGAGGCCGGGGTGGCTTCTGTGCTCACACCCCCCGGGGTTCCGCCATGTTCAGTGCCCCCCAGGGGCCGACTCCTATGTCCGTGCGCAGAAACCAGAACCCCCGGGCCCCGGGCGCACCGTGGCCGCCCACGCTCCTTCCTGCCGGGAGCGGGCTGCCGAGACCAAGGCCCCCCCACCTTCCAATGCCGGAGGGCTCCGTGCAGCTGGGTGACTGAGGGCCAAGGGGTCAGTCTTGGGGTCGCTCTGCCCGACGGCCACAGAGAAGCGCTAGCTGGCAGTGGGTTCATCGGGGGGAACAAAGCTTCTGCGTGCAGCTGAGCAGAGCACTGAGGGCGCCTGGCACACAGTAAGAGCAGGAGGGATCGGAAGGCGACCCGGGCGCTTGGGCTCCGAGGGAACGGGAGACGGTGAGGGACCAGGGGGCCCCAGGCCCGGGGATTTCTCGTGGGGCTAAAACACCCCTCCTCCCAGCCTCCGTGAGACCCCGAGGACCCGCCCTCGAGGCTGCCGAGTCTCGTGTCGCCGAGTGCGACACTGACCCATCAGCACAGCACCCCTTCGTACGACGCGCCCAGACCAGGCACCTGCAGAGACGGGCTCATGGGCACAGGGCCTCCCCCGGGGGCGACAAGAAGGTTCTGGAACCAGGGAGTGGGGGTGGGGGCACAACCCTGAGTGCAGACGCCCCGAAGGGAAAAACTCTGGGACAGTGGATGCACTGCTACCACAGGAGCACGAGGAAAACGAGACCCTTCTCTGTTCGTTTCGCGGGACCTCAGAGGGTGTGGGGTCGCGCCGTGGCAGGCGCCCCAACCCCGGGGTCAGACGTCCTGCGGCGCCCTCCCTGGCAGGCCTACTCGATTGTTTTTGCTTAAGTCACTCAGATTCGCTACAAATAACTCAAGAAACGGAACGAAGCGTAAAGAATGTGAAAAAGTGCCGAATGCCACCCTACGTCACATCGCCTGGCCAAGTGCCTCTCCAGTCGTAGATCCAGACGGGAGGGTGGACAGAAGACGGTCACGGATGCTTTTACAAACACGACCACCAGACGCTTCCAACGTAAAGTCTTAAAGTTTACTCTGCCTGAATTTAACACCAGGCAAAGAAACCAAGAGTCTCTGTTTCCCTGTCTCTTTCGCGGTAAGACACTTTCTTTTCCCAAACATTCCCCTAAAAGAGATCACGAAAAACACTGACTCAGTGGTCAGGTTTCACACACATTGATGCAGATGGAACGCCCACTTTTTGGGTCCAAAGGGGTAGAAAACAGGCCATTTCAATTTTTCTTGATGTTTATTCATTTTTGAGACAGAGACAGAGCACAAGCAGGGGAGGGGCAGAGAGAGAGGGAGACACAGAATCCGAAACAGGCTCCAGGCTCTGCACTGTCAGCACTGAGCCTCATGTGGGGCTCGAACTCACGGACCGCGAGATCATGACCTGAGCTGAAGTCGGATGCTTAACCGACTGAGCCATGCAGGCGCCCCAAAAACGGGCCATTTCATGTGGGTCGACTTGACACCCTGAACTGCAGGCAGGCTCCGTGTCGCGGGAACAGGTGGCCCCACCTGGCCTCCCTCCCGTGTTGGTTTTCGCTCCCCGGTGTGGGCTGAGAAGGAGCGGACACACCCATCTCATCCAGGGTCTTCTGAGCCTGCCTCCGGGGCGCTGGCCCTCCTGCTCTGGGCGCCTGGGGCCTGGCGGGGGCTGCCTCGTGCCCTGCCTCGATCGATCAAATGCCTCCGTGTGGCTCTGCCCTTCCTCCGCCCGCAGCAGCTACACCCCCCGGGCGCTCTCCTGGGCTCGGTGATGTGCCCTCCCCGGGGACCTGCTCCGCGCGCGATCTCGTCCATCCGTCATTTGGAAAAAAAGTTATCGAGACAGTAGCGCACGTGACGTAACCCAGCAACATCCGTCCTGCGCAAAATTACGCGAAGGTTTTGTCACGATTGCTTCAGATCCGTTTGTTAAGGCTTTAAAATTTTTAGTTTGTTATTAGGGAAGCGTGGTTGACCGTAGCCATCACTGATAAAACGCCAGTGCCCTGCGCAGGGCGCCCAACCTGACTTCCGCCTCCCTCCCCGCGGCTATGACGTCCCAGGACCCAGCAAGATGGCTTCGCAGGCCCTGCTGAGCCGGGACCGTCTGCTGCTTTCTGCCTGCCCGTAGCTCTGGTCACTCGCTTGACTGCCCTCCACCCCAGAGGACGTGGCAGGCCTCACGTCGTCTCCACCGCCTGGATGCCAAACACCGCGGTCTCTCTCTGCGCCCTCATGAGAGACTCCCAAAAGCCGTAGGGCAGGGGGCACCGCTGTGCCTGCTCCTCCCGCGACCCTGCGGACCTCCGAGGCTTGGCCGGAACGCATCTCTCCAGCTCTTCCCTCTTCAGGCCGCTGCTCTCTGGGCGGACGTGTGTCCTAGACGAACCCTGTCCTGGATTTGATTTGTTTCTGTGGCCGTGCTCTCTTCCTAACTGGGTTCCTTCCGTGTGTGGCTGGCTCTCAGCTTTTCTTGGTACTTCCGGCACCTATCCCAGTCCCAGTCTGTTCGGCCGCGGTGGCCTTTCCCCCGACGCGTCCACGCTTGGTGCAGGGGGTGCGGGTGGGGCTTCCTCCTGACCTGCCCCCCAGTCCTCCGCTGGAAGGGCAGGCGGCGGGCACCCCCCACCCTTGTCTCTGCAGCCTGGACAGCGGGCCCCGGGCAGAGGGGAGCCCAGCTGGGAGCCAGGGCTGCTCCGGTGCCGGGTCAGGCCGGCGTCCCTACGGGCTCACACCGCGCAGGGAGGGGAGTGCCCCGATCCTGTAACCTCATCCGCGAGCCTCAGCCCCAGTGCCGGACTCACACGCAGTGGGTTTTGTTTGCTTCTTTTCCTTCCTTGCCCCAGCACGCTCTTCCCCATCCTCACCCAGAAGGCCATGGGGACTGCTGCTGGACAACGGTTTCCAGAGGTTCCCGGAGGCTCGGCACTCAGCTGTCCCTCGCCCTCCCAAGCGGGGCCCCACCCGTGGGCTAGCGCTGCCCTGCGTACTTGCATTTCAATTGATTAAAATGGGACAAAATTAAAATTCGGTTCCTCGGGCACACCAGCCACAGGTCAAGTGCTCAACGCGGAAAGGACCGTCACCACGGCTGAAGGTTCTCCGTGACGGGATCGGCCGGCTGCAAACGGTGGCCCCTGTGTATGTCACAGCTACTCCAAAACACTGAAGACTCTTGCTGGTGAGAGTTCTGTTGACAGTGCTGGAAATCAACTGAAATGCAGCCAACGTGTTTATCAGACCACAGGGCGAGAAAGGGCAGTGAGTGCACCAGGGGAAACCCGCTTGGGAAAAAAGAACAAATCAGGCCCGGGAATGCTCGACACCGGGGACCACGTTTACTAGAACACGAAATGGGTCTCGAAACTGACGGATACGGAGGAAGGGCTGGCGGGGACACCGAAAGCAGAGGGACGGACAGGCGGAGCACGCAGGACGAGGGCACAGACGGCCCAGGAGAGGATGACCGCGCCCGGCGGATCAGACACAGAGCTCTCGGTGCACGTGGACAGACACACGCACGCGCACGTGTGAGTGTGGCTGTGTGTGCACACGTGTGTGAACGTGCCTGGGTGAGTATACGCACATGCACGTGTGCAACTGTACTTCGCGGGTGCATACGCGTGGGAGCGTGCGTGCGAGCATGCCCGCGTGGGTGCATACGTGTGAGCCATGCCTGTGAGGGTTCACACGTATGCCTGTCCCAAACCCACACGTCACCCAGAGGGCTGAACCTTCCAGGCACACGGGGAACATGGAAATGGCTGGACCCAGCAGGCAGGACTCAGATGAGACCGGAGGAAGCTACCGGCACAGGCTCGCGCGCGGCGTGGGGGCCACTGACCCAGGATGGAGACCTTGCTGAGAAACTCCTCGTACATCTTGCGTTTTCTCAGGGTGCTGCCCTGTTCCAGAGAAAGGAGAAGACAGAAAAGAAGGTGGGTCTTTGTGCCTGAATCATGTTGACATTTCCAAATTTCCCCAAATGACTCTGAACTCTTAACAGGAAACCCTTTGACCATTCCATGTCCCGCAAGCCCCTCAAAGACCCCAGCCGGCACCTCCTCCAGGCAGCTGCGCCTCCCCTGGCCGCCGACAGTGACCTCATCCAGCCCGGGCCAGTGACGGGTCCACACGACGAGCACCCAGCCAACCAGAATCCTGCACTGGGGTTTCTACGTGCTCAAGGCAGATGTCCCCAAGACGGGATTGCAAGGGGTACTGTCTGAGCCGGGCTCACTGCACCCCCACCCTTCCCCCCAACACACACACACACACACCCACACCTGGAGAGGCTCTGGGGCTGGCGGCAGAACTGAGTGTGTGATACGCTAAGGAGGGAGTAGCTGACGTGGGTCAAGTCCCCGGGCTGGTCGTGCCTGAACCTGGGGCCTGGTGAGAAGGGCCAATGAGTTGCTTCTTTCCCAACCAAGTGCTGGCTGAACAAGATAAAACCAGCAGACAGGGCCCTGTCAACCTCCGCGTGAATCAGAAATGAAAATCCACTCCAAAAAGTAGAGCCTGAACGCGAATTGGAAAAGGGCACCCACTTGCTCAAGCACGCACCCCAAGTGAAGGAGGCGGCGGCCCAGCCTTCCAGCAGCCAGCACCAGCCCGGCAGGTAGAGAGCAGTCTGGACTCTATCCCCTTGGCCTGCTGCCCACGGCCTTTGCACAGTGTACGCACTCCACAACTGGACATGGCTGCGCCACCACTAAGTCCTGTGAAGCACTGCACATTCAGAAAACGGGGACATGCTCTCCACCGGCAGAGCAGCAAGCCTGGTCTGGTTAAATTCAAACGGCCTCCTCCATCACCTGGGACGCGGAAAGGATGGGTCGGCCACAGACCCGACACCTGGTACGGAGAGAGGAGGGAGGAGGACAGCGACGGTGAGAATGTGCTCGGGCCCGGGCAGCAGCAGAAACCCAAAACGCTCAGGCCCACCTCAACCTCGCGAGAGTCCCGTGAGACAAGGGCACGGTTACCCTCATCCCCAGACGAGGAAGCAGGCTCGAGGGGCAAGCAAATGCCTAGACTGGGATCACAGGAGCAGGAATGAAACCCGGGCTGGGTCCTACACATCCCACAGCTTGGTGACGATGGTGGTGATGGTGGCGAAGGTGATGGTGATGATGGTGGGGTGGACAGTGACGATGGCGGGGGGAGCAGTGATGACCTTTGCCAAGTACGGTGGTGGAGGGTGGAGGGCTGATGGGGCGGATCGGGAGAGTCCCGTTCCACATCCACATCACCCGTAACCTCCCATGCTCTTAGACCAGTCTCACCACCTCGGGGCCTCAGTTTCCCCAACAGGAGAGCGGTCGGTCAGCACCACGTTCTCCGTGTCTTCGACCTGGGCTTCTCCCTACCTTCCTCCAAACTGCCCACATCCTCACCTCAGCCCAGAAGGCTCCTCGTCTGCTTCCCACTGAGACGCAGAGGGAGAGCCATCAGCCCCAGAATGACCCCCCGCCCCCGCCCCACCATCAGAGATGGGGCTGGAACCTCTGCAAACAGGCCCTCGCAGCTGCCCAGACGCCTGATCTGGGAAGAGGTGAGCTCAGCTCAGACGTCCCCAGTGCTGCTAAGACCAGCGCCTCGAAGGATCAGCTCTCTCCGTGACCCTGGGGTCGCCACCAGTCTCCACTCTACAGGGAGGTGTGCAGGCCAGGGAGAGGTCGTAACCTGCCTGTGGCCACTAAGAGGTGTGGTCGGGGTCAAAGCAGGACGTCGATGTACAATTGGTGTTCATGCCACAGAGATGGAGACATGCTGGGCATCGTCCCCCTGCAGAGGGCACCCACTGCGTGCGGTCCTGGACCGCGGGACTCTGGGCATCACCCCTCCCCTGAAGCGCCAGGCCGCCCGGTGGCTGAGCAGAGCCGGGACCATCCAGCCCTCAGCCTCCGAAGTCAGGGGGTCACCACTACACCCACAGCCTCCTGAGGCTCAACCCAAAGAAATGCTGAGAACGTTCTAGAGCATAAGGTCGTTTTCGGACAGGCCCTCTTCAGGTAGGGGTGGGGGGTGCTCAGTGCCCACAGAAAGGGCTGGAAACTGGGGGACCGGTGGCCCTCCCCCCACAGGGCCTGACATCTTAAGACAGAGGCAGCCCAGGCTGACACCAGGAGGGCCTGTCCCCAGCGCACGGAGTGCGCTCAGGAGCCGTGGGTAAGTACAGAGCTCTGCCACCGCCTGGTCGGTGCACTGGAGGCCCGGCCTTACCATACTGCAGTGAGAACCTCACGGTGCCTGACACAGGGCACAGGGACCGATGGCAGGCGAGGGCAGCGTTGGGAGGCCGCTCCAAGAGGCCAGCACAGGGAGTCCACTGGGGCGGACACCCCTTGTCTCGTGGCCACACAGACACGGGACGCATAGGAGAAGGTGGGAGACTTGGGCGAGCCAGGATGGGAAGGGCGGTGCTGAGCGTGGGAGGCGCTGGGGGCAGGGGACAGGGCAGGCCCCAGGCAGGCCAACGGAGGCTGCGGTGTGCACCTTTCCCCAGCTCAGGGCGTCCAGGACTTGGGAGCTGCACGCACACGTGACACAGGAGGGGCATCCGGACAGCCCTGGGTCTGATCGCCGCCCCCCCCCCCCCCCGCCCCCGACTAGGCATGCGGGCAAACATTCCCACTTCCGGCTTGTTTCCTCAGCTGCACAAGTCCCGCCCCAGAGGGTCCCGTGAAGGTTACGGGAGCCCAGGCCTCCCCAGCACCACAGAGGCTGCAAGGCCCAAGTTCAGAATCCACACAGAGGCCCACGGTCATCCCCGGGGCCATCCATCCGGCCAGGCCCCAACAGGGCCAGGGGACCCAGCCAGCCGTCCACCTCCCTGCCAGACAACACAGCACTGAAGGGGCTTCTGCCAGGCCGCGGCTGGTGGCCAAGGCGAGGACGCAGAGCCAGGCGGCCCGTGGCAGAGCCCAGGGCGTTTCCAACACCGTGGCCGCCATTGTGGCCGGTGTGGGTGCTCAGCCCGGGCCACCTGACGTCCTCGCCGGCCTCGTTGTGGAAAACACATTTCTTCTGAAAAACCACCGATGGTTCCCACAGCCCTCCCAGCAAGAATGCCACCCAGTGGAAGACAGGCCCGACTCTGCCCAGGGACCTCGGACACTAAAGGCCAGCGTGGCTGGGTCCAGCCGTCTCCTGCTGCAGGACAGCTCACGGGAGGAGACTGGCCGCAGCGGCCGACCGAGGCGCCCCCGCCTTGGGGTGGCTTCCCGCTGTGATGGAGACTCTGGGTGAGGGTGGGTGGGAGCCCCGGGGCCTGTTCACAGCTGAGTGGGAGGCAGCTCTGAGAGTCTGCAGCACCCCTCGGTGCAGGAGAGGCTGGCGTGGGACTCCGCTTCCCGGGTGCACGGTGGCCCAAGGAGATTCTCCGCGTTCTCCACGCAGGGGGAGCAGCCGGCAGACCAGGACGTCCCCTCGCTGCAGATGGGGGGACAGAGCCTGGCCCGGCTCAGTGGTGGTGGCCGGGCGGGCTGGCCTTGCCGAGCTCTGTCCGTGCCTCCGCACCACACGGAGCAGCAGAGGGAAGGGAAGGGACGTTCACGGGAACTTTCCAGATCAGACGTCCTGAATCCCTGGGGACACCACTGGCACACCACCCCCCCCTCGCCCCATGGCGTGTCCCAGCTCGTCGCTAAGCGGATGCACAATGGCGGGGCCACTCTGCATGATGGGTGCCTCCAAATCTGTCCAGACCCAGGACGGACGCTAAAACGGATGCCCTCCGGCAGGACACTCCCTTCCGAGGTGGCCGGCACTTGCCATGTTCCTTCCCCAGACTCGGAGGCTCTGCGGACTCGCAGCACAGCTGTGGCTATTCTTAGCACACGGGGCTTCAGAATGAAGACAGAGGAAGCGCCAGCTGCCTGGGTGGTTTGAGAACTTCCCTGAATACAAGGTTCCAGCCACAAAAATCCCACAGCCCAGAAAGACTCAGCACTGACGATGGCGAGAAACAGTGGCTTATGCAACACGGGCCAGGTGTGTGCGGAGGGGCAGAGGCTTCTGGGTCCGCTCCCAAGCCTGCCCGGGCCGGGAGGGGGCGGGGGGGGGGGGGGGGGGTCAGGGCACCCCCCCCACCCCCACCGGGCAGCCGGCCTCTCCCAGGAAACCAGGCGCCGGCAGGTGGAGGACAGGAGCAGAGAGCACGGGCTGGGCTCCGGGACGCAGGGACGTGCAGCTTTCTCCCAGCGTATCCGGGGCTCTACATCTCCCGTACGCGGTGGGCGCTCCGTCGATGCTTGCTGAGTGCACGGAGGGCACTTCCTCACACGCACGGAGCCCGATCAGACCATGACCCCCCCCGACGGCACTGAACCCTCCCCGCGTCATGCAGACCCGGTGTTACAGCGGGACCAGGACAGGTCGGGGCGTGGGTGTTCCCAGGATGAGGGGCAGTCTGGGCCGGGCCCTAACCCCAGGCTCCCATCTGACTGAGGCCTGGGGCTTCTCGAAACTGCCTGTGCATCGAACCCAGGCCTCCCCCAGAGCGTCCCCAGGTCACAGCCCCCACCCCACGCCATCACCAGAAGCTGCACCGTCCCCAGGGACACAGCCTAGCCCTGCAGGGCACGTGGGGGACACCAAAGGTCTCCAGGCTGGGGGCTGGTCTCCCTCACCCTCCCAGGGTCAGGATGTTTCCATGCCCCCCAGGACGGCCCCCCGTCCATTGTGGAAGCCGCTCTGGGGGCCCCCCTGCACACTCGGGTGGGAGCTGAGGGCTCTGTGGGGGTGGTGAGCCCACGGACCATATCGCCCGCGGGATCCCTACGTCCCCATCCACGGTGGTAACCCCGCTGCTCCCTCTGTCCACGCAAGCCCGGGCACTCCTCTCCTGGATATGCTGGTTCCTGCTCAGATACGTCTGCTCAAACGCCACCTCATCACGGGAGGGGGGCTTGGGGCCTTTCTAGAAAACAGCAGCCCCTCCGCGCCTCCCAGTCACCTCCACCCCATTCTCAGCTTTATCTTTCTCCAAGGAACTGTCATCACCTGAGGTGTGTGTTTGTCCCCTGACTCCCCCACTAGCACGAGGGAAGCTTCCCAAGGCCGGGTGCAGCACCCGTGGTATTCCCGGGTGGGTCTCAGCACCACGAACATGTGTGCAGGACGGGCACTGAGTGGGCACAGGCAGGGCCTCCCCAGCTCCCAGATCACCTCTGGGAGCCCCCTGTGCATCTGCCATGCCCCTGATGGTACAACAGGGGACCCGTGCCCACCCTGCACCAGCCAAGAGTGGATGTGGCTACACACGAGAGAGAGAGAGAGAGAGAGAGAGAGAGGCAAAAACGCCTGAGGGTTGATCCCTGCGTGAGGATGTCTGGGGCCAATCAGTCTGGTCCCGCTGTGCCGGGGCCACCACAGAGCCAGGCGCCTGGATCTCTTTGCTCTATCCCCTTGGTGAATGGGTTTCTAGTCTCAGTCACCTCGTGATCCAGGGTGGCAGCGAGAGCTCCAGCCATCACGACCCCATTCCAAACAGCTAAAAAGAGACAGGGAAGGAAGGCAAAGGAGCCTCCCGAGCTACCTGCTTGCCTTTTAAGAAGTTTCCAGAATCTCTCCCACACTTTCCACCCACCCCACTGGCCCTTATCTATCACCCTCCCTTGGATAAAGCTAGGGTTCCCGACAGATGTTTGGCTGCGGGTGTGCCGGGTGCCGCTCACCATGAGGATGCGCCGGTAGCTATCCCGGTCAATGCCCCAGAGCTTGAGGTCCGTCTTGGCTTTCACGGTCGCTGCCCTGGGGGTGCCGTAGATGAGCGCCAGCTCCCCAAAGCTGCCCCCTTCGCTGATGCTCGTCACCCACTCTCCATTCACGTATACCTTCAGGGGACAGAGAGAGAAATGTCAGAGATGTCCCAGGGGACACGTGGGGTCTCGCCGGCGCGTCCCACACCGGGAGCCCTCCTGCACGCCCACCAGAGGGGACCCGGCAAGGACCTCGCCTGCCCGGGCACGGCCTGGACCTCTGACAGCTTTGCTGCCCGTCGCACTCCCGGCCCCGCAAAGAGCCCTGGCTGGGCGGGGGCGATGGCACCTTCTGAGTCCTGGCCCCAGTTCTTGGCGAGACAGGCTGGAGATGAAGGGGAAAGTACCGCCCAGGGCTCCTGGTCCGAGCAGAGCCCTGCCTGCGTCCCTGGCCGGCCTTCGATTCGGTTCCTCATCCGCCTTAGGTGGGCCTTGGGGCCTGTCTCCCCAGCCGCACACTCAGGGCTTCCTCAGGGCACCCCTGCGGACGCCCTCCGGGTCTCTGCCCGGCGCCCCCACCTCCAACCAGCACGCGGGCCCGGCCTGGCCCGGAAGGAGCCATGTTGGCAGGGCCTGCCCTGCCCGGGACAGCACCAGGCTCCCTGGGCCTGCGTTCAGTGGAGACGCTGCTGGGGCACCGACGAGACGAGGCTGTGCTGAGAAGGGCCCTTTCAGCCCGCGTGCGTACTTGGCACAGTGCTCCCACTATGACCGACCCTGCACGTTCCGGACCGCACAAGAATGGCGAGATTGTTCATTATGTGGTGCTGATCTGGTTCCTATAAACTGACACAACACGGGCATTATCCCCCAGCATGTCAATGAGCTTTAAGAACAGCTCCCATTGGCAAAATGGGTGCACGTCGGGAAAGAATGGATTGCGGTGAATCACGGGCGTGTTTCTTGCCGGAATCAACGACTCATTATCTGCCCTACGACTGACACACAGAAGCACGTGCCTGCAAGGAGACGCCATGCAGGTGAGAACCCCGCGTTCCGTGCGAGCAAGGGTCAGGGGAGACCTGGCCGACCCAGAGGGGTGGGCGTGGCCCGAGGCACAGTGAGGCCCAGGAGCAGAGGCTCGGCACTCGCTTCCCACAGAGAAGTCTGGGCAGCGGGGCCCCTGGGGGAAGAGACGCCAGGGTCCACACAACGAGGCCCTCGAGGAACGAGAACAGTGTCCCGTCCTTCCCACGAGGCAGGGAACAGGCCGCCTTGCTCTGCCACGGACGTGCAGGGATGCAGGAGTTTTCAGGATGCAGGGACATCCTCCAGAACGTGCACCCCTGGTTTTCTCAAAGGGGACCCGGGGCCCATGGAGAGGGGGCAGTGACCACCTATCGGTGTTCCCGGTGACCCAAGCACAGCCGGGCCAGCCCTCCCCGCACTGGGCTTCCTTGAGGTGAAGTCCTGGCCACGGAAGCGTGACTCCCCCAGCAGCCACGTGCATGGACCCCAGCTGCATAGCTCCAGGACGCCCCAGACGTCCCCAGGTCCCCTCCAGCAACCACAGCCCCTCGGGAAGCAATCAGGGGCACGTGCCTCTGCCCTCGCCGTGCGCTACGGGGCCCAGCTGGCTGCTTGGCACAGCCGTGGAGCGGGCACCCATCCTGCAGGACACAGATGGTTCCTGTGACTCCTCCAGGGGGAATGTCGGGCTCGGGTCGTGGGTCGGAGGTCGGGAGACTTTGCTGACAGTCTGGGGAGGTGGGTGGGCCTGTCTCTTGTGTCTCTTGTGCCTTAGGGGGCACAGAAGCCACCTGCCTCCATCGGCTGCCGGCAGGGCCAGCCCGCCCAACAGACAAAAGAGCACAGGGACCCAGGGGACAGAGAATGGGGCTCAGCAGAGCCATCCAGGCGTCCCTGGACCCCGGTTTCCTGAGGCACATCCCCAAAGGCAGGGCAGGACTAAGGGGACCCCCTTCCCTGCCCAGAGCCCAGGCCTGGGAGAGCTCCCTGTGAGACGTCAGAGAAAACCATTGTGCGGAGCCACAGAGGGCCCAGGACCACACTGCAGGCCGGCCACAGAGCACAAAGAGGCCATCCTTCTCGGGACACTGGCCTCTGTCACGGCGACCGGCACAGCGCCGGGCCCCACCCCAGCTGGCACGCAAACGGGCTACTTCTTGCTTTGTTTCACTTTTTGTTTCTTCTTTTAGAAGAAAAATGGTGGGAGGCCCCACTGGGCTGCATGCACGGTCCCACCACTGACAGTGCCTTCTCCAGCTGAACCCGGAGCCCCCACCCGGCCGTGTGTCCACCACCCCGGTGTGGACTGAGCGCCCCTCTGTGCCCTGCGCGTTCTAACTGCTGGCGGTCAGCAGGGGAAGGCAGTGGGTTCCTGTCCACAGGACTCACCCACCGGCCGGGAGAAAGGCTGCAGGCAAATAATCACACAAACGCACATTCGTCGTGACACGTGCTCCGGGCGTGAAGAGAGCGTTCAGAACGACCACGGCAGTGACTGTCTGCAGCGAGCTCTCTGTGAAGGGGAACTTGAGCCAGGCCTGAGCGTCCGGCTCAACGAGCAAAGACTTGGGAGAAGGGCGGCTGAAGCCCAGGACAGGATGTGCAAAGTCCCTGGGGCCACAAAGGAATGGACACTAGATGCGGCATGACCAAGCGGGGACAGACGCCACGGGGGCAGGAGCAGGGGGTCAGGGAGGGAAGGGCTGCAATGTTGTTCTAGAAGCAAAAGGCAGCCACAGAAGGTTCCGGAACCTCATCTGGTTTACACTGTGACACTCCCTCTGCTGGGGAGTGGAGAACAGTGTGGGGCTGCCCGAGGGGAGAGAGGGAGGGGTGGGGAGGCCACTCAACAGGTGGCTGTGATGTGGCCCAAGCTGGACAGCCTGCTTCCGCTCCACGGAGGGGTACAGACGGTGATCGGACGGGGCGCGCGCGGGGGGGGGGGGGGGGGGGGGGCACAGGGTCCTGCTCACGAGAGCCCGGGGCAGGGGCGCCCGTGCGTGGAGGGGAATGAGCATCGCCTGCCTGGCTGTGCCCCCCGCCTCGCCCTGCCATCCGCCCTCCCGACCCAGGCATCTCGGTGCAACGCTCTACCGCCCAGAGAGCAGAAACCATCTGGGAGGTGGAGACAGAGCGCGTCTGGCGGGAGGGGTGCCCACAGCCCCGCCCGCTTTCTCACGCCGCCTGGGGCCGGCCTGGCGCGGCCCGCGTGCCCCGCTGTTGTTTTCCTTCACAGACGGCAAGGACAAGCTAATGGCCCGTCTCCTCCCGCCTCCCAGGCCCTCACGGGAGCGCCCGGAGTCGGCCCCCGCGTCCAGGTCACTCAGCCGGTTGCCCACAGGAGCCCTGGGGCAGGGCACACTCCGCGGCTCTCCCTACCAGGCCTGGGCCGTCTCTAGCCCCGAAGCCGGATGCCCACGGGGCGGCCTGGCTGGCTGCCGCTC
Source organism: Acinonyx jubatus (assembly GCF_027475565.1). NCBI lineage: Eukaryota > Metazoa > Chordata > Mammalia > Carnivora > Felidae > Acinonyx > Acinonyx jubatus. The sequence continues at coordinate 35,823,406 of NC_069398.1, read as the reverse complement.
ACAGCGCGCCCCGAGCACGGGCGTTGATGCTCCCGTCCGCGGCACCCGGGCCACGCGGGTTCAGTTTCCACTCGGGTGGAGAGCCGGCCGGCCCCCTCCAGAGGAGCCCCAAATCTGTCATGGCACACGGGCCTCCTCCTGCCCCCTCCCCACACAGACCACACTAGGCGCCCACAGAGCAGGATTTCGCCAGGACCCCGGAGCGCCCCTCCTAAACGTGGAGCACGGCCACCACCACACTGGGGCGGGTCGGCTCACCGTCCCCCAGTCCCAGAGGACAGGCATTACCCACAGAGTCCGAAGCAGCCCCCGACCACAGCGGGCCCCAGATGTGCTCTGTGGACGAAATGGCTTGGAAGGCCCCAAATGCAGCAGAGAAATATCAGTGTCAGCTCTAGGCCGTGGCCACAGCACATAGTAAATGACTGATTAACAGGGACAACCTGAGGACAGGGACTAGAAGAGACACTCACACCTCGTTCATAGCGGCATGATCCACGACAACCAAGAGGTGGGGGAGCCACCCCGTGTCCCCTGACGTGACCAGACAGACACAGCGCGATCCATCCACACAACCCACTATCTATCACTCAGCTTCACGAAGGAAGGAAACTAAGACCCTGCCTCAACGCGGACAAACCTCAAGGACGTGATGCTGAGTGACGCAAGCCAGACACAGAAGGACACGCACCGGGACCGACTCCCTCGAGGTCCCGGGGTCGTCAGACTCACGGACACGGGAGGACACGCACTGGGACCCACTCCCTAGAGGTCCCGGGGTCGTCAGTCTCACGGACACAGAGGAGACGGTGGGGCCGGGGCTGGAGGAGCAGGTGGGGGTCGGTCCGGAAACTGGTTAAGATGGCAAATTTCACGTTGTGTGTATTTTACCAACTTTAAAAAAACAGAGCACCAGGCAAACGCTGAATAACAAGTGACCATGCCCCGGGGTGCCCTGTCGGGGGCGGTGGGGGGGACGCAGCTCAGAGGCCTCCCCTGGAGGCTGGGAACCGGAGGGAACCGGGCGGGGCAGGAGCCTGGGGGTGGGGGTGGGGGCGGTCCCGGCACAAAGAGGGTCCGAAAATAACGAAAGCCTCCCAGGATTAGGGAGGAGCCAGGCCTCAGACAGAACTACGTTCCTGAGCCCTAAAATCGGCAGTGGAGTATCCTTTTAAGTAGAAATGCTATGTTCCACGAATAAAACAAATTGGGAGATATTTTTAAACTTAGAAAAATGGATTACAGCTCTTGGCAACACATGCTGTGGTGTCTCTCGAAAACCATAATTGAAGCCGAACCTGGTGTTTTGGGCACTGGCCACCTGGCCATCCCCCCAGGGCGCCGCTGGGCCCAGGGCAGCATCCACGCCGCAGAACGGGAAGGTGTTCAGGGTGCCGAGCCCAGCCAGGAAGAGGGCCCGGAGGGGCAGGGGTCGCCCTCGGGGCTTCCAGACTTAGTGGGCCCCCCTCCCCTCATGAGGCCGCACAGCCAGGCTCGGCGACCCCGGGGCCGGGTCAGCCAGGCCAGGCCGCTCCCCTGTGTCCTGGAGGGCGGCTCACAGAAATGGGCACGTTCAGCATGGTGCCAGGGCCACAGAGAATCTGTGTGATTCCACGCCGGGAGCGTGGTGGCAGTAATCACGATACCCCGTGCCCCATACCGCACCCCGGCCAGCTGACATCCCAGATTCCTGACTGAGTCCTTTTGATTCCCTCACATGTGGCTTTCAACCACACTGCTGTGCTGCCCAGTGGGTCCCACATCACAGAATGGCGCCCGCCCAGCTGGGGACCCGAAGGGCCTGACAGAGGGACCCCTACAAGGCACTGCCTGGCCCAAACCAGAGACTCTGTCCGGACGCGGGCATCCACCCACAGTGCCCAGACATCCTGCTCCAGGAGCCTGAGTGCGGTGGGCACCTTAAAGACACCTTTGTACCTGAACTTCTAAGGCCGGAGGCGGACCCCGCCCAGACAACATATTTGGGGAACCAGCTTGCAAGAAGGTGACCTCACTTCTTCCCTCCCCAAACCGCCTCCGCGGGTCCCTGGCCTAAAGAAAAGCCAGCTATGACCCCTGGCGCGTCATGGGGAGGCTGGGGACTGCCTGTCGGCCCCTACCCCACCCCAAGGGGCCCTGGGGCCGGACTCTGTGACCTCCCCTGGGGGTGTGGAGGGTCCCTGTCAGGAAGGGCAGGCCAAGCCAGCCGATTCTCAGCTGCCTCTTCCCCGTCACATGCCACTTACGAAGGGGCCGGGGTCAGTGGAAGGAGACGCTATCCTGTGGGACCTGAGGGCACTCGGACAGACGTAACGGTGGGTGTGAGGAGGGAACAGCCCACGCTAAGACGCTGAGCGTCAGAGGCACCATCATCCGGGATGGCAGGGCCCACGAGCTGTTTAGGGGACCCTGTGTCAGGGGGCAGGTCCTGGTGGGCACCCGTCTCTCACACCTTCAAGTGCTTCCTGCCAGGTGCGCTCCCTGCATCAGAGCTGGGGGTGGAGAGCTGGGCGGGGGGGTTCTTCGTGGTGCAGGTGCGGGCAGGAGGGGGCAGGGATGGGGTCTGCCCAGGGCAGTGGCCACAGTGGCCCAGAGAGAGCAGATTAGCGGGGTTTGGCGGGGGAGTGTGGAAAGAGGGACCACATCCACAGAGCCTCCTCCTGACCCCACAACGGGCTGTGCGAGGCCACATCAGGAGGACGGCTCCCTTTGGTCTGTGAGCTCTGTGTCCTTCGAGGACGTGGACACAGTGGTCAGTACAAGGCCTCGGCTCTCAGGCCCAAGCCTGGGGGGTGTCTGACCATCTGCTGCCTTCCCACACGGGCCAGGAAGGAGCATCTCACGAGACCCTGCTGGGGGCCCTCCAGGCTCCTGAAGAGAAATGCAAGAACTCTGGAAGAAGGTCCCCCGCGTCCCACACCCGCTCACCCCAGCAGCACCCCGGGTGTGCCCAGAAGTCCCAGGGTTTGCTCTCGTTGCTGCCTGGGCCCTGGTGGCACGACTCGAGTCAGCCCTTTGAAGACGTCTCCAGATTGAACTAGAAGATTCACGAACCCCAGTGAACACAGAAGAGGAAAGAACATCCCAGGGGAGGAGAAGCAGGAGCCAAGATCTGGGTCTGGGCCGGGCTCCCTGTGTGGCAGGGAAGGTCCTGGGTCATCAGCGCAGCAGCCCAAGAGAGGAGCTGGGTGCGCCTCTGCCTGGACTAAGGGGCAGCCGGGCTTGGGTGGGCGGGGGCTTGAGGATGCATAGGAGTTTGTGAGGAACAGCAGAAACAGGAACCGATGGAAAAGAGGAAAGACCCAGAGGTAAGGCACTTGCTCACTGCTGTGCAGACCCTGAGGGCAGGGGCCACGTGCCCCCAAGTGCGTTCTCAGCACACAGCAGGGCTCCGGAAACGTCTGACCAAAAATGCGAGCAAGGTGAGGAGAGGCTGGGGGCGGGGGGGGGGGGAGCTCCTGACTGAGAACAGGGTCGAGGAGCCGGGCGGGGGAGGCAGGGGCCCCTCGCGGGCAGGGAGCGCGGTGCAGGGGGAGGCATGGAGACACCGAGCACCCCAGCCCTGCTGTGTGACCTGGCCATGGGGGTGTAACCACGAGCTGAGCTGAGTCACAGGAAGGAGGCTGCTCAGCCACAGAGAACCATGGGGCCAGGTGTGCATGCGGAGGAGGGACGTCCCAGGGAGGCCAATGGAGAAGCGGGAGCAAGAGGGGCAGCAGGGGTCCTGGCAGAGGCTGCACAGCACCAGCAGGCCCCAGGAAGCGAGAGGGCACCACTAGGGGCAAGGGGGCAGGCCCCAAGAAGCGGGACCCCAGGAAGCGGGACCCCAGGAAGCAAGAGGGCACCGCTGGTGGGGGGCCAGGCCCCATGAAGCGGGACCCCAGGAAGCGGGACCCCAGGAAGCAAGAGGGCACCGCTCGGGGGGGCAGGCCCCAAGAAGTGGGACCCCAGGAAGCAAGAGGGCACTGCTGGGGGGCGGTGCGGGCCCCAAGAAGCGGGACCCCAGGACACAAGACAGAGCCGCTGCGGGGGGCGCGGGCCCGTTGTCTGGTCACATAAGGGACTTGGGCCTGAGTCAGAGAGAAGCCCATTCGAAGGCTTTCCTGGAGACGCTGTCCGCCAGGCCCCGTGTGGACGGCAGCCTGGGGACCCAGGGAGGGACGGATGCCCTCAGCACTTGAGTGGGGGCGGGGGGGGGGGTGGCTGCAGGGGTGTGTCTGTGCCACGCCCAACAGGTCCACAATGGGTGGGGAGCTCCCTTAGCCCCAGACCAGCAAGGTGGACGGAGGAAGGTGAGCAGGAACAGGAGGAAGGCTGTCCAGGGCCTTGGGGTCTGTAAACACTCGGCTGCCTGCCCGCTTTGCGAAGCACTGGGGACCCTGGGGACCACACCCTCTTACTCGCGCAACGCTCAGGTGCATTACACCGGCCTTCGGATGAAACGCGCTCCTGGGCTGACCGGACCGCAGACCAGGCAGGGAAGAGATACTCACGTCCACTTCTCCTTGGTCGATCACGTAGAAGTTATCTCCTTCGTCCCCTGTAAGGAGAGAAACACGCTGTGCACACCGCGAAGGGCACCAGGGGCCACGCTTCCATCCCCCCGGAAGCTGGACCTGCCCCAGCTTCACAGAGGCCAAGGTCCCTGGGTCTCGCCGGGTATGTCTTCTTTGTTAAATAAAACTCGTACGCACGACACGAGGGTTGACCCACAGGGGCACGCTCCCCTCGCGCGGCCCCCCATGCTCCGTGTGTGGTGGGGCCCCCGTGGTCCCCGCCTGGCCCGTCTCAGGGTCCAGCTTCGCTGGTGGAACGTTACGGAGACGTGGGGTTGGCGTGCAGAGACCCGTGACGTTTCTCGCGGGCGGGCGGGCCTTGTGCTCACGGGAAGCCCATGGCCCGGCGCCCCGGCTCAGGGAAGCAGGAAACATACCTTGCTGGATGACGGTCTCCCCGGCGATGTGCGTGACGGGGAACATGGCATCGAATATGTCGCTGCAAGAGAACACGCACGGCATGTGGGGGCTGCGGCAGCGCGGGGCACAGACCCCCCCCCCACCCCTCACCTCACGCGGAGCAACCAGCTCCGGTCACCCGGGGAAACGGAAAAATCTGCCTTCGGAGGAAATCATGACCCTTCGTGGCCCTGCCGTCCGGGTGACAGCTCCCAACCTCCAGACCATGTCCGTGCCGGGATCCACGGGGTTCTCGGTCTGGGTCTCCACAGAAACGGAATCACCCCGCACGCATTGCGTCAGACACAAAAACAAGCTAACGGCAGACCCTGGCTGTTCCTCGCGTCAGGAAACGTGTGTCCGCCCGGACACGTCCTGTGGGCCTGCTTTCTGCACACTTCCCTCGAGGGGCGTCCCGAGATCCCCGAGGCAGGAACCAGGGCCTCTACGCGACCTGGCCGGCCACCGGAGCCCGACCTGCGGGCCGTGCCAAAGGGCGGCCTGGCCGTTAAGTTTCCTAAATGTGGCTGTCGGATGGACCGAACGGGCAGGACACAGGCGGGGGGGAGGTGGAGCGTGGGACCCTCATCTCCGCGGGACTGCATCCAGAATGCACTGTCAGAGGTCAGCCTCGCTCCCCAAATGCGATGGCCACGCCCAGGGGACCGCGCCCACCCACCCACAGGGTCCCGAAGGAGAATCGGGCAGCTGGGGCCCCTGTGTGGTCAGGGCACACGGCAGGGCTCAGGGGGGGCCTGCCTCCTCTCCCCCTGCTGAACGGGAAACCTTCGCCCGACTGGTCAGGTGGAGTGAACCTCAGAGGAACTCGCGGGAGTTGGACACGACCCCCCAGGGGCCAGCGCGAAACCAGAGATCCCAACAGCCTTGTGCTCCGCTGTCTCTAGGATCCAGGAAACGTTAAAGGGTCTGGTCAGTTGTCCAAACTGCATTGCTTCAAAACCACAGCATCAGGGATGTCAAAGTGAGCAGATGTTGAAGAAACGATTCTACACTTCCTGCCTCGTTTTTTAAAAAATTCTCGACGGTAATGGTAAAACATTTTCCCAAATGCCATGAGTAATCAAGCCAACCCCGGGACCCGTCACCACCCAGCCGGGGCAGGTGCTTGGGACAGCGGTCAAGCCCCAGGGCAGGGCCGCAACCCACCGCCCACCCCACACGCGGCCTGGACTTCTATTCCACGCAGACGAGCCCATGGAAAAGCCTGTCTCGATTTGGTGCCTTTGTCGTTCACACAGAAGTAACGGCTGTAACTCGAGTTTTTGTCCTGTGCTTCGTGACGTGTGTCCAGATGGAGAATCCCCTAGTGGCCGTCCTGCCGAGGCCAGGCCAGCGCCCCGCTGACCACACAGGCGCCTCCCCAGGTACAGAAGCAGCAGATGACTCCCAATCTGTGAACAGCGAGGCCGGAGAGCCCAGCCCCATGCACCAAAAAGGGCCGCCCTCCCCCTTTTCCCTCAGAAGAAGCTAACGCCCCCAGAGCCCCCCAGCCCGTCACCAAGGCTGGAACACAGGCCGTGTGTGGGACGGACGCCGAGAGGCCCCCCTCCTTCCCCACCTCTGCGTCCTCTCAAACAAGACCCAATCCTTCCTGCCTCTTAGCACTTAATGGCATTAAAAGACTCTGATGAAAAGAGAAACGGTTTTCTATTCTAATCTGTAAGTGACCTCTGGAAACCTTTACTGAAGCTGTCGCCTGCATCTCAGCGTCTGACACCAGGTCCTGCCGCGGCCCCCGCCAGGCTCCGGAACTGGGCTTGGCAACTCCTGGGTCGGGGCCTGAGCCAGGCCCGGGGACACAGCCCTCGCGGCCGTGGAGACACAGAAACGTGAAGAGGTTACAGCCCTCACTCCCCAAGGACGCTGGCCAGGTGCCCTCCATCCGCCCGCTTGCTCCGAGGTCAGACCTGCGGCTGTCTCGTCCAGACAAGGAAACCAGAGACACTAAGTAACTCTGCCAAGGTCAGCAGCTGGGAAGAGGTGAGGCCAGGCCGCACCCCTGCCTTCCTGTGCAGGGCTCTGTGGGGCGCCCCGGGGCTAAGCGAGGCCTCCCAGTGTGTTCGGGGGCACGGGGCCTTCCCGGTCTCAGGAAGTGCCCTCAGAGAGCAGGTGGTGGAGGGTCCTGGCCGCCAGCCCCGGGGAAGCCACAGGCACACCCTGCCCTCCTCTGATCTTGGCCTGACGGTGGGGTCCTCTGGCTCCTGAGAGGTCCCCAGGCCAGAGTGGTCGCCACTCCCTCAACGGCGGGGAGCAGCTGACGAAGGGGTGCCTGCGGGTCTTAGCCCCGTGTCCATGTGGCCCCGCGGGCACCTCTCGCCAGAAGCAGGTGAACTCACCTCGCTCGAGGGCAGTGAAGGGGCCCTCAGTGTTTGACCAGGAGTGATGGGGGCAGAGGCATTATCTACTCATTTTGTTTTAATTATGATTACTTATTGGTACCGATGGTTTCTGTCAACTCCAGGCCAAGGTTGGTTCTCAGGCCCGCTGCGCCGTGGATGTCTTCGGCTTCTAGCTGTGTTTATGCATGCCTTCCAGAAAAGCAGAATAAACAGAAAAACCAGCGAAGTCAACGATACGGAGACAGGGATCCAAGCACTCAGACAAGTGGTCTGCAGCAGACTGGCCCAGGCACTCGCACACCTGCCTGCATCACAGTGAGCAGGGGCCTAGGGAGCACCCGACGGTGAGGGAGCCACGAGCATGAGCCTCTTTTGAGACAATCTGCAACAGCCAGGATGGGTGCGGAAACACATCCCAGGCACCGCTCAGGTGCACAACGGAGGGAAACGCCAGCCTTAGTGGGCTGGTGACTGTCGGACGGCGGCCTTCCCAACCAAGCCCACGGACCCCTTTATGGCCTCCTACCTCCATCCGTGCTGGGTGCTGGGACCCGGAGCAGAGCACCGCTGATAGGGAGCTGGGGCAGGGTGGTGGCCAGGGAATGGGCAGACTTGGGACCCCAGCCACAGCCGGGCCTGGCCCCTGATGCTCAGGGACTGCAGAGTGCTGGGTCCCAGGTCCTGCGGGGTTTACGGCTCAGAGACCAGAGCCCATGGAAGTTCCCACCTGACTTACTCCTTGTCCTGGTGCCCCTCCTTCCCTGGGCTACTCAGCTCTCACCCTCCTCCCCCTGCTGTGGATGGTTTCCTGACCCCATATCCCCCAGCTGACTGTGAGTTCTGAGAATGAAGACCACCTCACTGCAGTCTGACACACATTGGCCAGCCCAGGTCTGACTCAGAGCAGGTCTTTGGTATGGATGGAAGGACAGAGGTTGGCTGGTGGATGGCGAGTGGGTAGGTGGGTGGATGGGTGGTGAATGGGGGGGGGGGTAGATGGGTCGGTGGGTGGATGGGTGGTGAATGGGGGGGGTAGATGGGTAGGTGGGTGGATGGGTGGGTGGGTGGGTGGATGGATGGATGGATGGATAGATGGACAGATGGGTGGGTGGATGGGTGGGTGGGTGGGTGGTGAATGGGGGGGGTAGATGGGTGGATGGATGGATGGATGGATGGATGGATGGATGGACAGATGGGTGGGTGGATGGATGGGTGGATGGATAGATGGACAGATGGGTGGGTGGATGGATGGATGGACGGATGGATGGACGGATGGGTGGACGGATGGGTGGGTGGATGGATGGATGGGTGGGTGGGTGGGTGGTGAATAGGGGGGGTGGATGGATGGATGGAAGGAAGGAAAGATAGATGGAGAACGAGCTGTCTGTTAAGGCAGCTCCAAGACAGGAGATCAACTAGAACATGGTGTGGGTCTTGCAACAAAAGTCCCTGCTTCCTGAGGCCATTCACTGAAAATGGTGGCTATCGAGCCCAGTACCCTCGACCCAAAACAAAGCCTCATTAAGCTTCTCCCATTTGAACCTCACAAGCATGGAAAGACATTGGCTCCCATCACTGTCCCCACTCTACCGACAGGAATATCAAGGTTCAGAAAGGCTAAGTGACTCACCCACAGTCACGCAGCTGGTTTGGGATGCAGTAAGGCTGACCACCCCGTCAAGGTCCCACTCACTCATGCTGCAGAGGACGCACAGAAGAACAACCAGGGCGGGGGAGTCTGCTCTCTCTGGCCAGGTGCCAGGCCCCGACTCGTGGGGTGGGTCCACTCCGAGGTCTGGCCTCCTGGAGATGTTCCCAGAGCAGGAAGGCTGGATGCCAGCCAGGACTCTGCACGGACCACAGGGCATCACCCCCCTGCCTACGGTCACACTTGCCCTTCCAGGCACACCTGGCTGCCACCTGGATCCCACCGGGTGCCCAGTTCCCAGGCAGGAAAACTAAGCCCCGGAGAGAGCCACATCCTGAGAGCTGCACTCTCCCTGGTTCCAGCGACAAGGCCACAGGCATCAGCGGGCATCAACTTCAAAGCCTAGACCACCCGTCACGCCTGATGCCCTGGGGGGTGGGGTGACCCTCCCCCCGACGCCTGACTCCCTGGGGGGGGTGACCCTCCCCCTCACTCCTGACTCCCTTGCAGGGGAGTGACCCTACCCCCAAGCCTGACTCTCTTGCGGGGGAAGGGTGTTCACGTGAAGTCATGTTTTGAAAGACAAATTCAAAATGAGGTCCCAGCCTTGAGGTCAGAATGCCACCAATGAACCCCGACTTAAGGTATTTCAGGGAAGAGCTCCTGGCCCATCTCGGGAGCTCATCCCCACCAAATAAAGCCGTGTAAACGTGCCACAGCTAAGCCCCACGACATAGAAAACCTCGGGTTTTTGTCTGTTTTCAGTCTAAACCCCATACACAGTCCAAACAGTCCAAACGCAAGTCAGCATGTAGAACATGACCTCCTGCTGAGTTACTTGTCTCGACCCTGAAAATAAGACTTTGCAGGATGAAACCAAGCCGGCTGGGGGCCACCAGACACTTCCTGGGTGTGAGGAGTCCCTTTGTCACGTCACTGTCACCTCAGGCCAGCCCCCATCTCCTCCTCTATCCGAGCAGAAAACCCCTGGGCGCTGACCCCTGGGGGTGTGTACAGGAACCCCCTCTGTCTCTCCCAGGAGGAAGAGGGCACATTCACCCTGCTGGGGTGAAATCTCAGCTCAGGCACTTCTCACTACAACCTTGTGACATTTATCACCGTCATCCCCGTTGTGGTGAGAGGAGGACTGAGGCACAGAGAGGGTAAGGAACTTGCTTGGGGTCACACAGCCAGAAAGTGGGAGTGCAAGACTGCAAACCAGGTGACCCGGCACATAAGCAAAGTTCCCTTAACGTCAGGATGCTTGTCTGCGATAGGCACGTGTGACCTTTACTAAATTAAAACATTTTCCTCCTGGGACTAGTTTGCTAAGAATTTTTACAATAGGTGCTGCGCTGTATGAAATTCTTTTCCCACACCTACGTGATCTACCACACAGATCTTTTTCCTGGGATCTGTCAATGTGGCAACACATGGACAGTGTTCTGAGCTCAAACCGTTTTTGAAAACCAGATAAACCCTACCTGATCTGGATGTGTGGTTTTCAAAAATCAAGTTGGATCTGTTTGGCTGCTTAGGGTTTGTGCATCCACGTTCACAGAACATATACTACACCTATAATTTTTTTTAATGTTCATTTATTTTTGAGAGAGAGAGAGAGAGAGAGAGAGAGAGGGAGAGAGATAACGAGTGGGGGAAGGGCAGAGAGAGGGAGACACAGAATCCGAAGCAGCTCCAGGCTCGGAGCGGTCAGCAGAGCCCGACGCAGGGCTCGAACTCATGACCCATGAGATCATGACCTGAGCTGAACTTGGACGCTTCACCAACTGAGCCACCCAGGTGCCCCTACACCTATAGTTTTTATACGACTTCTTATTCGTTTTCTCATACTGCCCGTACCACGTGCTGGGATGCAGATTATACTGTCCTCGTACAATGAGCCGGGTGGCTCTCCTGATTTTCCGTTCTCTGCAGCCACTGGTAAAAGGAGAACGATCTGTTGACGTTGGACAGGACTCTCCCGTAAAGCCGTCGGGGCCTGGCCTCTCCGGAGGGGGCAGGCCCTTGGTTACCATTTAACCTCCTTAGTGTTTATTGATCGTTCCACACTTAACTGGTTCTTCACGTGCCAATGTTAGCTGCACGTTCAAAGTTAGCTCCCAACGTTTAAAAATTGACAGAGTTATAAAAACCGAAGTTTTTGGCTTTTCTTTAAAAAAAAAAAAAGGTTAGCTCTAGCTACATGGGGTCTGTGTTCTCACAAAGCAAGAGCTCAGGCCATTTCCACCCTGGTCAGACCACATGCTCTCCGTTTGGCCACCATCCCCAGAAGGCCACGGATTCCTGCCCCTGCACCGTCTGGGTGCACCAGCCCGCCCCTGCACCTGCTGTGGGGAGCCGCACACGTGGGACTTCATCACGGCGGGGGGGGGGGGGGGGTTGCCCTGTGACAACTGCTTCTCTGATGGCAACCCAGGAACCCGGTGCCACTCCTCAACTTGCCTGGAGAGACCCCAGGGGCAGACTCTCCGAGGACTTAACCCATCCGGAGAATGGGCAGGCGGCATGCTCACAGACCACGGGGCATGTAACCACTCGTGAAGCACTTAGCAGAATGAGCCCCGCCATCAGGAGCTCCTGTGACCGTTTCTGCCGGCTCCAGATCCCCCCCACACGGCCCTGCTAAGATGCCCACGCGTGTCTCAGGGTCCCCTGGGGATGAAGCCAGCCGGGGCACATCGCACCCCCGTCTTCGCCAGCCTCACGACCCAGCACAGCTTCTGTACCCCTTGTTGCCGGCTCACGTTTGCAACATACTTGAAGCCGCAGCCCAGGCGGCCTGCCCCCACCCCTTCGAAGCTGCAGAAGCAAACAGGCCGCGCCAGTTCTCAGAGCGAGGCCGCCCTGAGCAGGACGGGCCTGGGAGGAGGCACCCAGCAGCCAGCCCTGCATGTGGCCCCACGCACCCGGCCTCCTTCCAGTGCTGGGACGCGGCGGGGTGGAACTGACAGGGTCCCACACGGACCCCCCCCCCCCCCCCAGCTCCAGCAACCCGCGGTGCTGCATCTTGGAAACCCTGGCGGGTGGAGGGCATTCCTGGGATTTACGCAGGGAGGCCCAGGACACGGGCCACAGGGTCGCCTCCAGTAAGAAGGAAAGCAGACCGCATCAGTGCTTTCAACATTTCTGGATCTCTACTTCTTTAAACGACTTACTCGGACAAACGTCAAACTTTCAGAAGCACGGAGGGGACACGGATGTGGGAGGGGGATGTGCTACACCTCCGGCTGGCAATGGCCAAAGAGCAGAAGGCAGCCTCTCGGCCGTGCACTGGCCGCAGGCGTGCACAGAAGCGCACGTCCGTGTACCACGAAGAACACAAGGGAGGCGTGAGTGATGTGAACAGAACGCAAGAACAAAGACCGCCCAGGCTGCAGAAAGCACGTCCCGGTGCACACGAGCGTGTTTTCCTGGCTCCAAAGTGATGCCAGAGACGGGATGTCTGGCCCGTCCCCTTCAGAAGTGGTTCAGAAGGACCCAAACCAGCCGCCTCGGCCACGGGAGAACTTCTGTCCGGCTGTTTGGACTCGGTCAATGTCATCCAGGGAAGCAAGCGCCCGGGACCGGCAGGCAAAGCTCTGGTGCCCACATCCTGCTTTATGCTGCCTGTCACAGCCCGAGTGACAGTGGCCCCGGGCTGTGTTTAGGCCTCTCCACTGTTTGGGTGAGAGCTCACTGTGTTTCTTCATCCACTGCAAGTTTCCAAATAATCCTCTGTAAACAGTGATAACTCAGGCGTGGCCGTGTCCTCTGGAGACACGGTGCTGGAGCACCAGGAGCACGGGAGCCTCTGCCCCAGGGGCCTGGTGCCACCTCGTCTGCAGAGGTTCCCCACGCACAAACGCCGGGCCCTGGAGAGGGGCGCACGAACACGCGCCCGGGACTCCGGTGGGGAGTGTGTCCGCAGCACCCGGGACGGGGGACGGGGGCCGGGCCTCGGGGGAAGGGGTGGGGGCCAGGATCTCCAGCCCAGAATCGCCAGTGCACAGCCCCAGCCCTGCCACCCATCGTGCCCCCGGAGGCCCCAGCCAAGCGGAGGTGCCGAGTCAGAAGGCACCTTGGATGGAGACCGGCGCCCGCAGGTGTAGGCTGAGGCCGGGGAGCTTTTCTCTTAAGATGTGCCCTCTGACCCCGCAGGGCCGCTGAGGTTCTATCCCCTCCCACGCTCACTCTGGAGGCACAGTTAAACACACGAGGTGCGGTGCGCCCCCTGGGCCGCTGGGGACCGCGCTGTCTGCAGTCACGGCAATCTGTCACACCTGACGGCTGGGGACCGGTTAACTAAATTACTAATAATGGACCAGGCGAGGGCACTGCAGACGCGCCTCTGCGCGGAACACGGGCGTCCGTTACAGGTCTGCTAAATAGAAAACATCTCGCAGAACGAGTCTGACAGAGCTGCAAAGAGAAACAAACAAACCCAAATTAGACTGGAGCGTTTCAACACCCCTTTGTGAGTTACCGGCAGCTCCACAGGCAGAAAACCAGCGAGGACGCAGCTGAGCTGAAAAGCACCATCGGCTAAGCAGACACGGCTGACGTTTACAGGACTCCTCCTCAAACACAGCAGAACACACATCCTTCTCAAGTTCGCAGGAGTTTACCACGATGGACCACATCCTGGACCGCAGAATACACCTGAACACATTTAAAAGACTATGGTACACAGTGTCTCCTCCTGGGCCACAGCGGAATTAAACCAGAAACTAGTAACAGAAAGAGAGCTTGAAAGTCCTAATATTTGCGGGTTGAAAAACACACTGAAGAACACATAGGGCAAAGAAGAAGGCTCAAGAGAAACCGGGAGTGTTTCTAACTAAACACAAATGAAAATGCAGCTTATTAAAATCTGTGGAGGGGCGCCTGGGGGGGGCTCAGTCGGTTGAGCGTCCGACGTCGGCTCAGGTCACGATCTCACGGTTCGTGGGTCCGAGCCCCGCGTCCGGCTCCGTGCTGACGGCTCAGAGCCTGGAGCCTGCTTCCGATTCTGGTGTCTCCCTCCCTCTCTGCCCCTCCCCCGCTCATGCTCTGTCTCTCTCTCTCTCCCTCTCAAAAATAAACATTAAGATTTTTTTTTTAATGAAATGAAAATAAAAATAAAATAGGAAGTGAACGGAGAAAATCGACAAAACCGAACCTGGTTCTTTGCGAAGATGAATAAAAACCTACAATCCTCTAGTGAGGCTGAGAGAGAGAGGGGAGAGAGCAAACAGAAGTGAGGGAAGAGGAGGATGTACCCCGCAGGTCCCAGAGACACTAAGAGTCTGATAAAGGAACGCTACGAACACCACAGACAGTGTGAAAACCTAGATGAAAGAGACCAGTTTTTTGAAAGACATTACCCACCAAAACTGACAAGAAGAAATAGATAATATATGCAAGAAATTGAATCAATAATTATTAATTTTCCATAACAGAGAGCCCGCAGGCCCAGAGGGCTCGTGAGTGAATTCTGTCAAATATTTAAGGAAGAAATTATAGGGGCGCCTGGGTGGCACAGTCGGTTAAGCGTCCGACTTCAGCCAGGTCACGATCCCGCGGTCCGGGAGTTCGAGCCCCGCGTCGGGCTCTGGGCTGACGGCTCAGAGCCTGGAGCCTGTTTCCGATTCTGTGTCTCCCTCTCTCTCTGCCCCTCCCCCGTTCATGCTCTGTCTCTCTCTGTCCCAAAAATAAATAAACATTGAAAAAAAAAATTAAAAAAAAATAAAAAATAAAAATAAAAAAATTAAAAAAATTAAAAAAAAAATTAAGGAAGAAATTATACCAATTCCCAACCATCTCTTCCAGAAAACCGAAGCAGAGGAAAGTTTCTCACTCATTCTACGAGGGCAGCATTAGCCTAACACCAAAACCAGACAGAGGCCTTACAAAAAAAGTTAAATCACAGACCAATATCTCAAGACATGGTTGCAAAATACAAGCTTAATATACAAAAGCCGGTCACTTTCTGACACACCAGCAATGAAACAGTGAAATGTGAAATGAAAAGCACAACACCGTTTACAGTAGCACGCCTCAAAATGAAATACTCAGGCATAAACCTAACAAAATATGCATGAGATCGATGTGAGGACAACTACAAAACTCGGATGAAAAAAAAATTAAATAACAAATACAAATTGTCAACTGGATCCCCACTTGATCTGCAGATTCAATTCCAATAAAAATCCCAACAAGTCATTTTGTAGAGATGAACACACCGATCCTACGGTTCACACATCGAAGCAAATGACGCCAAACAGCCTGCACAGAATTGAAGTCTGAGCGCGGACTGCCGGACGTCAGGACCTGCCAGACGGCTGCTATAATAATTGAGACAGTGTGGTGTTGGCAAGAGTACAAGCCAATAATAGACCCAGGGAACGGAATGGAGAGCCCAGAAACAGAACGCCCCAAATACAGTCAACCGACCTTTGAGAAAGGAGCGAAGACAGTCTCCCCCACACTGAGCTGGAACAAGAGGATGTCCACACGCTGAGTCTAGACCCAGACTTTACTTCCTTTACAAGAACTAACTCAAGATGTATCATAGATCTAATCGTAAAACACAGGGGCGCCTGGGTGGCTCATTCGGTTGAGCGTCCGACTTCGGCTCAGTCGTGATCTCACCGTTCACGGGTTTGAGCCCCAGGTCAGGCTCTGTGCTGGCAGCTCGGAGCTTGGAGCCTGCTTGGGATTCTGTGTCTCCCTCTCTCTCTCTGCCCCTCCCCTGCTCACATTCTGTCTCTCTCAAAAATAAATACACATTAAAGAAATGTTTTTAGGGGCACCTGAGTGGCTCAGTCAGTTAAGCGGTCTGACTTTGGCTCAGGTCATAGTCTCACGGTTTGTGAGTTCAAGCCCCACGTCGGGCTCTGGGCTGACAGCTCAGAGCCTGGAAACCGCTTCGGATTCTGTGTCTCCCCGTCTCTCTGCCCCTCCCCCACTCGTGCTCTGTCTCTCAAAAATAAATAAATGTAAAAAAAAATTTTTTTTAATTTTTTTTTAACACTTTTAGAAGATAACACAGAAAACAATCTAGGGACCTAGGGTTTGACAATGACTTTTTAGATGCAGCACCCGCAGCCCCCCGGATGGAAGCCCGGCTGCACCACAGAGCACACGTGCAGCCATCCGTCCTCAGAGGGCACCAAGAACCCCCAGGGGGTAGCGGAGGCTCCAGGAGCCACCCGACTAAGAGCCCCATCAACCCCGGCTCCTGCTGGGCATCTCTGGGCGAGGGTGAGCAGCCCCAGGGAGGTTCGAGCACCACACCCAGTCCGACTCACCCACCGGGAGACCGTGGAGAACAAGGCAGGCGCAGTCCCTGCCTCAAGAGGTGGCAGCAACATGGGGTGGGTGCCGAACAGCTGGGGCCTTCCGGCTGTTGCTTTTCAACAAACACACAGAGGGTCAATGCCAGGTCAGCCCCCTGCCGGCCTCAGGCCGTGGTCGGAGCACAGGTAAGAAAGCCAATCCCTTGCTGGCCACTGGGCAAAGACCATGGAAGAAGAGAGGCGCCAATGCCCCGTGTGGACAGACATCGGCAGTGCCCTGGTCTCCTTGGCCTGGGGGCCCAGTAGTGGGGAGGACACCCCAGAAGCAGCTTCTGGTACTTACGGCAGATCAACCAGAGACAGAGAACGGGCACAGAAGGCTCCGGGTCAGGACCCGTCCCACATGGTAACCAAGCCTGGGCTGGAAACCTCATCACCACCTCTGCACGACGGGCTCAGTAACAGTGCCTGGGAGCCAAGGGGAGTCACCTCCAAGAGCCTGTCTCCTGAGACTCAGATTCTAGATCTTTCTTCAAGGATTTCATGCCGGCAGCCAGGGCTGGGCATCCGGCTCCAGGGCAAGCTGGGGGTGGTGCGGGGGGAGCTGTGGCGGGCGGCAGGGTTGAGGGGAGGCACAGAGAAGCCAGCCGGCGGGAGTCCGTCTGAGGTTCAGCCTGGGTCAGTGCAGCCTCCCTGCCAGCCGGCCAGGCAGTGGGCAAGCAAGTCTGTCCTCTGGCCCCGACTACTCGGGAGCAACACGGGGCACCCTTGCCCAGCCACCTGAGGTTTGCAGAGCTCCACGGCCTCGTCTGTCTCCCCCCTGAACACTACCGTCCTCACCTCCTCCAAGCAGTCCCCTGGGATTCCTCCCCCCCACACCAGTCAGGGCTCCTTGGTTCTCAGGCCCGTTTGTAGAGCAGGTGGTTTGAGCCCCTGAGGAACAAGATTCGGCGTTCTGCAGCCCGTGGCAGTGCTAATCCTGGAGGGACGCGGGTCTCAGAAGCCCTGAGCGGCCCTGCGCTATCCTCACAGGGCCGGGTGACCCCGGTGTGAAAGCTTACAGTGAAGAGGGCCCCCCTTCCCAGCTGCCCTTCTGCAGGCCACGTCCACGGCCAGGGACACGACCCAGGAACTCTGCTGCCCTCCCCCTCCCCATCACCTCGCAAGGCGGGCGTGTTCTCCAGGGTCAAAGGCATCTCGCTTATTTTAAACCAGAGGGCCCACGGACCAGTCACGAGATCCAGGCAGCCGGTGTCCTCATAACCGCAGACCCCGCTCCAAGCACGTGGGAGGGGAGAACGCAGCGGCCTGTCTGTAGACACCGCCACCGGGGCTCCGTGGGCTGGGGACACGTGTGCTTTCTTTCCACGGCTGCTAAACCAATCAGCTGCTCCACGGGCCACTTCCCAGGGTGGGCACAGAGGCACCCAGGGCCAGGGAGGCGGGGTGGAAGGGTGCTTCGGAGGCTGAGGTGGAAGGGTGGGTCACGAGCTGGCCGGCCTGGCGGCGGGACCCGGGCTCCCAACAGGTGGGCGGCCGGGATGCACCAGCACTCGGGGCCAGGGACCGGCGGTCGTCCCGGGAAAAGCCGGAGCTGCCCAAAGGAGAAACAAGCTGCCCTGGGTGTGGGGGTCCCGCCAGGGTGTGCCAGGGGGGTTCCGCCAGGGGATGCCAGGGGGGTCCCACCAGAGGGTGTGGGGGTCCCACCAGGGCGTTCCCACAAGGAGGTGCCAGGGGTGCCCGGCCAGGGGGTGTGGGGGTTCCGCCAGGGGGTATGGGGGTCCTGCCAGGGGGTGCCATGGGAGTCCCACCAAGGGATGCTGTGGGGGTCCCACCAGAGGGTGTGGGGGTTCCCCCAGGGAATTCCCACAAAGAGATGCCAGGGGTGCCTGGCCAGGGGGTGTGGGGGTCCCGCCAGCGGGTGCCGTGGGGGTCCCACCAGGGGGTGTGGGGGTCCTGCCAAGGGGTACCAGGGGGGGTCCCTCCAGGAGGTGCCGGGGGCACTGAGAGGGGGTGCTGTGGGGGTCTTATCAGGAGGTGGGGGGGGGGGTCCCACCAGGGGGTTCCCGCCAGGAGCTACCAGGGGGGTCCCGCCAGGGAGTGCCCAGTTAGCACACAGCTAAGGTGCGTGGACACGGGGTGGATGGTCTCTAGTGATGCCATTAGGGTCCCGAGGCTCCTGTTCAGAGAGGAAATGTGGCCAACTCAGAGTCATTTAACTTTGCTATTATTACTCTGAACCTGAGTGAAAACACACAGCTTTTACAAGGCTGGCCCTGAGTCAGACCCTCCTATGTCAAAAGCACCCGAGGGACATACCCCAGGCCACCAGGCATGAGCACGCCAGCAAGGGGGTTACTGCTCTCAGAGCCGGAGGGGCCACCGGGACTGTGGAGACAGCCAGGGCTCACGGAGTCAGCCCCCTGTGGGCCCAGGCAGGCCCAGGGGCCAGGAACGCACTCCCCCACCTGCAGAGAGCCCATGACCAGAGTGCAGTGAGGGCCCAGGATGAGTAACACTCCTGTGTCCCACACGACGGTGAGGGCGGACTCTGACTTTAAGAGCGCCCGTTGGTCAAAAAGAACATGGCTGTGGCCAGATGCAGACGGCACCCCACTTTTGCCATCCCACTGAGGCCAGTGCGGAGCACAAGAACGTGTGAAGCCTGTCACTGGCCAGACCAGGTCCAGGGCCAGGAGGAGCTCTGCCTGAAGCCGGCCGCGTGGCCCCGAGGGTCCCCGCGCCTCATACCGGCACCCGGCACTGGGAAGGGAGAAAACAAGGCCAGCCGAGGCACCAAGGATGCCCGTCGGAAAGCCACCGGCAAAAGCCACAGAACCACTGGCGCGCCCGTCACCAGGGGCAGCATGCTGGGCAGTCACGCGAGGACAGGGAGGCCTCCGTGCTGATCTGCAACGGTCACCAGGGCGACCCCAGAGGAGCAGAGCGTGTGACAAGACAGCTCGTCATATCGCAAGACACGCGCACGTGTGCAAGGCAGCAACCCCGGAGCGACGCGTGTCCCACAGGGCAGCGGGGGTGTCTCCGGGCCACGGGGAAGGTGCTGGGATGCGGTCTGTTTGTCCTCGCCTACCCGGTCAGGGTGTTTCGTGTTTATCTGTTACCTGATTACGAATCACCAGTTTTAAACAATCTTGAGAGGTGCAGCACCTCTGTTTCTGGTTGGTTCTGGGCTAAGGCTCTCTCCCTGCTGCAAGAGCCCCACGATGCTGGCCTACACTTGATTCTCCACGCCGCCCCCCCCCCCCCCGGCTTAGTGAGCCAAAGCAAAGGGCATGGCCGGGTGCACCCCGGGTCATTTTCGCACTCACGCGCTGGGCTGGACTCTGCCCGGGTTCCCTGTGCACAGCCGGCCACACCTGGACACACGCGTACCTGTGCCCGCTCCGGGGCAATCGGCGGGGCTCCGGGGCCATGCCCCCAGGCCAGCTGCAGGCAGACCGCACCTCCCCCCCGACCCCAGCCCTGGGACTGGCCGGGCCGGGAAGCCAGGCTGTGCCAGGACGCAGGGTTATGTGAGAAAAGCAAGGTGGGGGTCCACGTGGAGGGGCAGGGGCAGTGTCTGCAAGGAAGGCAGGGACAGACGTGGACGTGGGTGCGTTTTTGCTCACTGAAACCAGGGACAAACCGTGAGGGTAGAAGGTACGGAGGGGAGACACCTTGTCTGCGGACACGGCCTCGGAAACACGTCACTGCTCCGCACGATTATAAAAACAAAGCTGGGATTGGAAAGGCAATACTTACAAAAAGTAAACGGCAACAAATGATAGCGTAACTGCCCCCAAACGGTACCTGGGGACAAAGTGAGTGTCACGGACCCTTGCTGGTGGCAGGTGGGGCTAATGGTGCCGTCATCCCAACACGGGGCGCGAGCGTGTGCTGGAATAAAACAGAGCAATCTTCAGCGGGTGTCGTTTAGATCTGGCACTTACGGGAGGAGAGACACATGGACGGCACCCATCGAGCTGTGCTACAGGGAAGATAAGGGCTCAAGCCTGTAGCCCTGAAGCGGAACTGAAGAGCCCACGTGAACACACGAAGTATTTTATCCTGAAAAAATTCCTGGTTCCGTCCACAGAAAAGCCTGGAAAGGGGGTGGCTGGGTGGCTCAGTCGGTTGAGCGTCCGACTGCGGCTCAGGTCATGATCTCACAGCTCGTGGGTTCAAGCCCCACGTCGGGCTCTGTGCTGACAGCTCAGAGCCTGGAGCCTGCTTCAGATTCTGTGTCTCCCTCCCTCTCTGCCCCTAACCCACTCGCATTCTGTCTCTGTCTCTCTCAAAAATAAATAAACTTAAAAAAAAAAAAAAAAGCCTGGAAGAATGACAACTCAGAGTGGCACTTTTTTCTTTGGAGAAAGAGTGACTTCAGGTCTGGGGCAGAAAACACAAGCCAAGCCTACAATGTCCTAAAATACCAGAAAGCAAGGAAGACGGCAAAAACGAAGGGGCTCACAGCAGAGACCGAGGAGCCTTCATGGAGGCTCTGTGGGCCACAGATGGGGCAGTCCCAGCACCCCTCGGTGGTGGGGGCCCAAGGGCACACCGAGGTCGGGGGCCGGCAGAGGAAGGGCCACCAGGGAAGAGCCGGACTCGGGAAGCCCCACGCTAACCTGGAGGGCGGAGGAGCGGGGAGGCAGCTTGGTGATGTCCACCGGGCACGCCCCTCACCTGTCCGCCCTGCGCAGGCCTCTCCCATCGGGGCCACTGGGCCCGCACCTGCTCCACGCGCTGGGCGTGAGGCCGCAGGGCGGGCTGGGCTCTGGTGCTCTGGGGCCCGTTCTCCTACGTGGGCTCCAGCCAGGGAACGAGCAGGGAGTCCCGGGCAGGTGCCCCACAGACACGGACAGGACGCCGAGCCGGTGCAGAAGCTGAGCCCCGGCCACCCCCGGGAACCGTCAGCCTGGCCCAGGCAAGGCGACGTGCCCCCCACACCTGGCCTCCCCTACCTGTGCCGGGTGAGCCACTCAGAACCACACGGTGTGCTCGGGCTTCTCTGCCAGGTAAGAGGCTACGCTCCACCCCTGCAAGGGCAGAAACGAAAGGCAGGCCGTCCCCGCCGTGTGACGGCCAGGACAAGCATGAGCCCCGGGCCCCAGCAGTCCGAGAGAGGCAGGGGGACCCGGAAGTGGGCTTGCAGGCACAGCCGGGCGTCTGAGGCAGCGGGGACACTGCTCAGGGGTCTTCGCGCTGTCTCACTCGGCCCAGCCCTTGACACGAGGCGTGTGCTGAGTGCTAGGGCTCTGGCCACCCGGGGTGGGAAACGGGGTCTCAAGGCGTGCAGAGGCCACAGCTGGGTGCCCCAGCAGGGCGGTGGGGCCAGCCTGAGAGCCCCCTCCATCAAACAGAGGGGGCAACTGAGGCTCAGAGGCACCACCATGGGTCACAGGTCACACAGACGCAATGCGACTGCCAAGCCACGCCAGATCCAAGGGCCACCGAAACTCCCTGGGGGTACCACACCCTAAAATCCGAAGGAGGAAGATTTCCCTGTGGACTCATCCTACTCTCTGGGACAAGGAGGAGCATGCAGGGGGTGATGTGTCTCAGACCTCTCGTCTCCTGGCTCTGCTCAGGCTTCCAGACCCGGCACAGACGCCTCCTCCCCCAGGAAGCCCTCCGTGTACCACTCCTGTTGGTGCTGGATGACACCCTCTACCCCACACCTCCCGTCCACCCCTATACAACCCTGAACAACTCCAGTCAGTGGAAACAGTCTGTGACACCTACCCTCAGGACAGGCTGGGCACGGGGGGACTGGATGGTCTGTGTGGAAGGAAAGAGGAAGGAGGGAGGGAGGAATGGGGGAAGGGGGGAGGGAGGAAGGGGGGAGAGAGGAAGGGGGCAGGGAGGGAGGATCGAAGGGATAAAGGGAGGCAGGGAGGGAGGGAGGGAGGGGGGAAGGAAGGAAGGAGGGCAGGGAGGAAGAGAAGGGAGGAAGGGGGGAAAGGAGGAAGGGGGAAGGGAGGGAGGAATGAAGGAGGGAGGGAAGGAGGGAGGGAAGAAGGAAGGAATGAAGAGGGAGAAGGGAAGAAGGAAGGAGGGAGGAGGGAGAGAGGAAGGGGGGAGGGAGGGAGGGGGGCCAGGGAGGAAGGGGGGCAGGGAGGGAGGAAGGGGGGCAGGGAGGAAGGGGGGAGGGAGAGAGGAAGGGGGAGGGGGGAGGGAGAAAGGGAGGAGGGTGGGAGAAAGGAAGGAGGAAGGAGGGAGGGAGGGAGGAATGAAGGGGGAGAAGGGGGGAAGGGAGGAAGGAAGGAGGGAGGAGGGAGAGAGGAAGGAGGGAGGGAGGAAGAAAGGAAGGAGGGAGGAAGGGGGGAAGGGAGGGAGGGGGAAGGGGGGAGAGAGGAAGGGGGGAGAGAGGAAGGGGGGAGGGAGGAAAGGGGGAGGGAGGAGGCAGGGAGGAAGGGAGGAGGGAGGGAGGAAGGAAGGAGGAGGGAGGGAGGGAGGAAGGGGGGAAGGGAGGGAGGGGGAAGGGGGGAGGGAGGAAGGGGGAGGGAGGAAGGGGGAGGGAGGAAGGGGGAGGGAGGAGGGCAGGGAGGAGGGAGGAAGGAAGGAGGAGGGAGGGAGGGAGGAGGGAGGGAGGGAGGTGAAGGAAGGAGTGAGCGAGCGGCAGGGCGGCCTCCCTGGATGCTGGAGCCGGGCGTCTGTGCCCCGTGGGCCCCACCACTCTAGGGGTGATGACATTTGGCTTGACTGAGAAACTGCATCTGGCCAAGGTTCCCCAGCCAGGCCATGGTGGAGCTGGGCTCCAACCCCAATCCGGAAGATTCTAGAGCTCAAGAGCCTCCTCTTCAAGTCAGACAGGAAACCGGGTCGCGGTCCCAGCCTACCCTCCACACACCCCTGCTTAAGTCAGCTGCCCCCTCCTGAATGAGTCAGGGATGTGACGCGGTGGCCTTCCCGCCAGAAGTGAATAACCTGAACCTAGTCATGAGCGGACTCAGCCGGGCCAGACGTAAGGCCGCTCGGGCACTTGAGAGACCGGGCAGGTGCCGGGCCCGGACCGGGTTAGTGAGGAACCCGCAGCCGTGATAGAGTCCTGACTGCGGTCATCACCCTCCGAGGGGCCCCACTCGTGGGGCACATGCCGAGGTCACTCAGTCTCAAGCGGCACGGGGTAACTAAGAGGCAGAGACACGTGGACGGTGTCAGCTGGCAGGGGAGGCACAGGCTCCTTGTAAACTTTTCTGTTTGAGACACTTTCAAGAAAAGTACAAAATAAAAAATAATAAGTAAATAAAAGAAACTTTTAAAAATTTACTAAATAAAAAACTTTTTTTTTTTTTTTTAAGTCAAAAGGGAAAAGACGAGTACACAAAAACCTTGACTTTGAGCTTCTCTGGACAGATCTGAGATCTGGCCGATGGGGCACAGAGACCAGGGCGCAGGCTGGCGAGCCGGGGCCCTGCTGGCGGGAACTTCACTACTCTGGACTGGCCCCAGCGTCCTCTCTGGGCGGGGACCAAGGGGCCCGGGCTCGGCGAGGCCTCGGCGGATGCTGAGCGCACGGATGTCGAGCACCCGCACACCGGAGCCCCGAGAGTCTGGCCAGGCCCGGGGGCTCTGGACCGCTGCCTCCAAGGCCCCCGGGACTCCACCGTTCGGCCACCAAGATGCAACAGGCAGGCGTGGAGCAGCAGGGTGGAGAGACGCACAGAGAGGCATGAGGCTGCCGGGCTCTGGAGTCAGGAAGAGAATCTCAACCTGTCTCTATCTGTGGCAAGCAGGGTGGCCGCGGGCCCGGCTGAGTCTCGGCTTCCCTGTGCGGGAAACGACACCACAGAGGGAAGCGAGCTCCACGGGGTGCCGTAGAGGCACCTGTCCCCTGCCACCAAGGCCGCCTTCCTCCCGGGGGACGCCCAGGCTCCTCCAGCAGGGATGGGGGTCAGCTCCATTCCCTCCCTCTCCAACAGCTGGAGCACAGTGACCCCAGGTGGCCAGCACCTCCCCACCGATGGCTTCACAAGACGGCAAGCGGACGCCAAGCTTTTCCCGTCACACAGGACCCTGCGCAGCACTGCTCGGTGCGGGTGGGTCTCTCCACCCGGCACAGGGCGGGCGCCACCCTGCCTCACCCCCTCGTCCGGAGAAGCTCCCGCCAACGGCCGAGACCACCAAGTGGGCACGGCACAGGGGACAGGAAGGTGGGTCACCCTCCCCGGGCCCTGAGGCCGTCAATGGCAGGCCCCTCTTCCCAAAGCCGGTGGGGGTGGGGAGCCGGCCTGCAGGGTGGGCCAGTGGGTCAGGCCACAGGAGTCAGAGTAACAGGGAAGGCTGGGGATCCCGGATCCGTGATGGGCTGGGTAGCCCGGGCCGAGCTGCCCACCTCCCTGCTCTGGTCCGTCTGGCAACAAAGCCCACCAGGACACAGCCTCCCAGAATACCTGTGGAAGCATATCAGACACGCGCTGGAGGGCCAGGACTGTCCTCATTTGCTGCTGAAAGCCCAGCCCTGGAGCTGCACCCAGCACCCAGCACCCAGCACCCAGCCCCTGGAGGAGAACCCAGCACCCAGCACCCAGCCTCTGAAGCTGTACCCAGCACCCAGCACCCAGGCCCTGGAGCTGCACCCAGCACCCAGCACCATGTCTCTGGAACTGCACCCAGCACCCAGCTCCTGAAGTTGTACTCAGCACCCAGCACCCAGCCCCTGAAGTTGTACCCAGCTTCCAGCCCCTAGAGCTGCACCCAGCACCCAGCCCCTGGAGCTGTATCCAGCATCCAGCACCAAGCCCCTAGACCTGTACTCAACTCAGCACCTTGCCCCCAGACCCTGGAGCTGCACCAGCACCCAGCACCCAGCCCCTGGAGCTGTACTCAGCACCCAGCACCCAGTGAGTGTCAGGGGGCAGCTGTTGAGTTATTCAGTAAAGAGCACGTAGAGGGCATGTCACAAATGAGGATGCATATATGACGACTGACCGTCATCACTGTCCCTGCTGCTGTCATGTGACCCATGGCAAATAAGATGCCAGGGCAGACAGGGACATCCCTCCAGGCCCTCTGCCCGCCCCCCCACTCCCCCCGCTTCAGGAGCTGGACTCAACCTGAGCCTTGGAGCCAGGAGCTAAGTTCAGGCTGGTCAGCTACCAGCATCATGATGCCCGCTTCCTAGAAGCTCCATGAACAAGGACTCTTACTTTTCTGAGCCATCCGGCTCCTCTGAGACCCCAGAGGAGCCACACCACTCTCCCAGCAGAATGCACATCCATGCACTTTGCCTCAAACTCACAGGGTTCAGGGACCCCCCGTACGCCCCACCCAAGGCCAGGTCACAGGGCACTGTGCTCGGAGGAGGCCGAAACGGCCTCTCAGCCAACGATGCACACGCAACTGGTCCTGGGAGATTCAGATCCCACTCTCACTGAGCACAGCCCAAGCAGTCCTGTGTGAAGGAAGGGATGTGCCAAAGCCACCCAGAGAGGAGTCCACTGTGCATGTAGGAGCCCTGACATCTGCACTCTGGGCCCCATCCTCGCTCCCACCCCACTCCCCAATGCCCCCAAAGCCACTCTTCCTGCCGGTCAGAAGGTGCACCCCAGCCCTCCAGAGCCCCATCCCACCCCATAGGCTCAGCTGGGCAGGGCCATCCCCTGGGAAGGCCCTGTCAGCGGTTGTGGCCTTTGGAGTCCTTAGAACAGGACTTAAGTTGGCTCTGTGCTGTGTGCCCTGAGCAAGCCACCTCACACTCTGGGACTCAGTGTCCTTACCTGGAGCGTGGGGTCGACTACCACCAGCCTTCTGTGGTTTCTGTGAGGTTAAACGGTCCTAGCAAACTGCCTGGCATGCAATCTTCATTATACACATGCCTTAGGTGTTTCTCAGTGACCCACCCACATGCACAGGTGCACACCGCCCTGCTCATCAGAACCATGAAGTCAAGTGCAAGAACACCAGCCGTTGGGAATGCAAGCTGGTGCAGCCACTCCGGAAAACAGTCTGGAGGTTCCTCAAAAAAGTAAAAATAGAACTACCCTACAACCCAGCAATTGCACTACTAGGTATTTACCCAAGGGATACAGGTGTGCTGTTTCGAAGGGACACATGCACCCCCATGTTTATAGCAGCACTATCGACAACAGCCGAAGTATGGAAAGAGCCCAAATGTCCATCGATGGATGCATGGATAAAGAAAACGTGGCATGCATGCATACACACACACACACACACACACACACACACACACACACAACGGAGTATTACTCAGCAATCAAAGAGAATGAAATCTGGCCATTTGCAACTACGTGGATGGAACTGGAGGGTGTAATGCTAAGTGAAATTAGTCAGAAAGACAAAAATCATATGACTTCACTCATATGAGGACTTTAAGAGACAAAACAGATGAACATAACGGAAAGGAAACGAAAATAATATAAAAAACAGGGAGGGGGACAAAACAGAAGGGACTCATAAATAGGAAGAACAAACGGACAGTTATTGAAGGGGGTGTTGGGGGGGGGATGGGCTAAATGGGTCAGGGGCACTAAGGAATCTGCTCCTGAAATCACTGTTGCACTATATGCTAACTAATTTGGATGTAAATTTTAAAACATTAAAAATTAAAAAAAAAGAATACCAGGCATTAGGGCGCATGGGGGATCAGCTGGTTAAGCGTTCGACTCTTGACTTCGGCTCAGGTTATGATACCATAGTCATGAGATCGAATCCCGCATCGGGCTCTGTGCTGTCAGCAAAGCTTGGGATTCTCTCCCTCTCTCTCTCTGCCTCTCCCCCACTCAGACTCAGGTGTGTGCACGCTCTCTCTCTCTCTCTTTAAAAAAAAAAAAAAAAAAAGGAAAGTGGTACTCCGTACTGGACAAACGCATCAATATATAAAAATCCAATCTAACAAGAAAATGGAACAGCAACCATATTTTGCTCCAGCCAGAAGGTGAGTTAACAAGAGCATCAGCTCCCACAGAACGAGCCACCGGGTAGGAAAGTGGACATCCTCACTAACTACAAAGAAACACAAAGAAAATACCACTGCAGACTCCTTATGCAGGTTTAAATCTGCAGAAACAGTAGAAAGAAATAGAGAGCTCATGTGCCCGCGACACCCTCTCCCCAAAGGTAACGATCTACAAGACGGTGGCAGCGT
The DNA here is from genome assembly GCF_027475565.1 of Acinonyx jubatus. Lineage (NCBI taxonomy): Eukaryota > Metazoa > Chordata > Mammalia > Carnivora > Felidae > Acinonyx > Acinonyx jubatus. The sequence continues at coordinate 35,796,050 of NC_069398.1, read as the reverse complement.
CCAGGGTGCCCACGGTGATACACCCAGATTCGGGTCATCAGGGGCCACCAGGATGGCTCACTCTGTCCTTTAAAAGCCACACCCACCCCGTCTTCCCGATCCCTCCCTCCTCTGCCTCAGCTTCCAACCCCTGGTAGCCACCAAACTCTTCCCCATTTCTCCAATTTTGACACTTTGAGCGCGTACTTCAACGGAAGCACCGGGATATAACCCCCAGGGACTGGCTGGTCTCCTTCAGCACAGCCCCCAAGATACTCTCCAGCTGCTGCCGTATCCAAGGTCCCCTCCCTGTTCGGGCCGAGGCCTCATCCACAGTGCGTGTGCACCGGCTTTACTCCACCCTGTACCCACTGAAGGGCGTCGGGGTCGTTTCCAGGTTGGGGCTATCACAAATAAAGCTGCCGTGAGCAAAACTAATGCACAGGTGTTCGCGGGGACGTAAGCCACCGCTGCTCCAGGACAGGCAACTGAGTGCTGGTCACTCGGCAGAATCAACTTTAGGTCTTTAAAAAGCTGCCAAAGTGCCCTGCAGCCTGTGGCATCTGCGCCTCGCCCCCCACCCGGGCTGAGCAACCCGTGTCTCCACACCCTCCACGGCTCAGGAGAGGTCCCTGCCGTTTATTTCAGACCGGACAGGCGCGGCTCCCGGGACTGGAGGCGGGACTCCTGGGGCTGGAGGCGGGGCTCCTGGGACTGGAGGCGGGGCTCCCAGGACTGGAGGCGGGACTCGAGGGACTGGAGGCGGGGCTCCTGGGGCTGGAGGCGGGGCTCCTGGGGCTGGAGGCGGGGCCCCAGGGGTCAGGGTTCCTGGAGGCTGACGGTCTGGACATCTGTCCCTGCGTCTGTTCCACCTGCGTTTCCTTTTCCGGGAAGGGTCACTCCGTGTCTCCTGCCCAATATCTAAGCAGACAGTTTGGCTTTGTGTAGCGGATTCCGGAGGTCTTTCTATATTCTAGACACTAGGCCTCGTTCGGGCATGTGACTGGGGGACGTGTGCTCTCACCTTAGGCCCGTCCCCTACCCTCTGCACATGACCCTTCAAGGAGCAAACACCTTAAATTTGAGAAGTCAGTTTGTCTATCTTCCTTTCATATATCACAGTCTTGCCATCAAAGTGCTCTGTCCCAGTCAGTCATGGGGCCCGAAGACCTTCCCTAGAAGTTTCACAGCCGTGCTAGGTCTGCGATCCATCTCGAGTTCCGTTTTGAGTAAGACGCAGGATTGAGGTTGAGGCTGCTTTCCGGGCCCTACGTGGAAAGCCTATCCCCCTCCGCTGCCTCACCCTCCCGGTCCCATCAGAAGTCGGCTGGGCACAGCTGTGTGGCTCCTGTTCTGTCCCACAGGCCTGTGAGCCACATCCTGGCTGCCTCAGGGACACAGCGAGCCTCCTGCCTTATTATCTCCTTATTCCTTTGCAATGTCGTTTCTGCTGCCCTGGGTTCTGTCCACTCCCACGCAGACTTTAACCAAACACCTGCTGAGATACTGGTAGCAACTGCATTAAACCCAGGGATCAGTCTGAGGACAAGTGACATCTTTCCAAGGTGGAGTCTTCTCATCCATGGACATGGTATGTTTCTCTGCGTATTCAGGGTTCTTGGACTTCTTTCCTCAGCATTTTGTAATTCTAAGCACGCATATCCTGCACGTGTTAGTTTGTACCGAAGGAGGTCACTTTATTTACAGTGGCTGTAACGATACTGCATCTTTAATTTCTGTTCACGCAGCACATTGCTCGTATGTGGAAATGCAGGTGGTGTTTGCAAGCTGACCTTGCATTCTGCGGTCGTGCCGAACTCATGCATTTGTTCTGGGAATTTCTGTAGATTCCTCGGGTTTAGCCCACAGTTGATTTAACGTGGGAAATCACTGAACGTAAACCCATCCTGGTGACAGATTACAGGGGGAAATCATATGAAGGGTCTGCAGATAAATTGTGAGTGCTAATTGTAGTCCCTGTGGGCTCCAGACCATTTTATCAAAACCCACTGCATTAGCATATAACCTAACAGGCTATCAAAAATTGAAATGTTTTAAAAATACCATTTATAAAAACATGAAAATGTGAATCACTTGGGAACAAATTGAACAGAAGATTTTATGACCTTCGTGGGAGAAAACTGTTGGAAAATTCTTTAAAGTCCTAGATAAGAGAGACACCACGTTCATGGGTTACATAGGAAAGGTGTCGATTCTCACCGAATAAATGCAGAACTCAGTGCAATACGGGTCAAAACCCCAAGTGGTGACTCTGGAGAACCGGACAAGCTGATTACAAACTATGAGGAAAACACAAAGGCCTATTCAGTGATGAAAATGAAGGGAACAGTTACTTCCAGCACCAGTAAAAGCTCACCAAGTCGGACAGGGATCCAAGACACAAAAACATACACATTCACTCCATTCATATGAAGTTCCAAACCGGGTAGCAGCAGAGAAAGCAACACTGCCCTGTTAGGGCTGCGTGCACGCCAGAGGACTAAAAAGAAACACAGGAGAGTAGTGACTGCAGAAGTCACACAGCGTGGTCGGGAGAGGCACACTGGAAGCCCCGAGGTGCAGCCACTTACAAACGGATCGTGGCTACACGGGGGCTCATTTTATAGTGCTCTCTAAGCCCTGTGAGTGCATGCGTGCACACACGTGTAAATGTTCTGTGCGCTCTTCTGCGTCTACGATGTAGTTTGCAACTTGAAGAGAAGACAGAGATGGAGAACAAAAGAGGCAGAAAAAGAATTATTTTAAGTAGAACAAACGAAAAAGAAAGAGGGAGCATCTTCCTGATCACAAATCAAGACTCCTGTTACAGCGATGGTGATTGACACAGGGTGGTGCTGGGTCAGGGAGAGGTAGGCAGTCCAATCGTCCAGAGAGGAAATGCACTTGATACACAATAGGGGCGGTATTCCAGGTCAGTGCAAGGAAGGCAGAATTTTAGCAGGTGCTTCTGGGACACCTGGTTGTCCCTGTGGAAAAGTCAAACTGTACCCCTCCTTCATACCATAGAAAACACCAATTCCAGGGACACCTGAGACCTGACTACAAAAGAAAACACTGTAAGGTTCCTAACATAACTTAGGAGACCATCTTCATGGTCTCAGGAAAGGACAGGATTTCTTTATCCTTCATCAAGTCATAAAAACACTAACCTTAACAGGAAAAAGTAGTACATTCAACTACCTTGGACAAGCCACAAACTGGGGGATGAATGTGCAAATACTAGAAAAAGACAGGCACGCCTGGGTGGCTCAGTCAGCTGGGTGTCTGACTTCCTCTCAGGTCACGATCTCGAAGTTCGTGAGTTTGTGAGCTCGAGCCCCGCGACAGGCTCTGTGCGGACAGCTTGGAGCCTGGAGCCTGCTTTGGTTTCTGTGTCTCCCTCTCTCTCTGCCCCTCCCCTACTCATGTTCTGTTTCTTTCTCTCTCAGAAAATAGGTGAACATTTAAAAACAATTTTTTTAATAACAACAAAAAAAAAAGAATTAGAAAAAGATATACAACCCAATACCGAAATGGGTAAATGACTCGCACAGGGAATGAACATATGAAAAGATGCTTAATTGAATCAGTCATCAGGGAAATGTAAATTGAAACCACAACGAGGCAGCATCACACAGCCACCAAAATAACCAAGAAGCCCACCACCACCCGGCAATACCCAGTGTTGGTGAAGGTGTGGGGAAGTGGGGCCCGCACACGCAGCTTTCCCCAGTGAACGGAAGACACACACGGATGACAATCCAGCAGGTCCACACCTGAGTACGTACCGTGGACAATGCCTGTCCATGTGCAAAGGAGGCACAAACGTTCACAGCCACCAAAAAGCAGGGTCTAGCCAAACAACCGTCAACTATGGAACGGGTCAGCCATGGAATATTCAGACAATCAAACACTATACCCAACAAAAACGGGACAGCTCCTCGAAGGTCACACACAGAGCTGCCACAGACCCTGGTAGGTAGGTGCCCAAGAGGACTGAAAGCGTGCTCATGTGAATACATGCGTGTAGATGTTCACGGCAGTGCTATTCACAAGAACCCAACTGTGGGAACGGCCTGATGTCCACCAACAGACGAATGGGCAAACCAAACGTGGTCTAGCCATACCGTGGGCCGCCACTCCACCATAAAGAGGAGGGGAGTTCTCATCTATGTTGCAGCGACAATGAACCTGGAAGGCATTATGTTACATGACAGAAGCCAGACTTGTCGAGACCACATGTTGAGTGATTCCGTGTTCATGAAGCAGCCGGAACGGGCACACGCACAGAGGCGGCTGGTGGTTGCAGGGGTGGGGCGGGGAGATGGGGAGCAATGACCAGTGGGCACGGGGCACCCTGTGGGGTGGTGTAAAGGTTCCAGAACAAGATGGTGGGGTGGATGCATGGTGCTGGGACTAGAGCGCTGTGTTCACTCTAAAAATGGTTAGTTTTATGCTACATGAATTTCACCCTAATTAAAAAAAGAAAGAATAAATGACAGCTGCTTTCTCCCATGAATGAATCTTAAAACAGGACATTGAACAGAAAATACGACAGAAAAGAAAATAACAAAGAGAATGATTCCATTTATACAAAACTTAAAATAGGCAGAACAAGAACGCATGCTTCGGGCAAGTACACAGAGGTGGTAAAATTATCAAGCGTTACAGGGAATGAGTCCCCAGAACGGACGCTAACTCTTCTGGTTCTTAACCCTCACAGTTTAGAATTACTTCACTAAAATGCGTTATACATTCTTTAAGGGATTCCTGGGGGGGGCTCAGTCGGTTAAATGCCCGACTCTTGATTTCGGCTCAGGTCGTGATCCCAGGATCACGGGATCGAGCCCTGCATCAGGCTCCGTGATGACTAGAGAGCATGCTTGGGATTCTCTCTCACTCTCTGCCCCTTCCCCGCTAGCGTACGCACTCTGTCCCTCTCTCTCTCTAAAACTGGAAAAATTTTAAACTAAGGAAAAAGAAAATGGCATTCTTCCTGAGGTATGTAAATCTAAAACACACTTTAAAGGAGTAAAGAAAGAACAAATATTGTTAAAATGTCGATACTACCCAAAGCTATCTACATATTCAACACAATCCCTATCAAAATAACACCAGCATTCTTCACAGAGCTAGAACAAATAATCCTAAAATTTGTATGGAACCAGAAAAGACCCTGAATAGCCAAAGCAATCTTGAAGAAGAAAACCAAAGTAGGAAGCATCACAATCACGGACTTCAAGCTATACTACAAAGTTGTCATCATCAAGACAGTACGGTATTGGAACAAGAACAGACACTCAGATCAATGGAACAGAATAGAGAACCCAGAAATGGACCCACAAATGTACGGCCAACTAACCTTGACAAAGCAGGAAAGAATATCCAATGGAAGAAAGACAGTCTCTTCAGCAAGTGGTGCTGGGAAAACTGGACAGCGACATGCAGAAGAATGAACCTGGACCACTTTCTTACACCACACACACAAGATAAACTCAAAATGGATGAAAGACGTCAATGTAAGACAGGAAGCCATCAGAATCCTCGAGGAGAAAGCAGGCAAAAACCTCCTCGATCTTGGCCGCAGCAACTTCTTACCCAACGCATCTCCGGAGGCAAGGGAAACAAAAGCAAAATCAAAAGAAAAAGCTTCTGCACAGCAAAGGAAACAGTCAGCAAAACTAAAAGGCAACCGACAGAATGGGAGAAGATATTTGCAAATGACCTATCAGATAAAAGGTTAGTATCCAAAATCTATAAAGAACTTATCAAACTCAACATCCAAATAACAACTAATCCAGTGAAGAAATGGGCAAAAGACATGAATAGACACTTCTCCAAAGAAGACATCCAGATGGCCAACCGACACATGAAAAAATGCTCCACATCACTCATCATCAGGGAAATACAAATCAAAACCACAATGAGATACCACCTCACACCTGTCAGAATGGCTAAAATTAACAACTCAGGCAACAACAGATGTTGGCCAGGATGCGGAGAAAAAGAGTATCTCTTTTGCACTGCTGGTGGGAATGCAAACTGGTGCAGACACTCTGGAAAACAGTCTGGAGGTTCCTCAAAAAACTAAAAATAGAACTACCCTTCAACCCAGCAATGGCACTACTAGGCATTTATCCACGGGATACCGGTGTGCTGTTTCGAAGGGGCACAGGCACCCCCATGTCTATAGCAGCACTATCGACAATAGCCAAAGGATGGAAAGACCCCAAATGTCCATTGACGGATGAATGGATAAAGAAGATGTGATATATATATACAATGGAGTATTACTCGGCAATCAAAAAGAATGAAATCTTGCCATTTGCGACTACGTGGATGGAACTAGAGGATATTATGCTAAATGAAATTAGTCAGAGAAAGACAAATATCATATGACTTCACTCATATGAGGACTTTAAGAGACAAAACACATGAACATAACAGACAGGAAACGAAAATAATATAAAAAACAGGGAGGGGGACAAAACAGAAGAGACTCACAAATATGGAGAACAAACTGAGGGTTACTGGAGGGGGTGGGGGAGGGGGGATGGGCTAAATGGGTCAGGGGCACTAAGGAATCTACTCCTGAAATCAGTGTTGCACTATATGCTAACTAATTTGGATGTAAATTTTAAAAAATAAAAAATTAAATTAAAAAAAAAAACCTTTTATACAGGACTGTAAATTTCTAAATAAAGACTTTCAACAATGTTATAGGGACAAAAAATAAAATACAGGAGTAAAGAAGAAAACAATGAGAATCGGGAAAGCTAGAACCAGGCATACATACCTCATGCTGGAGGGGGCACAGCCCAGTGCTGGGAACCCCGAACATCCCCCCCAGCTCGTGAAGGGGGAGAGCCCCATGCTGGGGTCCCCAGATATCCCACCCAGCTCGTGAAGGGGCAGAGCCCCATGCTGGGGTCCCCAGGCATCCCCCCCAGCTCGTGAAGGGGGAGAGCCCCATGCTGGGGTCCCCAGGCATCCCCCCCACCTCGTGAAGGGGGAGAGCCCCATGCTGGGGTCCCCAGGCATCCCCCCCAGCTCGTGAAGGGGCAGAGCCCCATGCTGGGGTCCCTGGATGCCGGCAGCTGGTTCTTGCAGTGTCTTCAGCTCAGGGCAAGGAAAAGCCCATTCTGTTCATGCTGTGCTCTGTTCCAAGGCCTCGTCCTGCCCAGAGAAGGCCTGGGGGGGCCCTGGCAGCTGCCGGCCTCGCAAGCACTGATAATATCTGAGTGCCACAGGCCAGTGAAGGCACACAGCAGGCACATAATAAATGCCTGGCCAGCGAGGGTACACAGCAGGCATTTAATAAATGCCCTGGAATAAACCTGTGGAACAAAGCCCTAGAATATCTTCAGAATGTCTGTGAGTCCCCGGGACTTGGCACATTTTAACTTAAATGCCAGCCTATGCCCAGAGCAGCGAATGTTGAGCGGGGGAACAGCTTCTCCCCCTAACTGGTCCCAGAGGCAACTTGCAAAGGCACACTTCCCATAACTAAACCCCATCTGGAGACCTCACCCAGCTCCACCTGGTGGGGACTGAGCAGCTGTCCCTGGGCCCTGCAGAGATGAGGCAAAGCCACTGCCAAAGTCCCCCGGCAGCCCGCTGCGGTGGACCGGCCTGCCACACGCCTGCCCACCAGAGGCCCCACAGCGGCCTCCAGGCCAAAGCCGGGCCACCCTGCCGAGGACAAGGTCTATCTCACAGTAGCGTCAAAAAGAACGGAACATCTACCAAGAGAAATGCAAGACTGAAACTGAAAACTAGAAAACGTTGTGAAGAGAAACGAAGAATCTGAATACACAGAGGGAGGTCTCACGTCCGGGACTCTGACGAGATACCAGTTCGGTAAGAAACCGATCTCCAGGGTGCCTGGGTGGCTCAGTTGGTTGCACATCCGGCTTCGGCTCAGGTATGATCTCGCGGTTCCTGAGTTTGAGCCCTGCATCGGGCTCTGTGCTGACGGCTCGGAGCCTGGAGCCTGTTCCAGATTCTGTGTCTCCCTCTCTCTCTCTGCCCCTCCCCTGCTTGTGCTCTGTCTCTCTCAAAAATGAATAAGTGTAAAAAAAAAACTTTTTTTAAAGAAACCATTCTCCAAGTTCAATGCAGACTTTCAAAAGAGAAACCACCTAAAGTTTGCATGGAAAAGCAAAGGCCCCATAGCAACCAGGACAGTCTTGAGAAAGAACAAAATGAAAGGCTCACACAACTTGGTTTCAGAACTTACGACAGAGCCCCCCTGCCTTACGCGGCCTTCGATGCCACGATGAGCACACGGAGCAACAGACAGACTGAGAGTCTAGAAATAAGCCTTCACACTTCCAGCCGCAGGTTCCCGTCCAACACGGAGAGCAGTGTTTCAACAGAAGGCGCTGGGACAACGGGAATCCACAGGAAAGAAATACTCCTGGACCCTGACCTCCAGGACCCCTGGACCCCTTGTTCCTCCACACAAGAAGTAACTCAAAATGGGTCGTAGACCGGGGCGCCTGGGTGGCTCAGTGGGTTAAGCGTCTGACATCAGCTCAGGTCGGTCATGATCTCATGGTCCGTGAGTTTAATCCCCATGTTGGGCTCTGTGCTGACAGCTCGGAACCTGGAGCCTGCTTCACATTCTGTCTCCCTCTCTGCCCCTCCCCAGCTTTCTCTCTCTCTCTCTCTCAAAAATAAATAAACATTACACAAGTTAAAAAAAAAAAAAAAAGAAATGCCAAACCAAGTGGGAAGAAAAGATTTGCAAACACACATCTGATAAAGAATCCACGTCCAGAATATATAAAGAGTGCTCCAAAGTCAACAATAAGACCAAGAACTCAATTGAAAAATGAGCAAAAAATTTAACTAAGGACTTTGCCAAAGACTTCGTACAAATGGCTAAGAAGCACCTGGAAAGCTGTCCAGTCTCATTAGTCGCTAGGCAAATGCAAAGTGAAGCCACGTGCGATACCCGCGAGGCTGACGGCAATCCAAGCACAGGCGAGCCAACGTCGTTCTACGTAAAAGAAGCCAGAAACACGGGGCCACGCAGGGTCTGCTTCCATCATTTCAAGCGTCCAGAAAAGGTGTGCAGAGTCGTGAGAGGTAGGGCGGTGGAGAGGATGGGATGGCAAATAGGCACCGGGGACGTACGTCGGCAGGAGTCATGGAGTCAGACGCTTACTCTGGGCGAGCGGTATGGTATGTGTGCGATACCCCGACCGAGCGGCTCCGGAAAGAGAGAGAAGGAGAGACAAGAAAACACCTGTCTTCCAAGGACCTGGGTCGGCCCCTGGTTCCTAAACGCCAGACTGCTGGCGTCACGACGGGACACCCAGGGGAGACGGCGAGGTCCCGGTCCTGCCGGCCGTTCCGAGCCTGCTTCCACCCTAGGAAAAGGCAGGCCGCACCCCTACCGCCCAGACGGCGAGCGGTGACACGTGCGGAGCCCCCAGCATGGGGCAGGTGCCGAGCGGTCTGGCTCTGAGCAGAGGGCTGTTCAGCAGGAACGTAACCGAACTTTTCTGGTGCAAAAGAGGAAGAAGAAAATGAAGCTTTACCTCAAACTTCCGGACATATGGTCCCTCTTTCAGGCGGCTTCCAGCGGCGTGGCTCGAGAGTGCACGACCCTGGGCCAAAACGCGGTCCCGTCTCTTCCCGCGCTGGTGCCCAATGGCCTCCAGGCGCACACTTGACTGGGACCCCAGGAGGAGCAAGACTGGTGACCGAAAACCTCGCAAAGGACACTGTGGGGCAGCTCGGTCATAACTGGTCACTCGGCTTCCTTCCACCTCGTTCTGCGGGAGTCCCGATCCGTCACAAGGGAGTCCGAGGGCCGAGGCCACCACACTCCAGGCACCAGCCCGGCCCAGACCTCAAGTCGGCCGAGCCCGGCACCAGACTTGGGGTGCAGACCCTGCATCTGGCACCAGTCTTGGGGTGCAGAGCCCTCATTAACCCCTCGTTTCTGTGTTTTCCTGGCTGCGGTCCCCGGCCTCGTGGGGCTCGGAAGCCGTCCCCACCGGGCCCCACCAGCATGACGGACGGCCACTGCTCAGGCCACAACGTCTGGGGGGCTGCTGCGCCTCGGTCTGTAGCACGTGGGCGAGCAGGGGGCAGCGGTGCCCCCGCCTGTCCGCAGAAAAGTGGGCTCGTGTGCACTTACCCGCACCGAGAGCGAGCCCTGGGCTAACAGAGCAGCTCCCTTGTCCAAAACATCTCGAGATGTCAAAGATCTCTTAAAATTCTGTTCAAATCACCCACCTCTGAGCTCCGGAAGCCCACACAGTCAGGGGGAGGTGGTTCACGCACTAGGGACAGAATTCACTCCTCGGGGGCCCAGACCAGGCTCCCTGGAGCCGAGGGTCCCTGCAGGGGCACGGCCGGGCCCCACGTGGAGGGCCCCCTGGATACCTGGGCGGTACTCTCTCGAGACATCTAAGAGCCGTGACCCCGTGAGGGTGAGTGAGGACAAGCGTCTTCTGCACACTGAGCCTCTCAGCCTCTATAAACGAGGTGCAGCTTGTCCTGCGACCCGTGACTCACTCGAGATCCTTAACTGAGAGACACAGATGAGAAAGGAGCAGACGTGTCTCTGGAGCCCCTCCCTGCCCGCACCGTCCCTGCTCGTCGTGGGGGCCAGAGGAAGCAGTGCCTGCCCAAGGTCGCTCAGCGTCCCCAGGCCCATGTGCCCTCCCCTCCGAGAACACAGAGGCTGCAGAGAGAACCCGCAGGAAGAGAACGCAGGTGGAATTCGGGTGCACGTCCTCAGCCAGACCTACGTCCACACGTGGCTTTAGCATCGGGCTGGCTCAGAACACTTGAAAGAGACACCAGTCAAGTCTAGTGCAACATGGGGGCCCCGGCTCACCCTAGGAAAGCCAGGGCAGTTACTTCCAGTAAGGCCTCCCTCGGGCCGGGGGGCAAGGGCAGGGCCACCCGTGCGTCTCGTATCCCACCGCAGCGCCCCAGCATGCTGCAGCTGAACACAGCAGTGAGTTCATGGGCACCTGATGGCAACGTGATAGGACACACTGCGGTGACCCGATGGCGGGAAACGCGGTCGCAGCTTCTGCGTGTGGAGGGCACCGCGCACCGGACGTGAGTGGACTTATGTCCACCGTCTCCTTCACACCCGATGCTGGACGCCGTGATGTCACCACACGGCCCCGTACGACAGGCGGGGGCAAGATGAGACATCCGTCTGGGAAAGGCTGGACATGGGGCGGCCATGCTCAAGTTCACACTGGACCCAGGGAGGCAGGGGCCTGAGAGCCTGGCTCTGAGGAGCTGCACCCCACCCCAAATCTCAACCTCGTGCTCCCCCTTCAGGAGAAGACTCTCAATGTTTCTGGCCAGGTGGCGCACAGATTCCAAGACGTGGGAAGTCTGATGTTCGTGAACTTTTCCGGTTCTGCAAATCCAAGTGCTGAAGGCCACGGAGCCCAGAGGACACGAGAACACCGTGTCCTTCTGCCAGCACCCCGGCTAACCACAGCTGCAACGTGGCTGAAAGGAGCAAAATGCTCCAGGAACACAGCTGCTTGCAAAATCATCATCATTTCCACACAATTAAACCTTGTTCGCCACGAAAGCATCACTCGGAAGTGGCTCTGTTCTCGGCCCGGACCCAGGAACTCACAACGAGCCACGTAAAATTGATTACGAGTTAATTGCTCTGAGAGACGCTTAGCTTTGAACTACGAGCCGTCGCGGCAGGGGTAATTAAGAACAAGCCATGTTCAACAAACTCAATGAAAACCAAGACTTAAATGCTGAAATTGGCCGCTGGCCTGAATATAACAGGAAGGCGGTTCCAATCCGAAAGGCCATCGGCTGAGCACACGCCGTGCAGGAACGGGGCAGCGGGGCAGTGGTGAGGGCACCCAGGGCACATGACACCTCCCTCCAGTGCCCAGCGGGCTGCTCCAGCCGGCCTCTCCGGATCTAAGGCCGCTGGCAGCCTCCCTGCACCCAGGCTACATCCACAGTCCCTCCCTTCCTGTGACTACGCCCGTGGTCGCGATGCCCGCACATGAGTACCCTTAAGCCACATCCCTTCGTGTGTTTCTAAGCCGACAACGAAAACGCTGCACTGTGTGTTCACGTACTTGGACAGGGAATGACTTCTGGCCGCTGCAGACAACAGCCTGCCACCTGTCCTTCTGTCCTTCTGCAAATGCAGTCAACGTAAACCCTTTGTGCGAAGGAGACTTCGTGTGCCCACCGCCCAGGCCACGGGATGCCCCGATGATGCCCAGACGGAGAAGCGTTACTTCCAGGTGCGTGTGGGCGTTTCTGGAGGAGCTGGGCACCTGAACCAGAGGATGGAGTGGAGATGGCCGTCCCCGTGGTGAGTGGGTGCCATCCCACCCACGGAGGGCCTGGGCGGGGGGCGGGTGGGGAGGATAGCAGGAGAGTCAGCTCTCTGTGCAAGCTGGGACATCACGTCCTCCTGCCCCCAGACAGCAGGGCTCCTGGGTCCCGGGCACTCAGACTCAGCCCAGAGCACACAGCGGGCTCTGCTGGGTCAGCCCCCACAATCACACGACCCGACTCCGGTACCAAATGCCTCAGGTATGTCTGCACCCCACTGGCCTCGTCTCCCCAGAGAACCCAGTATGCTGCGGTGACCGGCCCCTCGCCAGCTACTTAAAACGGGACATTACTGAGCGCTGGATGTTCACATGGCTCCTTGTCTCCAGAACTTTCCGCGCAGAACATACCCAAACATAAGAGCATTTATGCCTTGTCTCGTCCATCACCCTACCACAGCTCTCTGTACGAGATACGCTGAATTTCTGGAGCTTTTATCATCATTTTTTTAAGATACAGAAGTTGTTTTTTTTTTTATATTGGCTGACTAAATGTAAATACGTCAACATTTTTGATAAATAATTATTACGTTGAAAGATTATGACGTTCTGGAAATACACCACTTGGAGTTTTTGTATTTATACTGACTTATAGCGCCTTATTTAAAAAGAGGCCTCGTTCCAACGTTTCGGGGCCCTGAGGCTTCTACACCTTGGGGCAACCCACCCAGGTAAGACCGCCCCTCTGACAGCGGAGGAGGTCAACTTTTTAAGAGTAAGGGCTAGAAACGGTCAGGAAAGGTCGGGGAAAAGTCGGGGAAAGGTGACTTTGACTGCTCGGTCCCAAGTGCGAATCTGGAATCTGAAACCCGGGACTCTGACCCCGTTGAGTGGCCCGTGGAGGGCTTGCACACCAAGGTCTGTGTGACATGCTGGAAGATCTCGGCCCTCAGAAGGACAGGGTCTGGGTCACCCTCTCTGCCTTGACAGGATCCCTCCTGGTCACCTCCGACCACCCAGGCTGCCCCTGGCCCTCAGACCAGAAACAAGCTTCCCAATCCCCACGCTTTCCGGTCTTGGCTGAAACGTTCCTCGGCCCGCGAAAGGCCATCTCTAGCTGCGTGTCCAGCACAGACCCTCCCCCGCCCACTCCCGGTGCGTTTCCCACAAAGCCCCCACCCTCCCTAGAAAGCACAGAATCACATGCTGATGAGCAAGTGAGCGGGAGAGAGCTCCTGCCTCCGAGGTCACACAGCCAGCCCGCAGCAAGGCCAGGCCGGCGCCCAGGGTCATCCTCTGGCTCCCCTGTCTGACACAGCCTCCTCTTGATAGCAAAACAGTGTTGGGGCTCCCGGGGGGGATCCTGGGGGGCTCAGTCGGTTGAGCGTCTGAGTGTTGATTCCAGCTCAGGTCACCATCTCAGGTTTCGTGGGATCAAGCCCCACGTTGGGCTCTGTGTTGACAGTGCAGATCAGAGCCTGCTTGGGATGCTCTCTCTGCCCCTTTCCCTCCCCTCCCCAGCATGCTCGCACTCTCTCTCTCTCTCTCTCTCTCTCAAAACAAATAAATAAACAAAAAAAAAACGGTCTCTAGCACGGCCACCACTCTAAGGGTCCTCCAGGCCCTCCGCCTTCTGGAAGCTTCCCTAGGCTCCTCCCTTTTCAGTGCTGAAACTCTCCCAGGCCCAGAATTTGACCACTTCTCAAGGCCAGGGCCAGAGCTCCGCTGCCCTGCCCAGACTCCCCACCGCACCCAGCCCAGGACAGCACACACAGCCAAGCTTACTGGGGCCGACGGCCCTGAAGTCTGCAGAGGGGACCTCGTGCCCACACAGGCCAGGCTGGATGCTGGCCTGGCCTCTCTGGGACCACACACAAGCCCTTTCACCTATGAGCCCACTTTCCTCACCTAAACATCAGACAGAGGCAACATACACACACACACACACACACACACACACACACACACACACACACACACGGCTGCTGGGAGAGACTAATGAGGTCACAAGTGCCCGGTGCTCAGCAGGTACATAGCACAGATGAAGCCAACGCTGACGATTGGGAGCCACTGGGCAAAACCAACACCTGAGGCAGGGGTAACCCCCGCCAAGCACTGGAACAAGCCTTTGGAAAACGGTCTTTTCTGAAAGGCCAGAGAAAGGTCAGGAAAAGCCACGGGAACCTGGATGGTCGAGGAGTGACTGAGAATGGATCCATGGGGACGATCTCATGGAGTGAATGAGCGAGCGGGAACAGGGAAGGAGTGGGAGAATGAGGCCGGATCACTGGGGTGAACGAGTGAATGAATGAATGACAGGAATGAATGCATGAATGAGGCCGGATCATGTGGCGTGAACGAGTGAATGAATGAATGACAGGAATGAATGAGTGAATGAGGCCGGATCAGGTGGAGTGAATGAATGAATGACAGGAATGAATGCATGAATGAGGCCAGATCAGGTGGAGTGAATGAATGAATGACAGGAATGAATGCATGAATGAGGCCGGATCACGTGGTGTGAATGAATGAATGAATGAATGACAGGAATGAATGCGTGAATGAGGCCAGATCACCAGGCATGAACCAGTGAATGAATGACAGGAATGAATGCATGAATGAGGCCGGATCACCAGGCATGAACGAGTGAATGAATGAATGACAGGAATGAATGCGTGAATGAGGCCGGATCACATCGCATGAACCAGTGAATGAGGACAGATACTGGAGGAAGAAGGGAAGGAGAATGAACGAATGAATGAGAAATGGCCCCCGGTCCCCCAACAGCCCCGGTCTAGCCTCCACCAAAAGAGGGCTCTGTGCCAATGGCCAGAGGCCTGATCTCAGTGTGGGACACAAGTGGGGGCGGGCAGGGAGGGAGGAGGTGTCGGTGGCCCCGAAGGGTGAAAGGGCCCCGCTGCAGGCAGGTCTGAGGCCTGCCGTGTCCCCCCCACCCCCACAGCTGCTCCTGAGGTCAAAGCACATCTGTGCAGACGCTGCGCTCTCTGGAGGAGGCGGCGGGACCAGCTGTCGCCCCCGGGTCGCAGCGCGGGGAGCTGGCCCTTCAGGAGCCACGCGGACGGGACACCCCCCCCCCCCCCGACTGTCGGAGTTCCGGAGGGTCCTTGCTGCGTTCCGCTCCTGGCCGCCCACACGCTTAGGGCGCGCCACCGGCCCCTGGACCGTCTGGGGGCCCTGATCCCACGCGGGAAGGAGCGCTCCCATCTGGACACGCGAGGCTACACGCGGCAGCTCTGGGCGCCACCTCCCAGCGAGCGCCACCCTGTCCCAACTGCGCACCAAACGTGGAGGACGGGAGCGGGTGACACGTTCGCCTCGCGAAGTATCAACAGCGAGACTGAGTGACGGCTGAGGGTCCGTGGGCAGGGGGAGGAAGGGTGGGACCACGGCGGCCAGGGCTCCTTGGCACGGCCCCCTCCCTGCCGCCCACGCCTGCCATTCTCTGCGACAGAACTTGTAACAGAGGGTCCCGCAGCGTTTCCAGCAACAGTCACCCAAACGCACTCCCCAACACCAGCGGCAGAAGTCACACTCGCCACGTGCACACACAACACGCTCATCGGGGACATCCGTCCGCACCCCACCTCAGCAGAGCCAACCTGAACCCCCGGCCTGTGCTCCCCTAACCCGCCAGAGAGCTCCACACAACGGAAACCTGAGCATGCCTTCCTGGACCCCCCAACGCCCTCACGGCGCCCCACAGCCACCTGGCGGCTGCTGAGCCCCGGGCCGGCACCCCCCACCCCCACCCAGAGAGGGGCCACAGCCTGCTGGGGTCTCCAGGCCCGCAAGCCCCTGCGGGGAGGCCTTCAGAACACGCGGGCCCGGGCCAGCCCCCCCCCCCCCCCAGGTGCTCAGTGAACGCGCAGACCTGGCAGAGACCCCCACACGGACAGGGACACGGTTTCTGTTGGATCAGTAGGCACAGAGACACTTCCGCTCAGTGGCCGTGTCAGCACGCGTGGCTTTTTGGGAAGATCCGATGTGCTTACGTCCCTAAACCACAATAAAATTCCTGGTGGATCAAGCCTTCCATCACTGAAAGAAAAACAAGCCACAGGCAATCTGGGAAGGTTCTAGAAAAGATCACGAGTGTGTTTGCTTATGGTCTTGAAGTCTGGAAGGCGTTCTGAGAACATCAGAAGCCATCAAGGAAGGAGAGGAAATCTGCCAACGTAAAACCTACAGCCTCCCATCGACAGGCAAACAAAGCCTGGTCCGTCCAGTAGAATATTAATATTTCAGCCTTGAAGACAGAGGGGAGACTCTAACACGCACCGAGTACCCACTGCCATGAGTTTGCAGGAAACGAAAGGCAGAAACCAGGCAGAGGCAGCGCAATCCCTTCCCCTGGAGGGTCCCCTGCACGCGGGCCGTGTGGGCCCCTGGCGGAGACGAGGCTCCGGGGACGGCGGGTCATGAAAGGGCGAGCAGGCGCCTCCGGAGCAGCGGCCGCAGTGACCAGAGGTGCCATTTCCCGGTGGACGTGCCAGGCGGGAAGCCACAGGCGTGGGCGCCGCATGCAGAGCTGGGCCACTGGAAGGCGGGTGCCTCCTCCCACACCTTCCAAACGCGAAGCCGGCTCCATTTGACCCAAGAGCACAGACACCTGACGGGAATCAGGCGGGGCTGTGGGGGCAGCAAAGACCGTGTCCCAGGGGGGCGCCAGCGCAGGCCTCCCTGCTTCCCTCTGTCCCTCTCTGCGTCGGAGAAGACGTCTCCCCACCGAGCCGTGGCCCCAGCTGCACTCAGCATCTGCTCCGGCACCCCCTTCCTCCACCCCTGCTGCTGCCTCCGCCTGCCCACACTGTTCCCAACACTCGAATGCCCTCCCCACTCTCTTCTGCCCATCCTCGAAGACCGGGCTCAAGGGTCACTGGTTCTGGTAAGTGAGCCCCCCGAAAGTACAGGGAGAATGGGGTCCTTTCCTCCTCTGTGAGCCCACAGCGTTGAGGCACAGGGCAGCCTCCTCCCAGAAAGGTCCCCACTGGGATGAGCCCGCAGCAGGAGGGAGGCACAGCTGCGGGCAGGGTCCTGACGGCGCACGGCCACGCACCACACAGCGCCTCGACTGGGGCTCCCCACGGTTGGTCGCGGGTGGTGGGACCCAGGGCAAGCGGCTTCGCCCTCAGCTGGAGCACAGGTGACCCCATCACTGACTCTCACGGGGCAGCTGTGTGGGTCGGGACAGACCCAGGGCCCTGATGCAGAGTGCAGCATCACCTAAAGTTACACTGAGATACCCGAGGCTTTCTCACTGCAGAAGCCGCGCGCGTGCACGACTGTCTCGGGAAGACTGGTGCTGCCCCAAGGAACCCACATGACCTCCAGTCAGTCACCCGCCTCCTCTGGGCCTCAATGTTCCCGCCTTTACAAACGGGAGCGGGGAAGCTGGCCAGGCCCCCACGGGGTCCCCCTGGAGATGAGGACAAGTGTGGGTGACCACAGTCCTCTCGGCCACCTGCCCTTCACCCCGGCCTCTCCCTACAACCCCCGCTCTGACCCCAGCCAGCTAGTGAATTCCTCACACCCCAGCTGGCAGGCAATTCACCCATGTTTAGCGACCACGGCTCAAGAATGCAGCGGAGCCAGGACCCGAGGCGCCCACTGGGTCTCAAAGCCAGCGCCTGCCCCCTTCCTGGGGCCGCGTCGCCCCCTGGGGGTGGGGGGCAGAGGTGCAGTGGGCCCGCTCACCGCCAGGGGGCATCTTGCGGAGCGGCCCTCCGGGACTCTGAAGTAATGGCCCCAGTCCCTGCCCCCGGGCAACAGGCTGTCCCACCCCTCTCTGGGCCCCCACGCCCTCGCCCATGGAACGGGTACTGGCGACAGAAGACATCGGGCAGCTCAAACCCATCGTCCACGGGGCCTCGTCAGGTGGCATCAGCAGGAGAGCCGGTTGGGTGGGGAGAACGGGAACAGGAGGGTCTGCGGCATTCTGGGAACGGCACACGGCCAAATGCTAGAAGATTCAAAGCGTTGTGGCACCCAACCACCAAGACCACAGACAGACCGCCACATGTCCACAGCTGGGCGACAGACAGGCCGGACTCTAACCGCTCTGTGCTCACAAGCCTGGGCAGCTCTTCTCAGCAAAGACTCCACAGAGACCCCAAAGCTGTGCCTTGTTCTCCTTCTGGAACCACACGACTCCCCATCAGCTGGACTAATTCTGGGCACGAGGGAAAGAACTCTTCTCTTTCCCTGGGGGCGGTTACTGAGCTGGGGGGTACCATCACACGGAGACAGGCCGGCCCAGCACAGCCCTGTCCTGGGAGGGGTGCAAGCCCAGCTTCTCCCAGTCCTAGCTGGGGGCTCTGAGCAGCCTGCCTAACCTCTCTGTGCCTCTACGCCTCATCAGAGGCCCCAGCAGCGAAGCCGGCCAGCGCTGTTCTAACGAGACGGTGCCCGTGAGGCCTGAGGTCCAGGGACTAGCTCGGAACAGGTCACGTGAACCAAGCTCCAGTCCTCAAGGTCTCCTCTGCCCGGAGCTGGAGGCTTTATGCAAGACGAAAACCAAATTCATTGCATGTTCAAGCCATTAAGCTCCTCCTGAGATGAGGCCCTGCGTTCTCCAAAATGCTAATTTTGTTTTTTTTGTGTTGCCTGAAAGGGAAGCAGCACGCCCTGAAGCCAGAGCCAGGCCAGACGGGAGAGAAGGGCCAGGCAGAGGCCATGCCTCGGCCGCAGCGTGTTTTTCTCATCACCTGGGAACCCGAGCCAATCTGTGGAAAAACAGACCGCAGAGATGCGCGGGCGGGAGGCAGAGGGACAGCGGCAGGTAGCAGGAGACAGCCGCTCAGGCCAGTGGTGCGGCGCTTCAGCCAGAGGCCCGTTCTAATTAGAGCTGCAGAGGGCAGGGCCAGCCAGGAAGACCGCCCCAGGGTGAGATGCCCTCGCCACTCGTGGGGCGGGCAGCTCCAGCAACAAGGCCCCCGCCGAGGCCCGAAGCACCACACACACACACACACACACACACACACACACACACACACGGGGCCTCCTCATTGCCACGCTTCCCGACTCCCAGGGGCACGGCGGTGCTCGACTGAACCCGGGGGCTCCCACCTCCCTCCCTCAGGCCTGGGATGCACCCTCGGGGCCAGGCCGCGGTTCATGGCCCTTCCCAGGGCTGTGGAGCGCCCCACAGGCTGCCCTCTAAGCCCGCCTGTGTCCCTGAGCAGAGTACGTGCCCCCAGCACCCCCAGGAAGGACAAAGGATCTGACTTTGCTCACCGTACCTGATACCAAGCAAGGAGCCTGCACCTGCCCCCTGCCCCCAGGACCCTCACCTGGAGTAACTCAGTTTAGCAGAGGGGCCGTGGAGGGGCGTGAAGATACCAGCTCCAGCCCCGGCTCGGACACCTACTGTGACCTGGAGCGAAGGACAAAGGCCCTCCCCTCACTGGGCCTCGAAACCATCTGTACACTGAGGTTGGGAGATGAGCTGGTCACCCACAGCCCTTCCTGCTGCATCCGGAGGCCCAGAGCAGCCAGCTGACCCACCTCAGGCCCAGGATGGAGCAGAGCATGACCTTGTGGAGTGGCCACGGACTGAGCACTGGGAGGGAGTGAGGCCGGGCTGTGGGGCTCGTGTGGGCATCTGGGCCAGGATCAGAGCAGCAAGGCCGTGGGCAGGGAGAAGCCCAGTAACGTAGTCTGCCCTCCACACAGCCAAAGGGCTGCCGGAAAGAGGATGACGACGGTGACTAGGATGGGGAGGGGGAGGGGGAGGAGGGTGGGGGTGATGGTGGCGGTGTGGGTGACGATGACAGGGACGATGACAATGGGGATGACGACACAACACGGGAGGACACTCCCATGGACATTACTACAATCCACCGTCACTGCAACCCTCGAAGTGGGTTTTATTCCTCCCATTTGACACTTTTGACACGTTTGAGGAAACGGAGTCCCCGAGAAGGTCGTCACGCAACTTCAAGACATGATTCAACTGTCTCCTTCCAAAAGACATTTTAACACACGTGGGATTCTGCAGCGTGAACGTGTGCATGTGTGCATGTGTGAGTATGCCTGTGTCTGTACACATGTGTGTGAGTCGGGGTGTGTATGTGCTTAAGAAATCTCTGAGCTGCCACCGTGTTCAGGGGTCTTCTGGTCCTCCCTCTGGCTCCCCAGATCCCCCACTGCCAGTTCACCCAGGATACCTGCGGACCCCCCCAATGACCACGTCTGGATCACCCACCCTCCAGTGTTCCTTCCCCTGCAGGTGTATGTGACCTGCCGTCAGAGGAGTGAGGGAGGGGGAGCATGGCCTCGGAGCCCCCAAGACTCAGGAGTCCTGGCTCTGCTGTGACAAGTGTGGGGCCCTGGTCAAAAGACACCCCCTTTTTATGCACGGAGGGGGTACCCGAGGCAGGGGCCCAGAGAGAGCCTTCGATGGACACTCTCTCCTAGGAGACAGGTGGCGGTTTGGGGGTTAGGACCCTTCCCCCATGGCTATGTGGCATCACCTTCTTTTCAAGAAAAGATCTTGAACAAAATGCTCACGTCTTCGCAGGCACAAGTATCTGCACACAGACTGAAGGACATATGCCGTCGTTAACCGACAAGGGCAAAACCACCCAGCCCGTGACCACAGGGTTACTGGTCTCACACCTGAGCTGGGGGCGGGTCTTTCAGCACAAAGGTGCGCTCGCCCCCAGCGGATTCACCCCTGGGGATTCACGCGGGAGGCAGCCTCTGAGTCGGAACGCGCATCTGGAAAGAATGGGCCCCAAACCACAGCCCAAGCTGCTGAGCCCGCCTTCTCCTGAACTGGAAAAAACCAAGTATTTGCATGTCACACAGGGGACATCAAGGGAAAGGTCAAGAGACAAGTCTCTGGCCGCCAGCTCTCCCGGAGGCCACTTCCTGAACCGTCAGCCTGTTCCTTCAGAGGCCAGAAAGAGGAGCCCCCCCAGGGTTTCAATATGGAAAGTGAGTTTTCCTGAGGGCAAAACAAAGATCTGAACCACAGACACACCCCCTGACAGAAAGCTCTCTTCCTAAGCCAGCCTCGCAAAGAGGAATTTTCAATCCAACCATCTGCTTCCTGCACTTTTGTCCACCTGGCTCCCAGATCTGGAAAAGTCCGAGGCGGTAGCAACTGCATGAGTCTGGAAAGTCAGGGCCAAGGGCACAGGACCCCGGCACAGACAGTTCCTGGACACACGTGGCCAGAGACACCACTTGGATCAACACGTCCTCGGGCCACACCGGCCCCCGGCCAGCCAGTGCCTGGGAGCGGGGAAGGGGCCACCAAAGGGTGTGGAGGGCGTGGCTTGAACACAAGTGCCCCCCAAGGGGCACCCGGGCTCCACAGAAGGGGGGACTTGAAGCTCCGTGGGGCCAGAAGGGAAGCTGAGTGTGGGGCTCCTCACAAAGTTACACGGGGAAGGACTATCTGCCCCGCGAGCCACCTCTGGGTTTGCAACCAAAAGACCCAGACGCCCGTGTTCACGGGAGCATTTTGCTCGACGACCAAGAGGTGGGAGCAGCCCCAGCGTCTGTCAGCGGAGAAGCAGATAAACACATGGTGCCCCCCCTGCCACGGTGAGAACCCCCACCCTCAGAAAGAAATGAGGACTGACCCGGGGCACCCCGAGGGTGCGAGCTGACACAAGAGAACAGATGCGGTGTGACTGTTCCGGGGATCTGTCTGTGAAGCCGCACTTGGGGGAGGTCGGGTGGGTGCCGTTGACGAGACCGCGTCTGCAGCCTCCCTGCCTTGGCCAGGCCAGGCCAGGCGAGTGTTCTGGGAGGATCCCTGGGAGGGGACGATCCCGTGAGTCCTGGGACAGTCCCGAGATTCCGGCCACACGCCAAGCACCCCTCTGTGCCCTGTGACGCCAGCACGGCAGTGTCCGGAGCACAGGGGGCACCCGGCCGGTCTGGGCCGCCACAACCGAGCTTTCCTGCCCCAGACCTCCGCCCGGCTGCGCCCTACCTGGGGACAGTCACCCCATGCTACACGTTGGGGCCTCCCCGGACGACCGTCGCAGCACAGCCTCCAAACTTGCGGGCGTCTGCGTTCCCTTGACGGACACTTCGGGGGAGGCCGGCCCCGCGAGGCAAGACCTCGTCCTCTGCTCCGCCGCCCCCAGCACCTGCGCGCAGCCCAGCACACGCTCTGCAATCGCGCCCTGACCTCCGTGGAGCCGGACACACAAACTCAGGGTGACCTCCATCTGTTCGCCTCTTTCACCGTCAACTTTATCAGGTCAGGGGCCGAACGACGGGTGACAGCTGGGTGCCCGCGCTCAGGTGAAGTCGACTTCGGCGGCAGCCAGGGCACTCTGCTCACACCGTTACCTCCTGCTGTCACCCTCACGCGGCCCGGGGATGCCACGCCCTCAGCCCCACCCACCACCCTCAGCCTCACCCACCACAGCTCAGGCGCGGACCTGTGAGAACCCAAAGCTCACGCATGCCACGCCCTCAGCCCCACCCACCACCCTCAGCCCCACCCACCACCCTCAGCCCCACCCACCACCACTCACGAAGGCGCCAGGCCTGCGCTGCTCTTGCGACCTGAAACACATGAGCAAGGAGAAGCTCCTGGGGTGGCCGTCACCGCCACCGCGGCCGCGGCCATTCCCTCAGGGGCTTAATGCGGACCAGACCCGGACACCGAGGCCCAGAGAACAAAACCAACCTTCCGTGTGAGCTGGGTTTTGGGGGACAGCCCAAATCACAGCGCCCCAGAACTCCCGCCCCACACTCGGGGACGGGCCCGACCCGGTGACGACGGGGCCAACGGCTGCAGCATACAGGTCAGGGGCACACGCCGGCCGGGCTCCGGCATCGAGGTCCGCCCCGCACCGCCCGGCAGCTGCGTGCCCATAGCGTCTCCTCTACCCAGAGCGGCGCCTCCTCCCCCGAGCTGGCCGCAAAGTGCCAGGACCCCGATGGACCCAGGCACGGTCCATCCCTTCCCTAAGGGCTGAAACCGGGTAAAGAATGGACGGTGGGGCGCCTGGGTGGCTCAGTGGGTTAAGCGTCTGACTTCCGCTAAGGTCACGATCTCGCGGTCCGTGAGTTCGAGCCCCGCGTCCGGCTCTGTGCTGATATCTCAGAGCCTGGAGCCTGCTTCCGATTCTGTGTCTCCCTCTCTCTCTGACCCTGCCCCGTTCATGCTCTGACTCTCTCTGTCTCAAAAATGAATAAACGTTAAAAAATTAAAAAAAAAAAAAAAAAAGAATGGACGGTGGTCTATGTGGCCGCTGTGGGGAGCGTCTGACCTTCTGCCTGAGGGTGCGGAGTCTGTCCACAGAGACGAGCCAGGGTCCTGGGGCCATCTCCAGACGGCTCACCTTTCACTCTGGACCCCTGGCACCTTCTGAATTTCGACCCGTGTGAACGCACCATCCAGTCAGAGCCCGGGTTTAAATCTGGACTGAGTTCTTGATGTTTACATTCAAGTTAATAAAGCTACAACTCCGAGTCATCTGGTCCCACCTGGTGACCGAGGACCTACCTGCCAGGTGGACACCTCCACAAAGGCTGAGAACAGGGGACTGTCTCCAGTTCTGGAGGCCAGGAGCCCAGAATCAGCAGCAGCAGCAGCAGTCACAGGGCTTCTCTTCGGAGCAATCCCCCCCAATGCTCCCCTCTTGCAAGGACACAAGCCTGCATTTAGGGCCTGTGGAGGGTGAATCCCGGACCACCTCTCCGTGTCAAAACCCTCCTGGGGCGTGAGCCCAGCTGGGGGGCCCACGTGGAGAACTGGCCTCCCGCCCTGCCCGTCACGCCCCCACGTGCTTCTGACGGGTGGCCATCTCAAATGCCCCCGAGACACTCCCGGGACACGGCGCCAGCCAGGCCTCACCTCGGAGACTCTGGGAGCGCCCAAGGCGTGGGCAGGCCTTCCCTGCGGCCTTCCTGGGTGACCAGCCTGTGCCGTGTTGCCAAAAGCCCTGGAAAACGCACCAGCACCTACGGAGACCCTACGCCCCATCTCTCTGGCCCAGCTCCTCTGTGGGGGGCCCATCCTGCGTAAACACCTCTCCTTCCTGTCCGCCGGGGCACGATGGCATCCAAGAACCGCAAGCCTCCCAATGACCCTCTCTCTCCCCGCACGGTGCGGCGCTCAGCAGATGTTAACCATCCCAGACGCTCACGCGGAAGGACCCACGAGCGTCACAGAATGAGGCTGCGAGAGGACGTTCTCTTCTTATTTTGTGGGTTTGCGTGTTGTTTAGATTCTGTACAGGACTGTCATCAGAACACTAGGTTATCGAACCAAGAAACATAATGCACCAAAAATGGAAAAAAAAGAATTAAAACACTGCACAGCCTTTCATCCACCCCGAGGAGCTTAGCTCGAAGGAAGAAACAGACACAGAGGAGAAGGAAGTTATAGCAACTCCACAGAAATCCATACAATGAGCCCTGAAAAAGGCTTTACTGACAAAGAGGGATGTCCGTGACCTTGTAAGCATGACAAACTCGTGGAATGTGATCCCATTTTGTGACAACACGGAATTAGAGTGCACACTTCAAGTAAACCCTCAAGGATCACCCCAAAAAGCTCCCAGTCCGATTTTCCCAACTATGTGTAGGACCTTAATTCCCAAGCATGGCACCCAGTCCGTCACAGCTGCCAGGTGCCCGTCCCTGGACAGACCCCACCCACGGCCATTCCTGCGGCCCTTCTAGACCATGTGACTGACATCAGCACCTGGTCAGTCACGTTCCTGGACCCCCGAGCCCTGCCTGCCAGTCCCATCTCCCCACCAGGCAGTGAGCTCAGCCCAACAAGGCAGATCCTTGTAGAAGTTGCTGGAAGACTAGGCCCCCAGTGGTCAGAGCGAGGAGACCCACAGTGTCTCTTGGCGACAAAGTCACATGGAACCCGCAGATCCTAACCTGGTATGCAGAAGGACAGCAGGTGCACAGAGCACATTATTTCCGGAAGCCACCCATGTTCTGTGAGCACATGCTTCCAAAAGTGTGCTCTGTGACCGGGTCCCTGGGGTTCAGCGCTGGTGGTGACCAGCAAGGCCTCCCTGGAGGGGTGTCAATCCCAGCCCCGCCCCTCCCAGGTTCCTACCTTCTCTCATTGTCGTCCAGGTGAGCAAACAGCACGTTCTTGGAGATGGCCTTGGCCAGCGCGGTCATGGTCTTGTAGTCCTTGGGAATAACCTGCAGGGGAAGCCAGCGGAAGTCAGACTTCCGGGCACCCCTGAGGGTCAGGGCTCGGGGCCCGGCCCCTCCCAGCACCTGAGGGACCCTGAGAAACCATGACGTGGCTGGACACAGAACGGTCCGGCCTTCAGCGTGTTACTGCTGAAGGACCGCAAAGACAGACAGCCCGGAGTGTGATCCCGGAATGGGATGTGTATGTCACCATCGCTATAAGCAGCTGGAACCAACATGACGAAAGAAAGGGAGGAGGAGAAAACACGGTGATCTGAGAGGTGGCCTAAGAACCTGGAGGACTTGGGGCCTTGGTGGACTGGCCCTGGCGGGCCTTACGGACCCCTAGAGGATGCTATAAGAACTCCAGTCCCTTGGATTATCAGTTCTTCTGTTTTATTTCAGTGGCTTTGTTTTTAAGGCAATAAAACACTTGCGTAAATATTTGAAGACTGAAAAAAAAAAACACAACTTGAGCCAAGTTTGGAGCCACACCCAAGGCTGACCTTCACCCTCCGAGGCGGTGATGGGCGGGCCTTGTAAGGGGGGCTCTGCCGATAACTGAGCCCGATGATGGGCGGGCCTTATAAGGGGTGGGGGCTCAGGACCCTGCTGATAACTGGGTGTGGTGATGGGGGGGGTGCCTAGTCAGGGGGGGGGCTCAGGACCCTCGGCATGGCTATGGGGGCCTAGTAAGGGGGGCTCAGCCCCTGCCAGTAACTGGGCGCGGGGAAGCGTCCACCAGAGCAGACCTGCCTGGTCACAGCTCCCAGTAAGCACATGCCCAAGAGCTCCATCACCGACCAAACAGCACAAAGTGCCTGCATCTCACATTACAAGCATCTCAAACGCCAAGATTTCTCCCTCAAAATAAAAGACACGGGTGGGAGGGCTATTTGGGCCGTAACGTGACTCCCCTTGGAGCTCAGCTGCCAGAAAGCTCTGCCAGGCTGGGGGGTGGCATTAGGCCCCAGCACATGTGCGCATTACATTTAATACCATGGGTCTTCACCCAGGGACTCTGAGAGACGGGACTCAAGCCCTAGAGATTTACTCTTTAAAAATAAGCCTTTTATTTTAGAATAGTTCAGACTTGGGGCGCCTGGGTGGCTCGGCCGGTTAAGCGTCCGACTTCAGCTCAGGTCGTGATCTCGCGGTCTGTGGGTTCGAGCCCCGCGTCGGGCTCTGAGCTGACGGCTCGGAGCCCGGAGCCTGCTTCGGATTCTGTGTCTCCCTCTCTCTCTGCCCCTCCCCTGCTCATGCTCTGTCTCTTTCTCAAAAATAAATAAAACATTAAAAAAAAATTTAGAATAGTTCAGACTTATGGGAAAAGTTGCCAAAGGCAGTGCCCGTACCCTGCAGCCACTTGGCCCCACTGCTGGCACCTGACCTTATTCGGGAACACACCACAGCCACGGACCAGCCATGGAACCAGCCACGGTGCGTGCTGGCAACATGTCCTCAGTTTCACCCGAGCCGCTCACCCTGTCCCTGGGCCTCACCCAGGTCACGTTCAGTGACTGCACCCTGAGCCCCCCGCTCTGGACAGTTGCTTAGGGCGCCCTTGGTTTGATGACCTGGACGGGTCTGAGGGGTGCTGGCCAGTTACTTTGCAGAATGTCCATCCACCTGGGTTTGTCTGGGATCTTCTCAAGGTGGTAGGGGGTGCTGGGGGGGGGGGGGGGAGACCACAGAAGTGAAGTGCCCTGGCGGTTTTAAACGACACTTTCGGTGGTTTCTCATCCCTGATGGTGGGCATGTAAAGGGCCAGAGTCTCAGTGCAGGGGGACGGAACGTTCTGGAGACAGACGGTGGGGATGGCCACTCAGCAGCGTGAACGTGCTCAGTGGCCCCGGGACCCAGCTGCCCCCAAAACCCATGTGTTGAAGCCCAGGCACCAGTGCGTGGTGTCTGGAAGTGGCCCTGAGAGATCAGCGCTCTCCCGGCAAGAGACCCCGAGAGCCCACTCTCCCTTCCCCTGGATGCCCGAGGACACAGGAGGCCGAGCGGCTCCCACCAAGAACCAGCCAGCACCTGCTCCCGGACGTCCAGCCTCCAGACCGTGAGCGAGCGTCTTTGCCCCAGCTACGCAGGCTCACAGAGACAATAAGCTATGTTGTGTGTGTATTTGCCTGATTAGATTTTCTAAAAGGCCCAAAACTAAAAATACCAAGAAAAGAAAGTAAAACTGAGGCTAGAAACACACAAGATGGAAACGACAGAGCCCACGTCTAGGGGCAGACGGGGGGTGGGCAGGGGGCGCCGGGCAGGGGGCCAGGTCGGAGGGCAGGCAGGGCGCCGGGCACACCAACAGGCACAGGGGCACCACGTGTCCTCACGCTCCAGAGCACGTCCTGACTCAGGCACACCTGCTGGTCGCCGTCCCCAAGGGAGGGACACTGAGGAACAGCAACATGGAGGAGGGAATTCCCACCAGGCGGCTCCGAGGCCAGGCGCCAGCCTCCAGGGCAGAAGGAAGTCTAGGAGGACAGGGACCACAGGATCGGGTTTCGGGCCCCTCCGCCCACACCCCGTGAGCTGCTGTCCCGTCCCTCCCTGGAACACGTGGGTCAGGAAACCTCACAGGAGAGCCCACGGGCATGACCGTGACCCTGACCATGACGTTGCCATCACACCGGCCCCTCCCCGACCAGAAGGGAGCGTGGCCGGAAGCCGGGGCCCTGAGGGCCCGGGCCGGGGGGGGGGGGGGGGGGGGGTGCCCACCTTCCTCACGTAGGACACGGCGTCCTCCTCCGTATACACCTCGGCACTCACACCCCCTCGGCGACGGCGGGTTTTCACCACCGGGTTCGGCGGGGTCGGGGAGACCTCCTCGTCGTGGGAGTCTGACTTCTGCTGCGTCAGAATCTGTCTGGTTTCCTCCTGTGGGGAAGACAGCGGGCGGGCTCACACTTGGGTCTGTCTGCCCTCCCGAGCCTGCTCCTTCAGCACCTTCCAGGGCTCCCCTCTGACGGCCTCTCCAGGCCGGGAAGAGCCCCCCGCTCCCAGGCCACCTCCAAGTCCCCCTCCCCCACCCACACGGCCCTGATGGCCGGGCCCAGGGGGCGGGGGGCACTTCCGCTCCGTTCACCCCTGCACCCCCACATCCCACGTGGGCAGACACGCAAGAAATGGTGGGCGGATACATAAAAGGAAAGGAAATCTGTTTTGTTTCCTTCCCTCCCTTCATTATTTAAATGGTTTACAGGGGCGCCTGGGTGGCTCAGTCGGCTGAGCGTCCGACTTCGGCTCAGGTCACGATCTCACGGTTCGTGAGTTCGAGCCCCGCGTCGGGCTCTGGGCTGCTGGCTCGGAGCCTGGAGCCTGCTTCCGATTCTGTGTCTCCCTCTCTCTCTGCCCCTCCCCGTTCATGCTCTGTCTCTCTCTGTCTCAAAAATAAATAAACATTAAAAAAAAATTAAAAAAAAATAAACGGTTTACAAATTGTGAGTGCGTGCAGAGGGCACAGAATTCCAAAAGTGTAAAGGAACACGCACTGCACACTGACAAGCAGGCCCCCACACCTGACGCTCCAGCCACCACATCCCCACATCCCAAAATCAGTCTCAAGACCGGTGGGGCAGCACAGAGTGAGGTGGGGATCCAAGGCAAGCAGGCCCTCACCTGTCTCCCCACCTACCTAGGACAAGGCCTCCGTCCCCTCATCGGGGAGGGCCACCTTCCCCAGAACACCCACACCCAGCAACCTCCCGGGTCAACCCAGCACAACAATTAATCCGACTTTACCAGGCAGCGACCCAGCAAAAACATGAAGTTAGGAAGGAAACTGAGTCCCACCCACGGTTCCTCAGGGGTTCCCGCTGCCCCACGTTCCAAAGCACCCCTCCCTGCTTCCCAGGCAGCCCGTGAACCCTGAGAGCACCCTGAAACTATCCTAATTCATACTACAGCGTAAATGACTTCTGGAGGCGTTCTTCCCCCAGAGGGCTTGTACTTTCTAAAGACGACGTTTTAAAAGACCCCAGACGGGACTCTGAAGTTCAAATGGGAAGTGTGGTATTCCGACTGGGAACCCACAGGAAAAAGAAAGTCAAGAAGCTGTCGTCCACCCAAAACCAACACAGTTCTGCCATTATTCCTCATAGGAAGGCCGCCTGTCGCATGCCAGGTGCTGTTGTCGGGGTTTTGCTTTTCCCTCAAACAAGTTTATTTCTTCCACTAAAAACAAGCAAAGAATACAGAGCCAAGCGAAAGTTCGACACGGCGCACGTCAGCTTTGTGGGACGTTACGTGGCACTTGTGCCCCGGGTGGGGGACGCTGGTGGCGTGGACCACAGGACACGCCCGCCTGCGGCCACCGCCTGGGCCCAAGACCAGTGTTCGCGGGCCCACGGCTGCTCCCTTACTTCCCCTCCGGTGAGGCCCACAAACCAGGCTCCTTGCAGGGAATTTCAAGGCCTTTAAAGGCACCGTAGCTCTCCACGCACGAGCTGCCCCCTGTGCCCCAAGACCTGCTGCACCCTGAGCTCAGAGCAGAAGCAGAGGCCCCGGCTCCCCCCAGGTGCAATCCTGCCCCTTGCAGGGAGGAAGGAACGAGACGGAGAGAAGATGAACGGGCGGCCAGAGCACCAGCAGTCAGGAGAGCCTGGAAGGTACGTGTGCCCAGTGGGCAGGACACTGAGCTGGGAAGGCTCCTTCCCGAGTGCACTGTGCGATCCTGAGTGAATCCCTTCACCTCTCTGTGCCTCCATCAAGGACTGTTGAAAGCGACTTCACGCAGCTATTTAAAAGTATCTTTAGGGGCGCCTGGGCGGCTCCGTCGGTTAAGCGGCCGACTTCGGCTCAGGTCATGATCCCGCGGTCCGTGAGTTCAAGCCCCGTGTCGGGCTCTGTGCTGACAGCTCAGAGCCTGGAGCCTGCTTCCGATTCTGTGTCTCCCTCTCTCTGCCCCTCCCCCGTTCATGCTCTGTCTTTCTCTGTCTCAAAAATAAACGTTAAAAACAAAAATAAAAATAAAATGAAAAATAAATAAAAAAATAAAGTATCTTTATAGAACCTCCAAAAGAAAGGATTAGCAGATGGGTGGTACGCATCCTCCCTCCCCCCTCCCCTAAATGATGGTAACATCAAAGCCTGAGTGGAGGTGAGTCCGCACGGTGAGGACCACGGGGCATGCCTCCACAGGTCTCTGGAAAACAGGACAGCAAGCTGCCTGGCACTCAGACAGAGCAAGCCACACGGAGGGTGTGCAGGGAACAGGCCCCCGGATCCAGGGAGGGGGCCTCCAGGCAGACAGGGGGGCCTACCGGGTCCGTGGGGAGCCACACCCTGGGGTGCGGCACCCCACCCCCCAACTCAGAAAGGTGTGCAGAGGTGAGCTCCTCCCTTCCTACCACGTCCCCTTTTCACGTCCCCTTTTCACGTCCCCTTTTCACGTCCCCTTTTCACCGCCCCTTTTCAGTGTGGAAACCCTCAAGTCCGTAGGGTAGCAGAGGGAGTGACAGACGATCACCAAAATCCCATCACACATCTTCAACAATCATCAAAACAGGGCACACCTACTTCAGCTCACCTCCACGCACTCCACACGCACACACACATGTAACACGTGCACGTGTCCATGCGTGCAACACACACGTATACATGCATGCACACGTAAGACCCGATGATGTGTGCACGATACACATGATATATACACAATACACAGAACACGGGTATGACAGATATACAACGTGCATACGTATAATACACACAGGCACACGTAACACACATATACAGTACATTCACATACGTAGCACACACATAGTGCGTGTGTGCCTAGGACAACATGTATACAAGGTACACGCACCTATGATAACACACGCATACAATGTACGCGCACACAACACGCACAGACACGCATACACGACATATACACACATACGTACACAGCTCTGCACGTGTAACACATACATGTATACAAGACACACACAAGACTCCTCTGACACACGGGAGATGGAAGCAAATCCCGGATGTTATGGATTTCATTGAAAAGTTTTCTTTTTTGGGGGGGCGCCTGGGTGGCTCCATCGGTTAAGCAGCCGACTTCAGCTCAGGTCATGATCTCGCGGTCCGTGAGTTCGAGCCCCACGTTGGTCTCCGTGCCGACAGCTCGGAGCCTGGAGCCCGCTTCGGATTCTGTGTCTCCCTCTCTCCCTGACCTTCCCCCATTCATGCTCTGTCTCTCTCCCTGTCTCAAAAATAAATAAATATTAAAAATTCCAAAAAAAAAAAAAAGATTAAAAAAATTTTTTTTTTTTTACATTTATTCATTTTTGAGAAACAGAGTGAGACAGAGCATGAGGGGGGAGGGGCAGAGAGAGAGGGAGACACAGAATCAAAAGCAGGCTCCAGGCTCTGAGCCATCAGCCCAGAGCCCGACGCGGGGCTCAAACTCACGGATGGTGAGATCGTGACCTGGGCTGAAGTCGGACGCTCAACCGACAGAGCCACCCAGGCGCCCCATGAATTTCATTTGAGACCTTTTAGTATGTACCTCCTAAAAGATGACCTTTAAAAAACATAGAGCCCCATGTCCTCAAGCTACATGAGCCGTTGTGACCACAAAGCACCACTCGGCTACCCCAGCCTCTGGCCACAGAGCTCAGGGGCTGACGTGGGGCCGGGGCCAGCGACGCGCCCTTCAGGGCCCAGGCTCTGGGTGCATCTCAGCGGCCCCGCGGCCCCCTTGAGAGGCTCGGGTGCGGCGAGGGGGGTCCAAGGGGGAAGGGCGGGGTTGCACGGAAGAGACCGGCCAGAGGCCACCTTCTCAAGGGAAGCCCTGTCGGGGCCCCCCCTTCCATGGGGCCGTGGGCATCGCTGTCCTGGCACCAGCCACTTTCCATGCATCCGGGGGCTTCCAAATGCAAGGCCACTCGGGGAGGCACTGGGCGGAAACGGGGCCGTTATTTCTGGACGGCACCCCTTCCCCCCCTCAGGATTCCAGGAAAGCCTCTGGTTTTCCAGAGCCCCCTTCCTGTCTCCTGCTCTCAGGCAGATGAACTGTCTGGGTTGCAGGATGGTCAAGGGCAGGAGGTCAGGGGAATCTTCACAACAGTGTGGGAACGGCGATTCCAGAAAGCTCTGCGGCCAGAACCTTCCCCAGAAATGCCTAACGCCACCCCAGGGACTGTCCTTGCTCTGCCCCGGGGCCACATTCTCCCCAGACCGCATATGATGTTCACTGTCTTCTGACCATGATTTTCCGGCACGAGGGGCAAAATGCGGACTTGCAGCCTCAGAAGAGGACATTCTCTTCTGAATGTCGGGAGGGGGAATGTTGGGAGACTTTCTGGAACTGAGTAGACGCTGCTGAGAAGCCCACGTGCCTGGGACCCGGCAATGATGGAGTCATCCCCTCCACCCCATGCTCCACTTTTCTGGCTGAGGACACAGCCTGCCGGTCCCTTTGAGAGGCCTCCTGGGGCAGCGGACCATGCCAGCCTGATTGCCCACGCTGTTCCTGAACACCCCGCAGGAGGAGGGGCCGCTTCCCCAGTGGTGGCCAAGTTAGCGTTTCTGGACCTCCCCCCAGGGGGACTGTCCCTTGCCTCCCTGTCCCCTCCGACCGAGGGAGAGCTGTGGTACTTGGGGACCTGCGGCGTCCAGGACAGGGGTCCATGGTGCCACCCCTGGACCAACCACAAGCCCCCTCCCAGGGCTGCAGCATCTCAGAGCACGAGGCAGGCCCCGAGGCCAGCCATCCCCACCTACAAGGCAAGGAAACCGAGGCCCGGAGAGTGCAAAGGGCATGTCCAGGGGCGCTCAACCTTCAGTGGCAAAGAGAGGAGAGAAAGGTGCAGTTTCAACCATTTATTGAGCACTTTCTGAATACCAGCCCTCACACAGAGAAAAAGGCACGGTTTGTCACGGAAGGTTTCGATCTAATAGGAAAGACGGGTCCAAGTCTGACAGAGAAACAGGCTGAGCCATGAAGGACTAGATACAAGGGCTGTGCAGGCAAGGGGGCTCCTAGGCCACCCCTGGGAAGGAGGAGGCCGGGAGGGCTTCCTGGAGGAGGGGCCTTCTGAGCCCGCCCGGATGAGACAGGCCGAACCCAGGGGACACCGTGAGTCGTTGGGAGCTCAGCCCCCCACCTCCCCAGGTGCCCTCTCCAGACCTGTGGCAGATTCCCGTTTACACGGTCCCTTCTTTGTGCAGCCACCTTCCCAGATGTCCGTTTTATTCATCCCCAGAGTCACCTCCTTTACCGTCTGCCGTCACCTCCTCCATTTCCGTTTCATTAACTTCTGCTTTATCCTTGTTATTTCCACCGTGTGGCTCTGTCACTCACCCTCTTTCCAACCTCCCAGGCCGCACACCATAGCGGCTTCCATAGGCTCCCTCGAAAATTCAGAGGGCAGCTCTATTTGGAAACAGGACCTTTGTAGACACAGGTGAACACGAGGTCTTGGTGTCCTCGTAACAGGAGGAGGATTTGGACACACGGCTCAGGGCAGATCTCACCATGAAGACAGAGGCAGAGGCCGGGTGATGTGTCTGCACGTCAGGGTCTGAGAGCAACGTGAGGCCAGGACGGACCCATGTCGGGACCACGAGGAGGAAGTGCCCGCTGCAGCTCTGAGCTTGGGCTCCCGGCCTCCCAGCTGTGGGGCAGAAAATTCCTGCTGCTCGCGGCCCCCCAGTCTGTGAGGATTTGCTCTGGTGCTATAGGAGTTGGAGACACATGGTTCAGTAATTCCTAATCTTAGTGTCCAGTGAAGCAATAATTTCCCCTCTAAAGACCAACTGGGGGGCGCCTGGGTGGCTCAGTCGGTTAAGCGTCCGACTTCAGCTCAGGTCACGATCTCACCGTCCGTGAGTTCGAGCCCTGCGTCGGGCTCTGGGCTGATGGCCCAGAGCCTGGAACCTGCTTCCGATTCTGTGTCTCCCTCTCTCTCTGCCCCTCCCCCGTTCATGCTCTGTCTCTCTGTGTCAAAAATAAATAAAAACATTAAAAAAAAAATTTAGGGGCGCCTGGGTGGCTCAGTCGGTTGGGCATCCGACTTCGGCTCAGGTCATGATCTTGCAGTTTGTGGGGTCAAACCCCGCGTCAGGCTCTGTGCTGACAGCTCAGAGCCTGGAGCCTGCTTCAGATTCTGTATCTCCCTCTCTCTCTGCCCCCTCCCTCCCTCACACGTGCGCGCGCGCTCTCTCTCTCTCTCAAAAATAAATATTAAAAAAAAAAAGCAGGAGTCAAAATTACATGCAGTTAAGGGAATGAAAACACAAGCCACAGACTAGGAGAAAATACTCAAAAACACACATCCGCTAAGGACTCGTGTCCAAAATGCTCGAGAAACCTCATAAGGTCAACAAGAAAGCAAACAACCCAGTTAAACACCAGGCAGGAGATCTGAGCAGAAGCCGGGGGAGAACGCGTGTGGGAGGGCAGGCGCACACGGGAACGTGCTCCACGTCGTGTGCCGTCAGGGAAACGGGGAGCAAGACAGCAAGGAGAGGCCACCACCGCCTGTCAGAAGGGCCACGGCCCACAGCACGTCACCGCCGGGTGCTGGCGGGACGGGGAGCAGCGGGGACGCAGAATGCCGCGGCCGCTCCGAGAGGGACCCTGGTGTCTTATGAAACCGAGCACGGTCTCGCCGTGCGGTCCTGCAGTCACGTCCCAAGATGTGAGAACGTGCGTGCTCGCAGACCTGCGCGCGGAGGTTTGCAGCGGCTTTATCCGTGATTACCGAACCCGGGGAAGCAACCGGACGCCCTTCAGTGGCTGGTGGACAACCGGGCTCCATCCGGGCGGTGGGGTTTTACTCTGCCCCGGAAAGAAGGGAGCCGCGAAGCCAAGAACGACGCGGAGGCACCTTCGATCCAGGTTACTGCGTGAAGGAAGCCAGTCTGGAGAGGCCGCACCCTGGGTGATCCCAGCCGAGTGGCCTTCTGGGAAAGGCAGGGCCAGGGAGCCGGTAAAAGATCAAGGGTTCAGAGGGAAAGCGGGAGGCACGAATAGGTAGAGCTCGGAGTTTCTAGGGCAGCAGCACTAATCAAAATGATACTTTAACGACAGATATGTGACATCAGGTATCTGTCAGAAACCACAGGACTGTGGGGCACAAGGAATGACCCTGACATAAATTCCAGGCTTCAGTCGAGGGCGACGGCTCTCGCCAGCTGTAACACACTCCGCGGACACAGCGGGACTAGTGGGGAGCCACACGGAGCGGGGCGCGTGGGAACCCTGCAGCCCTAAAACTGCTCCCACAAGATAACACCTGTCCATTAAACAGGAGTACCACTTAAATAACAATAAAAAACGAAACAGGAGTAAAGCTAACCAAACACGTGAAGGAGCTGTGTATTAAAAATATAAAGGGGCATCTGGTGGCTCAGTCAGTGGAGCGTCCAACTCTCGATTTCAGCTCAGACCATGATCCCAGGGCCATGAGATCGAGCCCCACGTCAGGCTCTGCACTGTGTGGAGCTTGCTTGGGATTCTCTCTTTGCCCCTCTCCCCACTTGCACATACCCACTCTCTCTCTAAAATAAAAATAAATAAGTAAAAATTAAATAAATACAAGTTTTTCTTTCACTGACATTAGAAATCAAAGACCTAGATAAACGGAGAGCTATTCTGGAAAGTTAGCTGCAGGGTAACTAGAAGATTCTAGATTGTGGTCTATTCTCCTTAAAAGTCAATAAATAAAAGTTAAATAAATACAAGTTTTTCTTCCGTTGACATTAGAAATCAAAGACCTAGGTAAACGGAGAGCTATTCTGGAAAGTTAGCTGCAGGGTAACTAGAAGATTCTACATTGTGGTCTATTCTCATTAAAAGTCAATAAATAAAAGTTAAATAAATACAAGTTTTTCTTTCATTGACATTAGAAATCAAAGACCTAGGTAAACGAAGAGCTATCCTGGAAAGTTAGCTGCAGGATAACTAGAAGATTCTAGATTGTTGTCTATTCTCCTTAAACTGATTTACGTATCAACGTGAACCCACTCAAAATCCCAGGAGGATTTTTTGGTCCATGTCCCCAAGATCACGCTAAAACACACCTAAAAAGACAGAGGAACCGGGGTGGACAAAACAATTTTGAAAAAGAACAATGCAGAGGTGCCTGGTGGCTCAGTCGGTTGAGAATCCAACACTTGAGTTTGGCTCAGGTCATGTCACGGTCATGACACCGAGCCCACATCAGGCTCTGTGCTGAGCAATGAGCACGGAGCCTACTTGGGATTCGCTCTCTCCACCTCCCTCTGTCCCTTCCCCAAATCGTTCTCTCTCTCTCTCTCTCTCAAAATAAATAAATGAACGCTTAAAAAAAAAGAAGAAAAAGAGAAAAAGAACAATGCAGGGAGGCTCATACTACCCGACTTCAATCTTCACATAATGGCAGAATGATCCAGGGGCGCCAGGGGGCTCAGTCGGTTGAGTGTCCGACTTCAGCTCAGGTCATGAGTTCAGGGTTTAGGAGTTCGAGCCCCACATTGGGCCCTGTGCTGACACCTCGGAGCCTGAGCCTGCCTCAGATTCTGTCTCTCTCTCTCTCTCTCTGCCCCTTCCCTCTCTCTCTCTCTTTCAAAAATGAATAAAACATTAAAAAAAAAAAAAAAAAGAATGATCCAGAGACATGCCCCCAGCACGTACGGCCAGCTGATGAGGTCAAAGGTCTGCCCAAATTCAGTGCAGAGTTCTTCACACAAACCTAAACACAAAAGCACAATCCACTAAAACAAATACCTTGAAAAACCGGACTTCAGAAGCCAGAACTTCCACTCTGTGAAACACACTAGTGAGAAAACCAGGCAGACAGGCTGAGGATGGACTGGAAGGAGGTGTCTGCAAACCAGAACCTGACGCAGGACTTGCATCCATGCACATAAGGGCACGACTTGAACACACGGAGTTTCCAAGCCCAACAGTAAGAGAAGGACCTGGTAAGGAAACGGACAAAGAAAAAAAAAAAAGAAAAAAAAGAAAATGGACAAGAGCCATGAACAGGCACTTCGGCGGGGAGACAGGCCAAGGGCAAGTAAGGGCATAGGAAGAGCACGGGAAGAGCATAGAAAGAGCACTGGTCATTAGGAAATGCAACAGTGGCCTGAAGGGCCACCCCATGCCCATTAGAATGGCTAAACTTTGAAACCTGATAACATCAAGTGCTGGCCACGTGAGGGCCAGGAGCCACCGCTGGTGGGAATGCAACCCGCCAAAGGATGAACACACTGTGCTCCGTCTACACAGCAGAGTGCAGTTCGGCAAAATAACTCAAACTCAGGACACTCACAAAACCTCGAGGAATCTCAGAGGCGCTTCGTTAAGTTAAAGAACCCAAACTCGAAAGGCCACATGCCACGCAGGACTCCACGCAGGAACATTCTTGAAAATGCAGAGCTTCGGACACTCCAGTGGTGCCAGGGATTACAGGTGGGGGGTGGTCTGACCAGCACGGGCAGAAAGAAATGGGCGGAGGGTGGGGGATGCAGACGAGAGAACAGTGGCATCTCAGGTCTGGGCCTCGGTTACCGTGGCAGGAACACTACAGTCAGAGCTCATGTGGTTGCACAGCACACAGCACGAGCTTCAGGGCATTTAAATTCAAGGAGAATTTTTTTAACGTTTATTTATTTTTGAGACAGAGAGAGACAGAGCGTGAACAGGGGAGGCTCAGAGAGAGGGAGACACAGAATCTGAAACAGGCTCCAGGCTCTGAGCTGTCAGCACAGAGCCCGACGCGGGGCTTGAACTCACTGACCGTGAGATCATGACCTGAGCCGAAGTTGGCCGCTTAACCTACTGAGCCACCCAGGCGCCCCTCAAGGAGAATTTTAAAGGGCGAGCGGAGCGGGCTTACCCGTGCTGCCATGGAGCGTCCCCTCGAGTGACCCGTCAGCGGGGACAGGGCAGACTCAGGGCAGCGTGCCCACGTGCAGCTCAGCCCAGAAATTGCACCCACGTTGCCCAAAATGCATAACATCCTCCCGAGAAATCTCAGGCAACGGAACCAACAGAGGTGGGCTCTGGGCGGCAGGGGCGGTGGGGGTGAGAGACTTTTAGCTTTCACACCTTTGACTCTGTGCCATACGCACACATCACTTTTCTGGGCTGCCTCACTGGCACGTGCATGCAGTAGGGTATCCTGCTCTGAGAAGCTGTCTTGTCCCCCGCCCGACGCGGGGCCTTAACTGACGGTACGGGTGCTGTCGCGGCTGCTCTCGTCCCCGGGCACGGCAGCAGTCGCCTTGGAGCCCAGAAGGCCTGGCGGCTCTAAGTGCCAGGGGGCAAGCAGGTGGCGATTCCATGCGACCCTGCCCCTCTGGGTCCCCCGGGTGTGCAACGGAGCAGTCCGTCCGTCTGGGCCTCTGGGCGCCACCAGAATGGCGCCGGTCACCCGGAAGCACGTGCTGAGCTTCCAAAGTGAGTGACCAGAGACCCATCCCGTAGCCCAGCGCCCACCCACCGCCCTCAGGAGCGGTTGTCTGGGTGGGACGCCGTTTACTGCCACGGATGTCTCCCAGGAGAGCTGCCCCTTCTGAGCTGTGTCCGCTCATTCCAAAAACAAAACGCGTGACTTGTTAGTTTTTACTAAAGACATAGCAGTGAGCCTGGCCGCTCGGACTGTGTCACCACCGCTGAACCGATATCCGGCGCGGGGGGTGGGGGGGGCAGGCACAGCAGTGAGGTATCGATGTCCACAGATGAGCACAAAACAACGGTCAAAGGAGCCAATGTTGGTGAGGATCTGGGAATTCGGCACGAGCCACGCGTGTTAGGGAAACCACAAACTCATCTAATTCTGTGGAGTAAACCAGAAACGTGGCTCTAGAGCTGTAAAAACATGCAGACACGCAGACCCCAGAGCACAGGCCCTGACTGCAGCACAAAGGCACAAAGGTGTTTTCTGAAGGAAAAAAAGAAAAAAAAAAAAAAGAAAGAAACTGAAAACCATCAAACACGAAACAATGCAAACAAAGGCCACGACATCCACGTGATCTTATGGCCACGGATGCCATAATGGTGCTACTGAGATGAGCACGGAACATCAACGCATTTGACACCACTAAAATGGACACCTTAAAACGTTCAAGGGGGCGCCATGGCGCCTCAGTCAGTTGAGCGTCCGACTTCAGCTCAGGTCACGATCTCAGGACTCAAGGGATCAAGCCCCGCGTCAGGCTCTGTGCTGACAGCTCGGAGCCTGGAGGCTGCTTCCGATTCTGTGTCTCCCTCTCTCTCTGTCCCTCCCCCACTCATGCTCTGCGTCCCTCTCTCTCTCTCTCTCTCTCTCTCAAAATTAAACATTAAAAAATGTTTAATACATTTTAAATGATAAATAAAAATAAAATGGTCAACAGAGTGAACTTGATATCACGTACATTTTACTACAATAAAAGAACCCTAACAAAAAGTCAAACCAAAAGTGCACGTACGCGACAACGACCCACGTCTGCACGTGCACGTGTCTGCCGCACAGCGGGAACAGTCCTCGTGAAAACGCAGGGCTGGTACGTACGTGAACGGTAACAGGTGTATCTTTATGGAGGGAACTCTTGCTTACAGCGTCTAAACTCCATTCTGGAAAGGACGAACGACTTCATCGCCCATGATCTTCTGAAAGACCACATCTTGGAGAAGCTTTGGGGCCTTGTCGTCAGTGCATAAGGACTGTCTGGCCCCCTCAAGTCTGGACCTTAGAAGAACCACCTGCTTAAATGGCCCGCGATGAAGTCACTCACCAAGGCCCGAGGCCCGGCCAGGGCAGCGCCCCGAGAGCTGAGCCATCCTCGCCGCTCTGTGCCGAGCCTTTATCCGGGCCACGCACACACGCTTCCCGCTTGTCACACGAGAAAACTCCCCCTCCCGGGGCATCTGCCTGCTGTCCACTCACGGTGGCCTCTGCAGGGAGCAGGTGGCCCGGGACTCCGCCCCTCCCCCAGCCACGGGCAAAGAGCCTTCCTGCTCCCATATTAACGAACGCTGGCTGAGCGAGTGAGACTCCTGTGGGACCTCAGGACGCCCTCAGGCAGGGGTCTCAGATCTAGCACCAGGGACGGACTCCCTAGTAGAGTCCCTAGTAGAGAAAGCCTGCATGTGGTGTCAGAGACCCCGCAAAATCCCCCCAGCGCCCGAGCGCGTCAGCCGTGGCAGAGAAGTAACAACAGGCCACAGCCGGGCCCTGAGGCACCGGCTTCTGTCCGCATCGTCTGTCACACACCTCGGAGCTCGTCTGGCGCTGCCTTTGACAAAGACGCGAAGGCTGGTCACCCGCTCTTCCTGTTACCAGTGGCTCGCGGTCGCCCGCAGCCTAAGCAAAGCAGCCCTTTGCAGCCGGACTGCAACCCCCCAGGGCACAGCTGTTGGGCTCCCAACCCCAGGACCTTAGACCGTAAGCTCATCTGCAGACAGGGTCTTTGCGGATGTGATCATTAAAATGAGGTCACGGGGTGGGCCCTCAGGCAAGGTGACGTGTCCCCACGGAAAGAGAGAAGGCCGTGTGAGGGTGGATGCAGGTCGGGACGGGAGCACCACAGGCTGACCCTGGGGGAGGCGTCTGGGGCAGGCCGGGCCCGCGCCCACAGCCTCCAGGACCGAGTGTGGCCGCCTGGCCTGCGGTGCTTTGACCCGGCGGCCCCGGCAGGCTGACGTGGTGGCTACGGTGACCATGACTTGGCGAGGATACGAATCCCTCGTTGTCAAGTAGGAGGAAAGCGCTCAGTCTCCTCCCCCGACTGTGACAGGCCACCCTCCTCTTCCAGAGCCCGGTCCTCACCTGTCACCTCCTAGGGCAAGTATGCTCAGAGAACCTTCCCGCCCCCTGCCCTTTGCCGGCCACCCCCCGCCCCCAACGCGAGCTCACAGCCTCCTGACGACTCGCACTGTCGCCGCTCTCCCGCCCTGCCCGTCTGCTCCCACTGTCCCCTTCTTGCCAGGTGGCACCGCCATTCACTCAGGTCCACACCAAAGCCTCTTGCCCCGCTCCTACGTCCGCTCCGCCGGCCAGCCCTGAGCACTGAGCCACAGCTGACAGCCGTGTTGCCTCCCCTCCGCCCCCCGCTGGATGCTCAACCATCTCCGGCCATCGCCGCGTGTCCCCTGGGGGCCAACCGTCCCCGGTGGAGAAGCTCCTCTCCATCTCGCGCTGATGCCCCTCAGCCACACCTCCGAGACACGTCGCCTGGCGGGCACCACTTGGGAGCAACCCCAGCAAATGACTGCAGCCCTGACAGTGAGGGTCTGAGGCAAGGGATGAGGCCGCAGGGACAGGCACGTCACCTGTGGGTGGGCCTGGTGGCCAACACTCACACCCACGGCCCCGCTCCACAACCGTGACCTCAAGAGTAAGCAAAGTGGATGAGGGCCACAGGACTGTTGCACATCAACTGGGAACGACAGCCTTTCAAATGAAAACTGCCCAAGCCGGCTACGATGGGCAGACCCACAGCCAAACTCTGTCAGCGGCGGGCACGTGAGCTATCACGACAAGGCCACAGCCACCCAACGGGGCCTCCTCCACCCAACAAAGCCGTAGCCACTCAACAATGCCATCTGGAATTTCCATAATCCCATTTCCAA
Organism: Acinonyx jubatus; assembly: GCF_027475565.1. Taxonomy (NCBI): domain Eukaryota; kingdom Metazoa; phylum Chordata; class Mammalia; order Carnivora; family Felidae; genus Acinonyx; species Acinonyx jubatus. Next base: position 35,754,077 of record NC_069398.1, on the reverse strand, counting down.
AAACTGTACTCAACAAACAATGCCACACACAGGGGGAAAAGGCCACGTACAAATGTGTTGGTGTGGCATTATTTTCAACTTTGAAGAAAACCACAAACAACTCAGTTGTCTCGTCATGAGGGAGAGTGTTGAGAAAACTTCAACGTAGGGTCACACACCCAGCCGAGTGAGGTCCGTGAAAAGCACAAGTACGCGATATAAAATGGCATCTATGACACGATTGTGTGGGGAGAGGGGGCAACTGGGTGGAGGGGGGCCACGTATGACTGTTACTCCTTCTTTCTGCTTCTGAACCTTTCAAACTTTCTTTAAAAGGTATGCATTACTTGGGGCACCTGGGTGGCTCAGTCAATCGAGCGTACGACTTCGGCTCAGGTCATGATCTCACAGTCCGTGAGTTTGAGCCTCGAGTCTGGCTCTGTGCTGACGGCTCAGAGCCTGAAGCCTTGCTTCCGACTGATTCCGTGTCTCCCTCCGCCGCTCGCACTGTGTCTCTCTCTCAAAAATAAGCATTAAAAAAAAATTGTTTTAAAGGTAGGCCTTACTCGAAAATGTTTAACAGGTTGTTTTAATTTTCTTAAGTTTGTTTATTTTGAGAGAGAGAGAGGACAAGAGTGGGACAGGAGCAGACGGGAGGAGAGAGAGTCCCAAGCAGGCTCCATGCTCTCAGCACAGAACCTGACGAGGGGCCAGAACCCACGAACAGTGAGATCATGACCTGAGCTGAGATCAAGAGTCAGATGACTGAGCCACCAGGTGCCCCTAACAGACTGTTTTAAAGGAAAGAAAGGAATTCCTTTGGGTCGGGGCTAAGGGTCACAGGATGCCCCGGGGGGGAACTCAGAGAGGCTTAAGAGCAAACCTGAGCTTCCTCAGGTCATGAGGTCACCGTTCATGAGTTCGAGCCCTGCATGGGGCTCTGCACGGACAGCGTGGAGCCTGCTTGGGATTCATCTCTCCTTCTCTCTCTACCGCTGCCTGGTTTGCTCACTCTCTCTCCCCCTCTCTCAAAAAATAAACATTTTAAAAAATTAAAAAAAAAAAAAAACAGACCTGAGTCTGACCCCAGGGTTCTATCGACCCTGTGAGACTAGGGCAGGGACAGTTAAGTTAGGTTGTGAGCAAGGGGCCCAGAGGAGGACCCTCAGGTGCCCCCCGGAGAGGGTTCAGGGTGGGAAGCCAGAGGAAGGAGCCCGCCACGGAAGGGCAGGTCGCCAAGGGGCTCGGGAACCCCCTCCCGCACCGAGCCCGTCCTCCCACCGATGGACCAGGAAGAGGTGAGGGAGACCGTTCATGGAGGAACGAGCCAGGGGGTGGCAGGGTCGCTCCTCAGAAGACAGGCGTGGGTCGTGTGCACTTCCCCACGCTGCATGCGCCTAGGGGGCGTTTCCCTCTGCGGGCGCCCCCCTCCTCCCAGAGGCAGACTGCTGCAGAATCAAGTGTCACATGCACTTCAGACCTACGTCCTTTCATCCCAAATGTCAACGCACCCATAACGACACCTGATCCCCGTCTCTGTCCCCCTGGTTGAAAACTCAGTGGGCCCCGAAGGGGCGCCTGGGGGCTCAGCCGGTTGAGCGGCCGACTTCGGCTCAGGTCATGACCTCACGGTTCCCGGGTTCGAGCCGCGCGTCGGGCTCCGCGCTGACAGCTCGGAGCCTGGAGCCTGCTTCGGATCCTGCGTCTCCCTCTCTCTCTGCCCCTCTCCCACTTGGGCTCCCGCGCGCGCGCGCTCTCTCTCTCTCTCTCTCTCTCTCTCTCTCCCTCAAAAATAAATACATGTGAAAAAAGAAAACTGTCAGTGGGCCCCGTAGGCCATCTTCCCAGTTCTCCCTAAGGCGCTGTGCCTGGCAGACCCCGAACCGCTGGAAGGGCAGGGGGGCAGGGAGGTGGTGGCTGGGACCTCGGAGCAGGAGAATGAATCAGGTGAGGTCAGCCTCCCTCTCCTGAGCTCAAGCTCCAGCAGGTGGGCCCAGCACCCCTGTGCGGGGAGGGGGACACCGGGTGGCACTGACCTTCTCCAGCTTCTCGAAGTGCTCCCGCAGGAACTTCATGGGCCTGTCCGGCTTGGACACACACAGGTGCACGATGCAGTCCTTCAGGACCTGCTGAACACCATGCTTCTGCACATACAGCTCGCACCCCTTCAGGCTCTCGTCCTCCTCCGCCGCCGGGCAAGAGGACGGGGACGCCATGGTGGCCCCACTTCTGGCCTCCTGGGGAAGAAAACCCAGGCCACTGTACACATGCATCTGAAAGGCACCCGGGGTGTGTCGATGTCAAATCCAACAACCCCACGACGGGCGGACGTGCCCCCCCCCCCCCCCACCTGTCACAGGTCTTCCTTTTCAGGGGCTGGATGAGTCGTCCACACAAAGCCTTACCGCGAACATCTTTGTGGGCATGGGGGAGGATCAACCAGATTTTGTAGATGAGCAAACCCCTGGTCTCCGAGAAACCTGAAGGCGGAAAGTGGGGGCCCTGGGAACCTGAGTGGCGACCATCCCTCCCCCCTTTGTAGGGACAGCTGTGTGAACCGGGGAGATGAAGGGGTGATGCTACGGGGTCGAGAAGCCTGCTTTGCAGGAACAGAAGGAAAACAGTCGAAAGCCACCTGAGGGCACTTCTGGAAGGATGGAACATGGGGAACAATGGCAGGGCCGCGCAGTTCTCAGCCAGGCGCTGGGGGCTAAGTCACAATGACAGGTCAGGAACTGGGGCTGCACAGCTCCCGCCAGCCGCCCCCCCCAGCCTCGCGGGGACCCCAGGAAGCTGCCAAGGCTGCGCACCCCCCCCAGGCCCCTCGCGCCCCCTCCCCCGCCTCTGCGCCCCCGGTCCCTACGCCCCTTCCCCAGGCCCCACCTCCTCGGGCCCCTGCATCCCCTCCCCCAGACCCCGCGCCCCTCCCCCACGTCTACGCCCCCCGCCCCCTTCTCCAAGCCCTGCGCTCCCCCACCCCGTCCCTGTGCCCCTTCCCCAGGCCCCACCTCCTCGGGCCCCTGCATCCCCTCCCCAGGCCCCGCGCCCCTCCCCCACCTCTGCGCCCCCCGCCCCTTCTCCAAGCCCTGCCCTCCCCCACCCCGTCCCTGTGCCCCTTCCCCAGGCCCCACCTCCTCGGGCCCCCGCACCCCTTCCCCAGGCCCGGCGCCCCCGCCCTGAGCCCCCAGCCCGCGCGCCCCTCACGACGGCGCGACGGGCCCAGGTGCGGCCAAGGGGGCGGGGGCTCCCCCGGCCCACATTTCCCGGGGCCCCGCGGCCGGCCCAGCCACCCCTCAGCCCGCGCAGGCCGGGGGGCCCTACGCAGACCCCGTCGCAGCCCCGCGTACCTGCCTGCGCGGCGCCCGAAGCCCGAGGCGGCTGCGCGCGGACGAGGGGACGGCGGGCGAGCGGGTCCCCGCACTGCAGCGGCGCCGCCCTCCGCCCGCCCCCGCGCCGCGCCGACCCGCCCCCGGCTCCCGGCCGGCCCCCTCCCCCCCGCCCGCCCCCGACCTCGTCTACTTCCGGCACCGCGGCGTGCCTCCCTCTGCCCGACCACAGACCTCTCCGCGCGGGTGTCCCCTCGCCCCTAGCTTACCTCTGCACCCCCCCCCCTCCCCTCCTTGGCCAAGCCCGGGCGGGCCTCGAGTTGGACAAACCCAGGGCCGGCCAGGACCACCGCCCTCCGCCGCCGGCCGCCCACCGCCCACACCTCCTTACCCCTCTCCCCTGCACCCTGGTTGGCTGCAGCTGAGGCGGCATCAGGGTCACGGCCCCCACTGCTGACACCTGGCGTGTTCCATCTACACAGCCTGCAGCGTGCTGGTTCCAGCAAGTGCACCCATTCTCGGGGTCGAGGGCCCCAAGTCAGGGCCAGAAGAGGGGCCAGATGGGCCCAGACGTAGAGGTGAGCCGATTTCCTTCAGATGTCCCAGTGGGAAATCAGGGGGTCATCCTAATTTCTTCCCACCACCCTCCGGTGTCCACGAGGTTACCGAGGCCTGCAGAGCCCCCCCCCCCCCCCCCCCCCGCCAACCCGTGACTTCCTAATCTGTAAGCCCAGACCTGCAGAAAACGGAACTGTCCTTACTTTCCTGTTGCCCAAACCACGCTTTGCCCCCATTCTGGCAGGGTGGGGGCAGAAACTCATCTCAGTCTGCTGGGGGACCCCACCCTTGCCACAGAGTGGTCCAGATACCAGGAGAAGGGCAGGTAACCCAGGCCTTGAAGGGACAGAAGATATTTGTGCACCTCTCCCACACTCTCCTGTGCACAGTCACCTGTCCTCCCTGCTCACCTGTTCTCAGCACATCACAGCAAGGCCGGCCTCAACCGGTGCGCTCCCCCAGGAGGGCTGACGCTGGCCCCACTTTCTCTTGCCTACGTGAAGGTAAAGGGAACAGGTCACACTCAGGTGGAGAAGCTAGGAGCTCCTTTCCGCTTCCCCAGCGCCTGCCCTCAATGTGGGGGGAGGTCAGGGGTCAGCTGGGCAGCCAACTGGACCATCAGTAGCTGATGCGCTTACGTGAGGACAGCGGGAATGTCCCTCGCAGAGCTGGGGTGTGAAACCATGAGCACCCACAATGCTGGCAGTCACGGGTAGGTCACCTCCCCCCGGGCAGTGATAAATCCTGGCTTCTTGTAGGGTGTCCAGGAGCCCCCGCCTTCCACTGGGAACAAACGGCTGGTATCAGGTCGCCCATTCACAAGCCCCGTAAATAGTGCTCGTCTGAGAACGTCCCCTCCACCCACAGGGAGGCCTCCCGCTACATGCTCAGCCCTACTGCGTTCCCCAGCAGAGGTTATCGACAATCCGAGCTCTGGGTGGGGGGGGTACTTACCCCTAGAACCTGGGTGACCAAGCCTTGCAAAGACCCGACTTCAGAGCCACGTTCTTTCCCGAGCACCACCCCTGGGTCTGTCAGCTCCACTCTCCCACCAGGATTCAACCACCGGAGTGTTTCTCCTGCAGGAACACTTCCCTGCGGTGCTGCCCCTGCACGGAGGTGGGCACCTGTGGGGGCAACGTGGACCCCCCTCGTGGGACTACGTGAATCTGCTTGCTTAATAGGCACGGTGCTGTTTGTTCCCTCCTTTATTCAGTCTGCGGGGCAGATGGGTGCAGAAGGGAAAATGACTCGTTCGACCCTGGCCTCTGGAGACGTGGCGGGGCACCGTGGTCTGACTTCCCCACAGGCACCGTGTCCTGGGCAGCGTGCAGAAGCCTTGAGGGCGGAGGATGTGGCTGACTGCTACTGACCTGCTCACTGGGGGACAGCCGGGTGCCAGAGCCTTCCTGGAGAGGCCCTTACACCTCAAACGGGTGGACGTTACTCGAGTGCAGCTTTTAGTTGAGGAGCTGGGACGGAGGCCAGCAGGGAGCAGCAGGCAGCAGGGGCCAGTGACCGTGACCCCCAGTGGTTATTATTCTTAGGCCCACAGCAGTTCCTCGGGGAGGGCTCTAAGTCCCACCCTGAGCACACACAGGCAGGGGCCCTGTAGGGATGCAGAAGACGGGCCACAGGGGGAGAGGAGGCGGGAAGCATCCCCCAAACCCTGTACTTCTGAAGAAGCTGCATTCGGTGAGAGAGATTCCTTGGGAAGGAGGCAGCAGGAGAACGTTGCAAGAACAATGTTATCCAGTTTTCAGCTTTTATTTCTTTTCGTGTTTGTTTAGTTTTGAGAGAGACAGAGCACGAACCAGGGAGGGACAGAGAGGGGGAGACACAGAATGCGAAGCAGGCTCCAGGCTCTGAGCTGTCAGCACAGAGTTCGATGTGGGGCTCAAACCCGTGAATGGTGAGATCATGACCTGAGCCGAAGTTGGACGCTCAACCAACTGAGCCACCCAGGCGCTCCTTGATTTTTCAGCTTTTAAATGGCTCATGAGGTGGGTCTGGGATGCACAACTTCCTACCAGTTTTCTCACATGTCTGTGAAGTCTGATCACCCACGCTCCCTGGGGTGGCCCTGCTGTGTGACAGCCCACGCTTGGAAGCAGACACCCTGTGGGGCCTCCGGTGAGAACACAGACCACAGACCCCAGGCCCACAGGGCCACGGGATAATCAGCGCGTTTGCGGGGACTCTTTCCGTGGACAGCTGAGTCCCGGGCAGGGGGTGGGGGCCAGGGAGAAGAAGCCCAGCCTCACGTCCGGGTGGGTGCTGGACAAGAACGCAGCTACAGAAATGCCACAGACAGAACGTTTGCGGCCCCCCAAACTCCTGTTCAAATCCTGACCCCCAGCATGGGGTGCTAGGTCCTGGGCGGGACCCTCACGGCGAGCTCAGTGCCCTCACGAAAGAGACCCGGGGCGTGCCCTCGCCCCCGCAGCCCGGCGAGGATGCGGTGACCAGACGGCCAGCAGCGGCCTGGCCGGAACCACAGGGGTTTCTTCCTCTCCACGTCCAGCCTCCAGGGCCGTGAGGAATCAGTGTCTGCTGTTCACAAGCTGACCGGCCTGTGGTAATTTTGTCATAGCAGCCCGAGCAGACTCAGGAGGCGGGAATATCCAGCAGAGCCACATAGGAAGATACATTAAAAGATTATGAACGGGGTACAGGAAAGAACAGACGTTCAAGAATCAGAACAAGGAATCCAGAAATAGACCCAAACCAATATTTACGGGGACTCTGTACGTGATGAAGGTGGCATTGCATATTTGTGGGGATGACAATAACTTAATACTTTGGGAAGAAGTAAAGTCAATTGGAAAAAAGTTAGGTTGGATCCCAGTGTCTCTCTTTGTATAGATAAACTTGAGATGGGTCAGATGATATACAAGCAACAGAAGTAACGTTTGGGAAATATCATCTCCGGATGCAGGAAGCCTTGTTTTTTTTAACATTTATTTTTTATTTTTGAGAGAGAGAGAGCATGAGTAGGGGACAGGCAGAGAGGGAGAGGAGGAGAGAGAGAGCGGGGGGCGGGGGGGGGGGCGCTGAGAGAGGGAGACACAGAATCCGAAGGAGGATCCAGGCTCTGAGCTGTCAGCACAGAGCCTGACGTGGAGCTCGAACCCACGGACCGTGAGATGATGACCTGGGCCAAAGTTGGACGCTCAACCGACTGAGCCACCCAGATGCCCTGTCACAGGAGGCCTTTCTGATCATACATCCAGGAGCTGTAAATATGAAAATCGATAAACTCGACTCTGTAAAAACGAAAACCTGTGCGTAGAAAAACCCTCGCACATTCAAAATAAAAACAAAACACGCGATAAATTCATGAGACCCGTCACAAAGGACCGATTTCCTCTGCATGAAGACACCCAGTGCGGATTAACCTGTCGGGCTCGCACAGGCCCCGCGGTCTGGCAACTGCAGGTGGTGGGGGCCACGCTTCTGGTGGGGGCGTGCAGAGGGGCCTCTTCGCACACTCGTGGAAAATTGTTAAATACCCAGATCCCAGCAATCCTACCTCGCTAGGTTTAGCAATCATCTGATAACAAGTCAATACCTCAGTGACTATCCCGATGGGTGCGTTTTTCTGCACGTGGGTAGACGTATACCTCTCCGGGCGCACAGAAACTCCTGATAAGCAGAGCAGCAGGAGAAACCAAGTGTCCATCGACAGGGTCTGACGACATACTCTGGCCCACGGGACCACGGGGCGCCACACGACCGTTTAAAAAGCATGTGGCGGCCCTGAGTGCGCTAACGCCAGCCCATCCCCGCGGCGTGTTCCTGAGCAGAAACCAAAACCACGGTGTGAAACTTGGCACGTGCGCTGCCAACTGAGGGGTGGCCGTACGTGTGGGCGCGTGCGGATTCAGGCATGGCGCGTCCAGAGGGACACTGAAGGACACAGGCGGCCTCCGAGGCGAGCGGGGGCAGGAGCCCTTCTGGGTTCCGTGTCCTCGAGTGCCATTCGAGCTGTGCACCAAATGCGTGTCTTAACCATTCAAAAGTAATCGATTTTCTTTACATTAAATTTTTGAAATCTTCCTGGAAAGAGGGAATTCAAAGCACCTGTTATTTTCGCTTCCTCCACAAGCCACACTAAAATCCCAATAAAGGCATTTTTTTTTAATATTCATTTTTGAGAGAGAGAACAAGCGGGTGAGGGGCACGGGGGGGGGGGGGGCGGGCGGGCAGATCTGAAGCGGCCTCTGCACAGAGCCTGACAATGGGCTCAAGGTCACGAACTGTGAGATCATGACCTGACCAAGTCAGACGCCCAACTGGCTGAGCCACCCAGGTGCCCCAAGGGACTTTGTTGTGAAGGCGCAAAGCCCCGAGGACGGGGAGAACCCAGGGGAGACCCTCGGAAAAGTCTGGGAGCCCGAACGAGGACGGGAGAGCCGTCGTCGACTTGCTGAACTGTGAGCCGGCAGACAGAGCCTGTCGGAGAGCCCGGTTCACACCACAGGCCTCCCCACCCCCACCCCCGCAGCCTCAGAGGTGGTCTCACCGGATCCCCTGGAAGAGAGAGCTGCCGGAGCTGGGGGAGAGTTGGCCTTGCGGCCCCGGAGGAGGAGAACGGTCCCTAGACTGGGGGTCCAGGACAGCAGAGACCCAAACCTGGGCGGACCCCTGCCCCTCACCGGAACGCCGGGGGCCCCATCTTCGCCCTCCCCCGGCGCTGGTGGGTCTTCTCCGGAGAGCCTGACTCGAAGACACTGACACCAGCAGTCCCCCGGGGCCCGGCCTGACCGGCAGGGCCAAAAGCAGCGGCCCTCCCGCCACCACACGCACCCAACGTCCGACGGCCGCCGAGCTTCCCTGAGGGCCTGTGTCGCTCGAGGGGTGAAGCCACACATCGGATGCTAGAAACTGCCCGCCATCACACCAGTTAGGAAGCCGGAGTTGCCCAGGAGGAGAGCTGCCCCGCAGCGGGGCCCCAGCCTTCGAGGGGGCCCGGCCACCACGGGCTGGAGACCGCTCCCAGCCTACGGACTTCCTAACGCACGCGAGCCGGTGAGCGTTGGGACGGAGGCTACCCCACGTTGACTTACTGGATCCTGGAGGTCTCAGCTGTCTGTGACCCTGTCCAAGCCAGAAATCAGAATGCCCTGGTCATCCCCCTGCCCCTCAGCCCCGAACCTGCTTCTGCAAAGTAACCCTGCCCCTGCCCACGTGCCCCACCGTCTCCCATCAGGCCGGTCCAGGGGCAAAGCCAGTGACACCTTCAAGCCAGCCAAGGTCCCCGTCCCCCTCCCTCCCTCTGCTCCCAGGCCCTCGGACCAGCATTCCCTTCCTCTGTGCCTGAGTTCCTCCACCTCGGACCCCACTTCCAGAGTCTCTCCTGGGGGCGTCTACACCTCCGCCCTGCCCCCCACTGCACGTGGCACCTCCCTTCCCGGCTGTCGGCTCCGTGAGAAGCAACAGCATCTGCTTTGACTGCCTGCTGTGTCCTGATGCCCAGAAACGTCAAACAGCCCACGTGTGTTGGATGAGATCACAAACGAATCAACCAAGCACGAATTATTTGCTAAAGTCGGTTTGTTATACTGGCTTAAATGACATGCTTTAAAACACGTGGCACAGGACACTGAACAAGCGAGACTCCGCGAATAGACTTGGAAATCACGTTTCCCTTACCTCTTCCAGCCTCTTTAACTATTCAGTGGAGGCAGTCCCGTCTCTGCCCCGAGAGGCACGTGTGGACAGTGCCATCTCGTTCTGGCTCAAACGTAGAGTTTCAAAGTTCTAAGGTTACGCTGAGATATGAACCCAGCGTCAGTCAGCTCAGTCGTCGTAATCGTCCAGGACCAGGAAGTGATGAAAACGCGAAACCAGACTGAGATTAGGAGCACGGCCTCCTCCAACGAGGCGCCCCTGCTGCGAGCAGTGGGGAAGGAGAGGGGTCCCTTAGCTCTGCCCCTCTCTTGCTCTCCCACCACCCTCCCCAGACTCCGTAACGGGGCCTGCCCCCTCCCGCGTCGGAACGGCCTCTGGCATCTAGAATTCCCAGGAGAGGGCACACCACCGGCCACTGTGTCAGCCTCAGGGACCTCACAGAAGGGGAATCTACGCTGCGTGGCCTTCCGTGTCGGGCTCTCACCGAGCATCGTGTTTTCAGGGTTCAGCCACACGGTGGCCGGCGTCCACACTTCATTCCTTCTGCAGCTCGACAGTACCCCACGGTTTATCCGTCACCCGTGATGGACACTCGGGCTGCTTCCACCGCTCGGCTGCTGGGAGCACGGGCGTGCAGGGACCTGCCCGACCTGTGTCCACCTCTACAGGCTGTGTAACAGGACACAGACGTAGTGGATCTTACGGGAGTCCCAGGTTTCGTTTTTTGAGGAGCCGCCAGACCATCTTCCACAGCGGCCCTCCACCAGCAGCGCCCAAGGTTCCGGTTTCTCGCGTCCTTGCCAATATGTGTTGTTTTCTGTTGTTGTTGTTTTAGTAACCACCTCCCCTAGGCGTGGAGACAGCTCGGCACGCTTCCTGCCACGTTCCAGGGACCAGGCGAGCTCGCAGGCCAGCTCAGATTCAACACGAGGCTGGATCCGTGTGCAGGCATGGGAGGAATGTCAGCAGCTGTCTTTGGAACCTGTCCTCTGCATCTCATGTGACATTTGCTAAGTGGGTATTTGTGGGTGTGCCTTCTATCCCTCATCTGCCAAGTTGTTGTCATGAACAGGTGTCACGTTTCATCACATGCTTTTTCTGCACCCACCAAGATGATCCCATGATTTTTTTTTCTTCAGCTTTTTTTAATGTGGTAAATTACATTCATTTTTATGTTAAATTAACTTGCATTCCTGGAATAAGTTCAATCTGGTCACAATGTTTTATTCTTTTTAAATTCTTGATTTCCAGACTGAGTTGGTTAATATTTTATTTAGGATTTTTACATCTGTATTCAATGAGACAGACTGATCTATGATATTCCTTTTGTGTAATGTCCCTGTCACCGTGTGGGATCAAGGTTATGATGCTGGCCTCATAAAATGGGTTTAGAGATGCTCCCTCTTCCTGGTGTCAAAGAGTCTAGGCCTAGAGTTATTTCCTAGTTAAATATTTTGAAGTTAATAGAGACCTGTGCTTACAGCCATTACCATGGGAAGCTTTTTATTTATTTTTTTAATGTTTATTTTTGAGAGAGAGAGAGAGAGAGAGAGAGAGAGAGAGACAGAGTGTGAGCTGGGAAGGGGCAGAGAGGGAGACACAGAATCCGAAACAGGCTCCAGGCTCTGAGCTGTCAGCGCAGAGCCTGACACGAGGCTTGAACCCACTGACTGCGAGGTCATGACCTGAGCCAAAGTCACTCGCTTAACCGACTGAGCCACCCAGGCGCCCCAATGCTTTTAAACCACAAAGTCAATTTCTTTACTAGGTACCAGACTCTCCTGCCTTCCTGTTTCTTCTTGCATAAGTTTTAGTAAACCACATTTTCCTAGGAAGCCACCAATTCATCTACTTTGGGAGGAATAAAGTGATTCATATGCTCCTTGTAGTGTCTCTTTATTGCTCAGGACCTGTAGTGATAACCCCTTTCCACTCCGTGTCGGTATTTTGTGCTGTCTCATTTTCTCCCCTTGTCAGTCTTAACAGAGGTTTATCAACTTTCGTAGCCTCGTAAAAGAACAAACTCTTGGTTTTATTGATACTCTCCACTGTACGTTTTTCTACTTCATTACTTTCTGTTCTAACCTTTATTATTCCTTTTCTTTTACCAGGTTCAGGTTTATCTACGTATTTTGCTACTGGGGGGAAAAATCAACCTTCCATACTCTACGTGGACAAGAAGCATAACGGAGATCCTGGTAGACTAACAACATCTGATCGCAATCTGATTCCTGTTCCTTTGAAAGCAATCTGTTTTTTCTCTGGCAGTCTTCTCCACGTTTGTCTTTGACATTCTTAGATTCCATAGCCTGTCAATATGTGCACCTCCGGGGCGCCTGGGTGGCTCAGTCGGTTAAGCGTCCGACTTCGGCTCAGGTCATGATCTCCCAGTCCGTGGGTTCAAGCCCCGTGTCGGGCTCTGTGCTGACAGCTCAGAGCCTGGAGCCTGTTTCAGATTCTGTGTCTCCCTCTCTCTCTCTGAACCCCCCCCCCCCATTCAAGCTCTGTCTCTATCTAAAAAATAAATAAATGTTAAAAAAAAAATTTAAAAAAAAATATGTGCCTCCTTGGTACTCTGCAGATCTAACCTGACGGTCCTTTCTCTTACACTCTGGAAAATTTGTCTCCGTTGTCCCTTCAAATATTGGGTACTCCCCATATTTATGACCCCTTTCTCTAGGGCATCCATCAACCAGATATCAGCATTGTTGCTTCTATCCACCTCTTTTAGGCACCTTCTTCTTGTTCCCGGTGTCACGCCGCCAAGATAAAGACCTTCACCTCTTTTATGGGCATGTCGTACTTATTTTGATGCACTGGCCCTTCCGTTGGGCTGCTCCTGTGATCACCAGTTTACTTCCTTCCCTTTGGTCTGGCTGTGTGTCTTCGGGAAGGAGACAGGGCAGATGCCGTCTGTGTATCCGAGTGGCCACCACCACCACCATCACACTGCTTAAGTACCGTCACCACACACGACTGCCCCATCGGCACATCATGGCCACTCCCAGCTTCATCCCTAACCCCGGAGACCACGAAGACCTGGACTTGTCACTTCACGAACGTCACGTAAGTGGGATCTCGCTGCACTCACCCTTTAATGACTGCCCTTTGGACTCAGGACATTTTCCCTAGAGTTGCCAGCTCCTTGTGTGGAGCAGCCGTTCATTCCTTTGTATCTCTGAGGACACCTGTGCTGAATTTCCATGTTTGAAGATTTTCTTATTGTCTGCTACTGATTTTCAGTTTGATTCAGAGAACATAGTCTCCGTATGGTTTCAATTCTTTTAAATTGATTTTGTTTTATGGCCCAAGATATGGTCTCTCCTGGAATATGTTCCATGGTCACTGGAAAAGAATGTGTCCTCTGCTATTGTTGGGTGGAGTGTTCCACAAGTGTCCCTTAATCCTGTCGGTTGAGGGTGGTGCTCTTGTGTATCTTTGCTGAATGTCTGTCTAGTAATTCTAGCAACTGCTGAGAGTGGGTAAGAAGTCCTCATATAAAGTCCTTCATATGCTCTGAAGCTGTCATTTGGTGCCTGTGCACTTGGGATTGGTCATTTTATCATTAGGTAATGTCCCTGTTTTTTTTCTGAGAAAGTTTCTTCACTCTGAAGATTATTTTGGCTGATATTAATAGAGTCTATCTGCTTATTAAAAATTAATGTTTACTCGATATATCCTCTTCCATGCTTTTACTTTCAATCTACCCATGTCCCTGTGGCCAAAATGAGCTTCAGCGTATAGTAGACAACGCAGAGTCGGGTCTCAGTTTATTCACTCTGCCAACCTCTGTCTTCTAACTGGTACATTTAGACCATTTACGTTAAAGTAGTCATTGACATATTAGGGCTTCTGTCTGCCATTTCATTAATCGTGTTTGTTTCCTCTCTTGTGCCCTGTGAGATCCTGAAACATTTGTTAGAATTCCATGTAATGTTTCTGCCTCTACCACCGTGTTGAGTTTTCTCAGCGGCTGCTCCAGACATCACCACACACACACACGGCACTTAGAGGTCCCCTGGTATCGATGTTGTGCCATGTCGACTGCAGTGTAGAAACCTTACTGCCACTTATGTCCCTTCATCCTTCCCACTTTTCAAATATAATTATAAATATTTCCTCTGCATACACTGAGCCCCACATCAGTGTTATTTTCTGCTTCAAGCATCAACCATGATTAAAGAAACTTACGAAGTGAAAGACGGTCAGTCATGTTTTCTTCCACTCTTACCCATTCTATTCTTAATTTTCTGAAGGTCCCTGCCTTCCTGTTACAATTTTCCTCTTCTTGGACAGCTCCTTTTAATCATTCACCAAGGGCAAATCTGCTACCAACAAATTCTATCAGTCTGCTTCTCTCTGAGAATATTTTCATTCCTCCTTCACTCCTGAGGACGGTTCTGTTGGTAGAGAATTCACTTCCCTTTCAATCTCTTTCAATGCTTGAACAACATGCTGCTTCCTCCCGGCCTCTGTGATGTAGGATAAGACACCTGCTGTCACTCATGCTGCTGTTCCCCTACAGGCCATGCATCGTTTCTACGTATAACATTTTTTCTCCTCTCTTCGGTTTTCAGAAGTTTAACTATGATGTGTTTCCCAGTCCTGTGGCCAGAAAGTGGTGGTTCGTCCTGCAATTTTCTTGCCCGTGCTGTGACTGTTACATTAACATCTGACAGGCAGAACCTGAGGGGTCAACAAGGACTGGGAGGGAAAGTACATGAGAGGCGCTTATGACTCACAGGTCCTGGGCGTACACAGCACAGCACGTGGGGAGGTAGAGGCAGGGCACAGGCAGAGAAAGGGTCCGTGGAGTGCTTTGGGGGTTCGGGGCTAAGGCCGGATCGGTCAAGTTGAGTGAAAAAGAGCAGGGCTTTGGTCAGCTTTGCAGGGGCTCCCTGGGCGTCAGGGGAACGTGCTTATCACAAGGGTCGTAGGAGAGTTATACCAGAACTTTCACTGACTGGGACTCTGCAGGAATTCCAGGACACGTGCGCGTGGGAGGGGCTGGTGCTGGTCCAAAGCCCCTGCAGGCTGCCTGGCTACACTCCACGGACACAGAGGCAGCAACATTATAGACGAGTTTAGTCAAACTCAACAGCCTGCAGGCAGTTCTGGGTTGGGCTGCAGGCCTCTCTGGCACCTATTCTGGGAACCTGTGAGAGAGAAGAGGAAAACCCAGGGAACCCACTGTGCGGCCACCACCCAGTGCTGAGGACCCTGGCCTGTCCTTTCCCATCCCTGTGGAATTACTGGTAAGGTATTCCACAGGAAGGAGCAAGGAACAGTGAGTCTGCACCACGCTTTCTGGAGCAGGAGGCCGCAACACCCTAAGTCGACTGCCTGCTGTTTCCCATCTGGGGCAGAGCTCCCCTTCAAACAGCCACAACTGCCCCCCACTCCCCCGACAGCAGCGAAGCACGCTCAGAAAAGTGCCAGCCTGCCGGTGCCGACCCTCCCACCCCTGCAGCCTTCCTTGTGTCCCCATCAGTCTAAGATAAAGGCCCTGGTGGTCTGACCCCCTCCCCGCCTTCCTGCTCTCCCTGGGTCCCTGGGCTGCAGCCACAAGGAGCTTCCAGAACAGCCTCGGGGCCTCCCTGATGGGCTCCCTTGGCAGACCGGGTGCCTTCCACGACAGTCCTGGAGGCCAGAAGTCAGGGCTGGTTCCTCCCCAGGCTGCTGGGGCAGGTCTGTCCCGGGCCACTGCCCCCAGGCTGCCAGGCCAGTCTGTCCCAGGCCGCTGTCCCTAGGCTGCCGGGCCTCTCTGTCCTGGGCCGCTGGGCAGCTCTGTCCCGGCCGCTGTCCCCAGGCCGCTGGGCCGCTCTGTCCCGGGCTGCTGTCCCTGGCCTGCACACGTGGTGTTCTCCGTGTGTGCTGCATCCACCTCCAAAATCCGCCCTTCATAGTGTAAGGGTTAAACTGTAGTGTAGGGCTAACACTTAGCTTGAAAAATAACAGCTTTGTGTTGACACTGAAGGTTAAGAGATAACAGCCTTGCTTTGCTATTGTAAACTACCCCACATACTCTTGTAAATTAGGCTTCACCAATTAAGGAAACAAAAGTTCAAAGAAAAGAGCATCAGAGGCAGGGTCAAGGAGATCCACTGGTTGCAACTTAGAGGCAGAAAGTCGAAAATAATCACCTCATCTGGGGTGTTTCTAACTCATCTGGCAACTGTTTCTAACTCATCTGGAAACTGTCCCTCTGTTCTGTTCCCAGGTGATGATAAAGCGATGTGATCGGTTATAAAAACTCTCTACCCCGGCTGTTCGAGGCTGCACTCTTATCAAGAGTGTCGGTCCCGGTCGGTCGGCCTTGCCTCTCACTGTAATAAACTTTGTTGTGACTGTCACTGGTGCCCATAGCATTCTGTTTCAGGAGTCGTGTGGATGCAATAGGGGCAGTCGCATGGGACCATGGCCCCCGTGACGTATTTTTACCCTGATGGCCGCTGTGAGGTCCCTATCACTAAATAAGGTCACGTTCTGAGGTTCTCGGGACTAGGACTCCAATACACGAACTTGGGGGGAGACAATTCAAACCACAGCACCCCCACCCGGGGCCTCTGCCCCTGCCGTTTCCCTCCCGCTCCCGCTCTCCCGCCAGCGCCTCCGCGGAGTTCCTCTCACTGACCCTGCCCGGTCACCGGTGCTGTCATTTCACGGGCAGGCCTTACCTGTCCACATCAAGTCCCTTCGCCATTCATTCCCCGGGACCAGTTTCGCCTCCTACCGCTACGCTGAGACCCGAGCGCGCAGGAACCCGCGGCGTTTCCGGCCCCTCCCGGCAGTGTCCCGTCCGCGCCCAGAGCTGCCGATAAAGTTGTATTCGCGACCAACCGGAAGGGGAGCCGTAATCCGCGCCGCGGCCGTCGTGAAAGCGCCGGTCTCCCCTAGCGACGGGCAACGCGGGCAAGATGGCGGCACTGGTGGCGGCGGAGGCCGCGGCGCCTCCGGGCCCGGCCGAGGCGGCCGAGACGGCCGAGGCGGCGGAGCTGAGCCGCGCCCTGAGCCGCCTGCTGCCCGGGCTTGAGGCCGACAGCAAGCTGAGCCGGCGGCGCGCGCTCGAGGCGCTGCAGCGCGCAATCGAGGCGGCGTGGCCCGAGGAGCCCGCCGCCGAGTCCGCCGCCGCGGCCGCAGGCTTCCAGGGCCCGTGGGCGCGCCTGCTGCTGCCGCGCCTGCTGCGCTGCCTGGCCGACCCGGCGGAGGGCTGCCGCGCGCTGGCGGCGCACTTGCTGGGCCTGGGCCTGCGGCGCGCCGCGCGGCCCCGCGACGCCCTGCCGCGCCTGCTGCCGGCGCTGGTCGCGCGCCTGGCCGGCCCCGAGTCCGAGCGCGGCCGGCCGCCCGAGACCTGCGAGGAGCTGCGCTTGGCGCTCGTGCAGCTGCTCGGCCTGGCCGTGCGCCTGGGCGGCGCCGCGCTCGCGCCCCACCTGGACGACGCCGTGAGGGTGCTGCGCTGCACGCTGCTCGACCCGTTCGCCGCCGTGCGCCGCGAGAGCTGCCAGTGCGCCGCCAGCCTGGCGCGCGCCACGCCAGGTGCCCGTCTCGCGCGGGGGTCGGGGTGGGGGTGCGGGCAGGCACGGGCGCCGTCCCCGACGCCCGAAGCTGCGGCCGCTCGTGGCCGTTCGGTGGTTCGCAAAATGCAGAGTCGCGGAAACCCCGCTGAAGTCGCCCAGAGGGTCTGGGACGCGGCGCGTTCCGGTAACTGCTTCTCACCCGCGTGGCGAACCCGGGCGCTGGTGGGAGCGCGCTCCGAGACTCACCGCTGCGGTCTCCCAGGCCTCGTCCCCATCGCTAAGCTTATCGGTCTTCCCTCTTTGGGTCGGAGCGCTGTCCTCCTAAATGGACAGAGGCCGCTTCTCTCATGTTTTCCTTTAATTCGTTCTCCATTATTTTAAGAATTCTAATCTGATCAGGACATTCCCTTTTTCTAAGTAGCTGTTTCTGCAGTATCTTGCCCCAGTTAACTTCTCCTTACTGCCTAGGATGTGGAATGGTTGGAGGCCTCTACTTAGTCCCGTTGGGAAGGCTTCCTGTAGGAGGAAATAGAGAGGTTGAAGATCTGTGATCTGTGGTCTGGAGGAAACCAGCTTTGAGGAATAAACAACTTGGTCGATCTGAGGAGCAGAAAGGAGGTCAAGATTGCTGGAGGGAAGAAAGGGGGGAAGCTGCTGCAGGTTTGAATTTAGTGTTAAATGCAATGGGGAGCCAGTGGGGGGTGTGGAGAAAGGGCGGGAGAGGCTCAGATTCTAATTTTGTTTTTAACGTGTATTTATTTTAGAGACAGAGAAACAGAGCACAAGTGGGGGAGGGGCAGAGAGAGAAAGAGACACAGAATCCTAAGCAGGCTCCAGGCTCTGAGCTGTCAGCACAGAGCCTGACGTGGGGCTTGAACCCACAACCTGGGAGATCATGACCTGAGCTGAAGTCGGATCCTTAACCGACTGAGCCACCCAGGCACCCCAGTTCTGATGTTTAAAAGATCACTGTGGTGCTCAGAGAATTGATCACCAAAGGTGGCAAGGGGAAATGAGAAGGTCAGTTGGGGCAAGAGTTAATCCATACTCAGATGATGGTTGGCTTGGACTTGTGGGGGCGAGCGGTCCGCCAACAGACATGGAAGAAAATGGATGGATGGATGTCGGGCATGGAGCTGGCAGGGTGTCCTGTTGAACTGGGTGGGGGATGAGGGAGAAGGAGGTTTGGGTGGACAGGAGACAAAGAAGAATGAATGAGGCTTCTTTTCACCCCTTGCCATTAGGGACCGTCAAGATTTCCATTGTAAGTGACAAGTTTGGATTCAAATAGTACAGAATTCTAAGAGAGCTGGGTTTGAGGCTTGGGCTGGAGACAGCCATTGGGAATTACAAGCTTTTATTTATTTTTTTTTTAATTTTTCTTTTAATGTTTATTTATTTTTGAGACAGAGAGAGACAGAACATGAGCAGGGAAGGGGCAGAGAGAGGGAGACACAGAATGTGAAGCAGGCTCCAGGCTCTGAGCTGTCAGCACAGAGCCTGATGCGGGGCTCGAACTCACGAACTGTGAGATCATGACCTGAGCCGAAGTCGGCCGCTTAACCGACTGAGCCACCCAGGCACCCCAAGGGAATTACAAGCTTTTAACACATTTCTCATTGACCCCCCGACCACTTCGCTCCCTGGTCTGTGTGTCAGCCAGGGTGACGGCTTCTGCCTTGCAGCCTTTGCGTGTTCCCTCACTGGATTGTAAGTTCTGGAAGGGTGGGGCAGTGCCTGCCCACATCCTGGGTGCCCACTCATTTCCGAGCGAGGGACGGTTCCTTGTGCTTGAACGATGTCCCTCCTCCAATCCCTCTACTCTGCCGGCTCCCCGTGAGGACCCTCTCCTGGATCCACACCACACTGGGCAGCGCTAGGTCAATATCCCGCCTTGGTCTGAGGCCCTCAGGGTGAAAGAACTCAGCTACAGCATCCCCGAAGTAGCCGTCTGTGGTTGCGTCTCCAGCAGCAGCAGAACTGAAGTCAGAACTCCCACACCAGCGGGCCGGCCTACCTGTCAGAGACCTCCCAGTTCTGATTTTGTGCGAGGCCCGAACAAGTAGGAAGTGGAGTGGCTTCACCCCAAGTGATGTCGGCCCTGTTCCCTGTGTAGCACCAGCCATCTGGCTTCGAGGCACAGCCAGTGTGGGGACTTGGGCAGCGTCCTCCAGGCTCCGTTTCTCTCCTTTGCTTGGTATCCCTCTTGGACACCCAGTGCCACTGCTGTCAGCCTCACACTCTCCTCGTAGCTCCTGCCTTCGGCCGAGAGGGAGTCAAGCCCCTGGCCTTTTCCTTTCGTGCTGTCTGGGCCACACGCCAGTCCTGTGCCTCTCCCGGCGCCAGGGGGCACACACCTGTGCTCGGCAGGCCGGCAGCAGGGACCTGGGTGGGGAGAGGGCGTTCCGGGACACGGCGGGGGGGGCCTGTCCTCCCAGGAGCCCGTGGAGGTAACTGGGTTCCTCCCCTGTCTCACAGACCACTTCCACATGCAGTCGGAGTCCTTGATCGGCCCCCTGATGCAGAGCATCTCACACCAGCACTGGAAGGTGCGGGTGGCTGTCATCGAGGCCACCGGCTCTGTGATCCAGTTTGGCAGCGGGAAGTCGGTGGACGACGTCCTCCCTCACTTTGCTCAGAGGCTCTTCGATGACGTCCCCCAGGTAACGAGTTTCTCCTCTAGGTGGTCCGCCCCTCTTCACCGGGAACGCGCTATTTGTAACTTCTTTTTTTCTGTAAAACTCTTACCTGTTGCCCGGACATCTCGCATCATTCGCCGTCACTGGGCGGTCTTAGTTCACGCCTCTGGGAAAACGGGGAGAGTTGAATTGTTTTAATATGTTCGTTGTTCTTCACTTGGGGGAACGTGGGACAGGAGTATTTCCTCCTTGGAAAACAGTCGAACTGTGTGTAGCGCGTGGTTTCAGAGGCATCTGTGAGACGCACGTCCATTGAGGCGGATTGATGAACCCCAGCGGTTGGTGAACCAGAACTGTGAGGAGGAGGAGAAGGAGGGTCAGAATTGGTGTGTCGGGGTCATGTTTCTGTTGGGCCTTGGGACCCACCGAGAGAGAGACAGACCGAGACCAGAATGCTGGCTTTTCTGTTGGCAGAAGTCAGGTGGGAGGGTGGGTCATGGATGTGAGGCCACAGTTTGCTTGTAGAACCTGAAGACCCCCGGCAACAACAAGGGGAGGAGAGCCACCCGCCCCCCAGAGAGAGGAGACGGGGAGGGGATCACTTAGGGGAGGGAGGAGATGGACCAGGGGGTCGCCCGGGGAGGGAGGGGCAGCGGTTGCTGGCGGAAGTCCCCCGAGTGGTTAGAAAGTGCCCCTGCCCGTGGCCGTGGGGGCATGAGGTGGCCCAAGGTGGCCAAGGACTGAAAAGCTGGTGCTATGGCCGCCTGGCCCCTGCTGTCCCGATGGGGGAGCACTTGTGTGCCGGCCCCTCCCCCCATTGTCCACACACCGTGTCCTTTAACCCTTCACACCAGCTGCTCGCATGTCCCCTGCGGTCTAGAAACGGCGCTGCACGCTCAGGGTGGCCCCGCCAGAGCTGGCCCCCGGGGCCCAGGCGTGGTGACACTAGAGAGTGTTGCCCGGCACCATCCGGCCGCCTGGCCGCAGGCACGCTTCAGTGTCCTTCCAAGTTGCTTTGTTTGGTTTTATTTTTTCACGCAGCTTTATGGAGCTACAACGCACATAGTGTGCAAATCACTCACTCAAATGTTCGACGTCTTTGGTATGTTATTCTTAGAGTGTTTGGTAAAATACGCGTAACGTAAAGCGGGCCATTTCTACCACTTTTGAGATGGAGTTCGGACGCGTGAAGTACGTTCACGACGCCGTGGGACCGCCGCCGTTAACCACAACTTCTTCCCACCGCGCTCTCCCCCTCCTCCCCGCCCCCACTCCCTGCCGCCCGTGAGCAGGACAGCGAGTGGTCTTGGTGGCTCTTCCACCAGGCGACGTGTTGGAGCGGGGGTCACGCTGCGTTCCTCCGTGAGGCTGAGGGATCGCCGTGGTGCGGTGGGCTGTATTCTGTCCCTTCACCCGTCGCCGGGCGCTTGTGCCAACGTGGGGACGCCGGTGTCTGAGCCCACGTTCGCTTCTCTGGGGCCGGGGCGTAGACCCAGGAGTGGGGGTGCTGGGTCGTACGGCAGCTGTCTGTTTGGCCTATTGAAGAGCCATCGGGCCATTCGTGGTGGCCGCGCGCCTGGCGTTCCTGGCAGCGGTGCGCGAGGGGTCCGCCCCCTCCACGTCCCCACGGCGCTTCTCTGGGGTGTGTGTGTCTGTCGCCGCCCTGCCGGCTACGAAGCGGTGTCTCAGTGTGGCCCGTAGGCACGTGTGCACACGTGCACAGAAGGGGCCCCGATGCCTGTTGGGGTTCTGTGGGCGGCTTAGAGCTTCTTACCACTTGCTGTTGGATTCCTGACGAGGCAGAGGGGCTGGGGGTGGCTCTCGGCAGGATGAGTCTTCCTCAGGGCTCTAGGGGCCAGGACAGAAGCCCCCCTCAGTTGCCCGCCTGTGACGTCCCGCACCGGGGTCCGGGTGTGGCGTGCCAGACGCCCAGGATGTCGCTTCAGGCCGTGTCCATACCCCTCAGGGACAGAGAGCCCTTCCCTGCTCCCAACAACCTGCGGGCCGCTGAACGGGGGTGACTGGGGACGCTGCCCCCCATCCCTCCCCGTGAGCTGGATGGGGTCGGCACCGGGCAGCATGGGAGGTGGGGACCGAGAGCAGAAGCAGGCTCTGCCCCGGGAGGGGGCGGGGTGCTGGGTCGGCTGCGGCCTCGACCAGAGACCTGCTGCGGGAGGCGGGGGCCGAGCTGGATCCCGGTGGCAGGCGATGGTGCCGCCACCCCCGGGACGGCCTCCCTCCCGGCTTGTGCCAGGCGGACTCGAGGCGCGAGGGCAGATGGAACAGCCTCCCTCGAAGGAGCGTGATGACTGCGTACGACAGCTTTGTGTGAACAGGGCTACTGAGTATCAGTCGGCAGCTTCCCGTAAACAGCCTGTTTGTGTCACAGGCCCCGTGAGTGTGGACCTGTGAATGGGTGTCGACAGGTCCCCGTAAACCCTATGGCTGCGTGTCAATGGACAGGTCCCTGAGAACGGCACGGCCGTTGCTGCCGTCAGGGGCAACATGCCGCCTCCTTGCTGACGGAGTTTTCCAGAACTTGGGGCTGCAACTCTTTCTTGTGGTTTAGTATTCCAGAAACACTGTCCGCTATTAAAGCTATCTTTATTTTCGTTTCTTCCCGGTGGGATTTGATTTGCCCTGCACAACTTCCAGGGCCGATCAAGGTAGGATTTCCAATCCAACGTGGAGCTGGCCACCAGCTTTCTCGCCGATGAGGGGTCCTGTCAGCGGGGTGCCCAACAAGTTCCTCGCGGTGAGTTGGTAGGGAAGTCACTGGCTACCCCTTATGTGTCTGCACGGGGTCTCAGGCCCTTGTGGTCCCGGGCTCCGCGGGTGTTTCTGTGGTTTCAGGGGCCGGGCCTCTTGCGGACGCGCGGTCCTGTGGACAGCCCGGGGCTGTGTCCGGATCTCACCACGCTCCACGCGGAAGGTGAGGCTCTCTCTGCTCCGTAACTTGTGCAAAACATCCCACAGCTACTGTCCTACGGCTTTTGCCGGACCGTATCCTGGGTCACCACATTGCAGGGCGGGTGGCTGTCAGAAGTAACTTACTAGAGGTGCTTCGCCCAAATTGACCCTTTCGGTCTATGTGGCCCTCCCGTGCAGAGGAGACCGTGAGGACCCCCGTCTCACGGGTGGGGAAGCGGGGCACAGAGGGGCACGGAGCTTGCCCCGGGGGCAAGGGGGCTCAGAACGTGGGCGGTAGGTCCCGGAATTCCTGCTCTGGAGGTCCGTCACCTCAGGTCTCCGGGACATGTCTGAGCATGTGGGAAGAGGGTGTCCCAGCGCGGCAGGGCTGAGGTGGCTTCCTCTGAAACCCGTCCTCCGCACGCGCCAACCGCGAGGGGAGGCACCGGCCAGGGTTCTGCCCCTGGCCATAGTCCTCCGTGTCCTCTATAGCCCTCGGGTGCCCCTGGGGTCAGCCTCGTCTTCACGCACCCCTGCGGGTTGCAGGTGATGACGTCTCAGCCAGAAGCTGGGATTGTGTGTGCTCTCCGCGGTCTGGGTAAGACGCGCCGACCCCGTTACGGAAGCGCCTGGGACCTGGGACCTGCCTGGGTGCCGCGCGGGGCCCTGCCCGGGAATGCCTGGCTCGGCAGGCTGGAGCTCGGCGGGTGTCCAGGCCCGGCCTCGGGCGGGCCCTGCCCCGGCCCTGCCAGGACCTCACTGGTGCTGAGGGGTGATGGGTGTGGGGACGGGGCGGTGCCTGAGGAGAGGACGGTGCGCCCCACCGGTTCTGGGACTTTCGAGGCTGTGGGAGGGGATGTGATGAGCTGCAGACCCCGGGGTGGAGTCCTGCCTCAGCACCGAGCGGGTGTCGGAGTCCTGCGTTTGCTCAGAACAGCCTGAGACGGGGAGCCTGTCGCTCTCGTGGAGCAGGGTACTCTTTGGTGGCAGGTCTCGATTTCACCGCAGGAGCGAGAGGATCTGGGACCTGTGCGCAGGGGAAATGGGGTTCACATGTGCTCTGCCATTATGGTGACGTTCCCGCCTTCCCCCTCCGCCTCCCGCCTCCTGACCTTCCCGCCTTCCCCTTCTTGCCTCCTGACCCTCCCACCTGGTGACCTTCCCGCCTTCCCCCTCCGCCTCCTGACCTTCCCGCCTGGTGACCTTCCCGCCTTCCCCCTCCCGCCTCATGACCAGGAATTCCCGCCTTCCTCCTCCACCTCCCGCTTTGTGACCTTCCCTCCTTCCCCCTCCCGCCTCCTGACCTTCCCGCCTGGTGACCTTCCCGCCTTCCTCCTCCACCTCCCACTTCGTGACCTTCCCTCCTTCCCCCTCCCGCCTCCTGACCTTCCCGCCTGGTGACCTTCCCGCCTTCCTCCTCCACCTCCCACTTCGTGACCTTCCCTCCTTCCCCCTCCCGCTTCATGACCTTCCCGCCTTCCCCTCCTTCTCTCGCCTGGTGACTTTCCACCTCGTGACCTTCCCGCCTTCCCCCTCTGCTTCCCGCCTCGTGATCTTCCCGCCTCCCCCGTCTGCTTCCCGCCTCCTGCCCCTGACGTTAAAATGAAGGAAAACTGGCAACAAATACAGTGGCTGTTCAGGTCCAGTGCATACTTAGAAAATATTATGTTGAACCTTTTTCAGGATTAAGAACTAAAAATGTTACAGGTTTAGTTGAAACCCTTTCTGCTAATTTTTTTAACTGAGTTTAAATACTGTATACTTGAAACAGAATTTGCTGTGTTATTAAAATATTGTGTTGAGGGGCGCCTGGGTGGCTCGGTTGGTTAAGCATCTGACTCTGGATCTCAGCTCAGGTCTTGACCTCAGGGTCGTGAATTTGAGCCCCTTGTTGGGCTCTGTGCTAGGTGTGGAGCCTACTGAAAAATTTTTTAAATAAAATAACAAAATATATTACTGTGTTGATACTATTAAAAACGTTTTTTATTGGGGCACCTGGGTGGCTCAGTTGGTTAAACGTCCGACTTCGGCTCAGGTCATGATCTCGCGGTCTGTGAGTTCAAGCCCCGCATTGGGCTCTGTGCTGACAGCTCAGAGCCTGGAGCCTGCTTCAGATTCTGTGTCTCCCTCTCTCTGACCCTCCCCTGTTCATGCTCTGTCTCTCCCTGTCTCAAAAATAAATAAAAAGATTAAAAAAAAAATTTTTTTTTAATTAAAAAAAACGTTTTTTATTATAAAGATGGGGCTTACTTGAAATGACGTAAGATGCGTGAAATTGAAGGCATTTGGTGAGCACGGGCCATGATGTGCTGCGGAACGATTTCGCGTGAGACAGTTAATTACACTCAGGCCCTGGACAGAAAGACCCCCAGCCCCCAAGCGTGAACTGTTCAAGCTCCAGGGAAAGGTGACTTCCTCCAACTGCTTTCGAGTCTGGTGGGATGACGAGTGCCAGTCTGCTGAGGAGTCGGCCTTATTAGCCTCTGCTGAGAACAGGGTACGGAAACAAACGGGCTCCTTATAAGAGCCGGGCGGTTCACTGGGTCCCTGAGACGCTCCAGTTAAAGGAGAGTGGGATGTTCTCTTCCGTGTTCACGTGCTGTGTTAAGTACACGGCTCTTCCCCCTTGGCTGTTGGTGCCCGGTCTCTCTGGCCCAGCCCCCGCCCCCGCCCCCGGTCTGCAGCCTGACTCGGAGAGGAAGAACTCTCGGTTCATTCTGCTTTTTCTCCTTTAGTTGAAAGATTTCCTGCTTAGTCAAACTGTTACTTGGCAACTCTGCTCAGTGCTGTTTTCCTGAGCCGAAAGGGGTAATTTGTCTCGTGATGATGGGGATCGGCAGGTTTCTGGTGACACCAGCTTGAGGCTGGGGGAGGCCGGCCCTTGGGCTCTCCCAGCTCACGAGGGGAGACACCTGAAGTCTCCAACCTGCAAAATGCCTGGATCTTGGGGGACATTGCAGTGACTGTCGGGAGAGCGCAGCCGGACGGTCTCCGGAGGGTCCCGGCAGGTCCCTGACCCCCAGCGGCCGGGACATGCCTTCGCTGCAGGGGCCGGCCCCTGGAGTCTGGTGGTCCCCAGCGCCTGCCATCCTGCAGAGGCCCCAGTTGCTCCCCGTGTTCGGGCACCCAGCAGGGTGCCAGGTAGGCCCTCGTCAGACAGGCTCTCGGGCGCCACCAGCTCAAGGTGTTGGCTGAGCTTCGGGGGTCTCGCCTGCTGCTCGTACTTTTGCCCTGAGGCACGCTGATTCCTCAGGAGTCCCTCGGGGCCCCGGGGTCACGCAGGAGGACCTCACGGAAAGATTGCTCTATGCCACTTCTGTCGGCGGCGGCACAGTCGGCGTGGGCAGCTGTGGGTGTCCGTTTGTAGGTACCGGGGCCTCTGGTCGTTGGGAGAACGTCTCAGATTCTCCGGGATCCTTAGCTGCAGTTTTGACTGTTAATAATTTCACGAGAAGCTCAGCAGTAGCGCGGAGCCCCAACCGCCCCTCCCTTGGTCGGCCCTGTTTACACGCACGGGCCGCTGGGGTTAGTGAGCCAGGCGCCTGGCCCTCCTGTGCGTCAAGCCCTGCCCCAGGTGCCTTCCTCCCTGGCCGGGAGCCAGCGCCCTGTCCTCCCATTTTGGAGAAGGGAGAGTGAGCTTCAGGGAGGTCGGCGGCCGCAGGGGCCACTCCCGGTGCAGGCGCCTAGACGTGAGTGTGGGCTGCCCGCGCTGGTCCCCCGACCTGTGAGCGGCGGGGCGTCACTGCTACGGCACACCCGCCGGGGGACCCTGCAAGCGCAGCCCCAGCCAGCGGTGGGCACGTACCCTGGCCGCCTGCCCGGGGTAACACAGCCCTCGGAGGGGGGCGGTGGTGCTCCCGCGCTCCCCAGGATCGGGCGCAGGCTGGGGCTCAGCCCATCCTGCTCTCCTCCCACGACTCCAGGCTGGCTGAGTCCCCGCCCCGGGCTCTGTTCTGAGGGAGCTGGGCCTCAGGCACCTCGTTTCTTCCCTGTGGCGGGCAAAGTGGGCAGAGGCCTGCAGGCCGCCTTGGCACACGGCCAGAACCAGGGGCCCCCTGTTGGTCTCCTCAGGAGGCCCTCGCGCTCCGGGGCCTGAGGCCTCGGTGGTGTGGCCTCTGCAGGCTGACGTGTCGCGGGGGCTCGCCCACGGCCCATTTGAACACCCGTGGTGAGACAGCGCCCAGCCTGGGGGGTTCCCACACCGAAGGCCCTGCAGGCGAGACCCGTGGGACCTGCTGCAGCCAGCAGAGGACCAGGCCAGAGCCCGGGAGACGCAGGCTCACGCCCACGAGATGGGGCGGTCCTGGCGTTTCCTCCGCCAGCCCGCGGTGTGGACGGCAGAGCCGCTCTGGGACCCCCAGGCGGGCGTCTGGCCAGGATGGCAGCGCCCGAGCTCGCTGCAGGGTCTGCGTGGCGGGTTCCCTCTGCACGTCCTGTGCCCGGCTGAAGCCCTCCCCCCCCCCCCCACTTCCTTCGAGTGCAGGTGCGGCAGGCGGTGACTTGTGTGGTGGGGGGCTGGCTGCTGGACCTGCGGGACCGCTACTCCTTCTTCCACAAGCTGATCCCGCTGTTGCTTAGCAACCTCGAGGACGACATCCCTGAGATCGCGTAAGTACGGAGCTCATGCTGGTGGCCGCCGCTCTGGGCGAGGCCTGGGCCGGCCGGGTGCGGGTCCCCGTGTTTCCGGGACCGTCAGGGGCCCCTCCGAAGTTGTCACTTACAGCAGCGGTGCTGTGTCTGCTGCGGAGTCCCTCCTGGAGGCCGCCTCGTCCCCTCCGTCCTGCTTGCTGTGGGATCGTGTGTCCCACGGGACGCGTCTGCGGCTTTTAAAGAG
The DNA here is from genome assembly GCF_027475565.1 of Acinonyx jubatus. Taxonomy (NCBI): domain Eukaryota; kingdom Metazoa; phylum Chordata; class Mammalia; order Carnivora; family Felidae; genus Acinonyx; species Acinonyx jubatus. The sequence goes on along the minus strand of NC_069398.1, from coordinate 35,726,680 downwards.
TCGAGAGTTCCCGGTGCTTCGGGCACGTGAAGGAGTCCATCTGGGTTTAGCACCGTGAGCAGAGCCGTCAGAAGCCCTCGGAGTTCCCAGCGCCCTCGGGGGCGGACGTGGCTCCGGCCTTCTGCATGCCCACCTGACGCGTATGTTGTCCCACAGGCTCGCAGCCGCCAGCCTCTGGGAGAAGGTGGGCCTGCAGTGGCAGAGGGAGAACGAAGACGACCTCAAAGATAAGCTGGACTTCGCCTCGCCCCCTCCAGCCCACCACCCCTCGCCAGGTGAGTGAGTGTGGGCCGCCCGGGCCCGCACGGTGGAGCGTGCCGGAGACCCGGCCCAGGACACCTCCCTGGGGCCTTCCCCTCTGGGCCCGCTGCGGGTGTTGGGGCTACATCAGGCCGCGAAGCCGTGGGCGGCGGCTGCTGGCCGTGGCAGGAATCGTGGAAGCAGGCGGTGCTGCCACTTTACAAGAGAACCTGTGAACTGCACCCGAAATGCAGTTACAGGGGCGGAGCAGGGCCCGGGCCAGGGGCGCGCTCAGAACAGAGGCGCCCCCACAGCCTCCCTGTGGTTCCCTGCCACACCGCGAGCACACACGTGTCGTCGTCAGCGTGTTCCGGGCACGCGAGCCAGGCCGGAGCCGTCCCTGCTCCCTGCCTCACGGACCCGCGTGCCGAGCAGCGCTTTCCGCCGGGACGCAGCATTTCCTGCTGCGGCCTGTCTGCAGTGTGTCTCCTTCAAACACAACGCTGGCGAGGGCCACGGTGGTAAAGATGCGCGGTCGGTCGGTAGCGGCCACGAGGAGCCCGCGGCGTGAGGGCCGCGCGGGCACAGGTGCTTGCGCTTTGTGCCTGCCACGACGGGAGCTGCCCCCCAGCCCCCCAGGCTCCCAGCCCCGTGACCCCTTCCGGAGTGTGCTCGGCTGGTACAGGGGAGATCACACAGGTCGTAGAAAGGGCCAACTTCAGCGGCTGGCGGGGTTTTTCTGCCTCAGTAAAGCTTGACAGCGCGGCGTCTTTTTTTTAAAGTGTGGACCTTCGACGTAAAGCTCACTGTGATTTTATTTTTAAACGTTTTTTTTTTAATTTTCTTTTTTTCAACGTTTATTTATTTTTTTGGGACAGAGAGAGACAGAGCATGAACGGGGGAGGGGCAGAGAGAGAGGGAGACACAGAATCGGAAACAGGCTCCAGGCTCTGAGCCATCAGCCCAGAGCCCGACGCGGGGCTCGAACTCACGGACCGCGAGATTGTGACCTGGCTGAAGCCGGACGCCCAACCAACTGCGCCACCCAGGCGCCCCTGTGATTTTATTTTTAAACGCGCCCTCATCGCCTGCGAACGAAGCCGAGCTCCGAAGGGGCCTTCCTGCCCCCCCGCTGCCTGGAGGCAGCATCTCGCCACTTGGCCCCGGCGGGAGACCACACTCCGCTTGCCGACGGGCCGTCCCGGCCGGCTTCTCACCGCGGACGGGAAATGACGACCGCCCTGGGACGTGAGGTCGGGACGCCTCCCTCCCCGGTCCTGGGCAAACCTGAGGTTCTCGGCCGACAGCTCCCCACGTGTCACATGGGTCTCCGCCCAGGAGTGGTCAGCCTGTCGCCGTGCCCCACCTCCCCCGGCTACCCGCGTGCACACGGGGCCGTCCTCCCGCTGCAGGGACATTTTGTCTGGTATGGGCGCAGTGCTGGGTCATCTCCCGGGTCACGCAGGGCTCAGGGGCACGCAGGCTGGTGGCTCTCAGGCTCTGAGACAGCCACCTTCCGGAGGCTTGTTTCAGTCCCACCGGAACGAGTTTGGAACAAATTCCAATCGTGGTTAGCGGTATGAGCACTAGATTTTGTTAGATTGTTAGCATTTTTCTCCTAAAATTACTTCTTTGTAATTAGACTTTCAAATCTAAGTTTTAAGATTTTTTTTTTTTTTTACACCATTTCATACATCAGATTTCACGAGCCACCCCAGGCCCTGCCACCTGCCTCCCCTCGACTCGTGACACGGCCGTGAGATCATTTCCGTTTGCACGTTCACCCTTCCCACAGAAGGCTCCCTAGGGTGGGGGCCTACCTTCCTGCCTCGGGGAGCATCTCCTTCTGTGGACATGCCTCAGTTTACCTACCGCTGGAGCCAGGATGTTTAGGTCATTTCTGGATTTGGGTGATTTCAATTAAGGCCTGTCTGAGCACCTGCGTCCGGGTCTCTGCATGAACTATGTTCTCTCTCGGTTAAGCCCCATTCTCTCTGTCTCTCTGTCTCTCGCTCTCTTTCTGTCTCTCAGTCTGTGTCTGTGTGTCTCTCTCTGTGTCTCTATCTTTCTGTGTCTGTCTCAGTCTCTCTCTGTCCCTGTTTCTCTGTGTCTCTGTCTCTCAGTCTTTGTGTTTCTCAGTCTCTGTCTCTGTGTCTCTCTCTTCTCTGTCTCTGTTTCTCTGTGTTTCTGTCTCTCAATCTCTCTGTGTCTCAGTCTCTGTCTCTGTCTCCGTGTCTTTCTCTATCTCTCTCAGTCTGTCTCTCTCTCTCTCTCTCTCTCTGTTTCTCTCAGTCTCTTTCTCTCTCTGTCTCTGTCTCCGTGTCTCTCTGTCTCTGGGTGTCTCTCTGTGTCTTCTCTCTCTCTGTCTCTGTTTCTTTGTCTCTCTGTCTCTCAGCTGCGTGTCTGCGTCCCACCTGCAGGGGGCAGGTCGCTGTTGGTCCTGGTCAGCACACGCCGTGGCATTGGGTCTGCTGTTCGGCCCGTGCTCATCCACGCGTCTTCTTGGGTCGAGTGCCCAGATCTGTTGTCCGGGTTAAATTGGGTTGTTTGTTGTCTTACTGTCGAGTTGTGAGGATTCCTCATGCGTTCTGGGCACGGGCCTCTGTCGGCTCTGTGTCCTGCGCCCCTTCTCTCTGGCCGGACTCCCTTTGGAGTCCCCAGCTTGCCCATGGCCGGCGGCCCTGGCGGGGCCTGCTCCGCTCACTCTGACTCGCAGAAGGAGACCCCCTCCTGCTCACGGGCCTCTCGCTGTCCCTGACACCGTGCTTCCGTGAGCGGGCGGACGGATTTGAGGAGGTGCACAGCTCACTGCCGGGGGACCTGCGTCCTGTCCCATCGGGGTTCGGGCCAGGTGCGCGTAGCATGGGCCGTGCTCGTCACCACACGGTTTGCCATTAGCTTGACCAACGCAAGTGTCCCGTTGCAGCACAGAAATAAATCTCCACTGTTCGAACCCAGCTACGTCCCGGAGTGAGCCGCTCGCTGAACCCAGAAGTGCAGAGGACGTGCCCATCCGTCGCGCCCTCGAACCGTGGGTTCCGGAGTCCCTTCTCCCGGAAACTTTCCTCCTGTGAACACTGCTGTCCCTGGTGCCGCTTGAGCGAAGAGGAAAGCATTTCCTCGTGACGGTGACCGGCTTGCCAGACCTCTTGACGCAAGAGAGAACAGAGTTGGTTTTTCCGCAGCTTAGCAATGAGTAGAGTTCCGTCTGAATAAACACCGTTGTAACGTGAGCGCTCTCACGGTGACGCCCTTCAGGGTTTTCGTGTTCTTTGTAGAGCTCAGACCTGCTCTGCTTGCCTGTTTCGTCCAGGTATCTGGAGAGGTGGCAGTGGTCAGGAAAGTCTCATTGTGTGGAGGAGAGATGGGCGGGCATGGGGGGCGGGGGCGGGTTTGCACCGTGTGCAACCAAGCGAGGGTCCGTGGCGCGCAGCACAGCCACTTGGAGCCTTGGGTTCTGGGGAGCAGGGGCTCCGGGACACGGGCGGGGTCCCACTGCTCAGAAGGCTGGGCGAACCTGGTTTTCTCCTTATCAGAGGTGAGGCGCCCAGGCCCAAAGCAGGGAGCGGCTGGTCCACGGGCAGGGAGTCAGGACCGGCACCCGCCTGAGCCAGGTTGGGGCTTAGGACACGGGTGTGTGTCCTTGGTGACCCTCCCCAGCCTTCCCGCTGACCGCCGCCCCCTGCACTTCTTGAGGAGGGACGGTCTCTGGTCGACTCTGAGCCGCGTCCACGGGAACCTCGTGCAGAAGCCCGAGTGTCACCCTGCCTGTTTGTGGTGCCTCATAAACCCACACGCGTTCAGGGCAGACCTGGCGGCACACTTAGATACGCGCTTTAAAAAGCCGCTGAGCTGTTTTTCTGCCCACAATTAAATTGCGCTTCGCCTGATGGTGCAAAAACTAAGCCGACATAACGTTCTGCGTGCTTCTGGCCCAGCTTAGTCAAGGCTTTGTGTCGACCCCTCCTTGAGTTAAAACTCCAGCACGGTGGGGGGCGCTCTGCCCATTTGCAGACCGCGCCCCTCCCTCCCCCAGGATGGGTCTTGGCTGCTGCGTCTGCACCAGGGGCATCACCCACAGACAGGCCTGGGAGCCCCCGGGCACCCACCCAGCCCGATGATGACCCAGCTGGGTCAGCTGGTGGGAAAAACGACCTCGGGATGAATCAAGGACACCTACAGGGAAGACAGAACACCTGCGCTTTGAGCCAGGATTTGAACTTTGACCTCAGACCCAGAAGTCACCACTCCCAGAGCCTGTCTGCCTCCCGTGCGCACAGACTTGACACCCCGCTGGCTCTGACCCTCCTTCGCAGCCCACCTTTACGGTGTCGCCCCCGGAGGCGACACGAGGTTGCCGTGTTACTCCTGAGCTTCAAGTTTGGTTTCTAGCGAGGTGAAGCAATTGTCTGTGGCCGTCGGTTAATTGTTTCAATTATGAAAACAAATTGGCTGTACGAGCGTCTGTCTGGCCTGCTTGCTGTAAGGTTGAGCAAGGCTGGTAACGGCGGCTGGTTGTGTGGGGCCGAGCCAGCACGCCGGCCGCCCTCTGTCCGCTTGAGCTGCCTCTGCATGCCCGGGACTTTGCAGGGACAAGATGAGAAGATAGCGGCTGAGCTGCAGTCTGGACTCTGGACATGAGTCGATCACTCAGGCCTCGGGGTGCTTCCCCGGATTCCAGGACAAACAGGAACACTGACCTCGCGTCGTTTCCTAAGTCAACAGTAATCGCGACGTGGGGAAAGAGAAGCCTCACACGGTGCCGGTGCGAAGGTGAAAAATGGTGCCGCTGCTTTGGAAAAGTTTGGGAGCGTCTTCAAGTGTTAAACACGCAGTTACCATGTGACCCCGCTGTCCCAACCCAGATGAACCTGCACTTCCCACGCGATCACGTGACCCCACCGTCCCAGCCCAGGAGAATGCTCGACAAGACACGGACACGTGTGTTCACAGCAGCATCGTTTATAACAGCCCCAAAGTGGGAGCACCCAGGGTCCACCAGCTGGTTCCCGTGTCCACAAGTCGTGTCTGCTGCCACCGTGGAGCAGCACCTGGCCACGAAGAGGAGTGTTTTGACGTGTGCTACAACATGAATGACTCAGAAACGTCGTGTTTAGTGAACGGGCTCGGTCACATGAGCCCTCTAGAAAAGGTTGGAAGGGTAGGCGGGGAAAGCTGACTCGGGGCAGGGGAGGGGCTGGCGGCCAGCAGCACGGGGCTCTGTGGACTGGGGTACCACTGGGGGTAGCCCCTCCGAGCACAGGGCCGCGAGTAGCTTCCAAGGCAGCTAGATCACAGCTCGGCAGCGCCGCGAAGCCCGCAAGGCGTGTCAGGGTTAGCAGGCTGTCAGTGGGTCCAGCGAGCATGTACTGGGGGCTCCCGCCCCACGGTCCAGAAGATGGTGGCTCGACGGCCTCTTGCCCCGCTCAGGGCTCGGTCTCCGGGGATGGCCCTCGCGTGATGGGACTCTGGAGCCGCGGCACACGAGGACGCAGGTGCCGGGGAGGCCCGGCACCCTGACGGCGGACTGCTGGAGGGGCTGTAGTTTGGGGTCAGGTCTGAGTTGAACATCTGGGACGTGGGCGCTCTGAGGGTAGAGCCAGGTCCGGGGCCGCCCCGGCCACAGGCTGCCACTCGCCCAGGCCCGTTTCTCCCTCACATCCTGTTTACTTCGTTTATATATTCTCCAGGAGGCCACACGGGGATGCACACACCCAGAGGGAGTGGGAGGGTTTACTTCCGCCAAAGTGATCGTTTTGGAGATAACAGCTATGGAAGCTTCTAGGTGCCAGCTGTTTGAATGTGCCTCACTGTATCCCTGTCTCTGTCTAAGCACAGCCTGGACCTGAGTGTAAGGAAAGGACACACCACCTGTGCCCCCAGACCCAGAGGCTCTGCCAGGATTAGAATGCCTGCACCCACAGGTGCTCGCAGAGCCACCGGAAGGGAGCCGCCCATGGCCCTGGGGCTGGAGAGCACACAGCACACCACGAAGACCTGCGTGTCCAGAGCGGCCCTGCATGTGCTGTGGGGAGAGCGTGTGTCCCAGAGCGCCGGGAACAGCCAGGCACAGAGGCGTGTGCCCTGGTTTCTGGGGCCAGGGGTAGCAGGTGCATTTCGTGTCCCTGGCCATCCCCCCGGGCCGCCTAGTTCATTCTCCCCAGCTACTCGATTGGCTGTTTCGTTTTGCAAATCGAGGACACCAAGGATCAGTCCGTAGATGACGGTGCTCTGTTCCATCTGCTGCTTGAGACCACAGCCTGGGTTCTCCTCGCGTCTTCCAGTGCAGCACTGAGCACGAGGACTGTACCGAGACGGGGTGTTCTCTGCCGTCCGGGACAGCAGCCGCCAGCTGTGGGCGGCTACTGAGCACTTGAAATGTTCTTCGGGGACCGAGAAACTGGATTTTAATTCATTTAAGCCTAACAAACTTCAAACAGCCATGTTGGTTAGCAGCTACCAGGCTGGAAATTGCAATTCTAGAGTCTGAAATGGGGTTCAGCCAACTCTTTCTGTGAAAGACCATACGGTCGGTAGATCAGGCTTGGGAGGCCACGTGTGTGCCACAGCTGGTCCACTTGCTGTGGTGATGTCACAGCGGCCCTAGACAATAGTAAATGAGCAGGCGCAGCCGCGTCCCCCGCTGCCACTCAATTTACAGAAGGAGGCAGCACGCCACATGTGGCTCCTGGACCCCTGGTCTGGAAGAGTATGGTCACTTTTGCTCCATTAACCAGCACAGGAAGGTAGGCTTCAGAACACAGATGTAGTGAGGCCCGTGTTTCTGCGAAAATGCCTCGTGGCCCCCTGTCACCTGCCACCCTGCTTCATGTCCCCTCATCTGACAGGCTTCCCACACTGGATGCATCATTAGGAAGAAAGGTATTTCTTGTTTGTTTGTTGTTGGCAAAATTACAGCAGGCTCACTTCAACAGCCAACAAGGAGTCGCGTGGAACTAATTTCCTAATACAGCACGAGCACAGAAAAGTAACCGGGAAGACCTGGAAATGGGGCCTCACAGCGCATACTGTTGCTTCTCCTAAAACACAGCCTTTGCACTTTGATCTCAGTTTCCTTTCTGCCTTTAGAGTTTTGAATTTTCGTGAAGTTTTCGTTTGAATTCCGGTTACCGTGCAGCGTAACGTTCTCAGGCGTACAGAGTAGTGATTCACACTGCACACACCACCTGCTGCCCATCACAGCTGCGTCCTTTTCCCCGTCGCCTGTTCCCCATCCCCATCCCCCCCCCCCCCCCCGCCCCCGTGACCAGCCGTGTGTTCTCTAGTTAGGAGTCTGTTTCGTAGTTTGCCTCTCTCTCTCTCTCTGCCTTTGTTCATTTTTTTGTTTTGTTTTCTTAAATTCCACATGAGTGAAGTCATCTGGTATTTGTCTTTTTCTGACCGACTCACCTTCTTAGCATAATACTCCCTAGATCTATCCGTGTGGTTGCAAAGGGCAAGATCTCGTTCTTTTTTTACGGCTGAATAATATCCCATTGCACAGATGCCACATCTTCTGTGTCTGTTCATCAGTCAGTGGACACTGGGGCTGCTTTACAGCTTGGCCGTTGTTGATTGCGCTGCTATAACGTGGGGGGCATGTGCCCCTTTGAATTAGTGTTCTTGTGCAATTACTGAATCGTTGAGTAAGTTCTATTTTTAATTTTTGAGGAAACTCCGTAGTGTTTTCCAGAGTGGCTGCCCCAGTTTGCATTCCCACCAACAATGCGTGAGAGTTCCCCTTTCTCTGTCCTCGCCAACACTGGCTGTTTCTTGTGTTGTTTATTTTAGCTGTTCTGTGAGGTGGTACCTCGTTGTAGTTTTGATGTGTAATTTCCCTGATGATCAGTGATGACGAGCACTTTCTCACGAGTCTGTTGGCATCTGGATGTCATCCTTGGAGAAGTGCCTGTTCATGTCTTCTGCCCCTTTTTTAATTGGATTGTTTGGTTTTTAGGTGTTCAGTTGTATATGGTTTTTTTTTATATGTTTTGGATATTAACCCTTTATCAGATATGTCATTTGCAAATATCTTCTCCCATTCCGTAGGCTGCCTTTTAGTTTTGTTGATTGTTTCCTTCACCATTTAGAAGCTTTTTATTTTGATATAGTCTCAGTAGTTTATTTATTTCCATGGACTCAGGAGACATATCTAGGAAAAAGTTGCTACGGACAGCCAATGTCAAAGAAGTTACTGCCTGTGTGCCTGTGTTCTACTGTAGGATTTTTAGGTCTTTAATCCATTTTGAGTTTATTTTTATGCATAGTGTAAGAAAGTGGTCCAGTTTCCCCAGCACCATTTGTTGAAGCATCTTTTTCACACTGGATATTTTCTTCTGCTTCGTCGAGGATTAATTGACCATATAATCGTGGGTTCATTTCTGGGTTCTCTCTTCCGTTCTATTGATCTGCGTGTCTGTTTTTGTGCCAATCCCATACTGCTGTGATCACTATAGCTTCGTAATACAGCTTGAGGTCCAGAATTGTGATGCCTCCAGCTTTGTTTTGGTTTTTCAAGATGGCTTTGGTTATTCGCGGTCTTTTGTGGTTCCATACAAATTTTAGGATTGTTTGTTCTAGCTTTGTGAAAAATACTGTTGGTATCTTGATAGGATTGCATTAACTGTGTAGATTGCTGGGGCCCCTGGCTGGCTCGGTCAGTGGAGTGTGCGACTCTTGATCTCGGGGTTGTGAGTTTGAACCCTATGTTGGGTCTCAAGAATACTTAACAAAATCTTCAATCTGTAGATTGGTTTGGGTAGTATGGACATTTCAACAATATTTGTTCTTTCACTCCATGAGCATGGAATGTCTTTGCATTTCTTTGTGTCCTTTTCAGTTTTTTCGTTAATGTTTTATAGTTTTCAGATACAGGTCTTTTTTTACCTTCTTGGTTAGGTTTATTCCTGGGTGTCTTAGTATTTTGGTGCAATTGTAAATGGGATTGTTTTCTTAATTTTTCTTTCTGCCGTTTCATTATTGGTGTATAGAAACGCAACACATTCCTATACATTGAGTTTGTATCCTGCAACTTAACTGAATTCGTGTATCAGTTCCAGCAGGGGTTTTTTTCGGTGGTGTCTTTCCAGTTTCCCATATATAGTATCATGTCATCTGCAAATAGTGAAAATTTTACTTCTTCTTTACTAATCTGGATACCTTTTATTCCTTTGTGTTGTCTGATTGCTGAGGCTAGAACTTCCGGTACCGTGTTGAACAACAGTGGTGAGGGTGGACGTCCTTGTCTAGGTCCTGACCTTAGGGAAAAGCTCTCGGTTTTTTTCACATGGAGTATGATGTTCCCTGGGGTTTTCATATATGGCCTTTATTATGTTGTGGTTTGTTCCTTCTATTTCCACTTTGTTGAGGGTTTTTATCACGAATGGATGTTGTACTTTGTCAAAAGTTTTTTCTGCATCTATTGAAATGATCATGTGGTTCTTATCTGTCCTTTTATTAATGGAATGTATCACATTGATTGATTTTTGAATATTGAACCATGCTTGCAGCCCGGGAATCCTTCCTACTTGATTGTGGTGAGTGAGTTTTTTAATGTACTGTTAGATTCGGTTTGCTAATATTCTGTTGAGGACTTTTGCACCTGTGTTCATGAGGGATACTGGCCTATAGTTCTCTTTTTTTTGTGGTATCACGGTGGTACTGGCTTCACAGAATGAATTTGGAAGTTTTCCTTCCCCTTCTACTTTCGGAATAGTTTGAGAACAGAGTTTAAAATTTTTAAGATCAGACTTCTAATCAGAATCTTTGAACGTGTTTTTGTGGAAATTAACAAAGTTACTCTAAGATCACATGGAAATACGGAGGACCTAGGGCAGCCAGAACGTTGACAACGGAGAGCAAAGTTGAAAGGCTAACGCTTCCTTTTCCAGAACAATCTGCAGAGTGAGAACACAGAACTCCAGACTGCATGGGGCCAACCCACAGGTGGGGGGGGCGGGGGGGGGGGGACAGGGCTGGGGTCACGTGTCCACAAGTAGACACCCACGCATGTGGACGGCTGATCTTTGACAGGTTCCGCGACAATTTGGCAGAGAAAGGATGGTCTTTCAGCATTGGTGCTGGAAGAATTGGATTTGCACATAATTGGATATGAATTTGGGTCCATTCCTCCTATGATTTTCAAAAATTAACCTGAATTGCATCCTGGACCTAAATGTAACACCTAAGCCTGTAAACCTCTGCGAGCGGGGCTGGGGCGTTCTCTCGCATGTCGTGGGGAAGCGTCGTGGGCAGAAGGGGAGCCGACGAAGTGGGCTTCACCAGAACGACGACCTATGCTCCGTGGAAGACATTGTTGACAGAGTGAAGCAACAGCCACAGACGGAAAAGATTTGCAAATTACAGATTGAAGGGCTGCATTCAGAATACAGAAACAACGCTCAGAACTTGATGATACAAGAACAAATTTTTTAGTGGGCAGATTTTGTAGAGCGCCTCATCACGGAAGATACAAACAACCTCGCGAGAAGCTGTGCCGCGTCCTTAGGAAGCAATGGGGAACCACAGCAGGCTCCACACACGCTCTAAGTGGCTGTCGTTGAGCACTGGCCCCCCACACGCCCAGGGGGCAGGATGCGAAGCGGCGCGGCCACTTTGGAAGGGGTGAGGCCACTGCCCGTTCGGTGGAGTATTGTCGCGGAAGCGGCCGCTGCGTCCACGCAACCTTCTTGGCCACAGCCAGCCCGGGAAGCAGCCCGAGGTCCCGGCAGGTGACGGACAGGCAGAGGGATGAAGGCACAGGGTCACACGGATGTGGGAAGGGGGCCAGGAGCTGGCGAAGCCGGTGTGAGCCGCACAGTCCCGCTTAGAGACGGCCCGTGTACAGCGACGGGAAGCAGAGTGGGGAGCCCGGGAGCACCACAGGGGTGCTGGAAGCTTTGGGGCGACGGGTAGCTGCATCCTGCTTGCAGCGCTGGTGCGGAGGTGTATCCGTGTGTCAGAACACATCGGGTTAGGCACGCGGTGCACTTGGTTGTGTGTCGGACCTCGGTCGCCATACAAAACTTTTAAGCCAAGTGAGGCCACGCGGCTCCATCTCCGTCCTCAGAGTCAGCCTGCGTTTTTAAGATCTCGAAATGAAATGGGACTTGCAGGCGCACCTCAAACAAGGGATGTGTGACGAATGACCTTACCTAGGAGTCGTGAGACGTGCTTTGTGAATTGCAGTTTGTGTTTTTCACCTGCAGACAACCGCCCCGGGTTGGGCTGTCGGGAGCTCGTCTTCAGAAACCTCTCCAAGATCCTTCCCGCCATCTGTCATGACGTCACGGACTGGGTGGCGGGGACCAGGGTGAAGGCCGCGCAGCTGCTGGCCGTGCTGCTGCTGCACGCCGAGGACCACGTCACGCAGCACCTGGAGGTCGTCCTGCGAACCCTGCGCCGGGCCTGTGCCGACGACGACAGGGCCGTGGTCCGCAGCGTGAGTTGCCTCTTCCGGTCACGGAAGCTGTGGCTCCGGGTTGTGGACTTCGCCCTGGTTAGGCCGCGGGTCTGTGGGTTTTACCAAACGGGAGGGCCAAGATAACGTTTGCGTCGCCTGAGGTCCCCTGGGGTCTCGGCAGCCGCGCCCTCGCTCACAGCCCCTGCACAACCCGTGTCTGGTTTCTGGTCGCGCGGAGGGGGGACACGTAGGGTCCCTCTTCAGCAGGCTGCAGCCTGCGGCTCCCCAGAGCTGCGCTCCCAGCACGTGCAGGCGACGGCTCTGGATGCATCGATCGCGCCAGCGAGCCGGGGACACCGCCCACGGGCTTGTTCCTGAGAGTCCAGCTTGGGCAGGAGGGCGCCTCCCTGGCCCTGATGGCCGTCACGCCCACGGGCTCTGCAGGGAAAGCCAGGCAGGGGTGCGGCCCGGCGTGTGACGGCTGGCGGTTAGCACCACCCCGTGTGCAGCCAGTCGAGCCTCGGGTTTGCTTCCCTTGTCCTGATTGGCCCACCTCGCCAAGTCACAGCCCACGTGGACCTCACTTGGGACGTATGTGGGCCTGCAACAGTGACCTGACAGTCTGGTGGTCGTCCCATTCTGTCACCAGGGGATACTGTGTAGATGGGATCGTGCAGTGTGCCCTTTAGAGGTCGGCTTTTTTCACTCCTCCCGATGCCCTAGGGCCCGCTGGCCTGACTGCCCAGTGGCACCCATGGCACGGTGGTGCCAGCGAGTGGCTGTTTGTTCGAAGCAAGCTTGGGTCACCGGCAGCAGCCAAGGGGTGTGGGACCTGGTGGGCACTAACTGTGGCACACACGCCAGGCACAGACCTCCCTGTCTGTGCCGGGCCTGGAGGCCTGCAGGGAGCCGCGGGAGGGCCGGGAGCAGCCCGCCAGCGGCTCTTCTCCTCGCACAGTGCATCCGATCTGCCGAGCTGGTCGGGGCGTTCGTCAGCCCGGAGGTGTTTCTGAAGCTGGTTCTGCCCGCGCTGAAGAAGTCGCCCTCCCCCTCGGGCCTCCTGATCCTTGCGTCCATCGTCAGAGGCTGCCCTAGGGAGGCCCTCCGGCCGCACCTGACGCTCGTCGCTACGGAGCTGGCCCGGCCCCACATCTGTCAAGGCTCTGAAAATGTAAGTTGTAGGAAGGGAGGCGGGTGGAGCGCGTCGTGAGGGGTGGACAGCGCCCCCTGCCGACACTGTCCACGCATCGCCGCGGACGGCTATTAGATCCGGTCCCGGAAGCAGTGCCGCGGCTGGTTATAACATCACGGCCGGGATGCATCCCCGCAGATGGTTATGACGTCAGGTTCCAGGACGCACCGCCATGGGGGGGTTACTGTGTCAGGTGCCAGGACGCACCGCCGCGGATGGTTTCTGCGTCAGTTCCCGGATGTACTGCCGCGGATGGTTATGATGTCAGGTTCCAGACGTAGTGCTGCGCATGGTTATGACGTCAGGGTCCGGATGTACTGCTACGGATGGTTGTTGCGTCAGCCCTTAGAACACACCGCCCAGATTATTACGTCGGGGCCGGACGCACCGCCGCGGATGGTTATCATGTGCGGATGGTTATGACCTTAGGGACGGGCGCACCGTCGCGGATGGTTATCAGACGACGTCCCAGCACGCACTGCCGCGGATGGTTCCTGCGTCAGGTCCCTGCGTCAGGTCCCGGATGCACTGCTGCGGATGGTTATGATGGCCGGACCGAGATGCAGCGCCTCAGGTGGTTATTGCGTTAAGTCCCAGCACAGACCGTCGCCGCTAGTTATTACGTCAGGTCTCGGGCGCACTGCCGCAGATGGTTATTATGTCAGGGGCCGGATGTACTGTCGCAGATGGTTGTTGCGTCAGGTCTCAGCACACACCATCGCAGATGATTATTACGTCAGGGCCGGAAGCACCTCTGTGGGTGGTTATGTGAGGTTCCGGCACGCACGCCGCGGATGGCTATGACGTCAGGTACGAACGCATCCCCGAGGATGGTTGTCAATTGAGGTCTCGGCACGCACCACCACGGGTGGTTATTGCATCAGGCGCCGTCACGCATCCCTATGGATGGTTATCAGATGAGGTACCGGACACACCGCCGCGGATGGTTATCAGATGAGGTCCCGGCATGCACTGCTGCGGATGGTTATGACGTCAGGGTCCAGCCGTCAGACGCTTCCGCCTGACAGTGGCAGCCAGGGTCTGGGGACTCTTGTGCCCACTGCCACGTTCCGCCCTGTCCAGTCCGTATACTGTTACGGTAAAACTAAACACGTTGTGGGGTACGTGGGTGGCTCGGTTGGTCGGGCGGCTGACTTCGGCCCAGGTCACGATCTCAAGGTTCGTGGGTTCAGGCCCCACGTCAGGCTCTGTGCTGACGGCTCGGAGCCTGGATCCTGCCATGGATTCTGCGTCTCCCTCTCTTTCCCGCCTCCCCCATTTGCACTCTTCCTCCTTTTCTCGAAAATAAACGTTTTTAAAAAGACATGTTGAAAGTGCACGCTGGCCTCCTCCCACCTGCCCAGCGGCCTCTGTGGGGGGGCAGCACGGAGCGGGACACGTCCACGCCGGGGACGGCCGCGGGGCCGGGCCCGTCCCTAGGAGCCGGGGCGTTGCTCGCGTCCCTGGATGTTTTACTAACGCGCTGGGAAGCGGTGACGGCGTCCGCCCCTTCTGCTCCCGACGCGGTCTGGGCGCTCGGGCCTAGCCGTGTGGAATGATTCGTAATCGTTTCCCGTTGAGAAAAAATGAGGACTTTGTGTGCGGCGGTGACAGGCTTCAGCCCTGTGTCCCCAGCCCTGGGTGCTGCCCTCCCTCTCCTCTGTGTGGACAAGGGCCTGCCCGCCGCTGGCCGGCCTGGGGACCCCGCTCGGGGCGCTCGGGGGGGTTGGGGCCCGGCCACGCCTTCCGCACCAGGGTGCTCTGCGCGGGCTCATCTGGTCCTCGCGGCCCTTTCCCCACCTCACTCCCAGGTGACAAGGTGGTCTGGGCTCGGACAAACATCCACGTGCAAGGCCGTCTAAACGGAGGGAGCGGGGCTGTGTCGGCCGGAGGTGGCCGTGAGCCGCTCCACCTGCTTTTGGTGCTTCTAGGACGATTCACCTCTTCCCAAACCTGGTTTTCACAGAGTCAGCGAATCGACGTGAATTGTGCACGTGTATGCAGGCGGGTCTGGAAACGGTTCTGACTCCTCTATAGATGTGTGAGCCAGAAGCTTTTCTCCCCCCAGAAAATTAAGTTTGAGAAGGAGCATAGATGTTTATTTTTCTGTTTCTCGTTAGCGTTTTATTTATCTGTTTTGAGAGCGAGAAAGAGGGCGTGCGTGAGCGAGGGGCGGAGAGAGGGTGCAGAGCCCAGTGCGGGGCTCGGGGTCACCGACCTCGAGACCGGAGCCGAAGTCGGACCCTCAACCGACCCAGCCCCCCAGGCGCCCCCGCACAGGTGTTCGAACACAGATCTTCCACGTTTTACGGCAGAGAAGATACGACCTTCACGCCTCAGTGTCGTTCACGGGAAAACCAGTCCCTTAACCCACGCGGATGGGATTAAGCGTCCAGCTTTTTCGAGGAGGCGTTTCTGCAATGATGTTTGTACACAGATGCCTCGCCGAGGAAGCGCCGTGGCGCCGAGTGTCCCTCTGGACGCGCTCCAGCCGCAGGGAGACCCAGCCACCTTCCTCCCCTTCGCTCGTGGACACAGCCCTGTCGCCCCCACCCCCAGGCGGGGAGGGTCTCGTGCTCCTATGGTGACCCAGGACACACGGCACGTGCTTCCCGCAGACGTCCCCAGGCGGCTGTTTCCAGAGAGCCAGCCGAGGGGTGGACACAATCGTGTCCGTCCAGCAGTGGGGCCTGGGGGGGGGGGTAGTTGGGGGACCCGCAGCAGGTGCGTGGTCTGGCTGGGCCCGGGCCCAGGGATCGGATCCTTCCGTTTGAAATGTTTGCTTTGTGACAGGAGCTCGAGGTGAGGAAATTGTCTGATGGTGTAAGGAGAAGTCAGCGGTCCCGCTGAACCAGCGGAGACCTGGGTGCGGGGGCGCCGGCACCGTTACCGAAACGTCAGCCCCGGGCACTTTCTCGCAGTAAAGTCGGCGGCCTCCGGTGACACCTTCAGGAGCAGAGGCTAAAGCATGACTTTGGGTGTCTGTGTGCGGCCTGCGCCCTTTCTGCCTCTGGGGGGCAGGTAGGTGGGGACCGTTCCCCGCCGACGGCGCCGCTGGGAACGTGACTCCTCACTGGCACGGGAGTCGCGGCCTTGGGACCACCCAGAATGGAACAGCTCGCGCCTCCAGAAGGGAGCTTCCTCCTCCCGGAATCGCTCCCGAAGCATCTGGTCCAGGTCACTTCAGAAGTTAGCTGAGGGCGGCCTGCGGGGCTCGGTCGGGTAGATGCCCAACTCTTGATTTCGGCTCAGGTTCAGAGGGTCGAGCCCCGAGTCAGGCTCTGCGCAACAGCACAGAACCTGCTTGGGATTCTCGCTCGCTCGCTCTCTCGCTCTCTCTGCCCCTCCCCTGTCTCGCACGCGCTGTCTCTCGCTGTCTCCCTTGGTAAATATTTACAACGAAAAAGAAATTCGCTGAACTCACGTGCTCAGAAACTCATTTACTCTCAGTCCAGGACCAGAGGAATTGGGCTGTAGGGCACGTGAGGATTTGAGCAAAGTCACCCGCCTGGCTTCTCGGGGTAGCTGGACACCCAGCCCTCAAGGCCTCGTCCTGTCCTGCTCCCGAGCCGCGTGCACAGACCACACTCCTCTGTGATCCCGTGTGAGTTCTGTTTAAACTTTGGTGGCTTACGTCACTTGTGCATGAGCCCCAGGGCCCCAGAAGGGACTCTGGACCCGCCCCCGCCAGCGGCACGGTGCGCACGCTTCCCGTGTTCTGTGCGCTGCTCCGTGACCACGACCCCGTCCTTCCTGCCCCTCGTGAAATGCGTGAAGCAGGCGTGTGGAGGGATGCACTAGAAGCACACGTGGACACTCGCTCCCGGCCCACAGATGAGGAGGCTGGGAGGCCAGGAGGGGAGCGGCTGGATGGACCAGCCGAGGCATCCCCTTGTCTCCCCGGCCACCAGGAAGCACTTCCCGAGCCACGGAATTTCTTTCTTTTTGTTAAAACGGTAGCGTGGGAAGACTCGGAAACACACAGCAGCAGAAGAGCAGAATGAACCCCGTGCGCCCCCACACAGCCTCAGCGGCCGTGGGCTCAGACTCTGCTGTGTGTCCACCTCTCTCCGCTGTTTCTCTTACCTTTGGGGGCAGGTTGGTGGGGGCTGGGTGTTTGCAAGCAGATCCGTTTCCCTTGTGAATTCTAGGGGATGTGTTGCTGACTCATGAGAACTTCTTTAAGCGTAACTCAGAGACCGTTGAGCGTTTCTTTCCGGGGCTGTGTTCAGTTTCCCCTGGAAAAGAACGCCATAAAGTTTTCCCGTCGAAGAATGCCCTCCTTATGGTCCGTGTGTTCTAATCTGCGACCAGAGTGTGCTGTGTCCTGTGGGTGGGTGCTGGGCAGGGGGAGACAGGAGCTGGAGGGGGCAGAAGGGGAGGGGGCTGGGACGGTAGGCTGGGGCTGGGGGGCAGAAGGGCAGCGGGGAGGGAGCTGGGGCTGGGGGTGCAGGGGGGCCCTGGGGGCGCGGCAGGGGGCAGGAGCACACAGGCTAGGGGAGAGCTGGCTCAGGTGCTCCCTGCTCTCCTGGCAGCACCTCTACGGGGAGCACCTGCTGCTGTGCGTGCGGACTCTGGTCTCCGTGTGCCGCGAAGACTGCAGACGGTGCAGCTTACAGCTCTTGGAGGTGCTGGTGACCATAGAGGCGCTCTGGGGTGCCACAGACCTCGGCGACAAGGTGAGGCTGCGCGGGGGACGGAGCTTATGCTGAGGAGGGTGCTCGGCCCTGAGCAGGTGGGACCACCATCCACAAATCCTGCCGTGGAACCGGAAGCCTCGGGCTTGCCTGGCTCGGCTGACCGGAAGCGTGGAAGGGCGTGTGGGACGAGTTGCTCGTGAGGCAGCCTCGGGGACGCAGGGAATTTCAGATTCCCTCCAACTGCCGCCTGTCGTTGTGTCTCAGGGGTCACAGCTGCAGACAGACAGACGGACACGTGTAACCTCGCCTCCCGTCTGTGGTAAACACGTAGGTGACTGACCGTCTAGAGAGAAAATAGCATCGTGTTTCCTGTTTAATCACAGGCCAGCTTTGCAGAACTATTTCTGTTCTCTCAGCTCTGGGTCTAGGCTTTAAATGCTCTACTGACGTCCAGTTCCCCTTGGGCTCCAGGGACCTTTTGGGGGGGGTGTCTTCCTCCTACAGCCATGCACAGATCTCTGGGGCTCACCTATGGAGGAGGCGTGCCGGGGAGGCTCACAGAGCCACAGTCCCCGTGTCCAGGAAGCCTCCCGCCCTCCCCTTCCTTTCTTGGGCATCTGAATTTTGTTTTCTTTCGTTTAAAGACAACCTTTCCACTTTTCCCAAGGGCACATACCTCAGCAGGCGGCTTGTCACCGTAAAGCCACACACACTAGCAAGAGCCAAATCCACGTGCCTGGGACCCACGGGAAGGAAACCGAGCAGCCGCCAGGTTGTAGGCACAGGCTGCTGGGAGGTGGCTGCCGGCCCATCTCCTGTCCCCTGGCCCGCTGTCACCTCTGTCATCACTGTCGCCACCGGGAGGCCTGGTCATAGGGTGGCCTCGGGCAAGCATGGTTTATGTCCCTCAGTTCAGTGCCCTGCAGCCCCCAGGTGCCCTTGTTCCTCACAGATCGAGCTCTCCCACCGCAGGGGGCCTGAGGACCCCAGGAGAAGCCTTGTGCAGCCTGGGGGCACGGCGGCTGAATCTCTCATAAGTGCAAGTCTGTTCTTTGTCGTCCAGATGGCGCCGACCCAGCGTGAACAGTAGCCGTCAGACGGGCCCCTGCAGTCCTATCCCCCGCGGGCGCTCCAGGGGCTCTGTCGTGTCGCGTGTCCTCCACAGTGGAGGTGGAGCGCTCGCGGTCGGCCGGGTCGTCCTAGCCCGTCGTGTGACAGAGTGCGCTCTGATGATGACGATTGGTCTCCCCTGGGCTTTTGAGCCTTAGGAGTGGGGTTTCCCCAGCCAGTGACTCGCATTTCCAGGTCCGGGAGACCATGGACGCGCTGGCCGCGGCACAGGACATGGACGGCCGCCAGGATCTGTACCGGGAGCACGCGGGCCCCCTCGTGGAGTGGCTCGCCGCGTCGCACCACGACTGGACCGTCCACTCAGCAGAGCTTCTGCAGTTCGTCGTGGTGGTCAACCACGCAGGTGAGCTCCCGAAACTGTAATGTGGCCCTTGAAAGTCTGCCCGGCAGCGGCACCTGGGTGGCTCGGGTCATGATCTCACGGTTTGTGAGTTCGAGCCCCACATCGGGCTCTGTGCTGACAGCTCAGAGCCTGGAGCTGCTTCGGCTTGTGTGTGTCTGTGTGTGTGTCTCTCTCTCTGCCCCTCCCCCCCGAAGTAAACAAAAACGTAAAGAAAAGAAAGTCTGCCAGGCATACGGTGTTTACGTTAAGCCTCGGAGGTGTGCTTATCGTGGCCTTGGGCGCAGTGTGTTCTTCGCACAGTCCACAGTGTCCCTGCAGAGCCTCACACGTGGCGTGGGCCTCTGCTGTCCAGTGTCTCCAGGCCTTTCCCCACCGGGCCGCGGGGTGGGTGAAAGAACGTTCCTTAGGCAGAGCTTATGCTCAGACCCGTGCCTTCTCCCTGCCTTGGGACATCCGTAGAGGTCTCACCGGACAGATTTCATTTTAAAAGATGAGTCTTAAAAAAAAAAAAAGATCTTAGACTCTGAACAGCAGCTCCCTCCCCAGCTTAGAAAACAGCCAGAGGCCGCGTCCCAAGGCTCCAGAACCGAAAACCTGTGCACCCTTGAGGCCGGCCAATCAGGAAGAGGGGACGCGGCCTTGGTGCGCTTTTCCAAGTGTTTTCTCAGAGTGTCGATGGCGTGTTTCTCCGTCCTGTGTCCGGAAGCGTCCTGCTTCACACGCGCTGTGCTCGGGCGGCGTTCATCGCCAGGTGCCCACACCCCACGCAGCGCTGTCCCACTGAGAGCACGCCGCTGCGCCCCCGGGTCTGTTCGGTGTCCGTATTCTTCCCGTAGGACGCTCCCGTTTACGTGTCTCGTTACGCCGTCAGCCGTGACAGACACCCTGCTGTCTGCAGGAGACTTTGTTTTTATAGAGCGCGTTCAACAGACTGGACTTGTTCAAAATGGCGTTTGGTGCCTGGATAGCAATGAGGGGACAGTGATGCACGTGAGCGGAAAGCATCTTTATCGGAGGGGCTGGAAGATGCTCCCTGAAACCCCTCTCTCCTCTTGATCGTGCGCTCTGTCTTCCGTGAAAATGCGGCCTTGGGAGATCGGGGTCTCTTCCCGGAAGATCGCTCCCTCCTCCTGCAGTGAGAGGTCCGGGGCTCCGTCTTCCGTGCGATCTCCAAGGAAAACAAACCCCAGAGGGTGTGAGCAGACCCGGTGCCCACCGGTGCTGGCAGTGTCCTGCCCCTGGGCCACGTCCTCCTTCTGCCTTTGTTTCTCTTTCTCCCCCAGACCCACACCTGCCCTCAGATTAATGCGCAGCCTTGCGTTTCCGTCTTGCAGCTTTGACGCCGAGTGTGAGACAATGCATCTGGGCCTTGCCGTGGGACGAGCAAGCGCGTTGTGAGCAGGGTGGTTGGGAGAGGGCCCGCCTGGAGGGGAGGGCGCTCCGTGACCCGGGTCCGTGCAACCCGAGAGCGTGTTTGCACCCCAGGGACTCTTTATTCCGATCACGACTCGATGCCCTTCCAGATACTAAGGCTCGTTGCCCGTGTGTGAGGCCCGCGGTCCCGGGGAAGCCGCGCAGGCGCCTGTCCAGCAGCAGCTCGGGAAGGGCGGTGGCTGCCGAGTGTAGGGGCAAATATTAAACGCTGTACGTGTTCTGAATAATTTATCTTGGTTGATCTTTAAAGTGTTGCTTGACCGCAACGTTTTTTTTTTAAGAATCTGAGAAAACATGAGGAAATAGAAAGTCACCGTATTGAACAATTAGCACGATTTGGGGGGTAAGCGTTTGCTTCTACAGGGACACCCTCGATCCAGAAAGGAGAGGAAGGCGGTGGACGGACCGTAACCGCCCCTGTGCCCACGGCCCCTCCCCGGCACCCGGCGCCGACCCGGCGGCGGGGTGGGGGCTGCGTCGTCCCGCGAGCAGGAGCCGTGGGAACCGTGAGCTGTGTGTTTTCCAGGCCCGGCGCTGGGAGAAGTCCTCCCCCACCTGGTGCCCGTCCTCAGGAGCTGCCTCCAGCCCGCCCGGGACCCGCAGATGCGCCTGCGGCTCTTCCCCTCCCTGTCGCGGGTGCTGCTGAGCGCAAAGCAGACGGTCGACTCCCAGGGGTAGGTGTGCCCGGCCTCCAGCCTCTGCGGGTGCTCTCAGGTGGGAGCTGCGGTCACCCCGGGCTCTGGCGCCGGCCGCGGGAGCGAGCACCCGCCCGGACAGACACCGAGTCCTCGTCGTTTCCACGTGGCCGTTAAAATTCCATCGAACGAAGAGGTTGTAGGGAACGTTAACTGTTAATGGTTTATACATTAGCTAGCCTCAGTTTTAAATGCCTTTGGTACCTTTGAAACCTAACAGAGAACGGGCTGAATCCCCTTAGTGGCTAAAGCGTGAGGAAAACCCTGTTGTCAGCAAGGACTTAGGGCAGTAAACCCGTGACGGGCCGGCGGCAGACCCTGGCTGGCCGGGCGCCGCGTGGGTGCACCTCGCCCCCAGGCCCCCAGCAGCTGGGTGGGCGGTAAGGCGTGTGGGGACCCTGTCCCCTCGGAAGGAGCGCGTCCTGCCATGTCACGAGTGTGCTGGGACCTTTCCCTGGGGCTCCTCCTCTCCCCGGGCTCTGCCGGCCCGTCCGCGGGCAGGGAATCCCGTCTGCTGCTCGTCTGCCCGAGCTTCCAGCCTACAAGGGCCATAAAGAGACGATGTTGGCCCGCAGGCCTCCCGTCAGGGGAGCTTCCCATGGATAAGCCGCAAGGGCGCGGGCCAGCTGGCGCCTCACAGCCTGTGCTCCCCCACGACCTCGCGAGGGGCCTCAACAAGCCCCCGGGCACGGGGAGCCCTGGGGATGCACTGCCAACCCTCTTCTGCCAGAACGTGTTCGCCGGCTGCCCGCGGGTCCCGACCTGAGGCCGAGGTGGCCGAACACGGGCGCTGATCGGCTGCCCTGGGTCCTCGGCCTCACGATGTCCTACTGAAGCGCCAAGTCGGGCTCCTCAGTTTGAGGAGGTGCTGTTTTGGGGACTCTGCATGGACGGGTTGCTCCCTCCACAGAGCGCCCCCAGCGTGGGCCCTTGGTGCCAGCCCCCACCTGTCCTGGGTTTGGTCATTGCTCTTGGTGGTCCCTGCACCCCCAATCCCGTGGCCTCTGCTCCCCGGGGCGTCTGTGGAGACGCGACAGACCTTGCTGGCCACCACCTGGGCGCTGCCCGTCTCCCACGGCAGAGCGGCAGCCTGGCCAGCACGCGGTCCTCGCTTTTCCAGCCACTTCACCTGACGCCTCAGAGGACAGGACCGTTGGGTCTTTCCACAGAGCTCCCTCGTAAATCATTTTGCGGGAAATAGCAGCCCTTTGTGTAAAAACTAAAGCACGTTAAAAACCTAATTGTGTGAGTGTGTGTGTGCGCGAGCGAGCATGTGTGTGCGTGTGTGTGCAAGTCCAGACCCAGATTTGCCGCGTACCTACATCTCTGGCTCTTGGATGCCCCCTGCTGGAAGCAAGCAGGTGGAGCCTTCCCCAGAAGGGACGGTCCCTGAGTGAGGGTCCAGGCAGCGGAGAGGGACAGAAGCAGAGGCCGGAGGGCAGGGTGCAGGGAGAGCCTCGGTGCCACGCGGCTCTGGCCCCGCCTTGGAGGCTACTACACCTTTTCGGTATTCCAGAACAGCTGGTATTTGAGACGTGAGCCACCTTTGAAATACACTTTGGAATAAGGTTCAGAAATAAGTTGATGAATCACTCGTTCAAGCAAACGTGTTTCGGTCTAATGGTGGCAGCGCAGTGGGATTCGTGAGGACGCTCAGGCCTTTCTCTGGGTGCCTCTCGACGGGGTGCTCAGAGTGTGGCTCCACAGCACGAGCCGCCCGGCACAGCGGGATGTGTGAGTTTACATCCAGACCAAGTGCCCAGACTGCTGGCAGGAACGTCCACGTCTCTGTGACCGTGGCGCTCGGGCCCTGGGTGCGGAGGGGAGCGTGCCCACGGGGGGGGGTGTCGGGTGTGCGTGCGTAGGGTGGCCACACGTGCAAATGACGTTGCTGGCCTGGTCGATGTGCCCGGTGACCTCACGTCTCCTATTTTAGAGCCCAGCAGAGATGAGTGGGGCCCCCACAGCCTGACCCCTGCAGGGGGGGGTGGGGTGCTCTGGAGGCTGCAGGCCCAGCAGAGGCCAGCAGGAGCTGGGAAGGCCGCTGGCTCTCCCCCAGGCACCCACTCCCCTGCAGGGAGGGCGCCCGCCCCAGGGAGGCAGCCGTCCTCCTATTCCGGCTCCCCTCTGCCCCGCGCGCTCCCCTTCACCTGCTATCTCGTGTCTCCACCCCAGGCACTTTCACCACTACCTCGACACTGTGACGAAGGACATCTTGGTCCCCAATCTGCAGTGGCACGCAGGGAAGACGGCTGCAGCCATCCGCACGGCAGCCGTGTCCTGCCTCTGGGCGCTCATCAGCAGTGAGGTCCTGTCGGACGAGCAGGTGGGGCTCCCAAGGACACCTGCCGGGGGGAGGCGGGGGACACACGTGTAGCCGCCAAACACTGCTTTCTGAAACCCACAGGGGAGGGAGCCTGGGGGCCGCGGGCGAGGGCAGGGTACCACCGGCCATCGTGACCCGTAGCATTTTGTTTTGATCAGCTGGGGCTGCCGTTAGGTGTATGTATTGAACGTGGCTCTTTACGGAGCAGAGAACGCAGAGAACATATGCACAGAACTCTACCTGAGCTTGGCCGATCTCGGGGTTTCTGCGCTACTGTTACTCCACCTGCACAACGGGATCAGGGAAACGGGGGGCAAGAGGCAGCTGTCCGAAGGCCTTGCTGTTGCTCTGCGCTCGGCCCCAGGTCTGCAGGCATCCGGCCAGGTGTTCATCTAGTGTGTGAGCTCCACCTCCTGGTCCACTGAACCGCCATGAGTTTTTTTTAAGTAGGTTTTGTTTTATTGATTTATTTAAACTTAAATCCAAGTTAGTTAACACGTAGCGTAATAGTAATTTCAGGAATAGAACTTAGCGATTTATCACTTACGTATCGCACCCGGTGTTCGTCCCAACGAGTGCCCTCCTTAACGTCCCCTCGCCCATTTAGCCCATCCCCCCACCCAACACCCCGCCAGCAACCCTCAGTTTGTTCTCTGTATTTAAGAGTCTCTTACAGTTTGCCTCCCTCTCTGTTTTTATCTTATTTTTCCTTCCCTTCTTCTATGTTCATTTGTTTTTTAAATTCCACACGAGTGAAATCGTGTGATACTTGTCTTTCTCTGACTGCCTTATTTCGCTTAGCATGATACGTCTGGTTCCATCCACGTTGTTGCAAATGTGAACCACCATGATTTGAGTTAAAACGTCCCCCAAATTGTATGGACACAACATGCAGCCACGCTAGCAAGGAGCAGGCTGTAGGCTTGTCTCCACGGCTTTGTGAGTGATGAGCTTGTCCACTGACCAAGTTAAACAAAACTGTTCAACTGTTCATCTAGGTTTTATTTATTTTTTAGTGTTTATTTTTGAGAGAGAGAGACAGAATGCGAGCAGGGGAGGGGCAGAGAGAGAGGGAGACACAGCATCAGAAGCAGGCTCCAGGCTCTGAGCTGTCAGCACAGAGCCCGACATGGGGCTTGAACTTGAAAACCACGAGATCGTGACACGAACTGAAGTCGAAGTCAGACGCTTAACCGACTGAGCCCCCCAGACGCCCTAAGTCATCTAGATTTTAAAATCAAGGTTTGAGTTCTCATATAAAAATTTTAAAAACATTCCAGACTCCTTTATATCTGTACGAGAGCCAAGCTCCTTCCATCATGGGCAGCGTGTGCACAGTGAGGGACCAGCGCTGTCACCTCCAGGACAGAGCCGATCAGGACCCTCCTCTGTCTTCCGATTACAGATCCGGAAAGTTCAGGAGACGCTGATGCCGCAGATTCTAACCTCCCTGGAAGAAGATTCCCAGATGACTCGATTAATTTCGTGCCAAATCATCAACACATTTCTAAAGACCTCCGGTGGTGTGGCTGATGCCGATAAGCTCATCAAGGTTTATCCTGGTACGATGCTTTTCTTTCCCAAACTGTGCGGGTCTGTTTCTTCTAGAGGGAGATGGAAGCTGGTACTTGGACTTCCGGTCGCCCTGGTGCCAGGAGTCCAGACGCAGCCGTCACTGAAGAGAGAGCGAGGCAGGCAGCCCGTGCCCAGGCAGTGGGACCCCCACCCCAGAGCAGGCGCTGCGGCCAGGCCAGGGTGCGAGGACGGGCGCGGCAAGAGCTTCTGCGGCGGCCGTGCCTTCCGTCCCGCGTCTCCGCCTCTCTGGAGCCCCAGCACCGGGCGAGTCCCAGATCAGAAGCAGAGGAACAACCCCCACCCCGGCCCTGAGCAGAGTAGCAGACGCAGAGGATTCCTAAGAACACAGAGAAAACCGCGTTGAGGAGGAGAACAAGGATCCCAACGCTGCAGGGATAGATGTTCTAGAGCCCAGCTCAGAGCTCAGACAAAAACACAAACGGGACGAAGCTGCAGATAAGGAGCCCGGCAGACGCTCTAGGCTTGTGCACGCCAACTGGAGGGAGGGTCCTGTGGAGGAGGAAGAGGAGGAGGAAGAGGTAGAGGAGGTGGAGGAGGAGGAGGAGGGGACGGTCAGCCTCAGGTGGGGCGTGCAGCGTCTGTGGGCGCACCTGTGGCTGGTCTCCACGGCCCGTCATAGCCGCACTGGGCTGTCCTCTGTGCCGCAGCATTTAGCTGATGTAGTGATGCCTAAAAGGTGGTTTTCAGGAGTCCCAGAAATGAAAAGTCCCTGAAGTTCAGAGCTGGAGCCACTGGGTGCACAAGACGGAGCGTGGTGGGGACAGGATTCGTGAGCGGAGTCCACTCGGGACGCCGTGAGAGGAAGACACGCGTCTGCGGGGAGAGGGGCTCCAGCGCTCCCAGCTCCGGGGGGAGGGATGGATGGCTGATACCGGCAGAGGTGGGGACTCAGAATATTCCGGAACTGCAGGTGGTGCATCTTGATGCTGAGCAGGAAGCCGCCTGCTGAAATCAGAGTTGAAGTCCCCTTTCTCACGCGTTCTTGCAAGTTTCTTTTCACTTTTTGTGTTTACTTTTGTGACAACAAACACCGTATTCCTCCCGGCGACCCTTACAGTTCTGTTTGCGCCAAGTCAGTTGGTGACTGTCAGAGTCCGTTGGGATTTTGCTCACGTCTAAAAAGAGCCAGCGAAAAGATTGCACATATCTGGGCTTTGGGGGTTGTTTTCATGCAAAAGGATTTCCTCGCGGGCTCCTTTCTCGGGACCAGTTCAGGGCCCTGGGTGGCGATGTGTTTGCAGAGGGCAGGACGCCCCGAGGTCTGTCGTACGGAGGATGCATGTGCACCCAGCACGGGCCCCAAGAGAGCCACCCTTTGTTCCAAGCCCACAGTTGCACGTGACGGCTGACCCCAATCACAAAAGTGAATTTCCAGGCCGCTTCTTAAAACTCGGGAATTACCGTCAGAGGAAAACACGCCATGCCAGAGTCGGCCTGAGCCGGAGGGAGTGAGGACATGGGAGGAGTCCCTGTGGGACTCGGGTGGTGGTGTGCCCACCAGGCCGCCGTCCCAGGACTGGGTGAGGCCCAGACCCTTAGGAAAACCCTTCTGCCATGAGCTAGTGCCCGGCAGGAGGCCACAGTGCCATGAGCCCACAGCCCTGCCTGCTCACTTCCGGGGGCCGGACCTCCCACCACCTGGGGCTGCAGCCCTGCTCCCTACCCCCGGCTACCTCTTGCCCTGCTCACGGAGTGCCCGAGCGACTGCTGAATCTCCAGAGACACCCGGCCACAGGGCCAGGGATTTCTCACAGTTTGGGGGAGAAAAGTATACATTTGATAAAAACCTCACCGGTGAATGGTGAGTTTCTGCTAACTGGAGAGGTGGTTCCTGTTTTCAGCAGCCGAGTGGTCTGGCTCAGAGCTCAGCAGAAACAACACTGATACAGGTGGTGGTGATCATGTCACTGGGGCCCGAGCTCTGTCCCTAGAGCCCAGTTGGGAGGGCGGTGTGCACATCCAGGGGACGGGCAGCCAGGGTGTGATGCCCATGGTGACAGACGGAGCATCTTGGAACCACAGAGAGCCCGGGGCACCTGGCAGGTGAGACAGGGAGAGCAACTCAGGCCTGCCCACCCCTCCTCCCACCCGGCCCAGAGTCCACCCTGTGGCCAGTGCGGTCAAGGGGTCCGGCACACTGGGAGCCGCCCCCAGCCCCTGGCACGCGAGCACCAGTCTCCCCACAGGATGGGTTTACCATGGCCCGAGGGCGAGTGCCCCAGGGGTAGGGTCAGGTCCCCACTCTGGAAGCTCCAGTGCTCCGTCTGTGCCAGCCTCTGTCTCACTGTCCCATCCGGCCCTCCCTCCAGAGCTCCTGAAGCGTCTGGACGACGTCTCCCATGAAGTGAGGCTCGCGGCCACCTCCGCCTTGGTCACGTGGCTGGCGTGTGTCAGAAGCGACGACGATGTGAAGTCCTGCTACCAGAGCCACATTCAGTTCCTGTACAGAGAGCTCCTCGTGTACCTCGATGACCCGGACAGCACTGTCCAGGATGCGGTTTTAGGTAGGAGTCTCCACCACGCGTGCTGCATTGTGAAGGCTGTCCCCAGAGCGTAGACGTGGCTCCTCACAGCCGAGTCATGGGCTGGCCACATAAGGGCGGGGGGCAGGGCCACGGCCTCAGGGCCTCTGTGGACTGGCCTCCTGGGTGGGTTACAGCCTTCGAAACTTACCGCGGTAGAAGTTACAGTGGAGAAAAATCTTAGGTGTCTATTAATTTGTTTAGAATGACTATAAATCCATCATATATTAACGTAATTAATGTGTGGTTTTGAAACGTAGGTTTTTTCTTTTCTTCTTTTTAAAACTTTTTTAGTGTCTATTTCTTTAGCGTCTTTCTTTGAGAAAGAGAGCTGGCACGGGGGAGGGTGTAGAGAGAGAGGGAGACCCCGAATCCAAAGCAGGTTCCAGGTTCTGAGTTGTCAGCACAGAGCCCAACGCAGGGCTTGAACCCACGAACCGTGAGAACATGACCTGAGCCGAAGTCGGAAGCCGAACCGACAGAGCCCCAGGTGCCCCTGGAAGATGTATTTTCTAAAAACAATAACACGCAGACAGAGGAGCGTCGCTTTACCTTTCCGCGCATCTCGGTAGAAGCAGCTGGGCGTTTGCGGCTTCCACGTTCTTGGCCGTGGTGCGTGTTGTCCAGGGAAGCGTGTGAAGGAACCTGGCCCCGGACAGGTACGCTGTCGGAGGCAGGGGTACCCGTTGTGTGTAACCACAGAGATGCCTTCATACCGCCCCGACCTGCCCAGGCGGTCGTTCCAGGGTCCTGCAGGGTTGACTCCGGCTATGTTCTCGCCTGTTGGTTGGTCCTGCACGTTGCCATTTTGTCAGGCCGTGTCCAGAAGTCACGTTTGTTGACATCGAGCTCAGAAAAGTCTCGGGAAGAAAAGTTGCAGGAAGCCATTCAGCTGACGGTGTTGGAAACAAGTTACCGTGATTGTGGTTTCCGCTTGAAAGCTTAAATCTTCTCATTGGCCACAAGTACTGTCACTCTGTTCGTTTTTGAGACGGTGTCCTGCCTGGTACCCAAGTGCGAGGAACCTGAGTCTTCGTGCTGTCGTGGAAGCGGCGTCCTGGGGGCCCAGGCACACCCTGCCGTGCCCCCGCCCCACCACACAGGACACTCCGACGGCAGATGCCGCAGAGCAGGGACATCGGGTGTCGTCCCCAGAGCAGCACGAACGGTGTTGTGCCAAGAAGTAGATTTGAATGGAATTCCCAGCGATACTCCAATAACCCAAAGGAAGTCAAGAAAGGAGGCCAGGAAGAACACAGAGACAGGGCCAACCGGAGACAGAGAGACCGGGTGCAGCCTCTGCTGCAGTCTCGTTGAACGTTAACAAGCTGGACGTTCCAGGTGAAACGCAGACAGTGTCAAGTCAGTGAGATGATCACGACTCAGCTGGGCTGCCTGAGAACTGATCTAACGGAAGAATCTTGACTGCTTTATCGAGGACATTCTTGAGGGAACTTGGCAGCAGAAGGTTCACTGACCCTACAGCTGCCCGCCCTGCTTTGTGTCGCGCAGCGAGTGGGCGGCCTTGTCCGGGGGAGTCCCGGACACAGTTTTGACTCCCAGACCCCTGAGGGCCGTCCCCAGCGGGTGTGGGCGACAGCTGGGCAGTGTCGGGCAGGTGCTGGCAGTGTCGGGCTGGCTCCGCGGCCGTTCCCAGTGCGTGAGCTGGGTCCGGCCGCTTGGCCGGGTCCTCGCAGACCCCACCTCGCTCTCCTCTCTGCCCCCCCACGCCCACCGCCCCCGCCGGCGAGAGAGAGAACAGCTGTGTCCATCTTCCCTGGCCTGTAGCCTGGTTGCTGCGGAGGCCAGGGGTCCAGGACCCAGGGGACCAGCGTGTACCCTGTGCGTGTCCTCTGCCTGCCAGAGCTGGCGGGACTCGAAGTGGCAGAGACGTTGGGGCAGGCCGACCACTCTGCTCCTCTGCTCCTGCACCCTGACCTCGGCGTGCACCCTAACCTGGGTGCTCATGCCACGCCAGCTCTTAGCACATCCCGCCCTTGCTGTCCCGGCGGCCAGCCGGCCGTGTTTAGAGTCCTGAGCTCCAAACACCCCAATTGCTCTGCTCCAGCAGACCAGGCACGTCTCCTGGAAGACTGGCCTTCCCCCCTGCCGGCCTCCCCTCCGAAGGACTGGCCTTCCCCCCTGCCAGCCTCCCCTCTGGAGGACTGGCTCCCCCTGCTGGCCTCCCCTCCGGACGACTGGTCTTCCCCGCTGCCGGCCTCCCCTCCGGAGGACTGGCTCCCCCTGCCGGCCTCCCCTCAGCACCTCACGCCTGGGGACCTCTTGACCGATGACGGTGCTTCTGTCCCACTGACAAGGCGAAGTTCCTCCATGTCCACTCCCACGGCTGGTCCCGCGTGTCCCCTAACCCCGCCCTCCCCCCAAGAGCCATTCTTGTCCTGATGCCCGAGCCTCCTGCTCGGGACTCTTCTGCAGCTGCATAAACTCGACGGGACCACTGGTCACCACCCCCACGGCTCCTGGGTTGCCTTGCGTCCCTCTGGCCGCTGCTTCTTTCTGCACATGGCATCTTGGTGACCTTGTCTCCTCTCCTGGCTTCAGATGCTACCCATGTGCCGGGGTCCCCCAAACCGAAGTCCAGGCCAGACGTCTGCCCCAGAATCTAGACACGCACATACCCAGGTGCTCAGAGGACACGAGCGTCTGCCGGGCACAACAGCTGTAACGTTCAGGCCACCCCCGGGGCCACTGCCCCCGCTTGGCCACCCTGCTCCCCCACCACGTCCCCATTACCACCAGCAACGTTCCGTCCTCCTCGTGATTGACAGCAGAAACCTCGGAGCCAAGTCCAATGACCTCCTAAGTCGCCTTGTCTCTGTCCACCCCTGCCTGCATCTGCCAGGGCACTCCTGCAAGATGGCTTAGATGACTCCAGTGCTCGGCCCACGGCACCTGCCACCTCCCCTCCCACCCAGAGTCCAGCCCCCACCAACCCCCCACCGTGCCCATTGTAGTGGTGACCAGGAACACTGTGCTTTCTTCCTCCTTCTGACTCTTGTGTGCTACTCCCAGCCTTCCTCTTCCTTCTGACTCGCGTGTGCTTGTCCCTGCTCCTTCTGACTCGTGTGTGCTTGTCCCTGCTCCTTCTGACTCGTGTGTGCTTGTCCCTCCTCCTTCTGACTCACATGCTGCTCACGCCTTTCATCCTCCTTCTGACTCTCATGTACCGCTTTCTCCTCCTTCTGACTCTCGTGTGCTGCTCCCAGCTTTCCCTCCTCCTTCTGACTCTCACGTACCGCTTTCTCCTCCTTCTGACTCTCGTGTGCTGCTCCCAGCTTTCCCTCCTCCTTCTGACTCTCACGTACCGCTTTCTCCTCCTTCTGACTCTCGTGTGCTGCTCCCAGCTTTCCCTCCTCCTTCTGACTCTCATGTACCGCTTTCTCCTCCTTCTGACTCTCGCGTGCTGCTCCCAGCTTTCCCTCCTCCTTCTGACTCTCATGTACTGCTCCCGGCTTCCTTCCTCCTTCTGACACTCACATGCTGCTCCTGGCTTTCCCTCCTCCTTCTGACTCTCGTGTGCTGCTCCTGGCTTCCTTCCTCCTTCTGACACTCGCATGCTGTTCTGAGCCTTCCTCCTCCTTCTGACTCTTACAAGCTGTTCTGAGCCTTCCTCCTCCTCCTGACTCTCGTGTGCTGGTCCCTCCTCCTTCTGACTCTTGCGTGCTAGTGCCCCCTCCTTCTGACTCTCATGTGCTCCCAGCTTTGCCTCTTCCTTCTGAGTCTCGCGTGCTGCTCCTGGCTTCCTTCCTCCTTCTGACTCTCATGTGCTGCTCCCGGCTTCCTTCCTCCTTCTGACACTCGCATGCTGCTCCTGGCTTTCCCTCCTCCTTCTGACTCTCGTGTGCTGCTCCCGGCTTTCCCTCCTCCTTCTGACTCTCATATGTTGCTCCCAGCTTTCCCTCCTCCTCCTGACTCTCGTGTGCTGCTCCCAAGTTTCCCTCCTCCTTCTGACTCATGTGCTGCTCCCAGCCTTCCCTCCTCCTTCTGACTCTCGCAAGCTGTTCTGAGCCTTCCTCCTCCTCCTGACTCTTGTGTGCTGGTCCCTCCTCCTTCGGACTGTTGCACGCTGGCCCCCCCTCCTTCTGATTCTTCATGTGCTCCCAGCTTTGCCTCTTCCTTCTGACTCTCACGTGCTGCTCCCGGCTTCCCTCCTCTTTCTGACTCTCAGAGGCTGCTCTCAGACTACAGTGCGAAGGGTCCCTGGACACACATTTGTTGCCTGCCATATCCACGGAGCCCAGCACACAGCGGGGCTGCAGGAGGTGTTTGTTGAATGAATCCGCATCAGTCAGTGTGATGACAGGGTTGACCATCTCTCTGGGCCAGTTTATCTACTAACGTAAGAGCTGTTTCTAAGGCCAAAATGACACACATAAATCACCCTTGGGGATTTTGGAGGACTTTTGTGGTCCACCAACAACTCCAAGATTTTTTTTTTTTTAAGTGTATTTATTTTGAGACAGAGAGTGCAAGCTCGGGAGGACTAGAGAGAGAGATAACCTCAGGCAGGCCCTGCCCGCCAGCACAGAGCCCGACACGGGGCTCGAACCTACTACGCCGTGAGACCGTAACCTGGGCCGAAATCAAGATCCAGACGCTCAACCGACTGAGCCACCCAGGCTCCCCTCCAAGATTATTTTTAAGTTCTGTTTGTCTACACTGGGACCATTGTATGCTGACCCAGCAACATCCGATGGATTTAAATGCTGTAATGACTTTCTATTTAAAACTTTGTTTTTTTTAGAGTGGTTTTAGGGTCACAGCTAAACTGAGAGGAAGGTACAGAATTCTCCCACTTACCAGCTGCCCCCCACACGCATCACCCTCCCCACTGGCGGTGCACCTGTCCCTCACGGCTGTTGACCCACACTGACAGGCCAGCACCACCCAGAGACCAGGTTCCTTGAGGCTCTCTCTAGGTGGCCGCGCACGGACGTGTGACCCGGGCCCACCATTCCAGAGCCACACAGAATAGTCCCAGTGCCGTGTGTGCTCTGCCTGAAGCCTCCCACCCCGACAGCCACTGGTCTGTTACCGTCTCCATAGTTGGGCCTTTTCCAGAGTGTCACAGAGTCAGAGTGCTCCAGTGTGAAGCCTTCCCAGACCGGCTCGTTCACTTGCTAACGCGTTTACGGTGCTTCCGCGTCTTTTCGTGGCTTCACAGCTCACTTCTTCTCAGCACTGAATAACCCACTGTCTAGACGGACCCCCGTTATTCACCCGTCCGGCTGCTGAAGGACAGTTATGGACAAAGCTGCTGTAAACATACGTGTGCACATAAGGCCTCAGCTCCTTCGGGTAGATAGCAAGTGGCACGATTGCGGGGTCGCGTGGTGAGAACGTACTAGTCCTGTCACGAGTCTCGCCAGCCTGTCTTGCAAGGCGGCTGCCCCGTCCCGCGTTGCCGCCGGCAGGGCCTGGGGTTCCTGCTGCTCCGCGTCCTCGCCAGCGTCCGCCGTGACGTGTTGTGGGCCGTGGCCCTTGCGACAGGCGCGTGGTGGCGTCCCCTTGCTGTTTTGTTCCACGTTTCCCGGAGGACACGCAACGTGGAGCCTCGTGTCCGGTGCCTGTCTGCGCTCCGTGTCTTTCCCCTGCTGGGGTGTCGTTAGGTCTTCGGCTCGTTTCTTGCTTGGATTGTTCTCACGTTGGTGAGCGTTTGGAGTTCTTCGTGCATCTGGATAACAGTCCTTTATCAGATGTGCCTTCTGTGAACTGTCTCCCGGCCCGAGGCTTTGCCTTCTCAGTCTCTCGACGCTGCCTTTTGTGGAGCACGAGTGTTGAAGGTAATGACGTCCAGCCCATCAGTTACTTCTTCCGTGGGTCTTACCTTCGGTGTTGTGTCCACAAGTCATCGCCACACCCAGGGTCCCCTAGGTTCTCTTCTGCGTTCTCTTCCAGGAGTCCTGTACTTTTTCATTCTTTGCCCAGTTTCACGTTTAGGTCTGTGATCTGTCTTGAGTTAGCTTTTGTGAAGGACGTAAAGTCTGTGTCTAGATTCTTTTTTCCCCCGGCACGTGGACGCCCACTCGTCCCGGTTCCGTTTCTTGGAATGGAGCCTCTGTGCCCTGTTGGGTGACCAGGTCTGCGTCTGGGTCTCTGTCCTGGCCCATCAATCTATCTGTTCCTTCAACAGGACCACACTGTCTTCGCTACTCTGGCTTTGTAGAAACTCTTAAAGTCAGAATGTGTCCGTTCTCCGACTTCGTTCTCCTTCGGTGTTGCGTTGGCTCTTCTGGGACTTTGCATTCACTTGGTCAGTGTCTGAAAAATGACCTGCTGGCATTTTTATTGTGATTGCCTTAAATCTATAGATCAAGTTGGGGAGAACTGACATCTTGACAATATTGAGCTTTCCTACCCTTGAACATGAAATTCACATAATGGCTGTCCCGTTTATTTTGTTTTGTTCTTTTTTCTTTCGTTTATATACTCCCTTTGGTTTAGTTTTTACTTCTTTTTCTTATTGTACTCAGTAGGACTTCCGGTACCATGTTGAAAAGGAGTGGCAATTTGGGATCTCAGCGGAAAAGCTTTGAGTTTCTCGCCATTATGACTTTAGCTCTGAGGTTTTTTATAGATTTTCTTTATTGTGTTGAGGAGGTGCCCCTCTATTCCTAGTTTGCTGAGAATTTTTACCATGAATGGGTACCAGCGTTTGTCAAAACGCTATTTATGTGACCATATGATTTTCTTTCTCAGCCTATTGATGCTATGGATTACATTAATTGATTTTGGAATATTGAACCATCTTGCATTTGGGCTTCATGCATCATTCTTTTTAAACACTATTGGATTCGATTTGCTACTATTTTGTTGAGGATTTTTGCATCTGTGTCCATGAGAGGTAACCATCCGTGGCTTCCTTTTCTTGTGATGTCTTTGTCTGGTTTTGTATCCGGGTCATGCTGGCCTCGTAGAGTGACTTAGGAAGCTTCTATCCTCTGGAAGAGATGGTAGGCAGTTGGTGTAATTTCTTCCTGAAAGTTTGGTGAACCAGTGAACCCATCTGGGGCTGGTGCTTTCTGCTTGGGGAGGTTAATTATTGATGGTTTCTTGGATCCATGTAGGTCTGTGGAGATTGTCTGTTCCTGTGTGAGTGTCTTTCAGGGAAGGGGTTCGTCCACCCCGTCAGGGTCACATCACATCTGCGGTCCAGGACTTGGTCAGAGGACGCCAGCTTTTGGTTCTGTTGATTTTCTTCATTGGTTTCTGCGTTTAGAATTCTTACTTCCTTTCTTCTGCTTACTTTGGATTTGCCTTTCTTTTTCTAGTTTCCTAAGGTGGTAAAGGAGAGTATCGACTTGTAGATCTTTCTGCATGTCTCACGCAGGCACTCGATGCTGTGAGTCCCCTCCAGGCACTGCTTTCGCCACATCCTACGATTTTGGGTTAAGTTGTGTTTTCATTTTCATTTAGTTCAGATAGTCTTTCGTTCCTTTTGAGATTTCTTCTTTGACCATTGTGCTATTTAGAAATGTGTTGTTTAATCTCCACATGTTTGGGGATTTTTGCAGCTTACGTCTCTTTCGTTGATTTCTGGTTTAACTCTATTGTGTTCTGAGAGCAGACATCGTAGGACTGGTGTTTTTTTAATTTGTTGCGGTGTTTTTCATGGCCCGGAACGTGGTCTGTCCTGGTGAGTGTGCCACAAGAGCTTGAGAAGGACTTGTATTCGGATGCCGTTGGACAGAGTCGTCTGCGCATATCCGTCGTAGCCAGTGATGGGTGGTGCCGTTGTTAAGCCGCGTCCTCGCTGGTTCTCTGCTGGCCGGGTCTGTCCATCTCTGACAGAGAGTGTGGAAGTCTCTAGACACAGTGTGGATTGACCTGCCTCCCATCGTTTGGCGCTCTGCTATTAGGCACGTACGTGCACAGGCTCGTTGGTCGCCTGGAGATCTGACCCTTTGTCATTAGGTAGCGTGTGGCCGCTCAGTCCCTTTCCATAAACAGGAATTGGTTTCGTGTTTATTTCTGGCGTGCTAATGGTGTTTTGCTGTTTTACAGAGGTCCTCAAAGCAGGCAGTGTCCTGTTCCCTGAGCTCCTGGCTAGAGAGACAGAGGCTGTCATCCACAAGCACCGCTCTCCTGCCCTCTGCCAGCAGCTGCTACAGCACCTGCAGGCCCAGCCGCCTGCCCAGTGAGCAGCAGCCAGCGCGGAGCGAGCCCCGAGCTCCCGTCCTCGCCGGGGCCGGGGCCGGGGCCTCTCCACCTCGCAACACGGCACCTTTGTGTCAACGACCTAGGACACTCACAGGCAAGACTTTGATAGCAAGAGCATTGCAGGAAACGTGTGGTGTGCAAGATTCCCCCAAGACACTTCTCGGGCCCGGCAGTTTCTGAAGTAACATTCGCTGAGCGGCTTCTGTGCTGTCATGTCTCATTTATTACAGCCCGTTGACAGATCTCCCCAAAATCTGCGGGTAATTTGAAAGTAGAACGAGATGGCACCTGCTCACCCTGGCAGCCAAAGCATCCTGTTTGTTTCAAAGCTACGTGCACCTGCTACGCTCGTGGGTCAGTATCTCTGTCTTGCGTAAACGCCCGCTTCACCGAGAAAGTTCTTGACTATTTTTCTTTCAAGCAAAAGTTATTAAAGAGAAATTTTGTTCTTTCTTTGTGTTGTGTCTACTAAAACTCAGCATCACAGTGAACAGTGTAAAAGGAATTTGAAATCTTTATCAGTTACAGTTTTCCGTGTAAAATATCCTGGAACTCGGAGTGTTAGTGGATACATTCGGTCATGATATTTTTTTCTTAGGTCATTATGCAAACAGTGTTGAAAATACAATGTTTTATCAGATGTAATTTTGGTAGCTCTCTCGTATAAGCAGCAGTAAAGTAAAATGGGGTTTTATTCTCTAGCACTTTCTACACCCAAGTGCCTAAAAAATTTTATTTTAAATGGATATTATTTCCATAAGCCAAACATTTATGTTACCAGGGAAAAAAATACTGTGTGTATTTTCTAACAATCAAATATGAACATTTATGTTTAGGTGTTTGAAAATTTAATTAAAAATATTTATTACAGTTATTTTGTATGCCTGTGTTAATGTGCTTTAGTAGTTAATCAACATTTTTAGAAATCGCTTATTTTTCCCTTAGATCTCATCTCCCGGCGACCCCCGCCCCGAGATCTGGGTGGTGGGCCCCAGGCTCTCCCACTGCTCGGTGCAGTGTCCTCTCTGGACACCAGGTGGCAGGAGCTCCAAACCCCGTCACGAGGCCGGCCGCCAAGCTCCTGGGGCCCTCCGCGGGCGCGCCTGAGTGTGCAGCGCAGGCAGGGAAAGCGGGCCTGGAGAGGCAGCGGGATCCAAACCACGCCGGCCGCCAGGGAGAGGCAGGACGTTGTTTCTGCACATCTTCAAGGGGAAGTGTGCAGAGGCAGCAGGACAGTGAGTCAGTACCACTCGTGTGACATGAGCAGGTGTGTGTCCAGAGAAAGACACAGAGGCTCAGCTGACGGGGTTAGCGATCTAAGTGCCTGAGAACCGACGTGTCCTTGGCAAGTGTTATGCACTCTTCGCTCAACTCCTCAAATGTTCATGGAGCCCTACCCTCCCTGTGCTGGTGGCCGAAGACAGGGACACGTAGAATTTGGTCCCTGAGGGGTGTCTGGGGGTCTCAGCCAGTTAAGCGTCCAACTCTTGATTTCGGTTCAGGTCATGATCTCACAGTTTGTGGGATCGAGCCCCGCATTGGGCTCAGTGCTGACGGTGTAGAGCCTGCTTGGGATCCTCTGTCTCTCTTTCTCTCTCTGCCCCTCCCCTTTTAGCACTCTCCCTCTCTCTCTCAAAATAAATAAAAAATAAACATTAAAAAAAAAACTGGTCCCTGAAAGTTTACAGCATTATTGAGATGTAATTTACGGAGCTGTGTGCCAACCACCAACCACCGTGGCTGGTTCAGCACTGTATCGTGCGAGGGCCCCCACCCACCCAAACCCGTGCGCAGCCGATCCCTGCCCACATTCCCAGCCCCAGCAAGCACCGAGCTGCTCTGTGTCTAAAGTGGTGTGTGTTCCGGATGCCTCATATACGTGGGACCATATGATAGGTGGTCTTAGGCGTCTGGCTTTTTTCACTTAGCATAGTTTTTGAGGTTATCTATTCACGCACTGGTTCGGGGATCGGCACCTCTTTCTGGAAAGGGCCAGAGGGTAAATATTTTAGGCTTTGTGGACCCAATTGTCCCAACTCTACTGTTTTCCATTCACCTGTTGATGGGCATTTAGGTTTGAGGCCATTATGAATAAAACCACTCTGAGCTCTGTGGTACGCGTAGATGATTCATGGCCATCGCTCTTGGGTGGGTACCTCTGAGTAGAATTACTAGGTCATATTTGATACGTATTTGTAGCCCCGGTTGATTGATTTATTGCTATTTTTTACTGCTTCACTGAGGGATGCCTGACCTACGATTCACTGCACATACTTAAGTGGGCACTTTGAGAAATCCCGACACAGGCATACACGCACGGAACCACCACCACAGGCCAGACCGCCAGCCTCCCCGCCACCCGCAGGCATTCCCTCCCGCCCCTCTGCCCACCTCCAGGCAACTCTGATCTGCCGTGGTCACTGCCCCGCAGTCTGCACTCCGTGGGACTGTACGTAAGTGGACACAGTGTTTCTGGTTTCCCTCGTCCGCGTTCCCAAGGCATAACCAAGATGCACCCACGTTGTAGCGCCGGTGGGTGGCGGCTCGTTCCTTTCGTTGCTGAGCAGTAGTGTTCCGCCCTGTGTCTACACCACACCTGGTGGCCGTCACAGAGATGGCCTCTTGGGACACTGTGTGCACGTCGTCGAATGGACACGCCTCTCATCTCTCTGGGGCGGACACCCAGGAGGGGAGAACGTCCAGCCGGAGCGGCGGGACCACCTCATCCACCCACCAGCACCACCGTCCTGCCGACACGTGACACGGCAGCGTCTTTAACCGGAGCCACTCTAACGGGCACGGAGGGGGACTTCGGGATGGCTTCGGTCTGCATTTCCCTAACGTCTAACGATGTGGAGCCCCTCCCACACGCTTGTCTGTCTGTCTGTATGTCTTCGCTGGTGAAATGTCTTAAAATCTCTTGCCCATTTTTTCAAAATGAGGTCTTCATATTGAATATGAGATATTGTGGATACGAGAGCTTCGTCGCGTACGGCTTGCAAATATTACCGCTCGTTCTGGAGCTTATTTTCATCCTCCTCCTTGGGCTTTTGTTTTTGAGTAACCTCCACATCCAGCGCGGGGCCCAGACTCACAACCCGAGATGGACAGCCGTGCGCTCCACCAACTGGGCCAGCCGGGCGCCCGTTTTCACCCTACAACAACGTCTCTCGAAGAACAGAAACTAGTTTCGAAAGAGCGTATCAATACGTTATTTTATTGTGTTTTTTGTACTCTAAGAAATCTTCACTTGAAACGCAAGTTTCCCTTCTAAACTTTAAGAAGCTCAGAAAGTTCTTTACACAAAGATGATTGCCTGTCCCTACCTACAGCACCAATCAAAGGCAAGCTTCACTTGCTTTGAAAATCTCCTTTCTGTGGCCTCTATGAAAACACGGCATGTCTCTAGGGGCAGTTGGTGCAAGATAAAACATGTAGCCCCAGACATGCCCGTATAAAGTGCGGTAGTGACTAAACCACGCTGTATAGAATGAACCGTATGTAAGAGGAGAGAGCTAGCCTGTTTGCTCTCATGCGCATAAACTAGTTCTGGAAGGGCACAGAAGAAACTCGTGAGGGTGGTGGCCTCCGGGGAGGGCGCCTGTGTGACAGCTGCAGTGAGAGTTCTGTCTGTGCCCTTTGGTGTCTCTGAATTTACTTTCTTATAAAAATGTTTGTTGGTGTGTCTGGGTGGCTCAGTCGATTAAGCGTCCGACTTCAGCTCAGGTCATGATCTCGCAGTTAGGGAGGTTGAGCCCCCGTCGGGCTCTGTGCTGACAGCTCAGAGCCTGGAGCCTGCTTCGGATTCTGTCTCTCCCTCTCTGCCCTGCCCCTGCTTGCACTGTCTCTCTGTCTCTCAAGAATACATAAATATATTTTTTTTAATGTCTGTTCATCTTGAGAGAGTGAGCTGCGGAGGGGCAGAGAGAGGAAGAAACCCAAACAAGCTCCTTGCTGTCAGCACAGAGCCCAACGCAGGGCGTGATCTCTGGAACCATGAGGTCATGATCTGAGCAGAAATCGGGAGTCAAGACGCTTAACCGACTGAGCCACCCAGGCGCCCCCCACCCCCAGTTGGTTTTCAACCACTGAATCAACATGGTCATTTCAGGGACCGTTACCCTCTTTTCTCTACTCACACATGTGCAAACTTTGTGTGAACATTTCCATCATTGAAAGAGTTACAAACCTGAAAAACAATCGTGGGACGATCTGGAAGGCACAGGCTCAGACTGGTGCTGAGGCCACCACTCCCCAGGGCGGGGGGTGGGGCGTCCCCTCTACTAGACTCACCTTTCCAGTCGCCTTACAATCAGGGTGGAAAATTAAGTTTTCTCTAAAGAAAAAGCTTTCTTCCTGACTTTTCTCCATCTTCCGGACTGTCTAAGCAGCCAGGGTCATCCGGACATCCAGTCACTGCCTGTGTGATGTCAGACACGAGGGGAAAATTACTACGTGTTACTTAGGGTGGGCTACGGATTTTGAGGCCACGGGCAGTGTGGTCGTGGCTGAGAACTGCTGTCCCAGAAGGGAGGCTGCAGCCTGGACTCTATTCCCCCAGCCCCTCCTTTGACCCGGGAGTGTCCTTGGCCTTGTCCCCAGGGTCTGAGCCTCCTTCCTGTGACTCTTCCTGGCTGGGGCAGGGAGGCCTGGGACCTGCTGCGAGGACAGCGGCCCTGGCTGATTTGTCCCCAGGCATCTGCGCGGGGTTTTCCGGTTTGGGACAGTGTAACCTGGAATCACGGCAGTGCCTGTTGCTGGCGGATGAGAAAGATAACCACAGACAGAAGAACCTACGAAGAAGTCTAAGTGTTCTCTCCCGGGCCTGACTGCCGGGCGCCTTTATCCTCTAGGACTTCGTCAGTTTACATTTTTGCCCTTCAGAATGTGAGTTGGCCGTTTTGGCTAAGATTGAGCGCAAAGAGGTGCAGCGACCACGGCAAACGTAAAAGCGGGAAACACTGAACGCAGGCGAACTGGCTTTGGTGTGCAACACTGGCAATGTTTCGGTCTACAAGCAACAAGATCAACTGTTCTGGGCTGTGTGCGCACGCAGGGGCGTCCTGGTTCTAGTGCGAGCACACCCACCAGTCCTGCCGCTTGCACACCGGCAGGTGACCGAGGCTGGGCAGGTCAACAACCTGCTGGAAACGGTCCTCCTGGGGAGGCTTCACTCGTCCTTGAGAAGGGGCCCTGGGCCTCCTGGTGGGATGACGGCCCTTGCCACTAACCCTCTCATCAAAGGGCTGTAACCTGCACATCTTCCCCTTATTCACGACGTGAAATTTATTCTTGAGAAACCACTGTGAACATTTCACACACGACTTGAAACCCCTGATAAAACACGTAGTGGCAAAACCACGATTAGGCACTACCAACTTGTATAGGACTCGCTCTAGGACAAAACCCTATCCTCCCCCAGCTGCGTGGCCTGGGATGCCTCGGATCGGAGCCCAAGAGCCCACCGCCAGACATGGTGGAGGCGCCAGCGTCACCTAGCAGCCGGTGCCCACGCCCAACATGCAGGGCTGGGTGCAGCTGGGGGCAACTGGGGGCAGCCGGCGTTCCCTGCGCCCGGAGTTGCTGGGAGGGTCCCCGGCGCCCTCCCGCCCCGGCCCCCAGCTCCCCTAGCGCTCGCGCCCCTAGCACCCCCAGCACGCCCGGTGCCCGCCCCCA
Organism: Acinonyx jubatus; assembly: GCF_027475565.1. Lineage (NCBI taxonomy): Eukaryota > Metazoa > Chordata > Mammalia > Carnivora > Felidae > Acinonyx > Acinonyx jubatus. The sequence continues at coordinate 35,685,303 of NC_069398.1, read as the reverse complement.
CAGCCCCCGGGGCCCTGTCGCCTCCGAGTAGCCTGACAGGTGCCCCTGCTGTCGCTTGGAGCACGTGACCACCAGCCGACGACCCGGCGAGCGCCGCCCCGCGCCTGCGGCAGCCGACCCACCGGAAGACAACGGCGCGGGCGCTTCTGCGCCGTCGCCCCCGATTGGCCGCGTCCGGGTCACGTGGCCGCGCCCCTCCTCTGGAGGGTGGCGGTCCGGGGTCCGAGCGCCGCCTCTGCGGTGGCTGGTGCGAGGGTGGCGTTGTCCCCCTCCTCCTCCGAGAAATGCACCTGCAGTCCCCCGGGTGTTCGCAGCCTGCGCTGCTGGCGCCGGTTCGAGCCGAGCGTTCTTCCCTCGAAACAGCGGCCAACCGCGGTCAGAACGACCCGTTCGAGGTCAGAGTGTCCGTCTCCCGAGCGTCGGTCTGACCCAGAGGAGGTGCTTGGGCCGCTGGGCTTCGAGCCCATCCTCACCGGGCTCACTCCCCCCGCCCTCCCTACGCGGGGAGGGGCCCAGGGGGCCAGGGGAGTGGTGCCGACCGACTGCAGCCCCGAGCGCGGCAATTAGCCCTTCTTCCTGGGGGAGGGGGGAGCCGGGAGCCGAGGCCACACCCTGCACCTCCAAGTGCGGCCCGGACCGCGGGCACTTAGCCCCTCCTCCTCCGGGGTGCCCCGCCCGTCGAGGCCTCGCCCCGCACCTCCGACTGCAGTCGCCCGCCCCGGACGCCGCCCTCGGCAGAGCCGCAGGGCCCCCTCCCCCACACCCCCTCCGCGCTCCGCTGCGGGGAGTCCACCTGCTGCCCGCCGCAGCCTCCCGGGTGGGAAGCACACCCCTCGGGGACCTGGGGTGGGAGGAGGAGGCCGGGAGTGCCCTTCCTTCCCTCTTCACCACACCCTGCTGCTGCTTCCGAATGAGCCTCTTAACGAACGGGCGGGTCCCAGGGCCGGCATCATCGGGAGAGCACAGGATGAGCCCGATGCGTCCTGTGTCGCTAGAAGGGAAGGAGGAGCTCACCAACCGATATGGGGTGTGCAAGGGCTCAGGAGCCAGCCCGGAGGAGCTCCCGGCGGCCCAGGCTGGAGCAATAATGAGCACAGAGGTAGTGCTGTTGGACGATAACTGTTTTCGTAGCTGAACACCCACGAGTCCATAGCGCTATAAAGAAACAGCAGCCAAGTCGGTGAGGGAGAAGGGAAGGCCCTTTCCTGTAGAAATATCACAAGAGATGTAGTAGGGGTGAGGGAAGCCGGGGAGCGACTCGAGGCAGACGCCACCATGGTGCCTCCGCCGTGGCGGTCACCGCGAGATCGGAGGGTGCTAAGATCAGCGAGCAGAAGCTGAACTGCTTCACATCTCTCCCCCAAGACGTTTGCCGATTAACGGGAACAAATAGTGACTTCACAGTGGAGAAACTTGATCGACGCCCCGCAGCCAGGTGATGAAGCCACGGCATAGTCCCTGATGTAGTAACGCGTTGAGAAAGGCCCAACATCACTTCTGTGGTTTTCTCGCCAGGATCCTGGGAACAGGTCCGAGAAATACAGCAAGACATTGTTCAGCGGAACAGAGTGCTCTCCCAAAGGGCCACGCTCCCGGCAGATAAGGCAGTCCTCAGGAGCTGTCCCAGATTGGAGCTGTGTGAGGAGCATGACAGCCAAAGGCGACGTGGGGCTCTGGACTGGCCCAGACCGGGAAGAGTGCGTTAGTGGAGAACATGAAATCTGAATCAAGTCCGGAGTCAGTTGACAGTGTGCGCCACGGACTGAATATTCACGTTTTCCCCAAACTTGGCCTTCGAAACCTAATCCCCAGTGTGATGGTGCCTGGAGGCGGGACCTGGGGGAGGTGCTGAGGTCCTAAGAAATGGAGCCCTCCTGAATGTGACCCGCGCCCTCATAGAAGAGCCTAGAGAACCAGCGTGTCCCTTCTGCCACGCGAGGACGCCGAGAGAAGACAGCTGTCTGTGAACCAAGAGGCGGGCTCTCGCCAGGCACCAACCTGCCGAAGCCTTGGCTTTGGACTCCAGCCTCCAGGACCGTGGGAAGTACACGCTTGTCGTTCTGACTCCCCAGCCTGTGTTATTTTGTTCCGGCAGCCCCACCAGACCGAGACAGTACTGCACCAGAATTAGCTACCTGGTAGCTTTGATATTTATGCCATAGATCTGTAAGGCGTTAACGGTGGGAAAAGCTGGGCAAAGCATTTGCGAATTGTCTGCGCTTTGTTTTGCTTTGTTTTGTTTGCCAGATTCAGGTGGGCCAGGGTGAATTCATCCTTCTCCTGGGCTGGGGGAGCAAGGGGAGTCCACGTCCGGGCTGCCCTCGTGTCCCGGAATGGGGCGAGCTGATGGGAAGCTCGGGTGGATGCCCTTCATGGGCTCTCGGGTGCCCAACCTGCCTTTACCGGCTTGGCGAGTACGGATGTGTCCGGCAGGGACAAGCTCGGCAGATTGGAGAGCGGCGAGGAGCCCAGGTTGGGGGGCTTATGGATGAGCAGGAGGAAGGTGGCAGGAGGCGAGCTTGGACAGATGGCCAGCGTGTCATGGGGGCCACATCAGGTGAGGTTAGAGAAGGAATCCTCATCCACCCCTTCACATCTCCCACCTCCATTTAGTACGGTTTGAGTATCCTTTTGGGTTTTTCTCAATTACCTGTGTAGCATTATGTCCTGTTTCCTACTTAAGGCTCTGTATCTGGTCCAGCAGCTTGGATGGTTTCTGCGTCCTCTCCCACCACAGAAGAGAGGGATCCCACCCTCCCCTCGGCCTCCCATGCCTCCACCGCCTCCTGGCTCACGTCACCTATGCTTTTGCCTGGACATTGTCCAGGTTGCTGCTTATCATTAGACGAGATTGTGTTGCTTGTGGGCTGATGCCAAAGTCTAGAAGTCAATCAGCGATATTTTCCCTTTATGGCTGCTGTATGAGTTTTATTTCTTGAACAACCTTTTGAACGAGCATTTTCTCTCTTAATGCCCGATGGCCTTAAGGAAAATGATTACATTCCATGAATAGCCCAAGATGTTGCCATAGTTTTCTTTGGGCCATATTTGCACAGCTCATGGTTACAGCTTTTCATTTTATTTATTGAGTTTCTGATTGCCTTTATTTTTTCTCATTTTCTAAAGAGCGTGCCTTCGTCATACCATCACGTTGACACGGCCTCTCATGCTAGATCTTGCCCCAGATGCCCGCCTTCTCCCCTGGAGTGGTCAGTGCCAGAGCTCTCCAGCCTCTTTGCTGTCCAGGCCTGCTGCCCGGCCATCACTGTGGACATCACCCCACGAGCCCCCGGACTGGCCCGCTGCTCAGCTGGTCCCATGCTTCCCCTGTTCTCGGCGTCCTCGGTTCTCTGACATACGTTACAAGCAGGTCCTCGGAAAGGGGAGTCTTTGCGCGCTAAGAAGGCCTTCAATTTGCCATCCTAGGGGACGTAGACTTGTAGATCCCAAGTCTCCCCTCAAATTGTGAAGGCGCAGCTCTGTTAGTGTCTTGCTGTTGACAGTTTGATGACGCTTCCTTTGTAAGAGTCATGAGTTCAATTTCTGGATGCTTTTAACATTCTTCTTTATCCCTAATGTTCTGTCTCAGTCGGTTGGGCGTCCGACTTGGGCTCAGGTCATGATCTCACGGTTCGTGGGTTCAAGCCCCGCGTCGGGCTCTGTGCCGACAGCTCGGGGCCTGGAGCCCGCTTCCGATTCTGTGTCTCCCTCTCTCTGCCCCTCCCCTGCCTGCGCTCTCTCAAAAATAAACATTACAAAATATTTCCTGGCATAGTTTTTCCAAGGGTGTGTGTCCATGCAAACAAATAGGCCCAGGGTCCATTTGTTGTACAGAACCCATCTGCCTCATGTGGGTCAGTCCGCCCCCCCACCGCCTTCCAGAACCCAGAGTCAGATAACATTGTGTCCAGCAGAAGCATCATGTAACACGTATGCATCGAAATTTTTCTAATGGCTGCGATAGGGGAAAAAAGGAAATGGAGGAAATTCATTTGGATAACATACTTTATTTCACCCAGACCCAGTATATAAAAAAATTATCTCACTAGTCAACCTAAAATAGAATGAGTTATTTTACATTCTTTTCTTCATACTGAGTCTTTTCAAATCTGACGTGTGTTTACACACACAGCACGTCTCTCTGACGACCGATAGGACTTTCAACCATCGTGGTTCACCCGGAACCACCGGGGTTCTGGCTCTGAGCGTCCTACACCCCAGGAAGGCCAGCCGGGGGTTCAAAGAGCGCCAGCGTTCCTCAAAGGGTCTGGAAGGTTGGGGGGGAAAGTACAAAAGCTTGACCACGTGGTGGGCGTGAGCAGCTCGTCTTTGACTTTGGCCGTGGGTTGCCGCAGGGGTGTCTTAAGGTGGTATCAGGTTGTCCTCCCATAATGGGTTTTTCCTCCCGTTTTCGCTACAACACAGCTTGCCTGCGAAATGGAAAAATAATAAAAACTGAAAAGCGGCCGCCACCTGCAGCGGCTGTGGCCCCACTGCGGCCTGAGGGACACCCTTGTGCCCCATCAGAGGCAAGCCTCGCTTCTCTCCCATCTGGCTCCCGGGTCGCCGTGTGCAGGCAGCCCTCTCTCCTCTGGACCGGTTCAAGTCCCCAAGCAGGTGGTGGTACAATCTGTGGGGGAATTTCATCCACAGGCAGAATCTGGGGAAGGCTGCTTTCCAGATGGTTCGTGATGGTTCACATGCAGTCTACCCCCTTCACCGTTTTCTTTTTTTTAATTTTTTTTTTAACGTTTATTTATTTTTGAGACAGAGAGAGACAGAGCATGAACAGGGGAGGGTCAGAGAGAGGGAGACACAGAATCTGAAACAGGCTCCAGGCTCTGAGCTGTCAGCACAGAGCCCGACGCGGGGCTCGAACTCACGGACCGCGAGATCATGACCTGAGCCGAAGTCGGCCGCTTAACCGACTGAGCCACCCAGGCGCCCCCCCCTTCACCGTTTTTAAGTGGGTCGTTCAGTGGTATTGTGCGGCCGCCGCCACCGTCCATGTCCAAAGCGCTTTCGCTCTTTGCAGAACAAACCCTGTCCCCGTTAAACACGCCTGCCCCCACCGCCTACTCCGTCTTTGTGAGTCTGAAGACCCCGGGACCCCACGGAAGCACAATATACTACAGCGTCTGTCTTACCTCACCGAGCGCCACCCATGTGGTGGCAGGTTTCCTCTCTAAGGCTGACATTCTGTGTGCACGGGCCACATTTTGTTCATCCGCTCGCTTGTCAGTGGATACTTGGGTGGCTCCCACGTCCTGGCCGTTGGGAACCACGCTGCTGTGAACGTGGGCCGAAAGCATTTCTTCGAGTCCTTCGTTCCGTTCTTCTGGTCACGTACCCGGCCGTGGAATCGCTGGGTCACCCGGGAATCCGTTTAAGTTTCTGAGGAGCTGCCAGACTGTTTCACAGCGATGGCACCATTTTGCCTTCTCATAAACTGGTTAATTTTACATTATGTGAATTTCACCTCAATTAAAAGAAAAGTTAAAAGGGGGGAGTTGCTCAAGGCCGGGATACGGACTCGGGCTTTTCCTCTGAGTGACCTGAGAGCCACGGGTGGTCGTGAAGGGAGAGGTCATGGGACCAAGAAGGGTCTGACGGCTAAGCCGGAGCAGGGACACCGGCTGGGAGGCTCCTGTGGTAATCTGAGCAAAGAGCGGTAGTGGCTTGGGTCAGGGTCATGGCCACAGAGAGGGGACGCGGTCCGACTCTGCATCTGTCCGCAAGGTAGAGGGGAACCTGAGAAGAGGTGGATTGTAGGTGATCGGACGTCTGCAGCCAGAGGTCAGGGATGGTTCCCATCTGGAGACACGAATCTTGGCACCCTCAGCCGACGACGTGTTGAAAGGAATGCGCGTTGGACAGAAATACGACGTCCAGGGATGGGCATCGAGGGGTTGGAGGGATGAGGAGGCTCGAAGAAGCCGAGGAGGAGCCGGAGAGCCAGGGGATGCGTGGAGCGGGGTTGGGGCGGAGCACGATCCAGATGGGGCTGCCGCCAAGCACTGGCTTCCGTGAGGCAGAGGTCGGCGGTGGCCTCAGCAGAAGCAAGGAGGGCTCCAGAGAGAGCAAGAGGAGGCTGGGGGAGCGGATCGTTCCTCCAAGGAGAGGAACGAGGAGGCAGGCAGAGGAGGGCCTGGGACGGTTTTTGAGTTTTGTGGTTCGGTTTTTCGGATGCGAGCGAAAGGACGGGGGAGGGGTACAAGATGTCCCTCAGCAGGTTTATGAAACACACGTGGTGGGGTGATCAGTGTGCCCACCAGACCCCGAACATGACTTCATTTGGAATAAGGGTCTTTTCGGATCTAATTGCAGTAAGAGTCTCGTGATGGGGTCACCCTGGGTTAGGGTGGGCTCTAAGCCCACTGACGGGTGACCTTACAGGAGGAGAAAGGCAGAAAAGGACACTCACACGGGGAAAGAGCCGGAGGCAGGAGACCACAGCAAGGACGGCAGGAGCCTCCAGAAGCTGGAGAGACACGGAGAGACCCTCCCCACTTACGCACAGCAGCCTGGAAGAGCCTCCCTCACGAGGCTCCTTGCAGCCCTTGGCTGGTGCTGTTAGGGACGCAGGGTCAATAAAACAGAGAGAACCCCTTGTCGACAGTGAGCGCACCCCTACGCAGATCTTGGAATTCTGCAATTTGGGAAAGCTGGCCCGGAGCGGGACGGCCACAGCTGTCTGTCTCGTTCCTTCTAGGCATCCCTACGTTGTTCGCGTGTGAAACCACGCCAGGGCCTGGGAGCCACCGTTGCCGGCCGCAGGGCACAGTCACAGGCAGCAGAGGCCAGCAGGTCCTTTGTGGATGACACCCCCCCCCCCCCCCCCGGCCCAAGGAGGACCCAGAAGCAGCAGGGGCAGGAACCAGCGCAAGAGGGGAAATTGTTCCCCCTCTCCGGGCGGGCGCTGCCCCTGGTAACTTTCCTAACCCGGCTCCCGGCCAGCCCCGCCCCCTGATCTCACGTTGGCCCTCGGAGCCGGGCTTGGGTTTCTGACCCCGGCTTTCCTCCTCCTCTCTCGGGAGTCAGGTTCTGTTTACAAGGCTTTCCTCCTCCTCTCCCTGGAGTCAGGTTCTGTTTACAACTGAAAGCAACCGTGCCAAACTGGAGGCAGGAGCTCCCGGAGGAAAGAGAACTGTTCCCTCCGCGGTCGTTGCCCTCCGTCTGCTTCCCTGGCCTCGAGCTGAGACCGTGAGCAGCCGTGTCACCGCCCTGTTTCCCCTCCGGCCGGGCTGTGACCAGCAGCAGCGGGGAGGCGGGCATCGCAGGCACCGGCAGTTTGGGAGCGTGGTGGATGGGCTGGCAGCCCACCAGGCTGTTTGCTTCCCAGCAGAGAAGCAGACCCTGGCTGCCCTTTGTGGGGAGGCCCCCCAGACCCTCCCGCCTGCCTCTCCTGGTCCCTCCCTTACGCGGAGGCCTCCAGCACCCCCAGGGGCAAGGTCCTCTCCGGTGTGGAGACCAGGCCGTGGGCTCTGGGTGCAGAGGCCACTTGAGTCATGCTCCTGAAAGCCCTTGTCTTCACGCACATGGTACGTGACAACCAGGAGTGTCCCTTGGCCTGGTGAGCCCAGGGTGTAAGGTGACGCCTCGGGCCTGCAGAACGATGGGGTTTCGGAGGTGAGCGACCCACCTGCCCACAAGCCCACGACGTGGGTCCTGAGGCCGTCCCCAGACTCCAGCCTGTCTGCTCCAGAGCTGACCCTAGGTTCCATCCCATGTACTTCCTGCTGTCACTGCTGTGTAGCAGTGGACATCCCTTCCTGGTCACCTCCAGAGGGCCGGCCACTGCAAACACTTTACCTCCATTCTCGCACAGACCCTGCAGGTACACATTATGAATCCTGTTGATAGGGGAGGCCCCTGGGGCTCAGAGAGGCCGAGGACTTTGGCCCGGGCCACACAGCTCCAGCTGGCTGACTCAGGGTGGGTGTGAGGCCGGAGCCGCCGGTCCCCCCAACCCACACTCCCCCCGCTTAGCCCTTGGGGGAGAATAACAACCTACAATCTTCCACCCTTCGCACCTCTCACGACTTTATTCCGCACCTGTGGGTTAGGGCAAAATGGGTTTTTGAGTGGCGTGAAATTATTTTGAAAAAATCATGTTTAGTTCCAAAAAACGGGAAAGTATCAGAGAAAGTTTGATTTTGTTGCTTCTCTACCTTGACTGAAATCTGGCGGGTTTTTCTCCATTAACTCTTTGGAATTTATGTGGTTGTAAATAAATAAATTATACTTGTATTCACTCATAGGATACACAAACATACTGAACTCATTTGTTTCTATGATACATGTAGATATTTACCTGATATATAAATGTACTGTTTGTAAACATAGTCTGTATTTAGTCATGTTTTAATAACTTCTCTAAATGCAATATAATAACTTTTTTTTAAGTAGGGTTCACATCCAGTGCAGGGTCCCACATGGGGCTTGAACCCAGGGCTCTGAGATCAAGCCCTGCATGAGCTGAGACCAAGAGTCAGACGCTGAACCAGCTGAGTCACCCAGACGCCCCTTGAAATAATGACTCTTTTTTTTTTTAATGTTTGTTTATTTTTGAGAGAGAGAGAGAGAGAGACAGAATGTGAGCAGGGGAGGGGCAGAGAGAGAGGGAGACACAGAATTCAAGGGCTCCAGGCTCCAAGCTGTCAGCACAGAGCCCAATGCGGGGCTGGAACTCATGAACCGTGAGATCATGACCTGAGCTGAAGTCGGACGCTTAACCGACTGAGCCCCCCAGGCACCCTGAAATAATAATTCTTAATAGAACACATAACCACATTAAGTCAAACATTTATTATGAAGATAGCTGTGTCTAAAATTGGCAATGTGTCGTCTCTGCACCGAGAGGCCCCACTTGTGGGTAATGCGCTAGCGAAGCTTCTGCACGAGACACACCCTAGGAGGGGACTGAACACCCACCACTACGAGAACATCAGGTCAGATTTATTCTGTCCTCAGTGTGGAATACGACACATCCGGCATCAGGGATGGAGTCGAGCCCTCGAAATCAAGGGGTTCCATCTCAAATCCTAACGTGGAGGGCTCGCTGAGCAGAGCAGGGCACGCACTGGTGCTCCAGGTGCACGGATACCCAGGGCTGTGCGTCCTTACAGGTATCTGCTCGTGTGCGGGAGGAACAGCCACTGCTGATCTGTCCGCCAGCCTCCTAGCTGAGGGAAGACATTGAGGGCTGAGAAGGGGACAGGGCATGAGAAGGGGACGTTAGCCCTATGAATCATCTATCTATCATCTATCTATCCATCCATCCATCCATCTTCTCCTTACCTAGTTATTTATCTACCATCAATCTGTGTAACGTCCCCCACCTCCCCATCAAGTGTGGAAGGAGGTGGTAATTAAACCCTCCTCCATGGCCATCATCGTTGAACCCTTCTCATTTTACCCATTTGTTCTCCGTATCCTTCCCTACTCCATTGCCACCCCCGTCCCCATAGGCATCTGTACCGTATACTTGGTGTCTGTCTTTCTTGTTGCCAGTGTCCTCATTAGACATACAGCACTGTTTGGGTGTGTTTTCGCTTACCTAAATGGTGTCCCGCTGCGGGAAGGAGTCAGTATGTGTTAGTCTGGGTTCTCCAGAGAAACGGAACCAGTGGGAGACACATCATGTACGCGAGGTACGCACCCACAGGACATCTGGATGTATGTACCATATATAACAAGTTTATGTGTCTATATGTGTGTGTGTGTGTGTGTGTGTATAAATATATGAAATTGTCACGTGATTATGGAGGCTCAGACATCCGGTGGCTGGAGACCCAGGGGGCCGATGCTGTGAGCTCCAGTCTGAGTCTGATCCAAAGGCAGGAGAAGACTGATGTCCCAGCTCAAGGACAGGCAGGCAGAGACAATCCTTTCTCCCTCTGCCTTGTGCTCTATCCCGGCCACAGTGGATTGGACGAGGCCCACCCACACTGGAGGGGGCCATCTGCCCTATCAGTCTGCTGAATCAAATGTTTATCTCATGTGGAAACACTCTCACAGACATGCCCAGAATAATCTGTGAGCAAATATCTGGGCCCCCGGTGGCCAGTCCAGCTGACACATAAAATTAACCAGCACACCATCTTCCCAGTTCGCCTAGGCCGATCCAGGTTGTTGCCCCACTGGGCCAGGGCCCCCCGGTCTGCCAGGGTGTCGGGGTCTGCACGACCAGAGGTGTCCTCCCTGCCCCGCTCAACACGGCCAGTGCCCATCTACCCACTGCCGAGTATAGCTTTTCGTTCCTCCCTAGGGTGTCAGGATGGGTGTCTCGGAAGGGAGGGCCTGCTCAGGTCCCCTTCCCACGGGTCTGGGGCAGGGTGTGAGGTCACAGGGCGCAAGCATCCCTGTGCCCCCGACCTGCGCACCAGCGCTTGGTGGTACCCACCCTCTGCTGCCCGCTGGACGGAGGTGCAGAGGGAAGAAGTTACTTACTTCCATTTGCATTCTTTGGATCACAAGTGAACTCAAGCATCTTATCTTTTTTTTTTTTAATGTTTCATTTATTTTTAAGACAGAGACACAGAGCATGAGTGGGGAGGGGCAGAGAGGGAGGGAGACAACAGAATCCGAAGCAGGCTCCAGGCTCTGAGCTGTCAGCACAGAGCCCAATGTGGGGCTCGAACTCACATACTGCGAGATCATGACCCGAGCTGAAGTCAGGCACCTAACCGATTGAGTCACCCAGGCACCCAGACACTTTTAAAATTTCTAAAACTTTTGAGTTAATTGTGCAAAATACAGATAACATCAAGTAGGAAGAGAAAAGCAATCTCAGACGCCCCTACTTGGACAGAATTACAGCTGTCGGTTTTCTGTGCCGTGTGTGCGTGAGCCACGGAGTCCCACGGCCCATGCGTGTTACGGTGAACCGCTCGTCGCTTCCTAAGTGCGTTTCAAGTCCTGGCCTCTGCATTTACGTGACACCGTAAGGCGCTCTTTTTCAAGAACTAGCTTTGTTCCTGGACTTGTGTCTTCCTCCCATGATTTAAGTCTACAACGTCACGTTCCAGTCAAGTTCTCTCATTGTGATCTCACACTGACTGTCACTTGAAGAATTCTTTCCTTTTCTTTCCACCTGGAAGCCAGTGTCCACACGTACTCTGCTTCCTTGAACAGTGAGTGAAGGCCTCTCTGTCTTTAACTCCCACCTCAGGGCGCTGGCACCTGCACTTTTCTCTGCCCAGAATGTTCTCTCCCAAGTTCTCTGCTCGTTCCCTCCCTTTGGGTCTCAAGTGTCACCGCCACATTTAAATTTGTAGGCCCCCCACATCCTAGCCCTGAGTCTGCTTTGTTTTCTTCCAAGGTGCTCACCACATTCCCAGACCACAGAAACACTCGGTGCTGTTCCCGCATAGCTCTGCCCCCTGGAACACGGGGACAGAGAATTTGCACCTCCGCTCCTGCTACAGTACCTGGCACCCAGCAGACATGCGTTCAATCAGTGCAATCCCAGTAAGGAGGACACAGAGGACTGAGGAACTGTCCAGGAGAGAGTGTGCTGGGTTTGGGGTAAAGGGATCACCAATCGGCTGGGCGAGTGGGGAAGGTCTAGTGGAGTAGGTGGCCAACAGCGAGAGGGAAGGGGGGCAAACAAGGCAAGTCATGCAAGGGCCCCCATCGCCCCGACGGTGCTCATAGAGGAGTCTCTCCTTTCTCAGGCCTTGTCTCGAGAGGCTGGACTAGCGTCCTCCAGGGTATTCGTCATGGTGCTGACCCGCCTCGCACAGCTATGGTAACAGATGGATTCTTTGAAACCGGTTCCCTGGTACATTCCGGTCGCAGCCAGTTCAGTCCAGACGCAGCAACACAGGCCAGATGGAAGCCCGTAAGGGTGGTGAGGGTCGCAGGAAGGGCTCCAGGTGTGGAAGCTGTTCCCCAGCTCAGGTGCTCACCTGAGTCGGCACCACTGGGTTCCTCCCTGATTTCTGCCTCTTTCCCCATCACTGATACTCCCCAGGTGGCAGAGACACGATACAGGGGAGGGGGGCTGTGGGTTTCCTCCCATCACTGTGTGTGCGCACGGGCGGTGGGCTTCGCGGAGAAGAGGCCACTGTCATCTCTGCTTCGACCGCTTCTCCCTTCGACCGCATCCCATCCTGCTCGGTTTCCCCTTTGCACGTGACTCTAGTAAGTGCCTCTGTTTCTATTGTTTTGGCCAAGGATATTTTGGCCCTCCTGCCCCCACCTCGAAACCAAAACGGCTACCTGTGCAGCTATCTGTGCACCTCTAAGGCGACCTGTGCGGCCAGCTGGGCTGGCCGCTCCTGCGCACGCGCGGGCGCGGACCCCCCCCCCCCCCCCCCCGAACTCCCCTTCAGGGAGTGAGCTCCGGGGTGAGCGCCCATCCGCGGCCCTGCAAGACGCGGCCTTAGCGCGCGGCTCGGAGCGGAGAGGCGAGTACTCGCTCCGGCCTTCCCCCCCCCCGCCAGTCTGTCTTCCCTTCCGTAGAGGGGGGCGGAGGGTCCCTTCCGGCGCCGCCCGGACAGCGGGCAGAAGTGGACCGGGAGGCACGGGGCGGGGCGCCATCGCGGCCCCCAGCTCCGCGGGGCCGGGACAGGACTAGGGAGTCGGGCGACCGTAGCGGCCCCCCTTCCCCGCGGCCGCGCTCCCGCCTCCGCTCCACGGCCCCCGCGACGTAAGGCCCCTCCCGCCGTACGGCGCGGCGCTTCGAAGCCCCGCCCACTTCTCCGCCTCGGGGACCCGGCCTCAGCTTCCGATAGGCCAGGCCCCTGGATAGGCCGCCTCCTCATTGACCGAGGAGCTTCAGGCGGCGCGCTCGAGATTGGTGGAAGTCCGTGTCGCTCCCGCCCCGCCTCCGGGCGCGGCGCGCGATTGGCTGGCGTCCGCAAGGTCTCCTCTCGGGATCGAGTCTGGGCGGCGCGGACCAGGCCCCGGGCGGCAGCAGAGGCGCCCGGCGGAGGTGGCTGTGGCGCGAGGCAGGTGAGCTCCTGGGTGGGGGTGGAGGGCCGGGGCCCGGCGAGGCCGGCTGCGGGCACAGGACTGGCGCCAAGGCGTCCCTCAACGCGGGCGGGAGCGGCGGGCAGGCGGCGACCGGCGCGGGCCGAGCCTCGGGCCCCGCCTGGGCGGCCAACGGCCGCCGCCCCCTCCTCAGCCCTGAGCGTCCCCGCACCTGGCCCGGGTTCGGAGCAGGCCTGGCTCGGGGCGTCCCCTCCGCCCGACGTCAGTGGCGTGCCGGGGTCCCGGCGGGGCGCTGGGGACGCGTGCGCGTCCGAAAGCCTCTGTCGCCGCCGCCCCCCGCCCACCCTGGGTGCTCCCGCCCCCCGCCCCGGGTACACCCGGGCGACCTCCCCCCCCCCCCCCACGCATCGTGGATCCCCGCTCCCGCCCACACACCTGGGTGATCTGGCACCCTCGACCCCCCCTACACCCGTGCGCCCCCGACCCCAGCCCTCCCCCCACACACACCCCCGGGCGCCCCCGTACCCCGCCTGCCCCCGCACCCGCCTCATTCGGGCGCCCCTCACCTCTCTCCCCCCTCTCACTCGTCCGGTTCCCGGCCTCGGGGTGCTCGGCCTCCCAGGAGTCCTGGGTTGGGTCGAGGGGCTGCCCTGCGTGTCCGGCTCGGGACGCCTCCCTTTTCCTGCTCTGCGGCCCGCAGACAGAACGCACCTGTGCTGCCGGGCGGGGCCGTCACCCCACGTCGCAGTCGCGAGCCCCAGGCCCGGTCCCCGGTCCCCGGTCCCCGGCCGCAGGGAACAGCCTCCGGGTAGCCGGGTTGCTGCCGCGCTGCCGCTGTTGGTGGGCAGGGCTCCCCAGCGCCTCCCTCGCTCGGCTGCGTGCCCGTGCCCCTAACCCCACGTCGGAAAGGCTCGGCTCGGCTCGTGGGCGTTTTCTGAGCTTCCGGGGCTGCTGCCCAGGTGGGAGCTGCCCCGGGGCCTGGGTTTACACGCCGTTTGTGCCCCCGGACGCCTCGGCCCGGAACCTTGGGTTTGGGTTTGTTTTCATCCATTTTGGTTTATACAGTTATTCCAAGTCGGGAAACTCATGATGCTTGGTTAGTTCTGGGGTATTTCCCCAGATTAGTTCCTCTGACAAGTTTCTCCTCTTTATCTTGTTTCAGTTTTCTTTTTTCTGTGTGTTTTAGAAATACTGTTACTTGGGCATTGGACCTCTTGGACCTTATTTCTACTCAGAAATAAAATCTTTATCTTTCCCATTTTTTCCATTTTTGTCTTTCTGTTTCACTTTGTCGGCGATTTCCTCAATCTTCCCCTAACTCTTTTATTTGGCATTTTATTTTGGCCACCATATTTAACATTTTTTTCAGTGTTCTATTTATTTTTGAGGGAGGGAGAAAGAGTGCAAGTGGGGGAGGGGGGGAGAGGGAGACACAGAATCCAAAGCAGGATCCAGGCTCTGAGTTGTCAGCACAGAGCCGGTCGCGGGGCTCGAACCCACGAACTGCAAGATCGTGACCTGGGCCGAAGTCAGAAGCCCAACCGACTGAGCCACCCAGGCGCCCCTTGGCCAACATATTTTCAATTTCCCAGAGCTTTTTTCCTCTAAAACTTAGTGACACACTTACTTTGTAAATGTGGTAGCACCTCATCATCTCCCTCTGTAACCTTTGCAGAGGTTTGCTCGCTCTGGTATATCTTGGCCGAAATGTTGGGTGATCCCGAAGAGAGTGCGGTCCCGCACGGTCCTTTGGAGGTTCTGTGCACCTGCTTTGGTCTTAGGGCTGTTGGCTGATAGCAGTTGGCTTTCGTATCTTTAGGTCCTTTTAATGGGCTTTTTATATTCTCAAAGAAGGGCTTTCCAGCCTCTCGCCTTGTTTTCAAAGTTGGCCGGGAGAGTGTGGCTGTGGCCTCCAAAAACTAGTAAGGAAGTGCTCACTCCTCTCCCTCTTCAGGAAGACATCCTGGAACTTGAGTTTTCCTCCTACCCTCTGGTGTAGAGCACCCTTGGTTTTTATCCTCCCGTCTTTTTTATGGGAAGGTAGGAAGGGACTTGACGCCTAGTAGCTAACTGCTCCTTTTTTTTTTTTTTTAATTGTGGTAGGACGCTTAACACAGAATTTGCCACTTGAATCTGTACAGCTCAGTGGCATTGAGCGCCGTGCACAGTCGTCACCACTGTCTGGTTTCACAACTGCTTGTTCTGCACCCTCCGGGGGAGCCCCCAACCTGGTAGCAGGCACATCCCCGCTGCCCACTGCTTCCGAGCTCTGGCGTCTGCTAATCTGTTTCCTGCCTACAGATGGATTTGTGTATTCTGGATTTTTTATATACACGGGTTCATCTGATATGTGATCTTTTGTGTCTGCTTTCTTGCCCTTAGCATAAATTTTTCAAGGTTTATCCGTGTTGTATAATGTGTCAGTACTTCGTGCCTCTTTGTGCCTGCATAATATTCCACAGCACGAATGTACCACGTTTCCCATCCATTCATCAGTGAGTGGACATTTGAGTTGTTTTCATTTCTTATTATGAATGATGCTCCGGAGAACATCTGTACTCAAGTTTTTGTTTGAGTACTTGTTTTCAGTCTTCTGGGTATGTATCTAGGAGTGGAGTTGTTGGGTCATATGGTGGTTCTATTTAACGTGTAGAGGAACCACCAAACTGTTTTCCACGGTTGCTGCACCATTTTACATTGCCACCAACTCTGTGTAAGGGTTCCAGTCTCTCCATATCCTCTCCTGACTTGTAATCTTCTGTTTTTGCTTTGTTCTGTTTCTAATGGTCTTCCTAGTAGATGTGAAGTGAGGTCTCATTTTGATTTGCATTTACCTAATGACTGATGAGCATCTTTTCACGTGCTGGTTGGCCATTTGTGTATCTTCTTTGGAGAAATGTGTGTTCAGTTTCTTTGCCGATTCTTTATCTTTTCTGGACGAAGTCCAGTTCATCCATTGTTTTTTGTTGTTGTTGCTTATGTGTTTGGTGTCATATCTAAGAAACCATTTCAAATCCACGATCATGAAGATTTACCCCTATTTTTCACTTAAGAGTCTTAAAGTTTAAGGCTTCTATGCCTTCCATCGGTCTTGAGTAAATTTCTGTATGTGCTGTGAGGTGGGGGTCCAGCTTCATTCTTTTGCATGTGGATGTCCATTTGTCTTAGCATCACCGTTGAAAACTCTGTTCTTTGATTTGGTATCCTTGTAGAAAATCAGTTGACCATAAATGTATGGATGTGTTTTCTGGACTCTCAATTCTGTGCTGTTAGTCTACATATCTATCCTTATGCAAGGAACAACACTGTTTTGTAGTGCATTTTGAGATCGGGAAGTGGGAGTCCTTCAACTTTGTTATTCATTTTCAAGATTGTTTTTGGCTGTTTGGGGGTCCGTCGCAGTTCCATATGAAGTTACAGATTAGTTTTACCGTATTTGCAAAAGCAGACCGTTGGGGTTTGATAGAGATTGCATTGAATCTGTAGATCTCTTAGGAGTGTGTTTCTGTGTTTCAAAATACTAACTCTTCCAGTCTACAAACAAGTACTGTCTTTCCATGTATTTTTCTTCCATTGAGCAGTGTTTTATAATTTACAGCATGCCAGTCTTGTCCTTTTTTGGTCAAGTTTATTTCTAAATGTGTTGTTCTTTTTGATGCTGTTGTGAGAGGAGTATTTTTCTTGATTTCATTTCCAGATCGCTCATTGTTCGTTTGTAGAAATACAACCGATTTTTGTGTGTTGATTGTGTATCCTGCAACCTTGCTGAATTTGTTAGTTTTTATAGTTTTTTGGAAGTTTTTTAAGAGTTTCCATACATGAGACCGTGTCATCTGTGAATGGAGATAGCTTTGCTTCTTCCTTTTCAATTTGATGCCTTTTGTTTCTTGTTCTTGCCCGATTGCTCTGGCTGGAGTTCCAGTACAATGTTGAATAGCAGTGGTGGAAGCGGGCATCCTTGTCTTGTTGATCTTAGGGGAGAACTTTCAGTCTTTTACCATAGAGTATAACGTTAGCGGTGGGTTTAAGTAAATGCATTTTATCAGGTTGGGGAAATTCCCTTCCGTTCCTAGTTTGTTGAACATTTTTATCATGAAAGAATGTTGCATTTTGACAAGCCCTTTTCCTGCACAATCACGTGGTTTTGTCTGACTGCTTCTTAAACAGACTTCCAGCGTTTGATTCTTCCTGTATTTTTGGTTCTTTTCTACACACTCACTTGTAGATGTACGCAGGTGCCACTGTCTTAACCATTTGGGGGTTCCATGATGACAATCGCGTTATTTCTCCATGTTCCTCATTGTAAGCTTATGATCCAGCTTTTTATGGCATAGGTGTGTTTTCATTTATCCCTTTGCTTTCTAGTTTCCAGGTTCTTGCTATTTATTGTGTTCTCCTCCTTTGTTTTGCTCCGTGGATATATGCCTTTAGGAGATATGCCTTTTTAGGAGGGGTGTGCCATCTTTCTTCAGTGCATCATTTAAAACATTTTTTTATTTTATATTTTGGGGAGAGAGAGTGTGTGTGTGTGCAAGCTGGGGAGAGTGCGTGTGTGCCCAATGAGCGATCTGGGCAGAAGGAGAGAGAGAAAAAGAGAGAGAGAGAGAATCCCAAGCAGACTCCCCACTCCCAACGTGGGGCTCAAGCCCACAACCCTGGGATCATGACCTGAGCCGAAATCAAGAGTCAGACATTCAACCAACCCAGCCACCCAGGTGCCCTCCCCCCTCCCCCCCCCCCCCCCCCCCCCCCGTGCACCATTTTAAACTGGAAATTCTTGGGTGACCTATTTTCAGAGAAAGCTGGCATTTGATGGAGTGTCTGCTCATAACCATTGTTTTCTGGTCTGAATTTATGACGGTCAGATGGTCTCCAGATTCTGAAAATAGAGCCAGTTTGAATTTGCTAACAGTATAAATGCCAGACGACATTTTTGAGAGAAGTGACGGGGGCTGAAAGTTGCATCTTTCAGCTTTGCAGCTCCCGTCCTCGCCTAAATACTTCAGGGTGAGGCAAGAGCCCAGGGAATTGCAGTGACCGTGAGGCCCACTGCTGGTTCAGGTGCGGCGGTCTTGAGGACACCACAGGAAGGAGCGTCCACATCTGGGTTCACAGGGCGGGCGGGAACAAGACACTGATGGTGTCCCAGCAGGAGTGACGTGGGACTTGAGGTGCTGCTGCACCTCTCAGTGGAATAGCTGTGCCCATTCTCTGTCTTCCTCCCCTCGGAACTCATTGCTGTTAGGGCTGCTCGCCCCTCTGGATTTCGTGTGGAGGAGTGTGGACCTGCTGATGTGCGTGTGAAACCGGTTCACTTCCACTGGACCCAAATGAACAGGGTTGGCAGAGGGGAACTTCTGCTGCTTATGATGCGTTGTTTGTCATAATCGTATGTTGTAGTCGGTTCTACTTCATTAAGTAACTTGTGTGATTATTAGGCGGTCTTGCGGTTTGAATCACATCTGTAATTAACCATGCTTGTTATTTGGGCGCGTCGTCTTTGGTTTAGTCACACGGGCACTCAGTGATTGGTCACTGGTTGCAAATTTTCGTTGAAGAGGTAACTATGTGACAGATGCTTTCTGATGTTTGTGCAGAATGAAAGCGCGGGTCCCAGATGTAAGGAGTGGGGAGAACACTCGGTATAGATCAGCGATTCCCAGCAGGGGGGAGAAGCCTCTCTGGGCACTTGAGTAGCTTCAAAACAAAGCGATGCTTTGCCTGGGTGCTTTTTTAGTCCTTGTCTTTATTTTGTTTGATCTTCAATTAATGTTATTAGAAGATGTGAGTTATATCTAGAATATGGAAAACAGATCTGTTGGATGGTGTCTTCACTTGTTGCTTATGCTGCAAACCTTTTCACTACCAGAAGACCCTCATTTTTAGCCTGGTGCTTCGCGGATGGGAGGACAGAGCATCAAAAGGGTCATTGAGAACTGTGTGTGTTAAGTGTTTACGTTCATGGCACAACTAAAATCCTATAATTGCTGTTGCCAATTACAGTTGGAAATAAAACAAAGCTGATACAGCTGTTTTGATCAGATGAGGAAACAGGAAAAGTGTTTTGAATGCATTGGGAAGAATGAGGTGGCCCAGGTATGCACGACCCTCCCTGTCCATGCACGTGTGTAGCTCTCGACTGTGGTTTTGCCAAGCACACTGATGAGCAGTGGAGAGACCACTGAGGGACTCGAGGATTTTCAGTCTAAAGGCATGCAGCAGTGAGTGCCCCACGATGCAGACACCTACAAAGGGTTCATTGGCTCAGAGAGTTCAGGGTTGAGGTGGAGGGAAAGACCCATTAATAGGTAGTTATTACAGTTTCTGTCAAGTGAGGGCTGCTGGGGAGCACTAAAGCTAGCATCTAACTGGGACATGGGTGTTGGGAGCTCCAGGAGAGCTTTCTGGAGGCGGTGTCTCAGCTCTGAACTCCAAGGATGAGTAGAAGGTAGCCAGGAGCATTTGGGGTGGAAAGAGCCCAAGGGAATGAGGACGAGGAATCAGGAGGACATCCCAGACGAGGGAAGAGTGTAGGAACAGTGTGTAAATGGGATAAGGAGAGGAGGGTTGTCTTGAGTCCAGGCTTTCAGTGAGGCTGCCCTGTGGATTGCTGGCAGATGGAGAGGGGAAGTGGGGCGTCTGGGTGGAGGGTTCTGTGCATTCAGTCTCTTACGTCTTGTGTCTGGGTGCTAGGGAGCCAGGGTGGCATGTGAAGGCAGTGAGGTGGTTGATCTTTTTGTAGACAGACCATTCTGGCAGTATTCTGGCTTGAGGGGGCAGGTCTAGAGGGCGGAACTAGTCAGCAGTGCTTGCCGGAAGCCAGCAGGAGATGGCAAGCAGGGGGAGCAGGACTGAAGAGGGGGTGAGCCACTGGAAGGAGAGAAGCAGGCTGGTGGGTGATCTGGACAGCCTGGATTTAGTTATTGCAGACCATCCTGATGGAAATGCTCAACACAAAGTAAAGTTGGATGCTTGCCTGACTTAGATACAAAGGAATTACGGGTTAGGTAAATCAAGTCAGAGTAATAGAATCCGTAACAGACTCTTCGTGTGTTCTTGGGTTGGGGGAGGCCTTTCTGAGCCCGATGGACATGAGAGTCAGGGAAGGACTGACAGCACAGCCCAGGTCACCGTAGGCCAGTTCATTGGCAAATGGGGACGTCCCAGGCCTGTGTGACGCGTATGGTTGACATCCTATAAAACAGTAAGAAAAAGGCAGACCTCTCAGTTGGGTCTTCCTCCCGTGTCACAGTGGCCGCACGCGGTCGGAGCTCCCAGTGGCGGCGCCATCGGGCGTGGTGGAGCCTGGGAAACGACCCCGGTTGCTGCTGTGGAAGTGACGCCTCGGGCAGGCCTGCTAACTGTGTTGGTTGTAAGGGGGTGTGGTGACTTCCGGGTGTGAAGCAACACAGGAAAGCTATGTTGTCGATGCCCTGAGGTCTCAGATGAAGGACTGTCTATGTTAACATGTACAGATAAGTGGCTTGACTTCGGGCTTTTGCTGAAACGTCATGATAATCCCAATGTGAGAGGAAGCGGGCTTGTTATTTAAAAAGAGCCCTTATCATCAAGAGCCCTTATCATCGGGAGATGTAAGGGGTGCAGAGAAGCAATCACCTTCTCTACAAGCCCAGAGCTGTGTTGACGAAAACAAACCCATCAGCCTAGTCTCTTCCTGTGTCTTACATTCCTCGCCAAGAGAAACTTGCCTTGGCTGAAAACTATCTCTCAGTGCAGACTTGTTGCTCCTGATGACTTTTATGGAGTCCTTCTACCCTGTGCCAGGCAACACGAGCAGGCTTGGGGCCGTCACTAGTCCACTCCTCGGGTGACACTCCCATTTGATGGCACCACGCAGGTGTAAGTGCACCGTCATTCCCCTTCGCTCTGGGGTCTCTCGGCTGAATTTCAGAGCCTGCTTCACAAATGAAGACCAGAAAAGCCTTTTTTTTTTTTTTTTAAATTGTACTTACTGGGTTAGTTGTTGAAATTACAAGACCAATACCTACTCTTTAAAAAAATTGTTGAGCAGAGCAGAAGAGTGTAAATGAAATGTAGGAAGTCCCATTCTCTATAATTTTACCATTAAGTTTAGTGGTGTCTTCTACAAGTTTAAAAAACATTGAAATACGTGTGTGTGTGTGTGTGTGTGTGGATATAGACAGTATGTACATACACATAACATTTAGCATTCTGTGAGGGCCTTTCAAGTATTTTTGTATTAGTCGTTTGTATCTGATTCACTATTTTCTTTTTAACAACCTTTTTTTAGTTTTTAAATGTTTGTATTTGAGAGAGAGCGCTAGTAAAGGAGGGGCAGAGAGAGAGGGAGACACAGAATCAGAAGGCTGAAGGCTCTGAACTGTCAGCACAGAGCCCTATAAGGGGCTCAAACTCACAAGCTGCGAGATCGTGACCTGAACCAAAGTCGGTTGCTTAACCTACTGAGCCACTCAGGCGCCCCTGATTCACTGTTTTAAATACCCAGTTCATTTTTAAGATTCTGAGTTAGTATGAATTGTAGTATTTCATAAACTAACATTGTTCTGTTTCTTAAGATAAAAACAGATGAATGCCAATTTCTAACCCAAATAAATTATGATTTTTTATACTTTTACTTAGATTGCATTATGCTTTTTTTTTTAATCTGTAGGCAGAAATAACTGGTGTTTTTATTAGTCTACATTATCTAATTTTAACAGGATTAAGATCTGAGCAGAACAGTTACATTAAGATTTCGTTCTAATTTTTAAAGACTCATTTTAGTTTGAAAAACAATTCATGTTTGCAGAGGACTTAACAAATGGAACACCCAGTTGCAGGGCAGCTGCCCTTTGAAAACAGAGCCCTGGGTGATTAAGGGCGGGTGAGGGTGGCGTTAGAACGCTTGTTAGGCGTGCATGCACGTCCTGGGGCCACTGTGGGCCTGCCTTGTGCGGCAGGAGCCCTGTGCCGTCAGCACAGAACGTCCCTCTGGGACGGCTCTCGTGGCAGATGGCGGTGTCTGGAGCTGCGCCCAGAGCTGGGAGGAGAGTCTGTCACTGTCCCCTTTGATTGCCGCTGTCCCCGTGGACAGGTCATGGACGAGAGCCGCCAGTTCTGACCTTTGCCTCGGGGAGAGGGCCGCTTTGCACAGGGATGATGAGGTGGACCCACGGCAGGTTGTTTCTGGGGATTTCCGGTCAGAAAGCTGCACTGGTCTGTTCCGCTTGGGCTCGTTGAGTCTCAATCCACTTGACCTGTCCATCTCTGTAGACAGTGCTTTATACACCGTTACCGACTGGGTGGTGCAGTTGTGGTCTGTAGGGTGAGAGGAGGTTCTTGTCTCCAGTTTTTCTTTAGAACGGATAGCGTTTCCTAACAAATTATTGTGTGCTGATATTTCAGAGATACTAGTTTTTTCTGTCTCTGGCTTTGCCTTTCGCTTGAAGCTCTGTTTTCAACCTTGTGTGACTTGTAATTTTCATGATTTTTCAGGCATGTTTTCTGGATGGTTACTAGATTAGTACGGACATTCTAAATAGTAAAAATTCAAATTATATGTGCTCATAGAACTAAAATTCATTCTTTTTAACATATATGTATTTAAATATATATATATAAATATATTTTAGAGAAAAAGAGAGTGAAAGTGTGCGTGAGCGGGGTATCGGGCAGAGGGAAGGAGAGAGAACCCAAGCAGGCTCCATGCTCCTGCTTCCGCAACCCTGGGATGGTGACCTGAGCCAAAATCAGGAATGGGATGCTCGACAGACTGAGCCACCCAGGTGCCTCAAGTTCATTCTTGGTTAAAGCATTGAAGAACAAAAACTAAGCTTTATGTTTTCATCTCTATCATATGATATCAATATAACCATATGTACTCAAGAGGCATTAAAGGAGAAGCATAGTGTAACTTAAGAGTTTTATTTATTTATTTATTGATTGATTGATTGATTGATTGGCTTCTTGCCCAGCGCAGAGCCCAGTGTGGGGCTCGAGGTCACAACCCTGAGATCAAGACCTCAGCTGAGATCAGGAGTCGGATACTTAACCGACTGAGCCACCCATGTGGCCCTTAATGGTAAAAAAATTTTTTTAAATCTGATTTTAGAAGCCTGCTAAGAACTGCATGTTTATAAAGATACTTAGTTCCTTAGGTTTGTAGCCAAAGTTCAGCCTAAACAGAGGACCTGTCCTTTGCCTGTGTGTGCTGACTTGCATGCTGTCTTAGCCACTTGGCAACCAAGAGCAAGGGAGACACTTGGGGTGATGTAGGGGCGTACTCCTTCCCGCTTGCACAGGCCGCTCTTGGCCCTCTGTCTCCTGAGCTTAGAAAGCTGCCCCTTCTGAAGACGCTTCTCTTAGTAGGGCAGAGGAGGCCCCTCCTGCACTGTGGGGCTCTTACCCAAGCCCCCTCGTGCAAATCTGCCAGGCGGGACAGCCTGGGGGAGTCCTGCCCTGGGGCTCTGGCCCTGCAGTTGGGGCCTGATAAGGCCCTAGCAGTCAGCACAGGACACTTTGAGAAGGGAGCAGCCTGGAAGGGACTGGGGAAATGAGGGCAGTGGAGCCTGGACCGTGTCCCTCTTTGTAGCACATCTGTTTGCAAAATGTCGACCTCAAATTCTTTCCAGGGTTTTCTGATGTCATTGAAGACGTTTCCAGTCCGCTTTTTCACCTACTGTTTGTATGATTTCCCTTGGGTCTCAGGCTGAGCCTGGTGGGGGCAGGGCTGCGGTACAGTAGGAAGATTAAGGTTACGTGTGGACTTGACTTTGTGATGGAAATGGAAGCTGGGAACAGCATTTGGAAAATGCTTAGCGCTTAGGTTTAGTTATCAGTGGGTCTAGTATCAGAATTGCTGCTTTGCTGTTACGCGTTCCTATCCGCTTCTGGGAGAGGGCTGGCCTTGCAACCTGTCGACTCCGGGCTGGAGCTGTCCGAGCTGCCTGGTCGACTTTGTGTTTTATTTAGTCTGGGGGTTGAGTGCATCTTCCACCTCTAGAGTTGCTAACTGAAGAAAAACAATCTGGTTTTTAAAAGGTTTAAAATACAGGCTATCTAACTTTATTCTACAAAATACTAAAGCTAGTATGTGAGTGTTTGTCACGGTCACTGCCTTACATGCGTTATTTCATTTAATCCTTTCCGCTTTAGGGGCGCCTGGGTGTCTCAGTCGGTTGGGCGTCCGACTTCGGCTCAGGTCATGATCTCACAGTTCGTGGCTTCGAGCGCCGCGTCGGGCTCTGTGCTGACAGCTCAGAGCCTGGAGCCTGCTTCGGATTCTGTGTCTCCCTCTCTCTCTGACCCAACCCCATTTGTGCACTCGCGCGCTCTCTCAAAAATAAAAAAAATTAAAATCCTTTCCACTTGATTTCATTTTCATCCTGTAATTATTTTTAATGCTCACATTTCATGAAGGGAACTGAGGAATAATTTCAGTGTTCTGAAGCCATCGTACGATCTGTTTGAGAGGGAGGGAAAGAAGGAAAGAGCGGGGTCCATGGAGGGAAGGACCCAGATGAATCTAGTAACATTAACCATCACCTCCAGTAATTCTGTTCTGCAGTGAGCTTGGGAGAGGGTCGGAATCACCCCTCCCTCTGGACACTGACCAGTGCTGCCTCCTCGCATGTTCTGCTGTGCAGGAGTTTGACCCTCGTGTGCTTCTCCAGGGAGAAGTGGTTTTCTGGGCTGTGGCGTAAGCAGTGGCAAAAGCACCTCCCTGGGCCACGGGTCTGATTAAGCCGGGGCCAGATACTGTGTAGAGTTTTAGACTTAGGTGCATCTCACTGAAAAGCATGATGTGAAATCCACGTGATTATAGGAGTGGGTGGGAAAAGGTCCCACTTAGTGGTGAGCGACCACACCCTCACCCTCCTGCCGTCGTAGCCGGTGAGCCGTGAGCATCCTGGTGTGTCCTCCACCGTCCCCTCCTGTCTTTTCCTCCAGAGCCAGGCTGCCGGCTGTTCCTAGAGCCTGGCGTCTGTCCACACTGGCACCCTCTTGAGGGTGTCGTGTTCGGGCATTTTGTTACGTTTGTATCTCCTCTCATCAGACGTTTCACCCAGAGTCAGCCAGCGGGTCTGCTGCTCCCCAGGTTCCCTGTCCCCCTTCTCACCTGTCGGATTTCTGACACCCTCTGCTGGAATCCTGTCATTCCTAGGATTCCTGCCACAGGCAGTAGCTGTGCATGGTTCTGGGCTTGAAATTATTTCAGCGACAAGAAATTAAATTTATTTGGAAGTTGTGTCACAAGGCCTACGTTAAACCTGGCTACAGGTGGGATGGCTCTCAGCTTTGTCGTCGGGCTCGTCGAGTGGTTCAAAGTGGTGGTAGCTGGTCGTCCACCCCTGTTAGCTTCTGAAAACACCATTCGTCGCGCATTAGAAATTAGTGTAGTTCTTGTAGTGGGATAAGAATGTGAGAACATGTAAATGTAACTTTTCAAGTAAGGCTGTGAGTTCTTGCTATGCCCTCGCCAGGGCCCGGAACTGCCGCCTCTGTGCTGAGTCACAGGCTGGAGCCCCTTCGGCCCTCAGTGGCCTTGTCAGGGGGAGAGCCGCCCCTGCTCCACGCTCGGAGCCTCCCACGTGTCAGCCGCCGCAGTCAGCCAGTGGGGCCGAGCTCGAGCTGGGACCGAGCCCAGATCTGCAGGCCTCCGCCCCTGTTCTCAGCTGGACGCTCTCATGTCTGTGCGTCCTGATCTCTGAGGTGACTGTTCAAGTACTTGCCTGGGGCGGCGGGGCGGGCGTCTGCCGTTCGTGTTTGTCACACTGATTTCTGTAAACTTCAGGGAAACGTAAACCAACCCAAGACACCGTTCACCGAGGATGTATCAAATACCAACTGTAGCACAGTTGGTGGCAATTAATGATGATGGTAACTTGACACTGAGGTTTAATAATGTCGGTAGAGCAGGTATTGGAGAATGTTAGGGTGAAAGGTCACTGGGAATGAAGTTGGAAAGTTTGGGTTTTGTTAATCATTGAGTAAGAGGGAATAAAAAAGTTAGTCCTTTTCCACCCTGGAGAGTGAGAACAACTATGGGGTATTTATATAAGCCTTTCATGGTTGCCTAGTAAGTTCCTGGTAAAGTTGGGGTAGTCAGAAGCCGCGGTTACGCTGCGGGGCGTGGCTTGCGATCCGCACCGGCAGGGGAGCCAGGCAGGTGAGCCGGAGCGGGGACAAGGCCGCCTGGCTGTGCCCTCCTGCCGCGCCCGAGCCCGGACTCTGGCCTGGACTCCCACGTGGGCCGGAGGCGACTCTAGGAGGTCGGGCGGGGGAACGCGTCGTGGACCGGCACGCTGTAAGTGGCCAGAGGTCATTTGTCTGTAGCCCGAGGGTTAAGTGCGCGTTTAGAGGGCCAAATAACGTGTTTGTTCCGTGGGCCAGTAGACCGAGTCCCTGAGAAGCTCGGAAGAGTGTTGAAAAGTTTTTTACATGCAGGAGTTCTGTGTGTTTGTTGACATTAGTAGGCACAGTACAATTTTTATAACATAAACAATGCTTTTTATTTCTGTGGTTCTTAATCCTTTAAAGAATATTTGGATTGTTAGAAAATGGTGTGAATTGAAGTACTTTTGGTTTGGTTTATAGGAGACAGTCATTTACACGTAAGTATTTTTTGTCCAGGCTGGTCTCTATTTTTAGTTTTATCTTCCTTAGATTTTTCAACAGTGGGTTATGATTCACATTACTACTATGAGGTGTGTTTTTTTGTTTTTTGTTTTTTTTTAATTTGGAGTGTGTGTGGGTGTGTGGTGAGTGTGTGTGTGAGAGAGAATATTTTTAGCCAGAGGAAAGTTTGAGTCATTCCAGGGAAGTTTAGATGACAATCTGAAAAACAGGGTGCTCAAAACGTGTTTTTAGGATTTTATTTTTTATTATTTATTATTTTTTTTGAAAGCGGGCTCTGCGCTGACAGCAGAGGGCCTGATGTGGGGCTCGAACGCGATGAACCTCGAGATCATGATCTGAGCTTAAGTCAGTCGCTCAACCGACTGAGCCACCCAGGTGCCCCTTAAGATTTTACTTTTAAGTAATCTCTACACCCAGTGTGGGGCTCAAACTTACGGCCCCAAGATCAAGAGTCGCACGCTCTACTGACTGAGCCAGTCAGGTGCCCTAAAACTATTTAATTAAAAAAAAAAAGTTCTTTTGGGGAAAAATAAAAGTGTAAGCAGTGCCTTGAGCTCGTGTGTCGATCAGCCTGCAGTTTTCTGGTTCTGAGGTGCTTGGAAAAGCGTCAGCATCTGTGATAAGTGTCTGACTGGGGACTAAGGATCCCTTCTATTTTTTTTTTTTAGGTAGTTTGTTTTGTTTTGTTTTGTTTTCCTTTTTCAGTAATCTATACGCCCAGCGTGGGACTCAAGCTCACAACCCTGAGAGCAAGAGTCGCATGCTCTTCCAACTGAGCCAGCCAGGTGCCCCAAGAATCCCATCTATTTTAGTTAACAACAACGAAAACTTACTACATAAGAAAGAGAACATTTTGACACCTTTAAGAATTTAAAAATACATTTTGAAAAGGGTCTGAGTCCCTTTCTGTATTCTTCTGAAAGTGCCCCAATTTTCATAACTATAAGTGAGTTGATCCCGGGTTTCCCCTTTGACTCCCAGGGCATGTTGCTGTAGGAAACTACGCATAACATAAGGGTTTGCAGCGATGAGAAGATTTTGTCTCCTTTGTCTAAAAAATAGAAAACAAAGAACGACTAGCTTTGTTTTACTAAAATCTCGGTGGTGACGTTTTGGTCACCGACTGTGTGCCGTGGGTTGGCTGTGACAGACAGCACTTCCCTGTGTTTCTACCCTCCTAACACCCTGCATTGCTTTCTCCCCCACCTTCTGCAGTATGAGACCGTGACCATGGACTTTTCTCGGCTCCACATGTACACCCCACCTCAGTGTGCGCCCGAGAACACTGGCTACACGTACGCACTCAGGTGAGCGTGCCTGCGTTCCGTCGCCCTCCCGGTCGCCTCCTGCCCCTGGATGCCGTGGATTTGTGGGCGCTTCCTGCTGCTTGCAGCCACACGCTGTCTTCTGAAAGTGAAAATTTCTACGAGTTTATATCGTACTATGGCTTTGCAAAACTGCTAAACTGACATGGAAATTGTGAGGTGGTTTTGAAAACCGAACATTTCTGATGACTCAGGGATGAGTCATTGCAAATGTACTGCTGTTTCGGACCCCACCCAAGTGGCTGTGGTCTCTAGAATAAATCTTTGTGGTTATGGGTAGGGTTTTGTGATTTATACCGATGGCCGGGTATTTTAAAGTTAGTAGAAATAACCTGGAAAATGATTTGCCTTTGAGAGGAGGTATCCTAAACGGAATTTTGATGAAGCCCGAGGTTTGAAGAACACGGCTTTTCTCAGATGCGAGGTTTTCAGTTTTTATTCTGACATGATACTGAAGTTCACGGCTAAGTCTAAGAGTTGCTGAGTAGCCCTTTGCATGTCTAGTTCACCAGGTAGGAGTGATTATTCAGATGGATTATAAAATAGGGGATTGTGCCAAAGGAAAATACGCTACCGGGCGGGTTAGGGTTTGGCAGTGAGGAAAGCTGTTGTGGGGGTCCCTGGGGGGCTCAGTGGGTTAAGTGTCCACCTTCAGCTCAGGTCGTGATCTCGTGGTTCACGGGTTCGAGCCGCATGTCAGGCTCTGTGCTGACAGCTCGGAGCCGGGCGCCTGCTTGGGATTCTGAGTCTCCCCCTCTCTCTGCCCCTCCCCTGCTTGTGCTCTGTCTCTGTCTCTCTCTCAAAAATAAACATTTAAAAATTTTTTTGAAAAAGAAAAAACACCTGTCGTGTTCTGGAAAGACCTTGAAGGCACACGAGGAAAATGCTCATGTCATTTTTTTCAATGACTTGTCTTCTAAAAGGGAAAAATATAATTTAAAACTTAAGAAAATCGGAAGGTATTTTAACAAAGATGCTTTTGTTTCTTCATTTGAGAGTGAGTGCCTGAGCAGAGCAGAGGCGGGGGGGTGGGGGGAGAGAGGGCACATGCACCAGAGAGTATCATAAGCAGGCTCCATGCTCAGCATGGAGCCCAACGTGGGGCTCAATCCCACGAAATCAAGAGTCAGATGCTCAGACGACTGCGCCACTGAGGCGCCCCTGGCAAAGATGTTTTTGCAGCGTTTTTAACTGTGTTTTAACAGTGTTAGTCAAACGTCACATTGAATCATTGCGTTTTTATTCACGATTCTAGATCATTGACTGTTTTTGTCAAAAGTTCTGAAATATGTTAGAACAAAGGGAGTGGGCCAACTCAAAACTGTTCCTTGTTCTGTATTGTGGAGCATACAAATGATTACTCTCGGTTAATTATTTTTAGCTTTTATAACCTATTTTAAATACAGTTTTTTAAAAATGCACACGTGTGGGTCTCTGCACCGGGAAAGTCGCCCGGCTAATTTCGGTCCACGCGGCCCTCCTCCAGTGAGATGTGGGCGTAGACGCGGAAGTGTGGGCGGACCAAAGGGGCAGAGGCGGCCGGTGTGCTTGGTGCACCGTGCTGGGAACTTAGACTTGGAGGGCACTGGGCACCCGGCAAGGGCGTTAAGCCGGGAGCCGCGTGACCAGGCTTGTGCTTGGAGGGACTGCAGCCTGCAGGGGTGGGTAGGGCGGGTGGGGGCGGCCCGGAGACCATGGCGGGCCCCGAGGTGTGACGCTGTGGTGGCCTGTACAAGGGGCCCGGCCCAGCTTGGGCGGCTGGGGTGGAGATGAAGGAGGGGAGGGCGGGGACAGCGGGGCGGTCTGTGGGTGGCGGGTTCTGGTCTGGGCAGCCGCGTGTAGTGCAGGACCGGGCGCCGGGTGGCAGGTCGTGAGGCGAGTGTCCGGCGGTCGTGGTGGATGGAGCCCACGGCTGAGGCCCCGCGGCCCCCGGGGTGGCGGGAGGGGACCTGCCCCTGCCTGTTTGTCTCTGGTCTTTCCACTTGCGTCACCGCTGTGATCCCCCGTCTTTAAAACCTGCCTGTGCCACCCGGCTCTACCGGAAGCCACCTGACCTCACTGCATGTCCCTCCCTCCCCCGTCCCGAGCCCCACTTTGACGCATGCGCCCCACGGCTACCTGGGCCGGTCCTTCCCCTCAGTTCTGGGGACTCTGCACCCCGGCCCACGGCTGTCTGGCCCCGCCCCGATCTTCCCCCTTAGCCCCTGAGTACCCACCTGGAGGGTCCGCCACCATCCTGGTCGGTCCATTTGTTTAACTGAAATGTTTTCCTGCTGTGGAGACTGTTAGGTGAAAGTCAGGGGTGGTGGTGGTAAGAAGCCCCTGTGCCTCCTCCCACCTTCTGCTGTTTGGCGCTGGGCCCCTTCCCTCCCTCCCTCTCCGGTGGATTGTTCTGAAGCAAATCTTCACAGGATGCTTGCCTATTTATTTATTTATTTATTTATGTTTATTTTTTGAGAGAGAGCGAGCATGAGCACGAGTGGGGGAGGGGCAGAGAGAGAGAGGGAGACACAGAATCCCAAGCGGGCTCCAGGCTCCAAGCTGTCACCACAGAACCCGACGCGGGGCTCGAACCCACGATGTGTGAGATCATGACCTGAGCCGAAGTCGGGCGCTTAATCGACTAAGCCACCCAGTCACCCCTAAAAGATATTTTAAAAACATGGGGCGCCTGGGTGGCTCAGTCGGTTAAGCCTCCGACTTCGGCTCAGGTCACGATCTCGCGGTCCGTGAGTTCGAGCCCCGCCTCAGGCTCTGTGCTGACCGCTCAGAGCCTGGAGCCTGTTTCAGATTCTGTGTCTCCCTCTCTCTCTGCCCCTCCCCTGTTCATGCTCTGTCTCTCCCTGTCTCAAAAATAAATAAAACGTTAAAAATAATTAAAAAAAAAAAAGATATTTTAAAAACAACTAGCCAAAATACAAGTATCACATCAAAAAGCCCCTGGTAACTTAAAATAACCCCTGATATCTCTGTAATACACCACCAGACAGTCGGTGCTCCAATTTACCAGATCCTCAGTTTTGCTTGAAGTGAGCCTAAGCAGGATTTTCCCATAGTACCTATTTGCTTCCTGTGAGACGGTGGTTAGATGCGGAGGTTCGATCAGTCCCAGGTTTTGTTTGTTGGCATGACTGCGCACTTCCTTCCTGTTGAGGGTGTGCGGAGGCTGCCCAGTGCTGGCGGCTGGGCCACACCACCACCGAGGAGCCCCCACAGCCCCCCACACGGTGGGGATGCGGCCACAGGGACACTGCTTGGGCAAGAGGCAGACTTTCCCAGAAGCCCATCGAGACCCACTCTCCCCACCACCCCACCCCCCGCCTCACCCCCGCCCCCTGACACACACACAAACCAGAGGAGACCCAGGTCAGGTGGCAGCCCGTGCCCCGGAGGCCGGCAGCCTGGAAAAGTCCATGTCTGACCGTGTCAGCCTCCCGTAAGTGCGCCGCGGTCTCTGCCACGGAAACCAAGAGAACAGAGTATTTCGAGAAGGTGGGTCCCGTGCCAAAGTGGTGGGACTGGGACACGGGCCGTGAATTCAGCCCCGCGGGAGGCCATGGGCAGAGGCAGCAGCAACGGGGGCAGGAGTCGGAATGAAACGGGTTGAGGAGTGAGTGTAGACAACTCTTACAACAAGCGTGGCTGGTTGGGAGGAGAAAGGGCCCGGCTCTGTTTAGGGTCGTTTTTCTCCACCGTGGGGACAGGTGAGTGTCTAGGTGCTGATGGTTGGGCACCACAGGGAGTTTGAAGAGTTCGGAGAGAGAAGAGGTACCAGATGGAGAAGGTCTTCTGGAGAGTGGGAGAGATCCGGTCCAGAGTGCACAGGTGGGCGTTAGGGTGGCACGTCTGCCGTGCTCGGAAGGAGGAGGAAGGGCCGTCTGAACGTGGGTCCTTCATAGGCTCCCCTGAGAGGAGTCAGCAGTTCCCTGGTGTGGCTGGTTTGCTGAGGAGCCAGAGGAGGAGGTGAGGCAGGAGGGAGGAGGCCTGCTGGGGCAGGGGTGGCACCCGAGCGCCACTGGTGCAGAGGGCCATGGGCTCGGGGGCGTGCAGCCGTCGGCACCATCCAGGGGCACAGCCGGGACTGAAGCACCGACAGGGCAGGGGAGTCGCCGGGTGGGGGTGCTGTGACCATAATCCCGATTGGAACCCCGGGCGAAGCTGAGGGACCGCATTGGTGCAGGATCCCGGCCGGTGGGTGACGAAGGGTCAGGGGTCAGATGGGCGGCCCCTGGGGTCACACACCCAGGTCAGCAGAACTCGGACCCGTGGAGGTTTGGTCAGATTCCTAGAATTGCCCCCTTGTGGGCCTTGCTTTGCCCATTCACCCCTGCCCAGTGGCCGAACTGCTCATTTATGACCACTTAGCTCCTCGCGGCTCTGGCGGGAGGCAGGACCACCTGCCCCGTGGTGCTGCCCTGTTTCGCGCCTTGTGGCTGCCGCATGTCCATATTTTCCAGCTTTCAATGGTGGTAGATTTTTTCCTGGCCTTTTAATTAAACGTGCATCTAAGGGCTCCTGGGTGGCTCAGTCGGTTGACTGTCTGACTTCGGCTCGGGTCATGGTCTCATGGTTCGTGGGTTCGAGCCCCATGTCGGGCTCTGTGCTGACAGCTCAGAGCCTGGAGCCTGTTTTGGATTCTGTGTCTCCGTCTCTGTCTGCTCCTACCCCGCTCATGCTCTCTCTCTCAAAAATAAATAAAGATTAAAAAAAGTTTTTTAAGTGCATCTAGGTAACATATTTTTAAAACGACATTTGATTGATGAAGGAACAGAACTAAAAGCTGCTCTGAAGGATTCAGTTTGTTATTTTCTTTGGGGTCTTTCTGGCGTCTCCTTTTCTATCCTAGTATTAGAATAAAGTACCTTAACAGCACACTTGCTAGGGTGGGTCCCCGGACTACAGCATTGACAGAGGCGTG
The DNA here is from genome assembly GCF_027475565.1 of Acinonyx jubatus. Taxonomy (NCBI): domain Eukaryota; kingdom Metazoa; phylum Chordata; class Mammalia; order Carnivora; family Felidae; genus Acinonyx; species Acinonyx jubatus. Next base: position 35,652,501 of record NC_069398.1, on the reverse strand, counting down.
GGTACCGAATGCATTAGACGAGCGTCCCTGGGTGTGACCAGACAGGTGGGTCCAGACTGAAAGGACCCATTGCCCCACTTGGTCTCGGCCCCAAAGTTTCCCACTGTTAACAGTTTGAAGAGAACTTTCCAGGTCTCTATGACTTTACCTACCTCTGTATGTATGAGAATACGTGCTTCTGGGGTTTTTTATGGGGTTCTTTTGTTTTTTAAGTAAGCTTTAGGCCTGACGTGGGGCTTGAACTCAATGACCCCGAGAGCAAGAGTCTCATGCTCTACTGACCCCATGTGGTTCTGTTTTATAGTTGGTTTTAACATAAATAAGATGATAGTAGGATATTTTCCTTTAACAGTGTATGCAGATCTTTCATGATTTTTAACAGCCTCACAGTGTTCTAGAATTCGGACGTATCCCAGTTTATTGAACCATTCCCCTGCTGATGGACAGTTCCTATCGTCTGCCGTTGTAATATTCTTGTACTTCCGTCTGCTCGGGGTCTTTCTAATGACACTAACAGGGATCTGGGACGCCCTCTGCTGGCAGAGGCACCCCAGGTTCTGTGTTGGAAAGCCGGGACCTCTTCCACACTGTACAGTATTGTAGTGTCCCCACGTTGGAGCCCCCGGGGCCCGTGGGGTGGCCTGGGAGGTGGAGGTCTGTGCACGTTGGCCGCTTGCTTGCTTCCACACGTTTCTGTCGTGGTCTAGCTTGACCACTCAGAGACACACCTGGTCTAATATGTTTATCGTAAACGTGATCCTGAAAATATTTTTCTAATAAAACATAAGGCTAAAATGCCCTTAGCCTTCTTGGTTTCCTTGAGAGACTCCTGGTTCCGGCTGAGTTTTAGACCCTACGCCCAGTCTGCTCTCCCAGGCAGGAGTGGTTTTCCCTTGGCCTCCTGGATGCCTCCTTGTGGGTTAATATTTCTTGATTTAGAAAAAGTTGCCAACGACACAGAAGAATGTATCTTTTGATTTAAGATGATTCCACGGAAGCGTATTGAAGTGACTTTGTCATGAGCTTGTCTCTGGCTTTATGGTGAGTTAGATGCAAAGTGGCTTTACGGTTCAGCGTCTTGCCATTCGCGTTTCTCCTCACAGTGGATTAGATGCCGTGTGGTCACTGTCTCCTGAACTGCTGTGTCAGGCGTGGAGTCTATCGTAAATGCATTCTGATTTTCAGTGATCTTGACACAGGTCCACATAGTGGAGTTCTTATGAGCGCGTCCTGAGGCAGTTCTTAGGGCCAGCTCTAGAGTGAAATATCTGGGCGCCTGGGGATTTATTTCACAGAGGGTGTGGCCAGAGCGTCTGTGGTGACTTCGGCTTTGTAGAAAAGTCATCACGCAGTCATGGCTATTTTTCAGAATTTGCACTGGATTGTTATGTGTCCCGTTCATTATTCAGTTTGTTTCAGAAACTTCCGTCAGCGTTATTTACCTCTGATGAGTTTTTTTTCCTTCTAGTTCGAGTTATTCGTCTGATGCTCTGACTTTTGAGACTGAGCACAGATTGGACCCTGTGTTTGATTCTCCAAGAATGTCCCGCCGCAGTTTGCGCCTGGTCACCACAGCCTGTGCCACGGAGGACGGCCAGGCTGGGGACGCTCACTCCTGTGCCAGTAGCACTGCCTCCCTGAAGGACAGAGCGGCCAGGTAAGCACTGTCTTCCTTGTTACCCGCACACGCTCTAACAACATTAAAACAAACGTACCAGCTTTTTGGTCTGTAGAACCACACTCTTGCACTTAAGTACACACAGGAGACTCACACTGTCGTTGCTGTGCTACGGTGAGGACTGAACCTAATTCTGGACCGTGTGGCCTGTCTGGTGTGGACGGTCTCGTGCAGGCCACGGTTTCCAGTTTTGTGTTTGTACTCAGACTCGGGCAGGGGCGCGGACACCCTGGAGCATGCACAGTGCCCGTCCACATGGCTGGCCTCGTAGCGGGAGCCAAATGTGGCTGTCCTCTGCTGTCATCCGAGGGGTGCCTTCCCCCGACGATTGCGTGGCACTGTGGCCACCGTGGATGAGCTCTGCATGGTTAACAGCCATGTCTGTGTATTAAAGTCTGTGTGAACTAACAGATGCATCATGACAGCCAGCCGTTTGACTATGTTCACTTGATTCCTGAGCTTTGCACGTGCCCACCACCACGCGCATGGCCAAGAAGAAGCAGAGTGCACGATCTTTGTGCCATTTAAAGATCGTGTTCTGTTGCTCACGTAAGAATGATGAGTCTCCGATGGAAATGGTCGTCTTTCACTCAGGAATGGGGTGGTTGTGTTAGAAGAGGCGGTGAAAGGCCAGCTTGAAGCCAGGTGCCCTGCCAAGGTTCCCACGTGCCTCACACTCACTGTGGGTTGGTTAGAGGATGGGCCCGCAGTTCGGTGGGCTCATGAGTGGTCGTGAGCGCACCTGAGGGCTCCAGTCGGCTCCACGTGCGAGACGGGGCCTCAGCTGCCTGGCCTCGGCCCGCCTGTTTCTCTGCCGCCGGGCGATGCCACGATCGGTTTCCTGATGTGCTGTGTTCATGTGCAGACTTGTGTTCCTGTCCCCCCACTGCTCGTTCCCTTGAGGAGGGAGGTCCTCTCCCTGCCCGAGCTCGGTGCTTGGGGCTTTGTTGTCTGTGCCAAACAGGAGGACAGAAATGAGGTTGCAGCCTTTCCTCGCTGTCCTTAATGCAAGGCCGGCTTCACCGGGGACCCTGAAATAGTGCAGGATGTGCGTGTCTGAGCACACACTTGTTCTAAAAAGCAGAAGGGTTAAGTTTATACATCATAATTTTTATTGTTAGGTCATTTTATTAGATTATTTTAAGTTTTAATCATTTTGGGGTCATGGGGCCCAGAATACTCTGAAAACTGTCCTGTATGTACAATTTTAGAAGCAGCTCTGGGACCCAGGCTCAAGGATTCCTGTTGCAGGTTAATAAGCATTTCATTACAGCAGAGAAGACATAAGGAAACGTTGCCTTAAAAATACTACATTCTTAAATATTTTGTATCGGTAAAATGTAATCGTTTTGTATTTCTGAGAAGTCTGTCAACTTGTCCCTTGTGTTCCTTTCTTCTTAGAACTGCAAAGCAGCGCAGAAGTGCAAGCAAGCCGGCTTTTAGTGTCCACCATGCCTCCAGGCGGGTCGTGTCCTCGGCCGTGGGCCAGGGCGGCGCCGGCTCGCTGTCAGGCGCGGCCTGTGTGCGGCCTTCTGTGCTGGATGAGTCTCTGATCCGTGAGCAAACCAAAGTGGACCACTTCTGGGGTGAGTTGGCTGCTGTTGGGTTCTCAGGTTGTCTTGGGGAGGAGGGAAGTCCCGGGCCAGGTTGTCCCTCTGCCCTGTACAGGGTGGGAGGAGCTCCTAGAAGATTCAAGGCGTTTCTCCAGACTCAAATACAGAATGCGGGCAGCGGCTTCCCTCTGCCGCTTCTGCTGGCCGCGCTCACGTGGAATCGTCTGTTGTGACGTGGAAGCTGAAGCAGTCTGGTAGTAGCCTGAGAACTCTCCTGCTAAGGGCATTACTTGTGTAGGCTGGCTGAGTACAGTTGTCACAGAGGTTCACCAGTGTGGTTTCAGGTTCAGACAGCTCTAAGCAGCCAGGCAGACACAGTATTTTCGAGTCACTGGGAAGCAGTCCACGTGGATGTCTTGACACTAGAAAGCAGCGTGGGCTCGTGAGCCTTCTTGACTTTAGGCAGCAACGGTGTGACCTGGTCCTTGCCGCTGACAGTGTGATGGCCACGGGGAGCCGCAGCTTTCAGAGGGACGTGGCTGCTTGCCTGTGTCCACTGGATGTTCACGGCGGCTCTTTTGAGAAGATGAGGAGATCCAGATTAGCTCCCAAAATGTTGTGTGCTAATTCGGGCAAGCCTGGGAGTTGGCGCTCAGCTGGCGAGGGTAGCTCGTAGGCGGCACAGGGGGTGGACGCCACCGGTGAGGTTTCTGCCTGCCGGTGCTTGAGGGAGCACGTTCTTCTCCCCTGATCCCTCCTCCGTGTCTGCCCTTGGGGTCCGCAGGTGTGCGTGTACAGGTGTGTGCTGTCTGCAAAGATGTGCTTTCTCCTGGAACCAAAAGATGGCGTCTGCATATGTCTGGAGGAGTTTCTGTTAGTTGTAGGCATTTCAGGAAGTGAATCTTGGCCGTTGCCAAAATGCCGACATATTAACCATTGTAACCTTTACTTTTTGTGTGTGTGGGTTTTGTTCTGATAACTCGAGCTCATGAACAGACACGCGTATGTGTGTGTATTTTAGGTCTTGACGATGACGGAGACCTCAAAGGTAATTATTTCAGTTCTTTTTTTAAATACACTTTTCAAGATGGAAGTTTTTGTAGGTATCTGCAGGTTGTGATAAACAGGTTCCCTCTACTTTCTGAAAACTTCAGGGGGAAATAAAGCTGCCGCTCAGGGAAATGGGGATCTGGCAGCAGAAACTTTCAGGAGCAACGGCTACACCTGCAGAGACTGCATCCTGCTCTCTGAGCACAAGGACACGCTCACGGCACGCTCCACTGCCCACGGACTGTCGTCGCGAACATACTCGAGGGACGAGAGTCAGAAACGTGAGTCTGTCTCTCTCAAAGGTTAGAAAAAGATTGCATGTCCGAATATTTTAAGATATATACACATAACCCTACTTTTGTAGGCCTTTTAGCATCCATCCACACTACTTTCTGTCATTGACTTGAATTCAAAACCGTGTGATAAAAGTTTAAGAAATGCGCCCAAGGGGCGCCTGGGTGGCTCAGTTGGTTGGGCTTCTGACTTCAACTCAGGTCATGATCTTGTGGTTCGTGGGTTCAGGGCCCACGTTGGGCTCTGTGCTGACAACTCGGAGCCTGGAGACTGCTTCAGATTCTGTCTCTGTCTCTCTGCCCCTCCCTTACTCGCTCTCTGTCTGTTTCTCTCTCATATATAAATAAAATAAAATAAATAAAACATTAAAAAAAAAATTAAAAAAAAAAAGAAATGTGCCCCAAATTAGCTTTGTTCTTCCTTGTCCTCTTTGAATAAATTCATTTTCTGTGGCTTGTAGTTTTATACCCAGGAGTGCGTGAAGTTCTGTGAATTTGAACTTCGGGTGAGCAAAGAAGAGTCCTTCCCTGAAACCGTAGTGGCGCCATGCGGCCACTTTATTTTCCCACGAGATCATAGGAGTTCCCACATGTGGCGGGAACAGCTTTGTGGTGGTGCTTTGGCCTCGACGGCCGCAGGGGCTTATGTGCAGGAGATGAGCAAAGTGTGTTCTGTGGTCTGTGCTGTTACTTCCGCTCCAGGGACGGTTCGGCTGGAACATGGGGCGGGGGCAGTCGTTGGGGGAGGCCCTCTCAAGAGGCAGTGGCCCTTCGCCCGGTGGAGGTGGGCCCCGTTCTGAGTCCCGGCTGCGCCCGCTCCAACAGGGAGGTCCTCGGAGGTGGCCCTGGAGGCGCTCAGCTGCCTCTCAGAACTGCCAGGGCTGCGTGGCTTTTCCAGGCGGGCCTGCGAGCTTCCTCCTGGCCCGGCACTCCCGGCTCTACTCTTGGCCCGGGTCCCTGAGGGGAGCGTGGCTGCAGATCCCCGGCCAGCTTCCGTCCGTGACTCCTGCCCCATGATTCCCGCTCACCTCCAGCATGGAGAGGCCAGGGAGCCATGGCCTTGTTCCCCAGCTTTCCGCCACTCCTCTCTTTAATGCAAGTGCCCACATGCTGGGCCAGACTCGGGGTCCTCCTCGGGAGGACAGGGCAGGGCCAGTGGCCAGGAGGGTGGCCCGTCATTTGTGTCTCACCATGTTCCCGGCTGTGCCCCGCATGTAAGGGCACGCAGTACTTTTCAGATGATTGTTTTGAGGTAATGAAGGATGGTCCCAGGACTGAGAGTTATTCCCATTTTAGCATCTTACCCTGTGGCTCAAGTTTCTGGTTTTGTCTACTGTAGGTCATTGACACTGTTGGCTCTAACCTAGCAGAATAGGTCGAAGGGGAGGGGGAGGGGCCGAACGGACACGAGGATTCTGTTCCTGGACCTTCCGGGTTGTGGAGCCAGTGTCACGGGGCGCTCTCCGCCCCTGGTGCTCTGGCCTGCGCCGCAGCCCCCTGCAGCGTGGCCATGCATGTCTTCTAGACCGGCGCACCAGGCATTAGCTTAGGAAGTTCGCTGGGAAGGGACGGGGCTAGCACCTGGACCCGGGTATCGTGCCTCCAGGGCGCTGTCCCCAAGATGCCACGCCACTTCCTGTGGGCTCACCATCCGGGGGAAAGCCCGGCACTTGACTGAACTCTGTGTCACCATCAAAGGTGCTGTGTGTGTGGCTACATTGAGGCTGCATTTTGAAGCCCGCTCTCACCCACCAAGTGGAACACAACGTCGTTCTTCAAGTGGAAGTGCGTTCCACAGCCATCGCCTGGTGCAGCGACGGTGCTTACGTACTAGTGGGGATGGCCCCTCCCTCGTAGCATAGTAGAGGTCACGTGTGTCTATTACCCACAGCCACCTGTCCTCATCCTGACGCTGTAGGTAGGGGCCAGCGGCCCGAGCTCCGCTCGGATGGAGGAGCCAGTGCGGGTCTGGTAGTCGCCGCAGGGAGTCCCTTGCACTTTCTCGTTGAGTTGGTCTTGAATGTTTTTGTGGAGAAAACACATTTTTATTTGCTTCGGGCTTCTGTGTTTATCACCTGCCTTGTTCTTTTAAATTAGAACAGTGATCATATGACCAACACTAATTTACTACTCTTAACAAACGTCTATTTCTCATTATTTGGGCAAAGTGTCTATCGAAGAACATTTGGAAACCACAGAGATGCCCAAGGAGAATTACAGTCTCCTGGACCCTTCCACCCAGAGCTAACCCCACTACACGGTGGGGCCAGCAGGCTTCTCCCTTGATCGCCCAGTCCAGACCACGCTGCGTGAATTAACCCCACACTCGTTTTGTGTCAGTATTTTTGTTTTTAATTATGTTCTTGTTGTAAAACTTTGGAATGGTACAGCTAAAATAAGTTCCTTTCCCTTTTCCTTGTTCCTCCTCCACCCCCTCTGGCCTCCCTTCTAGAAGGAGCTGGTGCTGAGAGGAGTGGATCATGGGGGATTCTTTTGCTTTTAAAAATGAGGTAAAATGCACATAACATCAAAAATTAGGGGGCGCCTGGGTGGCGCAGTCGGTTAAGCGTCCCGACTTCAGCCAGGTCACGATCTCGCGGTCCGTGAGTTCAAGCCCCGCGTCGGGCTCTGGGCTGATGGCTCAGAGCCTGGAGCCTGTTTCTGATTCTGTGTCTCCCTCTCTCTCTGCCCCTCCCCTGTTCATGCTCTGTCTCTCTCTGTCCCCAAAATAAATAAACGTTGAAAAAAAAAAAATTAACCAGTAACTATTTTACAGCTGACGATTAAATGGCATTTTTTAGTACATTCACAATGTTGTGCAACTCCCACCTAAATTTTGCTTTTTTGTACCTATGGAATTACATGCTCTGTTTTGTCTTAAATGCACGCGTATGGCTGTGCATCTTTCTTCATTTTATGTGCCAAGTGAGAGTGACTTGATTTCTGACAGCTCTGTGATACTAGGTGCACGTGCCAAATTCTAGTTCATCAGTTTCGTATCCAGACGGACATTCAGGTTTTTCTGTTTGTATCCCTTTAAAAGCAGCGTTCTTCGGGTGTGTCTCCTTCTGCGTACCTATGTGTGTACGTGGGCAGATCCTTCCGTGCGGTGGAAAAACCAGAACGGGTGCGTTCGAGGCCGCAGAGCCATGTGGGTTCTGAGGACTGGACCTTTTGAGGTTCGGGTGAAGTACACCCTTGATGTGGTTCACATCAAAAAGGCTTTACGTTTAAAACGCTCGGACGTCTTTCCTTTGGAACATCCAGCCGTCCTCTCCAGAGCAGGGTACTGATGGGGTGCGTGCAGAGGGCCAGACTGGAGTCCCCTTAGGAAGCTGGGAGCTTGGGAGGAGCCTAGCGCCCGCAGGGCCTTCCTGGGCCTCAGGCTGACCTGAGTTCTTCCTGTGTTCCCAGGGAAGCACCCAGGGGATCTGGAAACAGACTCTTCTGTAGTCTCTTGCCTAAGGCAACGCATAAAGCCCCCAACAAAAGGTAGAAGTTAAAGATAGGTCACTGCTCTGAAAAATTGTCACTTGTCGTGGTGGCTTACGGCAGAATTTTGCTTATTGGACCAGCCTCAGGCTCTAGAGAAAGAAGGACTTAAATGCCTGCTTCCTTTGGGTGAGTGCAGCGGAGCCACCAGGCGGGGTGTGGCTGTCACCAAGCGAGCAGATGCAGTGAAGACACAGCTGTGGCGGGCCAGCTGCAGGCGCCGTCCCTGAGCTGGGCAGCTGAGACACGAGGGCTGGACCCTAAATCAGGAGAAGCCTCTGTCCTGAAGATGCCGCAGTTAGCAATTAAGTAGTTAAAACCCGTCTCTACTTGCACTTCCTACATTGATGTCACTCTGGGAAGAAAATGGTTTTGTGCAGTTTCAGGTTAAAATTTTTTTTTAACGTGTACTCATTTTTGAGAGAGACAGAATGCGAGTGGGTTAGGGGCAGAGAGAGAGGGAGACACAGAAGCAGAAGCAGGCTCCAGGCTCTGAGCCATCAGCACAGAGCCCGACGCGGGGCTCGAACTCACGAGCTGTGAGATCATGACCTGAGCCGAAGTCGGATGGTCAACCGACTGAGCCACCCGGGAGCCCCCATGTGCAGTTTCAGTTTAAATAGATTCTCCAGTTGACTCCCCAGAGACTGACCCGCACTGTTTTCCCAGGACGGCAGCATGCGGGTCCCCGCCCCGTGTGCTCTCGCCAGGGCTCCGTTTTTCCTTTTAAACTTCTGCCAACTTGGTGGGTAAAAAATGGAGTTTCAGTGTTTTTGATTATCAGGGAACCAGACCACGTGTTACCTCTCAGTAAGTTTTTTCTCTTTGTATGGAGCTTTGTAGCCAGTTTTCATTGGAGCGTAGAACAGGAGAGTGAGCAGAGTGGGGACCGACCACGGTCCACGGGTTCCACGGTGCTTTTGGCACCGGACTCTAGGCCACAAATGGCCTCCATAAAAAAAAAAAACAAAACACCTCATCTTATTTCTTTAAAATCACACCCACCCAGACTTCAGCAGTCCCAGCTGGCCTCCTGCCGCACGCTGGCGCAAGGGCCCCTGACCGGGCGGTACGGGGACCGGTCTCAGAAGCGCTTCTGGGCAGGCCCTGGCCTTGCCACCGGGTCTCCGTGTGAGGGGAGCTGTCAGGAATGCAGAGTTCCGGCAACTGGAACTTGTAGACCATCGCCCTGCACATTTTAGGTTAATAGGATGGACACAGCAGAGATCATGTCGTATCTTCTGAAGCTCTAGGCCCTGATAAAAAGCAGAGAGGACCGCTGAGGATTGCTGGCTTAGTTGTTCCAGAATCTAACTGCTCCTCCCAGGCGCTCTTGCCGGTGGTTTCTGGCGCAGGCATCTTTGCAGCCGTTGGTCGTATCTGATGGTCCTTTTGTAGGCAGGTGACAGAGTGAACTGGGCGGGCCAGAGGCCAGTTAAGGGAGGGGCTGTCGAGCAGTATGTAGATTTGGGGTGTACGTCAGCAGAATTGGGGTGCAGTTACCTCAGACTGGCTGTTTTGTGCAGGCTCGCCTGGGCCAGAGATCTGGCATTGGGCTCGCCGTTACAGGTTTGCCGTGTCGCTCTGCCTCTGTCAGGAGGTGACACGTGGCACGCGAGGCGGTGACATTTGTCGTCAGGGCTTTTCCCAAGTCCTCTCTGATGTACCTTTGAAGAGTTGATTCTGCTCTTCCCGAGATGAATAATTGGGCTCTCTGACTTTTCAGGGGAGTAGATGTTGGCCCTGTGGGAAGAAATAACTCTGTTCACGGTTTTTCAATAGGCGGTGCCTCTTTCCACACGGATAGGATTTTGTGGCTGGCCACGGACACTTCGTCATCCCTGTCGTCATTCTTAGCCCACCTTTTCCGAGTGGTTTTAATGAAGCTCAATTATGAATCAGGAAATTACAAATTGAAAAGTTACGAATCAAAAGATCGTGAATCAAAAAGCTATAAGTCAAAAAGCCATGAATCAAAAGGTATTTAAATAATTTTTTTCCTCCTTTTTCCACCTAATCATGCTTTCAAGGTGGAGAAAACACCGCTTTTCCTGCGTGGCGCTTTATCCACGTTGCTCCTCTCACGCCCTTTCCGCGGACGTTCTCGTGCTTTGTTCGGGTCTTCCTATAAGGGGCTTATGGAACTCTCTAACATGTGCTGCTTTGGTTCTGTTTTCTGAAAGCGGACCAGCGCTTAAATGTTTTTCAAGTCACTTTCTAAAAAGTTAACGTACTCCACTTTCGATTCGTATTCCCTCTTGAAGGCCGAAGTAGCTTATTTGAATGGCACTTAGAAGGTAGTGGTCTCCGGCCGTTTTTGAGCAGGCCCGTCCGTCTCTGTTGCATTGGCTGTGGGTGCCTTGCTCGGCCAGGTGGGGCCCGCGCACGAGTGTCTCCCTGGCAACGCCCCGTCGCCCCGCCTCCCCTGCGCGGCTGCGCCCTGGGCCGGCCTGAGGCCCGCGTGCTTGGCCTCGCGTGCCCTCCGGCCCGAACTCCGCCTCCGCGAGCGTCTCTGAGCCTTTTTTGCGTGTATTGCAGCTCTTTCCGGTCACTGTGGGACAGTGGATGTAGGAGGGCTTCTCAGAGAGGACGGCCGCGTCAGTGTAAACGGGGAGTCCCCGTGTAAGTATGGCCGCGCCGCGCGTGGGACGCTGGGCACTGGCGGGGGCTGCCGCAGGTGGTGGCGCGAACCCGTGGACACGGCCCCCCGGCCCCCCGGGCGGGCAGCCCTCGCGGGTTAGCGCGGGCCGACCCCTCGTAAGAGGCGCCGGCAGCCCCAGATTGCGTTTGCTGTGACATGTCCGTGCATATATTTTCCTGCATAATTGAGTTTCCTAATGTTTGCAAACCGCCATTGTTGTGCACAGTCGAGATTGACCAGGTCTGCGTGGTAATCTGTCAAATTAACTGCTTGTCACCACCACCCACAGGCGATGGCTGTGAGGGGAAGAAGCTCCTTGAAACGCACACAGACATCCGCTTGCGGTCCTCAAGGCCAGAGAGGGTGGCGGGGGCCATTTGGCACGTCTTTTCTTACGCAGGTTGTGTCTCACACCTTTTTGTTTTGTTCTTATCATGTTCTTCGCAAATGCTGTGGCTCCTTGTTTGTTTGTGTTGTAAAAACTGACAGGAAGAGTACTGACTTTAGCTTGAAATACAGAGAATGTCTCTGTCGGAAAGCTCCTTTGGAACGTATCGAGTGCAGGCTAAACGTCTGAGAAGTAACCTGCTTGAGGTGACATGACGGGTTAGAAAGGCTGGTCGTCCTCCCGGGTGGAGCTCAGTAGGAGCCGTTGCCCTGTGCATCGCTCCCGTGACCGCCGTGTCCTGAGCCTTTGCGGCAAGGAGGTGTACGTGCACAATTACATGTTTTCTAACTTACATCCCTAAGTTTCTTGCTAAAGGGGCACCTTTTTTAGAGTTTTTTTTTAAGCTAAACTTCAAAAGTAATGGCCTCTTAACTGTATTAACAGTTAAAACATACAGTTTTAACAGTATTAACTGTCCTGTATTAACAGTTAAAACATAAAATGATAGATTAAAAACTGTTCAACGATGTTTCTTTTCCTCTCAGGCATGTTGGAATTAACAGCGTCAGGAGTCAACGCGCAAATGCGTATATAACTTTCAGCAGTTTTTCTGCCTTATGTGATGCGTGGTGTTTGATAACCAAAGTCTATCATGTTAGTCTGTTACCCAGTGGTACTGCCGTTTGTCATTCCAAAATACTTTTTCACTAGAAAGTGCTAACTTGTAGAATGATCAAGTGAAGACCAAGTCTATGGTTTTGGAGTCACCGTGGTCTCACCTAGAGCACGTTAACTGCTGGTGTCCACAGATTTTATCTGTTAGCTCCAGCGGTGGGCGTGGGGGTAGCTGCCCGCCACCCTCAGGGCTTTCTGTAGGGGAGTCTGCCTTCCCTGCGTTGGGAGGAAGTGAACGCGGCGGCGTTGCATAATTGAATTTCAGAATCTCGCTCGGACTTAAATAGTTGATCATTTCTTCTCCTTGAGAAGAGATTCTTGACGTAACTGATTTGAGAGTCTTGGTAAAATGGATCCCAGTGGGAATTTCTTGTACTGTAACTATGGAGAGCTGGTTTTCCGGTGTGAGTTTTGAGTGTGCCCCTCTTGCACGCATCTTGTCTATCACAGGTCACCTCTTGGTACAGATGCTGCAGAGGATTGGAGCTTCCGGATGGTTTGTGTCGAAGACACTGTTGTCGCTCCTTTGGTTGGCCGTGGTTGCTCCAGGTGGTTATTCTGGCTCTCTGTGTTAGCGCTCTCTCCAGGGCTTTGGGCAGCTAGCGCCTGCAAGAGATGACTTATCTAACCAGATGAAAGTTTCGTTTCAGGGCTACCTGCTTTGATCCTTGACATAACATGTTTCGTTCTCGGTTGCGTAGAAGTGCTAACACACTGTGTTCTCGGGTGTGTGAGGGTGTGTGAGCGTCTTCGTCTCTCCTCTGTGTTGTGTCCTGTGTTAAGTCTAGCTGCTTGAGTTAACTGTAATTGAGAATGCATGAATTTGGGGTTTCCCCTTTTTATCATTGTTCTGTGGCTCTGTCAGCATTCCATATTGCTTTGTGCTTATGACGTCCCTGTGTTTGACTGTATGGATATTCCTGCCGTGACGATCGGTGTCTTAATGTGCGCCATCCCTAATTTCATCTAAGCATACTTACGTGATATTTGTTTGCACGTTGCCTTGTGCTCTCTTTTGGCCTTCACGAAAACTGTCTATTTAGGAATTTGATTTCCCGAAGACCATTTCTTTAGAATGTTTGGTGTTTTCTCTTTTAGGGAAGGCAGCCTCTGGAATATTCTGGTGGCTAGGGATTGGATGGTACCAGTTTGTTACTTTGATTTCTTGGCTGAATGTGTTTCTTCTTACAAGGTAAGAAAACCAGTATCATGTCAACTCAATGTTTTTTGTTTGTTTTTAAACATTTATTTATTTATTTATTTAGAGAAACAGCAAAGGGGGAAGGGCAGAGAGAGAGGGAGAGAGAATCCCAAGTAGGCTCTAGGCTGTCAGCAGAGAGCCAGATGCAGGGCTCAGACTCACGAACCATGAGATCATGGTCTGAGCTAAAGTCAAGAGTCAGACACTTAACCAGCTGAGCACCCCGGGCGCCCCTCAACTTGGTGTTTTAAAGAACTGACTTTGTGGGATGCCTGGGTGGCTCAGTCAGTGAAGTGTCCGACTTCGGCTCAGGTCATGATCTCGTGGTTCGTGAGTTCGAGCCCTGCGTCAGGCTCTGTGCTGACAGCTCAGAGCCTGGAACCTGCTTCAGATTCTGTGTCTCCCTCTCTCTCTGTCCCTCCCCCATTTGCACTGTGTCTCTCTCAAAAATAAACGTTAAAAAAAATTTTATAATAAAATACTGACCTTGTGCTAATTGCAGGACATAATTTGATTTGTTGGGTTTTTTGTTTGGGTTTTTTTTGTTTTTATTTTGTTTTTATTTATTTATTTATTTATTTTTTACTGTTTATTTATTTTTGACAGAGAGCATGAGTTGGGGAGGGGCAGAGAGAGAGGGAGACACAGAATCCGGAGTAGGTTCCAGGCTCTGAGCTGTCAGCACAGAGCCCGATGCAGGGCTCGAACTCACAGACCGCAAGATCATGACCTGAGCCTAAGTCGGACAGTCAACCAACTGCGCCACTCAGGCGCCCCTCTTTTGTTTATTTTTTTAATGTTTACTCATGACCTGAGCCTAAGTCAGACGCTTAACCGACTGAGGCCCCCAGCACCCCTGATTTGATGTTTTATAATGATTTATGTTCTATTTACATTTTTATAGTTCAGTATATTAATGTCTTGCCTATTTTATATCACTTTATTTCTTAATTTTTGAGAGAGAGACGGCACACGCATGTGTGCACATGCCTTTGAGGGGGAAAGGGGCGGAGGGAGAGGATCCTAAGTAGGATCCTGATTGCAGGGCTTGGTCTCCCAACTGTGAGATGATAATCTGAGCTGGAATCCAGAGTTGGATGCTTAACCCACTGAGCCGTCCGGGCACCCCTGTATCACCTAATAGTTTACAAAGTGCTTTCGTGTTTTTATTTAATCTTTCAGACCACTTCTGTGAGAAAAGAAAGGCACTGTCATTCTTAGAGTACAGGGGTGACCCAGGTCGGGAGGGGGATGGTCAGGACTGGGAGCCAGACCGGGCAGTTCCTCCGGCTCCCAGTGACCTTAGTGTGGCTAGTGACCAAAGCTCTTTAGTGCCCTGCGTGGCACCTTGCATGCCAAGAGTTAGTGAATATAGTCGATGGTTAATATGGGCCAGGAGACATCATTTTATGGACAGGCTCCCCTGTAGGCACTGAGGGGGTGCTTGGCTGGCTCAGTCGGGGAGCCTGCGACGCTGGAGCTCTGGGTTATGCGTCCAAGCCCCACGTTAGGTGTGGAGCCTACTTTGCAAACAGACAGACAGCTGTAACTGCATTTCTAATACTGTCGACTTTCATTTTGAGATAAGAGGGGGGTTATTTGGTATGAAATTACGCAGAGAGGTAAAATGGAATGGCGATCCTGCCCTTTCTTTTTCCAAGGTAATATTTTTCTTTTTATTCCTAGGTGCCTTCGAAACATTTGCAAGTTTTTAATCTTGTTCATTCCATTATTACTTTTACTAGGTAAGTAGAGTTCGACCTACTTACCTCAGACGATTAACGGATACACGTAAAGGTGAAAGGAGGGAAAGGGCTGCGGACCTCAGTGCACGTTGTGCAGAGCGTTGTCTGCACATACACGTGCAGCTTGGTCCCTCTCCTCTTCTAGGTGCAGGTCTGTCCCTGTGTGGCCAGGGACACTTCCTGTCAGGCCTTCCTGTGTTCAACTGGACACGTGCGCACGGAACCCAGAGGGTGGACATCCCTGAGGGCACCTTCACACCTGATGCCCCTCATCTGAGCCAGCCGCCAGAGGTAGCCACCCAGGAAGCCCCCTTCTCCGGCCTTCCCCATCCGTAGTCCTCCCAGTAGGTTTTCGTACTGCTGGGAACAGGTGCCCTGCCCTGTGTTAGAAAGTATGTTTAAACATCAGATAGGCAAGGCTTAAGACTTGCTCCTTAAATGTTCGGAGATAGTTTGGGTAATGCCTATTTAAATTTTCTCATTCTGTTAATTTTAATTAAAAAAAAAACAGCGTTTACTACTTTGAAAAATACAGAGTGTATGAAGAAGAAAATACAACCCCCCATGTCTGCCACGTGGGGAAAATCCCTGATGACGGCCATCGTCACGCTGTGTATCCGTAGCGTTTAGGGGACCTTTCACTGCAGTGTTTGGTTTGTGCTTTTGACTCAAAACTGCACTTCAGATTATTTGACACCAGACGGAGTTCTCCATTTGTGTTGCGGTTGGAACTTGCTGTCCCTGTTGTAGGGCGGCGGCGAGGCTTTCCCCCGGCGTCCGATGAGCGAGGTGGAAAGGCAGGTGGCCTCGTTGTCTGGACAGTGTCACGGCCACGACGAGAAGCTCCGAGAGCTGGCAGCTGTGCTTCGGAGACTGCAGGCGCAGGTGGACCAGATGGACGGAGACGGCGGCGGGACTCTGTCCCTGGTTAGAAGAGCGGTGGGGCGGCCTTCAGGGGCCACACGTGCTGGCGGACTGTCGGGCTCCAAGGTTGTGCCCAGCAGTTCCCCAGGGTCTGTTCTCTTCGTGGGGATGAAGAGTGGGAGAGGCACGGAGGGGACAGGTGGCCGTGCCAGTCGGTCGTTGGGAGCCGTGTGCTGTCCGGTGACCGGGAGCTCCGGTGGGCAGCGCGGAGATCTTGTGCCCGGGTACCCTGCTCTGCAGGTGGCTCCTGGCCTGCGTCTTAATCTGAAAATGGCCTGTCACAATTCAGTGACGTTTCATCTCAGTAGGGATTTGCTTTGCACTTCCTGTCAACACTGATTTGAAAAGTTCAAGTCTGATGTAAAATGTCTCGTGGTCATCAAGCGGTTAAGAGTAGCTGCTTCTCTGTCCGGAACCCTGAAGAGAGTCTTGTTTATTTGGTATATTCTCAAGGAGAGACCTGTCAGTCCACTCTCCCCACGGCTGATGTTTATTTTCTTAGGTTCCAACATGCGTGTTTATTCAGTGTTTAGATGCTTTGGATTGAAATCTTTCAAATACGGGTTGCCCCTTGCCCTAACAATCTGCTGTTCCCTCACATCTCTGGTCTCGACCAAGAGCCCCCTCCCCACTCAGCACCAGAGTCAAGGCGTGAGCCCATCTCCCCTCCCTCACTGGTGCCGCTGGTCTCCAGCCTGGGCACCCCCAAGGCCCTGCGCGGGACCCGGTCCTGCCGTGCCCCTGGCGCCAGCACCCCCACACTTGGCCTCGGGGGAGCACTGCCCACCCCATGGCCCCGCCCACCACCTTCCCCACCCACCTTTCAAGTCACTGTCTTCTCACACCTGATGGGGACCAAAAGGAATGTTAGTGGAGTGAATGACCCTTTTCTCAACTCTGGTTTGGCCTGAGGAACATCACTAGTTTTCATTGTGATGTGTTGATAACATGGGAGGACGCTCAGGTGACGGCACAGTTTGCACCTTCTCTGCACGGCCCCCGCTTGCCCCCAGCGTGCCCACCACCTTGCCCACCGCTTGCCCCCCCCCCCACTTGTTCCCGGCTTACTCCCGCTTGCCACCAGTGTGCCCCCCAGCTTGTCCCCCAGC
This sequence comes from Acinonyx jubatus, assembly GCF_027475565.1. Lineage (NCBI taxonomy): Eukaryota > Metazoa > Chordata > Mammalia > Carnivora > Felidae > Acinonyx > Acinonyx jubatus. The sequence continues at coordinate 35,635,752 of NC_069398.1, read as the reverse complement.
TTGTCCCCACTTGCCCCCAGCGTGCTCCCCAGCTTGTCCCCAACTTGCCCCCAGCTTATCCCCTGCTTGTCCCTGCTTGCCCCCTGCCAGTCCCCAACTTGCCCCCCAACTTGCCCCCCAGCTTATCCCCCGCTTGCCCCAGCTTGTCCCCCGCTTGCCCACAGCATGCCCCCCGCTTGCCCCCCAGCTTGTCCCCTGCTTGTCCCCCGCTTGCCCCCAGCTTGTCCCTGCTTGTCCCCCACCTTGCCCTCCATTTGTCTCCCACTTGCCCCCAGCTTGCCCCCGCTTGCCCACAGCATGCCCCCCAGCTTGTCCCCAACTTGCCCCCAGCTTGTCCCCCAGCGTGTCTCCCACTTGCCCCCCATTTGTCCCCAGCTTGTCCCCCGCTTGTCCCCAGCTTGTCCCCCAGCTTGCCATGCTTGGAGTGTTTGTACCTGCTCAAGGAGCATTGGCGTCCTTCATTGATTCCTCAGTCGTTGCTTATTTTTTGTTTTCTTGACTATAAAGTTGGGACGACTTCAGTCACGTCCCGCTGGCACAGTTGTGACTGGTCTGTTCTTGTTGGCCAGGTGAGAACTTTGTAGATGGAAAGGGTGAATGGGAACTTGGCCCGTTTTTTGCAGACGGGACGGGAATAGTGGGAAGGGTTGAAGCGCGTCCGTCTCGAGGGAGATGCCGGTTTGAAAAACAAGATAGCTAGACTGGATCCGTGATGCACCACCTACAACAGTCCAGCTGTCCCCGTGGGCAGAACGTTTGTGGGTGAGCAGAGTCCCATCAGGTAGCATGTGCTCGTAGCTGAGGCAGCCTGAAATACTGTCACCACCGCGGGGCGAGGGGACCGTGAAGTCCTTGATAAAACAGTGGCGAGCTCCTTTGCCTATGACTTAGTTCCTTCTCTTGTGGAGAAAAGAAATGGTAGCTAAAAACAACAAACCCACAAACAAACCCAAGAGTCCGTTTTAGTGTAGTACAAATGACCAAATTTTATGCATTCTGGGCTCATCTTATTAAACTTAGGTTATAAATTAGCATATGTACAGATTTCACGGGTTCGTCTTACACCGTTTCCCAGTATTTACCTGTGTGCAGTGTGAACTGCAGTTTTCTGGGGTTCACCTGTGCTGGAAGACTCTTCTCATCTGATGCAACTGTCTGTCTCTCGTCTCTCGTGTTGTGAGCGCGGAGGAGAGCTCATCTGTGCAGCACTTTGTCCCTTTCCTCCCGGCTGCGGTCCGCAGCCTGGTGGGGAAGTGCTCCCGCCAGGTCACGTGTGGCGCCTTGGCTGTGTGTCGCACACTGGGAGCGGCTCACGCGGCAGGGGCTGTCCGTGCAGTGTCCCCTGAGAGTCGCAAGGCGTCCACATGTTCGCTCGCATCTGGAGAAGTGGGACTGTGTTGAGCTCCGGGCTTCGGGGTGGGGTGAGGATGCTGAGGGACCCCAGGATGCCAGGCCGTGACCGGGCGCCCTCGAGTGTTCGGGGTTCTGTACAGAAACGACTGCCAGGTCTTGGCTGCTTGTTAACGCCCCTCTACCATGTGCTCACTCCTGTTCCTTTCCAATCCTTTCCAAGACTGACTCCGTGACCTTCCGCCGGGAGCACGAATCGCGAATCTCAAACCTAGAGGACGTTCTTGGAAAGCTGACAGAAAAATCCGAGGTTTGCATTCTCGACCTTTCACTTGTGGCCCCAGCAGTGAGAGGACATCGGGGTCGGCCCCGGTTGTCCCGCTCCTTAGCCTTTAAAGTGCCTCTTTTAGGGGGTTTGCTGTTGTCCTTTGTAAAATGGAAAAATCTTTCTCACTGTTGCCTCCCACCCCTGGTAGCTCCCTTTCATCGCGTTAGCGTGTCTGCCTCACGGACTCCGAGGTGTCTGAGGGGGCCCTGAGCTCAGGTGGCAGCGGGGGGACCGAGCTGTGGCCGGCTCTCCAGGTTCCAGGGCCCCTCTTTCTTCTCGATGTCCCACAGCCTCCCCCAGAGTGACTGTGTCTGACAGACCAGATTAATTTTCTGGTGGAAGAGCTGTTATTATCAGGTATTGGTGAAGGCAGAGGAGGGAGGCCAGGATGTTTGCAGTGATCTGAGCCAGCAACACCGTGGGGCGCTCAGATTCAGGGTCAGCGGGCACCTTCGGACCCAGCACGAGCCGTGGTGCAGCCCTGGGGGTCTTGGGGCAGCTGCCGTGTTCCTGCCCAGGGGAGCCAGGCGAGCTCAGGTCACCCGCTGACCAGGGTGTCTGTGGCACTGAGGAGCGGTCGGCAGCCGGAGAAGGAAGCGAGAGGGCAGGGACGGCCTTCGCTTCGCTCTGTGCCGGGAGGACGCCCCCCTCCGTTCGGTTACAGTTGGAAGAGGCGCAGTTCTCGACTCGCCGTGGTCTCGTCAGCTCCCGCGTCTCTGAACGGAGCCTGTTCATCATCACACCTTTGTGTGTGTATTTGTCATTTCCTTAGCCTGCCACGTTCAGAAAAGACTTGCCAGAGGTGGTGGCAGTGTTCCACTCCTTGTCCTGGGAGCTGCTTGTTTGGAAAATCCATCAGGCTGTCCCATGGGACGGGCACCGCTCTCTGAATACACATCGTGTGTGTGTTAATAGTTTTCTTTGAAAAAATAAACCTCCCTCCCCTGCCAGCTAGCAGGCAGGTCTGGGCTTTGAACTAAAGGGAAAACTCACAGATAAATATCTGTAGTTTCATATGGAAACATGTGGTCAATTGAGTGTCTGATCTATAAAATGCTAGTATGTAACTCTTATATATAAACAGATTTCTTTCTCTCACTTTTAGGCCATCCAGAAGGAATTAGAACAGACCAAGCTGAGAACAGCTAGGTAGGATAATTTTGAATAAATTAAAATTTTGTCTTCTGTGTTTCCTTGTTGTGTGGGACAGAGTGGTCATTGGCAGGACCCCGTGTGCACCTCTAGTTACTGGGCTTTGTGGGTGAACACATTCCCACGGCATCTTGGTGGGCGACCCTTGGCAGCACTGACGACAGAGAGGCTCCCTGCGGGGCCCCGGTAGGAGGTGGGCTTCTGGGCCTGGACGCGCACCGCCTCAGCAGCTTCTCCTGCGGGCCGCCCCTGGCCGTCCAGGACCGCCCTTTTGTAAGGGGCCTTCTCACATACAGGACGGGGGCGCTGTGCCGCACCTCTGGGCTGTGTTTTGGCCGCCTAAACAGCCCTGTCCCCAAGCAGTTTCTGGGGGCATGCTGTTGGGGTCCTCACTGCCCCGGCCTTTTCTCTGGCACCTTTATCGGCTCCCCCGGATTCTTCTGGAAGTACGCCATTCCCTTCCCTCGATACGCTCGAAGCTGCACATCGTTTTCCACACCCTCCAATTTTATCCACGTGGGCCCTGTGCAACCCCACCCCCCATTTGTGTTTGTGACATGACACCTGTGCCCTTCTGTCCCTCCTGTCCCTCCTGTGGCTCCACGTGGGGGACCAGACGATGAGTTCTAACTTTCACCTTCCTGTCTCTGGCTCTTAGATCCCGTATCACTATTTTAGACCCCATATATCCTTCCGTCAGGATGGATATGAGTGTTAACAGCACATCTTAATTCCATTTCAGAGCCTGTATTTCCACAAGAAGGTTTGTTGCTATGCCGATATGTGGATGTTAAAATGGTTTTCCCGGACTCTCCTGCCTGGAGACATGTAGTGTTGGTGGCTTACCAACCACAGCTGCCTCTAAGCAAATACAATATCACAATATTTTGCGTCATAATGTACAATTTCTACATAAAAATAGGAACTACTAAGACAAACTCTGAAGCCGTACGTTTTTCAGTTCAGTTACCTGTTCCATTAGCATGAAAATTTCATGTTCGACATTGTAATGGTTGTTGATAAATTTGTCTGATTTTAGATGTCTTTTTTATAGTTTCGAGGAGATAGATACAGGTTTTATTTTTATTATTTATTTATTTATTTACTTATTATTCTTTTAACGTCTGTTTATTTTTGAGGGAGACAGAGTGCCTGATGGTGAGCGGGGCAGGGGCAGAGGGGGAGGGAGACACAGAATCCGAAGCTGTGCGGACAGCTCAGAGCCCAACGTGGGGCTCGAACTCACGGACCGTGAGATCATGACCTGAGCTGAAGTCTGACCCTTAACTGAGCCACCCAGGCGCCCCTATTTATTTCTTTTAGAGATGTGGGTTTTAAGTACTAAGTAGTTTTGAGAGCTTTCTCCTGCTACTGACAGCCGCTGGGAGTAAGTAGCGTGTGTTAGACATCTTACCTGAACACCAGGGCACGTTTGTGTGTTCGTGCGTGCACTGCTGTGGAAGAAGGTCTCTTTGGGATTTGACTTGAAACTTCTAAGTTTCCATGTTAAGGTGGGACAGGTCGCTGTGTTTACAGTATTGACTTGTCTGTGGGGTTGTGGGTCCCTCCACGTGTTTATCGCACGCGTTTACTTTAAGCGTGTGCGACTGGGGACGCCTGACTTCCTTCCTCCTCCCGATTTCCCAGCGGGCTTGAGGAAGAGCCGCACCTCCTTTCCATGGTTAAGCAGCTGGAACTGGAGCTGGGTCATCTGAGATCAGAATTGTCCAGGTGGCAGCATTTGAAGACCAGTTGTGAGGAAGTCAGCACGATACACGGAAAGGCAAGTTGTAAAATGTTTTATCATAGAAAATAAAACACTAGAGTTGAACTTTTATGTTCATGAACTTCAACTTTCTTTAGAACTTTTATTATATCTTAAGTTATTTACTTATGTACGTATTTATTTACTTTGAGAGAGCGTGCAGAGGAGGGGCAGAGAGGATCCCGGGCAGGCCCCATATAGTCAGACTGTGCAGTGCAGAGCCTGATGCAAGGCTTCATCCCACGAACCATGAATGAGATCACAGTCTGAGCTGAAGTCAAGAGTCGGACGCTTAACCGCATGAGTCACCCTACATCTGAAGTTTTAAACCTTTCAGATAGCATTTAACATTGAACATAAAATAGTTAATACTCAGCTCTCCTGGAATTTCCTCTAGCACATTAGTACCTAGGTGTGCGTCTGTCCACACTTTGTGTGCAGATGGCCACGTGCCAATGTTGGTTTGGGGGCAGGCCATTTTGTACGTCTTTTCACCAGAGTAGATTCGCACGGCACTCTGATGCTTAGCTTCCTGTTGCCACATATCCCGGTGATGTTTTAGGCCCCAGTTTCTTGATGCAAAAGAGGAAATCCAGACATTTATGCTGCATGAAAATGGAAAAAGAAACATTTGAATGGCAAAAGCTATCATAAGTCAGAGTCGGACAGTAGATTGGGAAAAAGTGCCTGCGATACAGTTGATGAAATCATCTCTGCTCTGCAAAGAGCTCCTGGCATTGGCCACAGCAAAGACAGTGGGGACGTGGGCAAAGCATGTGAGCGGGTCACTCGTTGCCACTCCTCGGGTTTGCAGACAAAAGTGAACACCTGTCCTTCGGCCTTCAAAGTGGCCGCGAGAGGGAGGACGGACCCACCCCCACCCCCCCAGCACTGACTCGGGGAGACGGCTTCCTTGTGGCTGGTGGGACTGGGTACCTCCACCCTCGTGGGGGCGATCTTGGGATATCAGCCAGTTTCGCAGATGCATGTTCCGAACCTGGCAGCAGCCCGCTTGGGGCCCCCGGCAGCAATGAGAGCGACAGGCAGACGGAACCGCGGAGGCCGTGAGGAGCCTTGCAGGGTTAGTGCTGGAGGGCTCGCAGGGCTGGAGGCCGTGGCACATGTGGCCTGTGAACGAGGGCCGCCGTTCACGCGGGAGCAGGGTGTCCCTAGTGCGGAGCATTGCGGAGCTGCGCGAGGGGCCAGGTGGGCCTCCCGGCCTCGCTGTGGGACTCTGTGCTTTCTCCTGTGCCTCCGTCCGTGCCGCATCCATCACAGAGCCAGGGCGGGCAGAGCGAGAGCACAGGGGCATTTCTGGCACATGGAAAGTCACACGTATGTTGTTTACGTGACTGCTTCCTTACCGCACCGAGTTTGCAGAGCGGGGGCTCCTTCCTCTGTGCACCTGACCCATGAGTCACTCCCCCAGTGAGTGCCTGCTGAGGGGCGCGTGCAGGGCGACCACGTTGGAGGAGCCTCCCTTCCCTCGGCCCTCCTATAACGTATTCCAACGCTTTTGGAGAGCTCCTCGAGTTTAACGTGAAGGGAGAAAGTTGTCACAGTTACATTATGGGTTTTGGAGAAGGTTTGTGGTCCTTGCGAGGTGTTAAGGTGACAGAAATGAAGCTTTTAGATGGTTTGGTTAAAACAGTAAGTTCACGTTCTGCTTACTAATGATTTTACTAGGTGGACGCCCAAGTCAGAGAAACTATCAAGCTCATGTTCTCCGATGAGCAAGGCGGTTCTCTGGAATGGCTGCTACAGAAACTCTCTTCCCGGCTCGTCAGCAAGGGTGATTTGCAGGGTTTGCTGCGGGATTTGGAGCTGCAGGTGCTGGAGAGCGTCACCCGCCACACTTCTGTGACACAGCAGGTCTCTGGCCCTGAGACCGCACCGTCTGCTGCGAATGAGGCCGGGGCTTCTGGGATAACGGAAGCGGTAAGTAGGCAATGGGAAATGTTTGAGGCGTGTATCGTGACGGAACCGATGACCTGGTTACCGAGCAGGCAGATCCTGAGGTCTTACCCGACGAGGGTCCCCCAGGGATGTGGTTGTGGTCGCCGAGGTGCTTGGCGCCGTGTGGGGTGCGGAGAGGGTGCCAGCTCGGCGGGCTGTGGCTGCTCTCGATGCCGGTCAGCCGCTGCCTGGGGGCCTCGTCTCTGGAGCAGTGACCGTCGTGGCTGTGTGTGAGCCCCGGGTCAAGGGTGGTGCCGTCCCACCTCCACGTGGCGGCCCTGTGGTCTGGCGCAGGGCTGACACTCCCCGTGCCTGTGAATTCTGCTACAGTTAACTGAAGATGCCTTTCTAGTAAGACATCGGGCCTTCATTTCTCTATCGACACCTGAGCCTTGTTTGGCCCCCACTAATGCACGTTGCCTCCGTCCAGCAAGCGCGTGTCCTTGTGAACAACGCCCTGAAGCTGTATTCCCAAGATAAGACCGGGATGGTGGACTTCGCCCTGGAGTCTGGTGGTGAGTAGACTGAACACGGTGGTCACCTGCTGGCGGCCTTGCAGACGCGACCGCTGCTACCTGCCCCGATTCCATGTGGCCCCGAACCTGCTAGAACTAGGTAGTCCCCGGTGCTCCTGATTTAGCGTGTGGTCAGGTTCTCCCACAGAAGGCCGGTGTTTATGCTTACAAGTCCATGGGCGTGAGCCCGTGTAACTGTGGGCATCAGCAAAGTCCCAATTTGGGGGCATTTGAGTAGCTTTTAGATTTTTCTAGCTGCATCAGAGTTTACTGCCACAGAAATATTGCTTAAGTATTTACGATCTTTTGCGTTGTAGGGTGTGTTTTTTTTAAGTAATGAAGTACAGTAATTGATACCAGAAAAGTGGTTTTTAAACGGTTTCCGAGAGCACTCGATACGTGAACACGTGTTGTTTAGGTGTCCAGTGAGCGATGTTTAAATGCCTGCTGCGTGTGAGGACTGTTCTGGGTCCCGGCCCTACGGGAGCTGTCACTCTGTAGGGGACACAGATGACAGACAGGAAGTAGCCAGCGGTACCTGTCCGTGAACACGGCTGCTGAATACGTAGAGCAATGGGGATGCAGTTCTGGTTCCGCAAAGACATCAAGGAGAAAATTGTGGTCCATTAAGTCAGGGAGGTGCTGCGTGCCCGTGTGCCCAGGCTCAGGGCCCAGGTGTATTTGGAGGAACAGAATTGCGGTTTAGTGGGGCGCCCGGTGGGCTCAGTTGGTAGATCGTGGGACTCTTGATCTCCAGGTCATGAGTTCAAGCTCTGCGTTGGGCTTCATGCTTCGTGAGGCCTACTTTAAAAAGTGAAATTAAATTTAAAAAATTAACAAAGAATTTAAGAGGATTGTGGTTTGGTGAAGTGGTTCGCATGCTTCCCGTCACCTGCCTCCTCGGGGACGTTCGGGACAGCGCCTGGATCAAACACAGAGTGTCTCTGTGAAGAAATGGGCCTATGTCCATGCCACACGAGACAGGTCGAGACTCCAGGTGACAGACATGATGTCTGTTCGGGGAAGGTTTGGCCACCATGTGTGTAAGAGAAAATCTTAGTTTTCTGAGTTTTTAAAATGTAGGAATTGCAGACCAAGGGTTAGCAGACCAACATTTTCTCTCAGGGGGTTCTTTTTTAGAGCGAGGGTGTGCGCGTGTGGTCTGGGACAGAGGGAGAGAGAATCTTCAACAGGCTTCACACCCACACGGAGCCCGACACGGGGCTCAATCCCATCACCCTGGGATGCTCAACCGACTGCGCCACCCAGGTGCCTGAAACAGAGGGTCTTGCCACGTGGTAGCCAGTGCAAGCGTCGGGGAGCCCTGCACGGCAGCAGGGACACGTTTTACCCTAACCCAGCCCTTGAGGAAACCCGAGCGCCGCCCCTGGTCAGGAGCCTGGTCCCCGCTGGCCCCACTGCAGCCGCGGCCGTGACGCCGGCCGTCTGTGTCTCTGCAGCAGCGCCGCGTGCTGGCCCGGAGCCTCTGTTGCGAGCAAAGTCCTCCACGTTCTTCTGATGCTGAATGGGAGTCAGGAAGGCCGTCGACTCTTCTGTGTGTGTATTTTGTTGAGAATGACTGTTCTAGAATATCGTGATAAACACGTTTTTGAAATTCAGTGATTTATGAAGAAACTATTTGCAATTCTGAGACATCAAATGCTCTTCTAACCATTCAGCTGGGTCATTGTTTTCTTAGAAGCATAACTAATCCTTACAGATTTGTATGTCATTAATTTGGAATTTGGGCAGTTTTGATGAGGTTGAACTGAAGGTTCTGTCACTACGCAAGGCATTTGTGGACTCTATTTTTTACAGTGTCTGTACTTAAGGACGCTTTTTGTTTTCAGTGAGAATAGGATGTTTAAAGACACAATACAAAGGTTCAGAAATTCCAAGTCTGTTGATCAGTGAGGTCAGAATCACTTTCTCTTCTTGTTTGAGTTCCCAGTGCCCAGGTCTGCCCCCCACAGTCAGGGGAAGTGCCCGCACGTGCGCGCTTGTGTAGGTGTCCTGAGGGGTTTGATGGACAGCCACACTCTAAGAGCCACGGCCTCTTAGAATACGAGCTTGTATTTGCATTTGTACGACGTTTTAATTTGTTGTTCCCCACGCCAGCTCACGTGCCTTGCCACCAGCATCCTGTCTGCCCTGTTTCCTGTTGAGGGGCAAACTGGACCTTTCTTTTTTTTTTTTTTTTTAACACTTCTTTTTATTGGAGATACAATTCACATAAGCTAAGCTTCACCCTTTGAAAAGCGTCTGATGTGTCGGGTTCATGGTCACTGTGTCGTGCAGCCGTCTCACTCCAGAATATTTGTGTTACTCCAAGGAGACCCCTGGACCTGGTAGCACACGCCCCCCCCCCCCCCCCCCCCCGCTGTTCCCTGAGCAGCTGCTGATCGAGCGTGTCCCGTCGCTGTGGCCTGTCCACAGTAGGCCCTCTGAGAGCAGACGCACCTGCGCACCTGTCAGGCAGCTCTGGTGCCTGTCGATTTGTCATTTATTTAGAAAGAGGAACAAAAGCTCGTTGAGAGTTGCCGTAGTGCAGACAGGGGGGGCTTCCCTTGTGTCCTGAAGCGGCTGCAGACTCTGAATGCCTGGCTTGGCAGAAGAGTGAGCGAGCCTGGGGCCCATCATAGAGTAGACGGTTCCCTGTGGACACAGAGACCTGCACGTGAGCCCCCGCGGCGGGGACGGGCCCCCCGTGACCGCTTTCCCGGCGGCCGGTGCAGACACCCAGGCAGCTCCAACCTCTGCTTTCAGGTGGAAGCATCCTGAGCACTCGCTGCTCGGAGACCTATGAGACCAAGACCGCACTGATCAGCCTCTTCGGGATCCCGCTCTGGTACTTCTCCCAGTCCCCCCGCGTCGTGATCCAGGTGAGCCGGCCGGCCCGGGTCTGCGCACAGCCCCCGGCACCACCCCGATACCTCCGATCCCCTCGCTGTGCTCGTGTGCCCTCGTCCGCGAGTCTGTCCCCGCAGTCCCCGCAGAGGCGATGCTCCGCTGTGGCCATGCTCACGGCCGAGGACCTTCCCTCGTGAGACAAGCTCGCGCTTTCTCGCTCTTTAAAGAGGCAGAGCAGGTGGACACGGTCGCACCTCAAGGAAGGTGCCTCCGCGGGACTGAGCCCCGGGGGCCTGGGGGGCCCGTGCTCACACAGCATTTGCGGCTGCCTCTGTCTGGGTGTCCGCGGGCTGCCCTCAGCACACGCTGCTGCTCCGCGCCCGTTTTACACGGTCCGTCCCAAAGACTCAGGGGAGGAATTTCAACTGTATGTTGGTTTCCCTTCAGTTCTGAAATGCTGCCTTGTGTTAATGACAGTTTTGAAGAAAGGTCAAACGATTCCTTTTGTGGGAACTGTGCACAGGATAGCTGTCTTTCACTTGGAAACACATCCAGTCTTAGAGAATTCGTGAATTACCGTGAACGTTTAAGTATCGGTAAACTTAACATTTCGGAGCTCGGGTGCTGTCCTGGTAGCCTGGCTGTGGTCTGGTGCGCGGGACCGGCTTCCCTTCAGTCCTGAGCGCGTGTCGGGCGGGGTGCCCATCGCTGCGGGCGGGTGGACCCCACGGCGGGTGCACACCCCCAGGTGCGGGGCGGACGGCCGCGTGCCCCTGCACCGGTTTGTGGGTGCTCCCGGGACCCCGGCAGGTGCTGCCTTGGCTGCAGGGTGGGTCCGTTTGCCATCGTAACAGTTCAGAGGTCTTGATTTCCTGTCGTCCCCCCGGTACCACACTGGCCCACGGCAGTCGTGCCTGCTCCGCCAACTGGATCGATGGCACTCTGTGTTAGGCGTGCGTGAGGAAGGGACTGCTCTGTGAGGAGCACCCACACGGGAACCTGGACGGGGAGGCTGCACGTGAGGCACTGGTGCCTACAGACACAGGACCGGCTCCTACCTCCACAACCAAGGCAGGGCAGCTGAGAGAGTGTCCCCCAGCCCCCCAGGGCTCAGGCCCAGACCTTCTTGTAGAGGGCACAGCCAGGGCTCACTGAATGGTGCCACCCTCCAGGGTGCTGGGGAAGCTGTTGCCAGTGAGGGCACCCTCCGTGCACAGAGCTTAACCCTTGAGGTCCCAGTCCATTTGCACAGGGCAGGTACAGAGGATACATAAATCAGGAACGAGGGACCAACCAAAACTGAGTACAGGCGTGAGCAAATACACAGGTGTTGCTGTGTCTGTCCCTTCCCCTCCTGTTCCAGCTCACGAGCAGCTGCCTGCCAGGGACCCTGCCTCGTTCACTTGGTGCTTTCTGGTCAGCACAGTGCATGCACCAGGCCTCCCGTCACAGGCATGGTGGCTTCTCTCACAAAAATATCCCTACGCCTGTGTCGTTTTGTATTTTGCCAGTGTATCTTAGGGACAGCAGAGGGTAGCTGGGTCAGAGGGTAGATGCCCGGACGGGCTCTGCTGGATAGCGCCAGGTTATGGAGGGGCACGTTCTAACCGGCGTGTGTTAGAGTCGACGCTGCCCCCGGGTCAACGACAGACACTGTCAAACCCGTGCATTATTGTTGATCCTTTCGGTGAAAAAGGGTAACCACCTGTCGTTTGAATTTGTATTTCTATTGTTATTACGTAGCATGCAGCATCTTTTCGTATGTTTGAGGACCATTTAAATTTACTTCTTTTAAAAAATGAGTTTGTCTTGTCTATTTTCGTTTAAGGCGCTGATTACCTTAACTTTTATGAAACTCATTAACATACTGGAGATCGTCACCCTCTGGAGTTTAAGTTGCGAAGGCCTTTCCGCATTTTGTCTTTTGATCTTGCTTAGGATGGCTGTTTACCGTGTAGAAGTTTGTTTATTGCTACATCGGTATTACTAGTATCTTGTCGTTGCTGTGTGTTAAGTTTCAGATTGTCAGATACGTTCTTCAGGGCTCGTTCAACCTGCAGTTGACCCTCAACGACAGGTTTGAGCTGTGCGGGTCCGCTTCTGCACTGTCCTCCCCGTCATGAGCTCTGTGGTGCTGCTTCTCTCTAGTTTATTTCATTGTAAGGATGCAGTGTATCACCCATGCAGAAGGTGTGTGATGCCCATGCAGCAAGCCCTCTGGCCGCCTGTAGGCTGTCAGTAGAGGTGCTGGGGAGCCAGAGATTATTCGTGGGGTCTTCACCGTGCAGGCAGCTAGTACCCCAGCCCCCGTGCCGTTCTAGGGTCACGTGTGTTAAGTTTTTGGTTTTTGCCTTTTCCCTAGCCTGACATCTATCCAGGCAACTGCTGGGCATTCAGGGGCTCCCAGGGGTACCTCGTGGTGAGGCTGTCCATGGAGATCCACCCGACCACCTTCACTCTTGAGCACATACCAAAGACGCTGTCGCCCACGGGCAACATCACCAGCGCCCCCAAGGACTTCGCGGTCTATGTGAGTGAGCCTCGTCCCGGCTGTCCCCTCCCTTCAGTTCCAGAACCTCCCTCAGATGAGCCCAGAAAAGGCTGTCGACACAAGTCTGTGTCACCAGCCCCTGTCCCCCCATCAGTGCTCTGAGCCGGTTACATGCGGAGGGAGACGGTCCAGTCTATCTCAGGGAGGCCAGCGGGCGTGGACTGTGCTCGCTGCCCCCCCCCCCCCCCCCCGCTCTGTGGGAGTGCTGCCCTCGGGACCAGTCCCTCCGACCCGGAGAGTTCTGTGTCTAGAGAACGTTTGCCCATTCGGCCATAAGGCAGGCGTGACAACTATACGCTGCTGAACTTACAGAAAACTCCCAAACACGAAAGTTGGAGAAAGAGCCCCCAGAATCCCAGCACCCAGAGAACTCATTGTTCATATCCTGGCGTTTTCTGCTCTGTCCACTTTTTTCCCTGTAAAAGATACAGCCGAGACGGCACAGTTTGTGTTTTGTGATGGCGATAAACGCTTCGTACGCATCTTTAAATACGTGAAACACCGTCACGTAGCGAGGCGCTTGCGTACCTTTCCACTTCTCCCGCTGTCGCTGCAGCTTCTGTGTTGGGGGCCGGCGGCCGTACCCGCGGTCTCCCTACCCCCCCCCCCCCACCCCGTAGACTGGACGCTCACAGTGGCACCACCGTGTACCTCATGGCGGGGGGCGGAAGGGGGGCGTGAGCGTGCCCTGGCCAGTGCTTCACCTCACTGAGCCCTCTGGTCCTAACCTCCACTAGCCTGGCCGGTAAAAACGGCCTACTTGGTCTACGTTTCTGTGTTTCACACGCATGTTTCCTCTTTTGTAGGTTCATTTTGTTTTTATTCATTTATCTTCCGGGAGTCTTAGTTTCCTTAAGCACATCTGAGCTTTTTCCACATAGAAACGCCTGTCACGTGTCCCTCTTACAGACACGCTTCCCAGTGTGCGTCCTGATGCTGCACGTAGCCACCTCTGCTCGTCCTCTGTCACTGCTTCCACGCTTCGCACGGAAGTCCCTTCCCGCTCTGACCCACTCTGACAGTCGCCTGTACTTCCCACTGGCTGCTTCCTTGATGCGCCAAAATACAAACCAAAGTCACCCCTTAGCCACGTTAAGCGTGCGGTTTGCCGGATTCGGCGCGTTCACGAGGCTGTGCCGCTGCCGCGCCATCCTCATGGAACTTCGTCTTCCCAAACCGAGCCTCCGTCCCTGTTCCACACTAGCTCCTGGCGCCCCGTCTGCCCTCGTGCGAGTCGGCCTCCTGCGGCTTCACAGCCTGCTGAGCCGCCGTCCTTTTCCCGGGCTCATCCGATGCCCTGGGGCTCCGCTGTGGCGTGTGGAGCGCCGCGGGCCGGGCGGTCACAGAGGGGCGCCTGCGGTCAGTCCCTCCTCTCTTGCTAGCTTGCCGGTTCCAGCTGTGCTTTTCCCTGTCCACGTCCGAGAGGAACAATACCTCCCTCGGGGGCCTGTCGTGAGCTGTGTGGTTGTGGAATGCCCAGCATTTACCAGGTCTTCTGGAGAAGGCCTTATTCCTGCTTTAATCTTCCCAGATTGTGTAGAAGGAGAGCAGTCTTCGTTAACGCAGTGTCGTTTTTCCATTTGTTAACGACTGTGTGGCTTTGGTCTCAGGGACTAGAAAACGAACACCAGGAGGAAGGACGGCTCCTGGGACGGTTTACATATGATCAAGACGGGGAGTCCCTCCAGATGTTCCACGCGCCGGTAAGCACTTGCGCGGCTCGGCCTGGCCCGTAGCTTCCCGAGGCCTGACGTGCACTCCGCCTGCTCTCGGCTCAGCAGGACCCCCCGCTGGCCTCAGCAAAGCTGCCCGGTGGGGTCCGTGGGCATCAGCCTGAGCGAGTGACCCTGAGCCTCCTGACTTTTCCCAGAGGAGCCTTCTTAGCGTATATCTGGTTCCACGTGCATGTGTCCCGTTGCCGGAAGCCGAAAGTAAATCTGGGGCCCACTAGGAGTCCGTTTCTACCTGAGCTACGTGTCCTAGGATACGTGACTCAGTTCATACTGAGAACTTAATCCTCCAGCTTGACCGCTTACTCTCAAATATCATGGTCGGGAAAGTGATCAGGCTTGGGGTGTTCATGTGGATAATCGTGATTTCCTCCCCACCTTGTGATTCCAGAAAAGACCCGAGAGAGCTTTCCAAATAGTGGAACTTCGGATTTTCTCTAACTGGGGCCATCCGGAATACACGTGTCTTTATCGGTTCAGAGTCCACGGAGAACCCATCAAGTAAAGATCCTGCTGTCAGTTCTTGTACATCTTGTATATACTGGGACAGCCTGACACACTGGAACCCTTTGTGAACCAGGGCACATGGAGTAACAGGATACTGTCACCCCTAAATAAACGCCACCGACTGCCACTGGGAGTGGACGCCCTGCTTGCTCTTCTGTCCACAGAAAACACTGCATGTCGAATGCGTAGTTTCACCGAGGTCTGCCAGCAACAGCCGATCTCTGTGGAGATTCCTTTGAATGTGTGGGTCACAAAGACACATGTGTTGTTTTGGGGATTTGTTTTTGAACATGAAGCTCTTGATACTTGTATTTTCTTGACATCAGGAACAAAGCAAATTAAAAGGTCGAAGTGTTTGAAGCTTTGATATTTAGCCTTTCACTGGCCCTTCTCAAGGACTTTCGGGGGCAGATCGATTTCATGTGTTCGATCCAGCACACGTTTCTTTCAGGGAAAAACCGCGTCACCAAGTTTCGGTTGTGAACTCCTTTTTTCCAGGGTAGGATTTTTCCCTTTGTCCCGCACCAGGTGGGGAAATTCCTGCAATATGTATTTCTGCTTAGTCTGTTTTACTGTGGGCTGAGGGGGGGGTCTCACATGAAAGGGGGCGGTCTGGATCTAAATGG
Organism: Acinonyx jubatus; assembly: GCF_027475565.1. Taxonomy (NCBI): domain Eukaryota; kingdom Metazoa; phylum Chordata; class Mammalia; order Carnivora; family Felidae; genus Acinonyx; species Acinonyx jubatus. Next base: position 35,620,422 of record NC_069398.1, on the reverse strand, counting down.
ACACATCAGTCGAGCTCTCAGGTCTCAAGGAGGCTCATCCCCCCGGGGGCTGTCCCCGAGTCTGCGCAGTGTCCGAGGGAGCCGGGACACCCAGGCTTGTGGGTGTCGTCTGCGTCTGGTTTGAATTTTGCTGCAGAGTTGAACACTAACCTGCTCCCTGTCTTTCCGAGTCTAAAATTTTTCCTCCACTGACGGTTATCCAAGGGGATTGTTCAGGGTAGCAAATTCTTGAAACCATTACATTTTGTGGTTATACTTTTTCTCACAGTGGCACTTTCTTCCGCCTCTAGCTGGGATTTGCCTCTTACTATGGCTGTCGGCCGTTCTCAATTCCTTGAGACTCATTGTTTATAGTTAATATTTAATATTTAGACTATTTTACTGAGCAGACTTTATAAATGAGATATCTGCAAGGCACTTAAAGTGTTACAGATGTTTTAAAAATTATTTAAGTTTTATTGGTTAAGACCGTTCTTTTGGTGTTCTCATAAATACTGTATTTTCAGAAAAAGAAAATGATGGTGCTGACTGGTTTTCTGAAGAGTTTTATGTATATTGCACAACAGTCCTCAGATACATAAAAACTACACAAAGTAGCATTTTTTTCACTCTTAGAATTGGGACTAACTAATGCCTATGCAGTTAAGTCAGATAAAATGTATACAGATGTTTCATATATTACGGGATAAATCTATAAATCAAAATTTCCTATATAAAACTAAATTTGGGAGTTGGGTGGAAGTATTTTGAATATTTATTTTTAAAGATGCAAGATAGGACTTTGTGCGCGGTATTTTTGTAAATGCTTTTCAAAACACTTGTCTTTGGTAGTGCTGCTTTTGCTGCCACCAAATTGATAAGATGCTATTGAAATGTTTAAATAAAGAGTTTAAATTTTTAAAAGTGCATGTGATGTTTCAAATGCATAATAAATGGTGTCTTTTCTCAGTTTGCTCTGTTCCTGCCCGTGGGGTGTGGGGCGACGACGCTTGCGAGTTCTAGAGACGGCCCCTTGGGAAACGAGGTGAACTGCAGAGAGGGTTGCCGGACAAGGAGAAAATCGGGAAAAAGAGGAGGTGGATCTCCTCCAAGGGACATCTGCGTCATCAGGGCACCTGCTGCCAAAGATGGGTTTGGGACGGGAGTTCATTTGTAAGTCTGACCCGGGATTGGTTCATTCAGTCAACACCTCCTGAATGCCTACTGCGTGCGTGAGGCCCTGGGCTGAGGATCCCTAGTGAGCCAGGACAGAGCGCCTCCTCGGCAAGAGCTGAAGCAGCGGGAGGAAGCAGCACAGCACCTCGGTGGCGGTGGCGGGGCGTGAGGCCTCCGCCCAGAAGGGACCCTGGAGGCCAGGACCCCCAGGGGAAGGCTGCACCTGCGTCTCCCTGTCGGTTTTCGGGTTCCCACTCTGTTTTTGCCCTTCTGGAGACACTGTGCCCACTAGCAAAAATAGGTGTATACTTCGCTGTTGTTTACAGGAGACAAATGACCGCGTACTCCACTTAACAGCGCTGTGCCTCCCTTTTTTCCATTGTGAAAAATACCTGGAGATCTGTCACAAAGGAACTTTAAAGAAAATGGCAATACCATTGGGGATTTAATGGTTCCTATCTACCGACCTTTGTTTGCATCATCTATACGAACAATAGGTTACAAACAAGGACTCTGTAATCAACATCCTCGGGGTCTGATGTTGGCTGACACTGAAATCCAACTGGACTGCAGTTGTGCTCCCCCCCCCCCCCAGTCCCTGTCCCCATCCCCGTCCCCAGAACCCATCCACTGTCCCTATCCCCATCCCCTGTCCCATCCTTTTCCCTGTCCCCAGAACCCATCCGCTGTCCCCAGAACCCATCCACTGTCCCCAGCCTCCATCTGTGTCCTCATCTGCTCCCATCCTTGTCCCTGTCCCCATAACCCATCCTCTGTCCCCAGCCTCCATCTGTGTCCCCATCTCTGTCACCATCACCCATCCTCTGTCCCCATCCCCTGTCCCATTCTTGTCCCTGTTCCCAGAACCCATCCACTGTCCTCATCCCATCTCCATCCCCTGTCCCAGTCCCCATCCCCTGTCCCATCCTTGTCCCTGTCCCCATAACCCATCCTCTGTCCCCAGCCTCTATCCGTGTCCCCATCCCTGTCCCCAAAACCCACCCTCTCCCCATCCCCGTCCACAGCCGCCGTATGTGTCCTCGTCCCCTGGCCCCATCCCTGTCCTGTCCTTGTCCCCATCTCCCACCAGACTTGCAGCTCTGTGTTAACAGGTGCTTCTGCGTCCAAGCGAGCCGGCGACTCGAGCGATGACGTGTCATCTCGACTTCGACCTCTCTTTGGTCCCAAACCCGGGCCAAATCAGGACCCTCACCTCCCCTGTACCCGCGCCCGAAAGCGTGAAAACACAGCTTTTATTTAGGAATCTTTGAGTCCCAACGATGGTGGAAATGCCGCTTGTTTCACCTCAGGCCACCCTCCCCAGCCCCGCGCCGCTCAGCCTCAGTTTCTCCCCCGCAGCGCCCCAGAACCCAGTCGTCACGTGCCGCCGCCATTGTGGCGTCAGCCAGCGAGCCGCGGTCACGTGCGCGCCGCCTCCACCCCGCCCAGCGGCCACGCGGCCGCCCTCCGCAGGCTCCGCGACCCCGCCCCGAGGTCACGTGGCCGTCCGCCGCTGGCTCCAGGGCCCCGCCCCGCAATCACGTGGTCGCCCGCCGGCGCGCCCGCCTCCAGCTGCGCGCGGCTCCTCGCGGGCCACCGTAGAGGGCGTCGGACGGCCGCCGGGACGGAAGCCGAGAGGCGCTGCCGACCGCGCCTGCGACAGCGTCAGCCCTTCGCGGAGCGCCGGCCCGATGGCGGCGGCGGCGATGGCCGAGCAGGAGAGTGCCCGGAACGGCGCCCGGAATCGCGGCGGTGTCCAGCGCGTGGAGGGCAAGTTGCGCGCCAGCGTCGAGAAGGGTGACTACTACGAGGCGCACCAGATGTACCGGACCCTGTTCTTCAGGTAGCCGCTGCGCCGCGGCCGCCGCCTTCCAGGGCTTTCCGCCGAGCCTGGCGCCCCGCCCCCGGCCGCCTTCCATTGGCCGCGCCTCGCCGCCCCGCGCCCCCATTGGCCCGCGCCGCTGCCTGTCGCCGCGGCGGTCGGAGCAGGCGGGCGGCCGGGAGGCGGAGGACTGAGGACGCCGAGCCCGGCCTCCCCCGTGCCCCGGCCCAGCTCCCCGCCAGCCGGGCCTCCCCCAGTCCCGGCCCGGCCGCCCCATGCCTGGCCCGACGCATCCACTCTCCGGGCCCCTGGCCGGCCTCGCCCAGCCACGGCCACCCCGGGACCGAGCCTCGGGGTCTGCGTCCCCCGGCGGTCCGGTCGTCCGGGTTAAGCGTGTTTCTGCCCCGGGGCCCCTGCGCCGCGCGCTGGGCCAGCCGTGCCCGCGAGCCCGGCGCTGCGCCTGCACCTGCGCGGCCGGCAGCCCCGGCGCCGCGGTGAGTGTCCGAGGCGCTGAGCTGCGGGGCGCGGGGGCGCTCTGGGCTCGCGACGCCTGCAAGCTGGCCCGCTGCGGGTTGCGGGCGATAAAATGTGCTTTTCCGGTGCGGCCCTGGAGCGTTGGCGAGTGTCGCGTGGCCTGCGTTAATTTTCTTTCGGTAGTTGCGCTGTAACACGTCCGCTGCTGTGATTTCTGGGTGGTTCTTGGCACATTCCGGTAAGTTCTGCCGCTTCTCTACGGTTCAGGCCAGAACGCAATGGGCCGTTCGTTGCGAGTCGGATAGGCCTTAAAGACCATTTTATAGGTGGTTAAAGCTGTTTTGTGGCCTGCTTTTTCTTTCCGAACTGCCACAGAGTCGGGCCTGTTCACCATTTCGGCCTAGGTTTTTTAATTTTCTTTAAATAACCAGTTGGATCAAGGTCTTGGGGACTCAGAGGTGCTCTGAGTGCGGCTCGTCATGTCCCAGACGACGGTGGGCTGTGTTGGCTTAGAGGACCAGGTAGGAGTGAGTTGGTTGTGGTTCAGGGAATCAGCCAAAGACTTGAGTAGGCTAGGCATTGAAGTTTGCAACATGAAGCCTTCCGCCTGGCCGCTTGGCAATCAGATATCCATGTGGCCTGGAGATCTGCCCCGGTGCTCGCTGTTCTCCGGGATTTGTATGTAAATATTTGCCCCAGTGATTAATCAGCGAAACTGGATCTTCCCGAAAACGAACAGTGTTTCTTGTTTTGAGACACTTCTGCCCGTGTGGGGAAAGGAGGTGTTGATAGCTATAAAGAGGCAAGTGTCTCTGCACAGGGTGTGTGTCTGGAGTGGCCGGGGGTGGTGACGGAAAGCATGCTCTCTGCCAGCACAGCCTTGACCTACTTCGAATTCCACCTCTGCTCTGTGACCAGTGACCCACGACATCTTGCTGAACCTGTCTCAGCCTCGGCTTGGTCGTGGGGCAGTGGGGTGTACCTTCACCTCTTGGTAGTTGGGAAAAGTAAATGATCTGCCGTTGGCCTCCCTGGGGACGAAGTCGGTGGTGGCATTTGTGGCGTCCACAAGGTCTGAGTGAAACAGCCGGGAGCTGTCCTTGTCTCCCAGGGTACCGTCCGTGCGGACCTGTTTAGAACCCTCCTCGTGGGTGCGTGGCTCTAGGAGAAGTCAGGTTCACTGAGTTACATTAGGTTTTTGGTCTTTGTGTAAGTAGATACACGTTTGTGTAAGAGTTTACGTAGAACACGCACTCTGATGAGTTTTGGCATATGCTCGCACGAAACCGTCAGCAGTCAGGATACTAAGAGTTTCCGTCACTGCCTAAGTTTTCTCATCTGTACCCCTCGCCCCCAGGCAACCCCTGATCTCTGCATCACGGTCACGGTAGATGGATTCGCATTTTCTAGAATGTGACGTGAGTGGAATCATATCCTCTTTTTGTCTTTTTCGGGTCCACGCAGCATGATCATTCAGGATTTACCCCCGTGCGTAGCGTCAATTCATTTCTGTGGCCAAGTGGTGTTCTGTGCTGCGGATGGACCACAGCTTGGCGCCCGTTCACCTGTCAGAGACTCCCACAAATGACACTTGCAATTGCCGCACTCCAGGGCAGCTGAAAGAGAAGGGAGCCCGGAATCGGGCAGGCGGGTGGGTCGGGCTTACTTGGTGCGCGTCCCTCAGGCGTGGACCGTGGCAGAGGTCCAGTCGATCAGCTGGACGCTCTGCCCCCTTTCCGCCCCCCCCCCCCCCCGGGGTGCCAGCAGGCGGCCACTTAGTGTCTTCAGAGCTCCTCAGGGACTAGGAGGCAGTCTCTTTTCCAGGCCTGTCGGGTTATGGGTACTCAGTAGTTCTCTAGCCCCCCGCTTCTGGCTTCCCTTGGCCCAGTGCCTCCACTGTCACCTCCCGGGGGGGCCCCTCTGCATCCAGCCTGCGTCCCTCTGATTTCACCAAAACCCGTCTTCCTTCCCAGGGGCCTTCTGACATCTGTGTCACTGTTTTGCCTCCCAAATCAAATGAAAATTTTTAAAAGAAGAACTTAAAACACGTGTTCTCTGCAACCTCCAAGCAAACAAGGAACTTTTCCTAAAGGAGGGGGCCGTGCCAGGGGGTTCCAGGGGGTTCCGGTCGTGTTCTCGGGGTGACCCTGCGGTGATGCTGAGCCCTCCTGAGCTCCACAGCATGGGGTGCTGTTAGCTGACACCTGACATGCCTCTCTCTGACCCCACAATTTCTATTGGTAGTATTAACGTTTTTGTTACGTTCTGCTTGCTTCTTTTAATAAAAAGCAGAATCAACGGACAAGGCACAAGGCTGGGTGGGGCGCCCCACCCCCTGCCCCAATCACGTGCTGGCCAGGTGCGGGTTCCATTGGTGCGTACACATGTGTGCTGACGTCAGGGCCACGTGGATGGTGGATGGTGCCCGCCTGCTCTCAACTCCCCCCCCCCCCCCCCCCCCCCCCGCACCAACGCCTTGGGCCCCGGCACTAAATCCCTTCCCATCCCCTGAATTCCAGACAGAAGCACGTGCATTTCTCACGATCGCCTTTCACTGTTTCCGTTTTTTCCAGCTTTGGTTGATCTGCAACACGCGAGCTCCCCGAGCCGGGCGTGTGCGCCGTGGAACGCTTGCGTTGCTCCGCTCCCCTTGGAGCCCCCAGCCCTGGAGCTGCGGGTGCTCAAAAGCAGGCCCCGTTGTCCCAGGGACTTCTGTCATCTGGTGCTCTGAGAGGTTATCTCAGACGGGAGAGGTGCCTGCGGTTCCGCGTGTCCCTGCCTGTGGCAGCGTGGGGCTGCGCGCCTCTGGAACTCGCCTTCCCGGGACCACCCGTGGCAGTGTGGGCCCCCGGCAGGACCGGGCTGCGACGAGCTGGGCGTGTGGGGGGGGCGCAGCCCGCAGGCTGGCGGTGGTTTTCTGGCCGGGCTGCGGGTTCCCCCCACCGGTGCCGCCCCCGCCCGGCAGATGGGTCTTCTGTGTGCTGATCGCGGCGGGGCCGTGTTGTCCTGGGGGGTTCCGGTCGTGGAACCTTGGTGAAGCAAAGACCGTTTCTGTGGTTAGTTGAATAGCCAGGCGCTCACGTCCCCCCTGGCCTGCCGGTCGGGGCGAGCTACAGACGGGCTCCCAGGCCTCCGTGTTTGCTGTTTGCCTGTCTTGGGAGCACCTTGCGCTGCTCGCTTGGTATCTTTCTTCGATTTGTTTTGGTTCTGTTTCTTTTCTGATAATCACGGAGATAGACGCACGGCCAGCGAGTCGAGCGTCGGGTCGCGCGCTTAGCTCTGCGCCGGGCTGCGGGGAGCTGCTTCCTGCCGTTGGCTCTCTCTCAGGCTCAGCTCGGCTTCGCTAAATGTCGCCTGTCGCAGACAGACCGCCATCCTGTTGTTTGTGTTTAGTTGCCTGCCAGGCTCCGGCTTCTCGGTGTGTCTATCTCTCTGCAGTTAAGGAAACTGAGAAATGTGTCCAAAATGGGAAAGTGAGGCAGGACAGGGTGGGGTGGAGGGGGTGGGGACCACAGAGAGAGTCAACGTCCCCCAGTGAGCTCCTGCTGTCCCGACCCCCGAGCGGGGCCCTGACCTTTGGTTCTCCGATGGACACCAGTATGTCGCTCTGTCCTTCACGCGGGTCCCACCACCAAAGCAGGGCCTGTGTGCTCGGGGTGGACGTCATCCAGCCTTTCTCTGGGTCCTTCTGCTGCGACCTTTGAGCTGCGCCGGGCCCCCCACCCGTGCTGCTGTCAGATGGGGGGTGTGGGTCTGCCAGTCCCCCGAGGCCTGCCTCGCTGACGGCAGGGACTCTCTGCCACGGTGGGTGGGGGCCGGGGTGCCATGACCGCCCGGTGAGGTGGCAGGCCTCAGGCGACGACACAGCTCGACTCTGTTCTTGGTCGGTCACGCACGCAGGCGCACACGCGTGTTTCCGGGATCGTTTGCCGTATAAAGTTCCTGTGTTTACTCACACGTCGTATCTTTTGCATTTTCTCTCTAAACCGTAGCCGTTGGGCTGGGCGAGCGTGATTCCGAGAGTGTGTCAGACTGCGGAGGACATCTGCGGGGGAGCACGGGGCATAACTGGACCTAACTGGGGCTCCGCCCTCCTCTCTGTCTTACAGGTACATGTCACAGAGCAAGCACACGGAGGCGCGGGAGCTCATGTGCTCGGGGGCACTCCTGTTCTTCAGCCACGGCCAAGTACGCGGCGGGCCTGCCTTTCCCCCTCTGCTTGGGGCCTGCGGGTTGGAAAAGGAGCGTCCAGGGAGAGGTGTGGCGGACGACCGTGGACCGTCCCTGTCGCTGGCCACCGCCAGGCGGGTGTGCTTGTGTCCGGGGTGCCGTGTGAGGGTGCCGGGTGCCGCGCCGGCCAGGGTCTCCGTCCTCCAGGCGCCCCGCCCGGGGGGCCCCGTGCATCTCCCCGCCACGCGTTTCTGGCTGGACACCGGAGCAGCCGTCCAGCTCTGCCGGGGCTTCTAAAGACCAGCCAGGGTTCTGCTTCTGTGATTCCTACTCACTTCTGTGTTTTGTAGCAAAACAGCGCTGCGGACTTGTCCATGTTGGTCTTAGAGTCGCTGGAGAAGGCAGAAGTCGAGGTGGCCGCTGACCTGTTGGGTGAGGCTTTCTGACTGTGCACGAGGTACCTGTGCACGTGGAGTAGTGACGCCCCATCGCGCACGCGCGCGCCCTCTCTGGTGGACGCTGGCACCTCGCCTGCCAGCCTGCCCGCACGCTGAGTGTGCATCGGGGCGGGTCCCCTGGGGGCCAGCTCCCCCTCTGCTCCAGGACACAGGCCGAGCCTCCAGGCTGCTGACTTTGCGGCCGAGAGGTCAGCGGGGGGACACACCAGAACGCCATTTCTCAGCTCCGGGGTGGATAGTTCTTGTTTCGGTGAACCCTGACTGTGGCTTGCGGGGCGCTGAACGGCAGTGCTTCTCTGGATAAGGGTCTGTGTTTGTGTCGTTTTAGAAAATCTGGCTAAACTGTTCAGTCTGATGGACCCGAATTCCCCAGAGCGAGTGGCTTTTGTGTCTCGAGCCCTGAAGTGGTCCAGTGGAGGATCAGGGAAGCTGGGCCACCCCCGTCTCCACCAGCTGCTGGCCCTCACCCTGTGGAAAGGTAGGCCCGGTGCGGGGAAAGCTCTCGGCGGGAGGGTGCAGGCCGTCCCCAAACAGCCGCCCGTTTCTGCCTTGGTGGCTCTTACTGGTGTCAGCTGTTGTCAGCAGTCGCAGTCCTGGGCCGCGGGGAGCCAGGAGGGGAGGATTTGCTCTCCGCTGGTCTGGCCCTTCCTGTCCGCCCCCCGCCACCCCCAGTTTCCTCTCTGGGACATCTTCCCCAGGCGGGCTCTGTGATGGCACGGCGTGCTGCGTCGTCTTCAAGTTTAAATCTCCGCTCCTGATTAAGCACTTGGCTGATGAGGGGGCCGGGGGGGATGCCAGGCAGTTTCTGGGTGTGGTTCGCACCCTCAGCTCTGAGTCTGGTGCTCAAGGGCCGGGAAAGACCCTCGGTTTGGTGACCTGGACAGCATTTGTTCAGGAGGGTTTGAACACCTGTGTCCTGTTGAGTGAGTGCTGCGGGCAGCTCGTTCACACCGCGTCAGCCTTCCCGGGGGTCGTCACCGGGCGTCCGCTGGGCAGGGGGGAGGTGCCTTGGTGGGGGCACAGAGTCACCTTCCTTCACTTGCAGGCGGCCTTCCGCCGGGTCGCGTCTGTGTTAGCGGCTCCTCCTGGAAGCAGCCTGGGTCCAGAGGCGGCTCTGGGGTCAGATAGGCCTGCCTGCTCCCCACGCCGGCGGGCCCAACGCGTCCCTGCTTTGCCTCTCGTCCGGCGGCACGCGTGTGGTGGCCGCCCCCCACGAACCCAGCCCTCGCCCACACGGGGATGCCGGCTGTGTGAGCACACAGACTCCTCCCCTCTTCTCTCGGGGTGGCACCGCTCACTGGTCCGCGTGTCCCCACCCGCTGTGACCCACGAGTGGGGCTCCTCAGACCCCTCAGCTCCTGGCGTGCCAGCCCTGCCCGCACCCCAGAGGGCTGCTGGGAGGATAACGGTCAGATGTGCATGGGTTCAAAGGCCAGACAGTCAGGACGCTCTCCTTAGAGGGCAGCTGAATCCCCTCCCCACTTTGACCCAGAGCCGGAGGGGGGCCCAAGCAGGAGCAGCTGGGCGCTGGGGCTGAGGCGGTTTGGGCCCCTCCTCTGCTGGCATGCACTCCCTGGGGGCGCCTTGCTTCCCCTCCCTGGGGCCGCCCTGGCCTTCCAGCCTCGCATGGGCCCCATGCATTTTCTGTCTGTCGTCTGTCCCCACCAGAACGCCCTCCCACCCACCCGATGCTGGAGTGTGTCGCTCATTGTGGGTGCCCGGAAGCCCCTCAGGGAGAGACCGTCGGTGTTCGCCGGCCCGGTGGGGTGGGGGGTCCCTGAGGCCCCTGCCCCTTACTCCCGCCCCATCTTGCAGGGGCTGGCCTGGGGTGTGCACGTGCAGGTGGACGGCCTGCTCTGCAATCAGGGGCGGCTACAGCAAACCTGTGTTCCTAGCAAGCATTTATTTGGCGCCCCTTTTGCCCAGTCTATTTGGGGGGTCCATGGGGAGATGCCAGGCAGAAAACAGATGTGATCCTGCGTCCGTGGCTCCGAGAGACCCTCAGAGGTGGGGGCGCCTGGGCGGCTCAGTCACTTGAGGGCCTGACTCTTGGTTTCAGCTCAGGTCATGATCCCACGGTACGTGGGATCGAGCCTCACGTCAGACTCAGTGCTGGCATTGGGGAGCCTGCTTGGGGTTCTTTCTCTCTCCTTCTCCGCCCCTCCCCTACGCATGTGCTCACTCGCTGTCTCTTTTTTTTTTTTAATTTTTTTTTTTTTTCCCAAAGTTTATTTATTTTTGGGACAGAGAAAGACAGAGCATGAACGGGGAAGGGGCAGAGAGAAAGGGAGACACAGAATCGGAAACAGGCTCCAGGCTCTGAGCCATCAGCCCAGAGCCCGACGCGGGGCTCGAACTCACGGACCGCGAGATCGTGACCTGGCTGAAGTCGGACGCCTAACCGACTGCGCCACCCAGGCGCCCCTCGCTGTCTCTTAAGTAAATAAACATTAAAAAAAAAAAAGAGTCCTTCAGGGGCCTCAGGGGTTGAGAGCCAGCTTTAAAGCATTCATATTTAGGAACATGATTTTAAAATTCAGGATATAGGCAGTTATGCGTAGTGCCTGAGGCACAGATCCCACGTCCTGTCCTGCCCCGGCGTCCGTGGCTTGTGTCCAGAGCCTGTGTTTAGGGATGTCTGTACGGCTGTGGCCCCTGGGGACAGGCCTGCGGCCGCGGTGATTGACCCTCCACAGCTTGCCTCCACTGTCAGTTCTGCTGTGTTGTGGCGGTCTGCTGATTGAGGCACACCTCGTTCTGGTACGCTTCACAGATCCCGCATTGCCCACACATCGGTCTGCGGTGACCCTGTGTTGAGCAAGTTTATTGGCGCCATTTTTCCAACAGCGCCTGCTTGCTTGCTGTCTCTGTGTCACATGTTGCTAATTCTCACGATACTTCGAGATTTTTATTCTTTTTATTATTATTTTTTTTTAAAGTTAACTTTTTTTAGTTTTGAGAGAGAGCACGAGCTGGGCAGAGGGGCAGAGGGAGACAGAGAATCCCAAGCAGGCTCCACGCTCAGCCCGATCCCACAACCTGAGCCGAAATAAAGAGTTGGACGCTCGACTAATTGAGCCATCCAGATGCCCCAAGGTTTTTTGTCATAATGTGTCACTGTGATCTGTGACCGTGATCTTTGACGTTACCATCGTGATTGTTTTGGGGACCAGGAACCGCGTTCACGTAAGGGCAAACACAATCCATAACCGTGTGTGTGCTGACCGCTTTCCCGACCGGCCGCTCCCCCGTCTCCCTCCTCGTCCTCGGGCCTCCCTGTTTCCTGAGACACAACAGCACTGAAACTGGGCCACGTAATGACCCTACAGAGGCCCCTGGGGTCCCAGCGAAAGGAAGAGTCTCACGTCTCTGACGTCAGATCACGAGCTACGGACGAGTAAGCTCGGTGAGGAAGGCGGAAACCGGGCCCCTCGCCCCGGACGCTTAGCCGGGTGGTCGGCGCAAAGGACACGCTCCGGAAGGAAATTAGCATGGGAAAGAATCAGCCTCCCCGTTTTAGCGGTCGGGACAGAAGAGCGAACCAGCCACGGCATCCCCATTAGCTACAGCCTAACCCAGAGCCGCGCGCTGACTGCCTCAGTTCCACGAAGGAAGGCCGAGGCGGGGAGGAAGCTGCGGGAGGAGAGTCTGAAGCCAGCAGAGGCCGCGTCCAAGACGGAAGAGTGCACGGCGGTGTAGACGCGGCTGCAGGGGGTCCGGAAGATCCAGCTGCGACCGTTAACCAAGGGGCCCGCACGCCACACGGGTCGAGGACGTGCGTCGTTAGAGAGACGTCGGCACCTGGCTTCCCAGCCTCAAGGGACCGGCCGACCCTCCCGTCCGGGGCTGACGCAGCAGCCGGTGACCGCAAGCCGGGACCAGTGCCCAGCGACCCGTCCCGAGTCCGAGGGCCCTGAGCGAGCACGCGGAGTGGGCGCTGCCTGTCCTCTGCCGACGGGACGCCGCCGCCGGGATGGCAGCGCGTCTGTGTGCGACGCCCCTGGTCACCCGAGAGCTCGGACGGACACGGGCAGTGAGACGAGCGTGGTGTTCATGGCCTGACTCGGCATCCGTCCTGCCGCCCGTGGATGGAGGAGTCGTTTCGGTCCTCAAGACTTCTTTAACAGGCGCACTTCGTAAGGCTGTAGCTGCCACGGATGGTGCTTCCTCTGGTGGGAAGAGTCCGCCGAAAACCCGCCGGAAAGCAGTCACCCTTCTCGATGCCAGAAAACCTGCCGGAAAGCAGTCACCGTTCTCGATGCCACTAAGAATGTACGTGATTCGCAGGAAGAGGCCAAAATGTCAGTTGTGACAGGAGTTTGGCAGAAGGCGATGCCAGCCCTCAGGGACGACCTCGAGGGGTTCGGGACACGGGCGAGGAAGTCCGTGCAGATGTGGGGGAACAGGAAGAGAACCAGAACCAGAGGTGGAGCCTGCGGGTGGGGCTGGACGGCTTCCGTCTCACGCTTCACCAGACGAGGACCCGCTCCTTCCGGGTGAGCAAGTGAGGAGGTTTCTGGAGCTGGAACCCACTCCTGGTGAAGGCGCCGCGCGGACGGTCGAAATGACCACAAAGGGTTGAGAGCAGCGCGTAAACGGAGTCACTAAAGCCGCAGCACGTGTGAGCGGCTGGACCCCAGGCGTGAAGGAAGGTCTCCTGTGGGTACGATGCTGTCGAACAGCATCGCACGCTACGGAGGGGCCTTTCAGGAAAGAGTCAGCACAACAGACTTGATCATCTCATTTCAGAACTTGCCAGAACCACCCCAGCCTCCGGCAACCTCCACCCTGACGGTCAGCAGCCGGCGGCCTCCAGGAAAACCTTCCACCGGCAGAAAGGTTACAGCCCGCTGCAGGCTTGGGTGATGGTTAACGTTTGTTATTTAAGTTCTATTTCTTGTTTTCACATAGCACTAGGGCACGCTTAGCAGACTGTGAACACAGCTTTCTGTGCCCTGGGAAACCAAAAACTTGGTTTTGTTGCGGTGATCTGGAACCGACCCCCAGTATCCCCAAGGTGCTCTTGTACAGGGTCCAGTATGGTTCTTGGAGCCAGTCTGGTTCTGGGACAGAACATCCGGGCATGGTTTTGCCCAATTTTTCTGTTCCTGTGGATGCTCTAAAACCAGAAGGTTATTTTTGGATGGTCTGAGGGAGAGAAGAGAGCGCAAGTACACAAAGAAATGGGGGCTCGGACCATTCTGAGCTCCGGAAGGTGGTGTGCGGGGCGCTGGGGGCTGGGGCCAATGGCAGGAAGCAGTCCTGGCCAGCCAGGGGCCACTATTCCCGGTAGAAGGTGGCAGGCGGCTGGGGCATGGCGCCTTAGCCCTGAAAAGGTGTGGGAGCCGGGGGGCCTTGTGAGCGAGACGGGGTCGTGATCCGGTCCACTCTGGGAAATGGGCCAGGGTGTGGGGAGGTGCTTGGTCTAGGCCGGGGCTGTGCCTCAGCACGGCGGATGCTCTGGACCCCTGTGCTCTGTAGGATGCCGAGCCCCGCCCCCCTGGCCATGGCAGCCAGGGGTGCCCAGGCGTTGCCAGCATCCGGCAAGAGGGAAGGGTGTCGAATCGCTAGTGTTGTGAGGGCCAGCAGGCAGGGAGACAGGTTTCCGAGCAATGAGTGTGGGGAGCAGGGGTACAGCGGGAGTCATTTACTGGCGTTGGGAAGGCTGGGATTTTTGTTATTTTTTTAACAAACGTACCAGTAGAGCTCATCCCACGAGCAGCGTACAATAGGAGTGCTTCAGGAACAGGTTAGTTGGAGCACACTTCTCCCGGAAGGTCCTTCCAGCCCCCTTTTGTGCTGTTAGCACTAGAGCTTCCTGCCCTGGTGAGAGGTGTGGCCCCAGGGAACAGGCTCAGAAGGTCGAGGCCAGAGTGCCCCCAACTCACCTGTTGGGGTGCAGGTTCCAGTTTGGGGCCTGAGGTTCCACGTGTCTGTCCGGCTCCTAGGTGACTCCACGTTGAGCGGGACAGTGTGGCCCTTCTTGGGAAACAGTGGGGCTGAGCCGTGTCCTCGCCACTCGCAGGACGGGTCCATCCTGACTGGGACATCAGTCCTGGTGGGGACATCCAGTCCTTCGTCCAGCAGGGCTTCTTGAGGGGGACGGACCGCAAACACGGAGAGGGAAGTAGTGAATGTGGAATGTGCGTCGGAAGGTGGACAGAGGGTGGGTGGCCGTCAGGACGGCAGGGGCCTTCGTGTGGCCTGGGGGACAGGCGGGCCCGACCTGGTCCTGGCACCACTCTGACCTTCGCTGCATTTGCGTGCCGGGGTTTGCGGGGCCTGCGTCTCAGTTGTCAGAAGCATGAGTCCGGGGGTCTCGCGTCGGCCCGCTCTCGTGAGCCAGCTAATGCGGATGCCAGTGTGGGGACTTCAGCCCGAAGCCTGCCCTCCCACCATGGGCATTTGAGGCGGTGAATGGGACGCCTCGGGGGTGGGTGTAGAGCGCACTCAGGTGTGTGGGGGGTGGGGATGGTGTGCAGGGCACAGGCAGGTGTGCGGGGGCCGGGGGGGTGCGGGGCGGGTGTGCCGAGTGCAGGGGGTGCCCAGGGTGGGTGTGTGGGGCACAGGCAGGTGTGCGGGGGCCGGGGGGGGCGGGGCGGGGCAGGTGTGCAGAGTGCAGGGGGTGCCCAGGGCAGGTATGCAGGGCACAGGCAGGTGTGCGGGGGCCGGGGGGGGCGGGGTGGTGTGCAGAGTGCAGGGGGTGCCCAGGGCGGGTGTGCAGGGCACAGGCAGGTGTGCAGGGGCAGGGGGGGCGGGGCGGGTGTGCGGAGCGCTCGGGCTCACGGTGTCCGCTTCCCTCCCGCAGAGCAGAACTACTGCGAGTCCCGGTACCACTTCCTGCACTCGGCGGACGGCGAGGGCTGTGCGCACATGCTGGTGGAGTACTCCACGTCCAGGGGCTTCCGCAGCGAGGTGGATATGTTCGTGGCCCAGGCCGTGCTACAGTAGGTACCCGCCTTGGCTCGGCCTCCTGTCACCTGGCCGAGACGCCACCCAGGGTCGCCACCCTGCGACCCTGCCGCAGACCTGTCGGGGAGGCTGTGTGTTGTCGCCCCGGTCCCCCGGACCGTTTGTGGGATTTGAGTCGGGCGGCCGCGGAAGGGAGTGTTCTGACCGGCGTCCTGCCGTTCCTCCCCGTGTTCCGTTCTCTAGATTTTCTGGGTGGCAGGCCGCTGTCATTCGGGGGGTGTGCGTATTTAATAAGATGTCCGAGGTGTCCCGGGTCGAGGAGCGAGTGTGGGTCCCGGACGTCTCGTGTGAGGTTCCCCCGCTCCCGTCGGTCTGCCTCCCTGCCCCCTCGCCAGTGGTTTTCCGGGACCGTCGAGCACGCACAGCTTGGGAGGGAGGCAGGGTGGGCCCGCGCTCCCGCCTCGGAAACCCCCGGAATCAGTGGCCGGGTGTTGGAATAGGACACATTCTGTGCATGTGAACGGGAGGGGGGTCACAGCACGCTCGCTGGACCTGACAGCACCTCGGAGCTCCCCGCCCTGCCGCACGGCGGCCTGATACGTGTCTGTGCCTCTAAATGGAGAGTTTCGGGGACTCCGGAGCCCCCGAGCCCAGCTGTGTGGTGCACGGCGCCTGTGTGTGGATCCCGAGACCACCCGGTCACCTCGCTGGCACCTTGACGAGGAGGGACAAGCGGCCACGGGAAGGCTGTGGAGATGGTCCCACGGGGCGGGAGTCAGAGCCTGTCCCACTGCCCCGCACACTCCCCAGGGCCCTGGACTGACTTGCTGGGCGCGCACGGTCTGGAGTTCGAGAACCCGCCACAGACATGGTCACCCTCGCGAGCTTCACGTCCTCGCCTGGAAATTGCGAATGCGGAGGGGTGCCGTGCATGGCGGGGGCCCCCGTGTGCTGTTTGGGGACGGCCTTCTGCTGTGACCCCAGAAGCATCCCAGGTCTGGTGCTCACGTGAGCGTCTGTGCGAGTCCCTTGTTTCTGCCTTGGTACCCTGCTTTACTAGGGCGTCCCTTCCAGGTTTCTCTGTTTAAAGAACAAAAGCAGCGCGTCAGTGGTGTTCACAACATACACGCAGAAACACCCGTCCATCGAGAACGGCCCTCCGTTTGTGCAGCCTCTGCTGAATTTCATCTGGTTTCTGCTGCTGGCCGTAGATGGGTGAGTTGTGTGTGCGTGGAGGGGTCGTGTGTGTGTGGGGGGGGGGGGAGGGGGTACAGAGCGCACAGAGGGATGCGCACACGTGTGGAGGGGCGCGTGCGTGTGCCCTGCACGTTGGACTCTCCTGGACATCCGTGCTGCCATCCGTGTCGCTTCAGGGGCAAACTGACCGTGTTCACGGTGCTGTGCGAGCAGTACCAGCCGTCCCTCCGGCGGGACCCCATGTACAATGAGGTGAGGGGCGCGTGGGGCCGGGCGACAGCTGGAGGAGGAGAGGGTACGGGGAGCCTCGGGGACCGGGCGGGTGGGAGGTCGTGTCGCCCGCGTGTCTGCACCCCGCTGACCCCGTGCCTCTGTCTCTTGCAGTACCTGGACCGGATAGGACAGCTGTTCTTTGGGGTGCCGCCCAAGCAGACGTCTTCGTACGGGGGCTTGCTGGGTGAGTGGGGGGGCGGGCGGGGGCGCAGGGAGGGAGCGAGGCGGGCGCAGGTGCGGTCCTCTCCCGGGCTCCGTGTCTGCTCGGCCCTGAGGTCCTTCTCCCAGTAGACTCCCACACAGCTGTGCGGGCCCTGTCATCCCAGGGCCCCGTCGGTGGGTGTTTTCTTTCATCTTTCGCTTTTGTGGTAAGACGCATGTATCGTGAAATTTGCTATTTTAACCACTTCTAACTGAACGGCTCAGGGGACTGAGCACATTCACGCTGCTGTGCAGCCATCTGCATCATCCGTTTCCAGAATGTTCCATCTCCCCACGTTGAGATTCTGTCTGTTATACACGGACCTCCACCCGCTCCCCCAGACACGGTCCCACCACCTACCCTGTGTCCGTGAGTGTGACGACCCCAGGACTGCGTGTGAGTGGGTCCCAGTGCGTGTCCTTCCGTGTCCATGAGCGTGACGACCCCGGGGCCTCGTGGGAGTGGGTCCCAGTGCGTGTCCTCCCGTGTCTGTGAGTCTGACGACCCCGGGGCCTCGTGGGAGTGGGTCCCGGTGCACGTCCTCCCGTGTCCGTGAGTCTGACGACCCCGGGGCCTCGTGGGAGTGGGTCCCGGTGCGCGTCCTCCCGTGTCTGCCTTGTGTCACTCACCATGGTGTCTGCAGGGTCTGCCCATGTTGGAGCAGGTGCCAGAACTTCCTTCCCTTTTAAGGCCAAATAGTGTTTCGTGGGTGGATGGCGCGTGTTGTGTTACTTTCATCTGTGATGCACACGGGTTGCTTCCGCCTGTTCGCTGTGTGAATTTGCTGCTGTGAATATGGGGTGCACCTGTCTGCTGGGGTCCCTGCGCCCAGTGCTTTGGGTAGTACACTCCAAACTGGACTCACCAGGTCACATTGAAGTTCTGTGTTCAAGTTTGGAGTCGCTACCCGACTGTGCCTGACAGACGTGTCCACCAGCTGTGCGCGAGGGGTCTGGTTTTCGCACGTCCTCGCCCACGTTTGCCGTTTTCTGTGTTTTACTGGCAGCCGTCCTACAGGGTGTGAGGTGGGAGCTCGCTGTGGCTGGGTCGCATCTCCCTAATGACGAGGGTCGTGCAGCATGTTTTCTCGTGCTTATTGGCTATTTGTACACCTGTATATCTGGTCAAGTCACGTGCTTATTTTTGAATCAAGTTGACGAATTCTCTACACTTGTCAGATGTAAGATTCAGAAATATTTTTTCCCGTTTTGTGGATTGTTTAAGACTGTATTTATCGCAATAAATGTTTTTAACGTTTATTTATTTTTGAGGAAGAAAGCATGAGCAGAGGAGGGGCAGAGAGACAGGGAGACACAGAATCCAAAGCAGGCTCCAGAGTCTGAGCTGTTAGCACAGAGCCCGACGTGGGGCTCGAACTCATGAGTCGTGAGATCATGACCTGAGCTGAAGTTGGACGCTTGACCGACTGAGCCACCCAGGTGCCGCCAGACTTTATTTTTCTAAAGTAGCTTAAGTTTCACAGACGTAAAGAGGAAGGCCCCGAGATTTTCCATGTACCTCCCTGCCCCTCACAGCCCTTTCTGGTACTTGCATCCCGCGACAGAGGGGGGACTTGTTGAAATTGTACCTGCACGGACGCATCACTCTCATCTGAAGTTCATGGTTTACATTCAGGGTCACTTTTAATGCCATACATTTATAGGTTTAGACACACACACCTACCATTAGTCATTCAGAGTGGTTTCTGCCCTAAAAATCCTCTGTGCTCTGCCTGTTCGCCCCTCCCAACACCCAGCAGCCTTTTCACTCTGGGTAGCATCCTCTGACGCAGAACTTAAAATTTTCACCAAGTCCGTTTGTTTCTCCTCTGTTCCCTGGGCCTTGTGTGTCCCAGCCACAGTCTTCGGCAGGTCCGGTGCTGGGAAGCGTTCACTCTGTGTCTTCTGCGAGTTTTACTGTTCTGGGGCTTACATTTAGGTCCTTGATCCACGTTGAGCTATTTTTTGTGTGCACACGAGGTCGGGGTCCAGTGTCCCGTTTGTTGAAGAGACTGATCTTCCCATGAGTGGTCTTGTCACGCTGGCCAGATCTGTTTGACCCCCATGTGCTCGGGCCTGTTTCTGGCTCTCTGTTCTGTTCCATGGGTCTTTGCTTGCGTGCGTGCGTGTGTGTGTGTGTCTTTGCCCACACCACACCGCTTTGAGCTCACGCAATCAGGAAACGTGAGCTCTCTGGTTTTGTTCTTGTTCAGGGTAGTTTTGGCTGTTTGAGTCTCTTGCAATTCTGTATGAATTTTAGAGTGGGTTCTTCTTTTCTTGCAAAAACGTCGTTGAGATTTTGACAAGGACTGCGTTGATCCTGTAGATGGCATTGGAGGGTATTGGCATTTACACGGTATCACGTTTTCCAACCCGTGGACACAGAAAGCATTTCCATTTATTTGTGACTTCAGTGACTTTCAGTGTTTTATCATTTTCATTCATGAGTCGTTCAACCTTTCAGTTAAAGCCAGTGCCTCAGTGTTTTATTCTTGTGGATGCTGCTGTGAATGGAATTGTTCTTGATATTTTTTCCGGTTATTTATTATTGGCGTAGAGAAATTCAACGGATCTCCACGTGCTTTGTATCCCACTCCTTTGCTGAATTCACTTGCTCCGACGGCTGTTTCGTGCAGCCCTTGGGGTTTTCTGTGTGGCAGGACCACGTCCTGCTCAAACACGGTGTTGCTGCTTCCTTTGCGCCGTGGGTGCCTTTTCCTTCTCTCTCTCCCTGCTTGCTCTGGCTGGAATTTCCAGTTCGGTGTGGAATGGAGGCGGCGAGGGCCTCCTCGCGTGTCTGCTCCTCGAGGAGGAGCTCTCAGGGTCTCGCCCCTGCGCATGACGTCCCCCGTGGGCTCTCCAGAGACGGCGGGGACCGTGTGGAGGTGGCTCCTCCCGTTCCCGGTTGGTTGAGTGCCGTGATGACCGCGTGGGGCCGGCCAGGGGCCGATCCCCCGTCCGCGGAGGTGGACGATCGCGTGGGTCTTCCCCCCTCTGCCCAGGGGCCGCGCCCCCCGGCCGGCCTGTTGTGGGGAGCCCTCCTCGCGGTGCAGGCGCGAGGCGCCTCGGGGCGCGTCGTCCGTGGGTGCGCTGTCGCGGTCTGTTTGCCGGCGCTCTGCTCGGGCGTTTGCATCAGCGCTCACGAGGGGTGGCGGCCCCCGATCTCCCCCCCGGCGCCTTGGGCTTTGGTATGGGGGCTACGCCGGCCGCCTGGAAGGAGTTGGGACGCGCTCCCTCTTCCTCAGCGTTTCTGGAGAAGTCTGAGAAGGACCGGTGTGGGGTGTCCTTGAAGCGTTCGGCGGGACTCGCCAGTGAGGCCGTCGGGACCAGGACTTTGCTCTGTTCGGGGGGCGGGGGTGGTTCCCGAGGGGGGCTCCTGACTCGTTTACCGGCCCGTGCACACCGTGCATTTCTTCACGGGTTCGTCTTGGCCGCTGTTAGATGCCAGGTTTCTGACCTGGCGTCTCGAGGCCAGGCCTCTGCCCCTCGTCTGCCTAGCCTGGCGGCCCCAGGCCTCAACACCACGTGCCGTCGCCTTCACTGGGGTCCCATGTCAACTTCGACCTCCACCGGGGCAGGGACCATTGTAGCCCTTCATCTGAGAGTGGCTTTTACGAGCCTCGACGTGCTACTACTTTTGAGCGGGTAGGTGTTACCTCGTGGAGTTCGTATTCGCCAGCACGCACCGAAATCCACCTTGCTGTTCAGACTTCTTCCCTTCCTCAGCTTCCTTCTGGAAGTAACTGCAAAAACACACAGATGGCTGTTGTGTGCCCTTGCAACGTATCCTCCACACTGACTGCGCCTGGTTCTTGATGGAGCTGAGGCTGCCCCAGGTGCCAGGCTCAGCCGCGGGCTCGTCCCGCAAAGCTCCGTGACCCTGCCCCCGTCCTGCTGTCCAAATCCACGTGGCACCCTGCCTCGTCGGTCCCTCGGGCTCGGGCTGGGTGGACGTTTGCCATTTTGATGCACGTGGGCCAAACCGTGAAAAGGTCTTCCTGAGACTGTGTGGAAAGGCATCTCCTGGGGAACACGGTTTGACTTTCTAGTTGTAAACTGTGTGTCTGGCGTCCGGATTTGTGCCGGGGAAGGCGGGGGGTGGAGACCCACCTTCCTTCCTGTGCCAGCTGCGTGTAGGTGCACTGTGGTTTCACCCGGGCCTGGGGGCTGCGTGTTTGCATCTGTCGGGCCTGACGTCCAGCCTCCCTCCTCGCCACGCGCGTCCTCATACTTCGTGCTCGCTCGTTTCCCACCAGAACTTCAGAGTCGGCCCTTCCAGCGCCCAGAGTGCTGCTGGTGTGTTCGCTGGACCCGGGTTAGCGGCAGATCGGGGACGATTCTGCACCTTCGTGGCAGTCTGTCCCGAGAACGTCGTTCCCGTGTGCGTGTGTTCTTACTTTCTCGGTGGCTTGGCTTCAAGGACTTTGTAAACTGCTGACCCTGTGGTGACACAGTAGTGGTTCCGTGGGTGAGATCAGAGTGAGGCAAAGTGTCCGTGGTGACTGCGCCAGTGGGCGACAGCCATTAACGTCTCCGCGTGTGGCCCTGGGGTCTCTGACGCATCCCGACCCGTTTCTGGATACCTTTAAGTCAGCACGTGTGTAATTTACGGCCTCGTGTCGGTGGATGGTGACGTCCCTGTGACCGCGGGTTACTGACAACTCCGAGGGCTCCGTGCACAGGCATCCGCGTTCCCAGGGACGCGTGGTGGGGCCCCCGCGCCTCCCGTCCGGGCCCCGGGACACGGTGCCGTGGAAGCTGGGGTTCCCCGAGCAGGGGTGCCGGCAACGCGGGGCCGCTGTGCCTCACGGCGCCTGCGTTTGCTTCCAGGGAACCTTCTGAGCAGCCTCATGGGCGCCTCGGAGCAGGAGGGCGAGGACAGTCAGGACGACAGCAGCCCCATCGAGCTCGACTGACCCCGCCCGGCGGCCCGCACGAAGCCGCCCCGAGCCCGGGCCCCCATGCCCGGGGGCTCCCGGTCCGCGGCTGCCGTGGCCACGTTGGCGTCTGTGCGCCCGCCCCGGGCTGCGCCTCCGCCGCGGCTGTGCTGGCTGGGCCGCACTGCACCTCCAGACTGACCACAATAAAGCACGGGCCTTGCCGCGCTCCCACCCTCTCCCTGTCCTCTGTGTCTGGTTTGCTTCGGGAGGCCGCCTGGCGTCCGACGGAGGCCCGTCCCCGTCACGGGTGGCGTGGGGGGTGGCCGCTGCCCAGCCAGCACCACCTGGACGTCCTGCGGTGGCCCGGCCACCGGTGTCCCGGAGAGCATCGGGGCGGCTGCTCTGTGCCAAATCCTGAGGCCACGGCCGCTCGGGACGGGCCTCGCGAGGGGATCGGGAGTCCTTTCCACGTCTCAAAAGGCGGTATTTATTTTCATTGGGTGGTTGATTCCTCTGACCTGACGTTTTAGGGTTTAACCGAACAGCCAGTCTGGGAGTGAGCGGATCTGCCCTTTCTCGCTGATGCCAGACCCGGTGTTCCCAGGGCGATTACAAGAGGGGAGACACTTTATTTTTTCACAATTTAAAATAAGAGTTGTAGATTAATACACAGTGATCATGCATGGCAAGGAGTAAGATACACACACTTTTATTGACTGTAAAACGAAGTTTAAAGGAAGGTTTGTGTTAATTGTTGAGTTTAAATAAATCCTTTATACTGGGTTTTGCCGTGCTCGTCCTTTCTGAGTGCGCAGCAGGGAGCGGCTGCCGAGTCCGGCCTGGCCAGGGCTGTCTGGACCGTGCCCACGTGGGTGCTGTGGATGGCCATGCACGGCCAGTCGCGGAAGGTCTCGTGGCTTTTGTGTAAACATGTGGTGGTACATACGCAGATGTGGAGACACCACAGACAGGCCGTGGGGGAGGTGGGGACAGACCACGCCGAGGCCCCCCCAGCTGCCCGGCGTGGCTCTCCGGAGCAGGTGGTGGTACAGGTTGGCTCTGAAGTGCAGGGTCCAAGCCCACCACGGGCGCCTGGCTCCTGCCGTGACGTTTGTTCCGGAACTACAACGCGCGCCCAGCGCAGTCGGCATCAGGGGAGTTTGAGCGGCATGGCGGTTTTTCTGTGCGGTTCTGCCGGGAAGCACAGCACCCGTGTACAGCTGCTTCCTGCCTGCACCCACGTCCCCCGGCGGTGGCGTCTGCCTGGACCCTCAGCACACGGAGACCCGCATCCCCCGTGGGTGCGGCCCTTTTACCGGGCAGTTGTGAGCGGCGCCTGCAGCCGGGCGGGCCTTGTGTCCCCACGTCTCCGCCGTACGGCACGAGGGAGCAGAGGCCACCACGACCACCAGCCCCGAGCCGGCCTCTAGCCCAGCACCCAGACTACGAGCGGCCCGTCACCCGGACGTCTGTGAGGTAAGCTCGGTGACACCCTTTGTGGACCATGAGTTTCCTACCTTGTTTTGGAAATTGTTCCTGCCAGTGGTGAAATTGTTTCTTGTTGAAACGGGCACGACACCTCTGCCTCCGGGCCAAGAGAGGGTCTAGACTACCAGTCCCAGAGGACTTGTGGCCTGGGCCGCTGGCCACTCGGGGAGGGGACCACGAGGTTACCCGTTCCACCTTGGAGGAGACTCCTCGTTTCCTTGGGGAAGACGGGCCAGTGACGGTGGCTTATGGTGTGGCGGCACAGCTGGGGAGGAGCAGGGCCAGTGGATGGTCTCTCCTGGGGCAGGTGGGGTCTCTGGGACTCTGGCAGTGGCCCTGGCTGGCCTCACCCCCAGCCCAGCTGTCTGGGGGAACCCCTACCCCGCAGCCTCTGTGCAGTAGGGTCAGGGTTGAGACGGCGGGGGGCATGGTGCAGCCTCGTACTCCCTCTTGACCCTGCAGCTGCGCCCCCGTTCGGGTGTGCAGGGGTCCGAGCTGGTGGGCCGTGTGCTCAGATGCAGAGGGGAGAACAGGTGGTGGGAGCCCGGCCCACGAGGACAGGCAGAGGCCCTCGGACACCCTTTCCCTGGAGGTGTCCCCACTTCCTGCCATGTGCCTGAGGCCAGTGGGTAGATCTTCCTGGGGCCCAGAGCCCCCCCCACCCCCGCCTCTGACACCAATGGCCACTTTAGGATAGGATGTGAGGGTTGGTGTGATGGGTCAGGACACCCTCCCTTGGGGACTGTCTTCCGGTCCCCTCAAGGGCTGGTCCAGGCAGGACAGGGGTGAAGGGCACCCGGATCACCCAGCTGGTAGCCCGTGCCCTGCACACGCTCCTCTGTCCCCTCACCAAGGGTGGGCAGAGCCAGGGCGCCCGGGGACGAGGCTCGGCGGCTGTAACTACCGTCTGGCCAACAGCACACTGGGGTCCTGTGGGGGGCAAGCTCTGCCTCCATCTTCCAGGCGGCGGGGTGGGTCACCAGTCCATGCCCAGCGGCAGCAGACAAGAGCTGACCCTTCATTCTCCCCCCGCCCCATCCAGGTGCCCAGCAGGTAGGCAGGCCTGAAACCCCGACCCGGGGTGTTACAGCTCACTGGGGCCTCTGCCCCCCAGACCCTCGTGTACACGCCAGGTCAGCTCCCTGAGGACGAGGACGGTGTCTCCGTGCCAGCATCCAGGACCGCACAATTGACACACAGCAGGTGCTCAATAAATACTTGTTGAGGAGATACGTAGGAGGGGCCGGAGGGGAGGCATGCAGGCTGCCCGCTGTCCCCACATCCCAGCCTCCTGCTCGGGCAGGGTCCTGCTCTGGTGGGCAGGGGGCAGGGTGAGTTGGTGAGGGGCCGCTGGGCTGCCCTGAGCCAGGAGGCTGGGCCCAGGCCCCGAGGAAGGGTGGTCCAGTGGACGGGGGGTGGGGTGGGGGGGTGGGCAGGGTCACATCCATGGGCAGCAGCATGATGGGGGCAGAGGTCAGGTCAGCCGGCCTGCAGTGAGGCTCCGGAGAAACGAGTCTTAGTGGCTAGAGCACAGGCCCCGCCTGGCCACGTCCAGGGCTGCCCCTGAGGGCGGGGGCCGGGAGGCCTGTCCTCCATCACCGGCCCCCTCTGGCTGCTGACTCTTCGGTGGCATTTCCCGTGAGTCCAGCTCCCTCGGCCTCCACGACCAGCTCTTGTTAGGGTTTATGCTTGAAGTGGGCTTCCACTGGAAAAGGACAGGCATCCGGCTGTGTCACAGCCACGCAGGAAGTGTTGGGCTCCCCCCCCACCCCGCCCCCCCTGCACTCACCTGCATACTCCTGGGGCAGCATGGGTCTGTCCACGACCTTCCGAAAAGCTTCCATCCACGCCCGCTGCTCTGACTCCGTCTCACAGGCCAGCAGGAACCTGCGCTCCGGTGTCACGATGGTAATGCCGTGTGGCCAGTGGTGGCCCTGGGTGGACGGTGGGAGCCCGTCCAGCACAGTGTAGCCGCTCTCCCTGCTGCCGATGAAGACTTCCCCGCGAGCAAAGGCGTCCTGTGGGTCGGGGCCGGGCTGAGCCTCGGGGCCAGGCAGCCCAGGCCCCAGGGATGTGGCCCTCCCCTCCCGTATGTTCTCCCCGCCGCCCGTGGCCGGCAGCCCTCGGCCTGTCATCGTGGGAGAGGAGGCATCACCCGTGAGGGTCCAGCTGACCCGGGCCAAGGCCCGTCCTTACCAGGGGATCTTTGAAGTACATGAGCCTCCGGTCGTCCATGGTGAACCAGCGCTTCCGGAAGCCTTCTGTTTGCTGTGAGAGAAACCCGGGGACTGGTCACTTAGCCTGAGGGCAGGGCCCCCACCTGTGTCCCTTCTTCACTCGGGCCTTCTGTAGGCTTGCTGCGTCCTGTTCCGTCCGCCAGATGGTGCCCCAGGACCTTTGCACTTGTACTGTCCCACCTCTGTGCCCTCCCCTCTCCTCCCCTCCCCACCAGTTCCCCTCCTTGCTGCTCTGTGCATCTTGATCCTCCCTAGGGGCTCAGCTGGGGCTCAGCCTCAGAGTCCTGTCTGGGCCATGGGGTCACTGCGTGCGGGCCTCCATGTTGCGGCAGGGAAGGGGGCCCCAGGCAGGTGCACAGACAGGTACCAGATGGACGGGCAAAGGCACAAGGCAGGACCTGCACTAGCTAGGTTGAGTGGGTAGGGCTAACCAGAGCCCCACAGTCCTGGGTCCACAGGGCCCCTGCTTACAAAGGTTTTGGGGTCAAGACCCGTTAGAAGCGTGCCGAGAGCACAGTGAATCTTCGCCAAGGTGTGTCGCTGACCCTTTGACCCTGCACGGCCACCCCAGCCCCTGGAGGCTGAGACACTGGCCTCTAAGGAGGCCCCGGCGGCTCAAGTCAGCCAGTCAGACTCACCTTGGGCCCGGTTTTCTCCATGTATCCTTCTTTCAGGTAGTTCCGGGAGAGCTTTGGCACCAGCTGGGGCAGAAGACAGGCTCAGGCCTGGGCCTTCCCGGTCCCCTCCCACCCCCCGTGTGTCCCAGCCCCTCCATCCCACTCTCATGGCCGCTGAGCTGAAACGCCCCAGCAGAAAGGAGCAGCGTCCATGGGGGCCCTCGGCCGGCCCCCCGGCCCAGCATCCCAGGCTCGGGCTGTGCCCCTCACCCCCTCCAACAGACACGAGCAGCCACCACTCACGTCGGCGTCGCTGGCCCCCGGGAACGCCACCTGCAGGTAATGGAAGCGGGCCGCGCGGAGCGCATTGAACCAGTCCACGATCTCCTGCGGGTCAGAGGCTGGTGTGGGCCTGGGCCGTGAGCTCTGCCCCCCAGACTGTGTGCTGGGCGAGGCCTGCTGGGGGGGGGCAGCCCTGAGCCGGCCCCTGGCCCTGAGCTGACCCTGCCCCGGGCTCTGGGCGGCTCCTTTCCTCTCCTACGGAGCTGCGGTTACAAAGCATACACGTGGCCCAGAGGGAGGCCTGTTTGTAACCCCACCCGGGGCTGCCACCCCTCTCCTCTGAGGGAAAGAGCAAGAGGGTTGCTCTGCGGGAGGGGAGCCCCATCGCCGGGCAGGGTGGACCCCAGCCCCTGCCTCTCCTGGCCGCCACGCCCCGCTCTGGGCCCCGACCCACCCGATGCTGGAATCTGCCCCAACCTCGGACGAGCCCCAACAGCTCCTGCCCCTGCCAGCACTTGGTACCCATCAGGCCGCCTCTCCCTGACCGCTGGGCAGCCCACTCCTGCCCACGGGTCACCCTGCGCCCGCCTTGGCCACAGCCGCCCCCCTCCCTCCTCTGCCATGCCTGCCTGCTGCAGATCCCACGCCCTCTAACCATCCCTGCCTCTGGGGCCGGCTAGTGTCCCCTTCTGTTCTGTCCCCCACCCTCCTACACAGGACGTCCAGTCCAGGCCGTGACCTCTACCTGGGCCCTGCCCACAACCCCGTTCACCCTTCCAGTGACCACTGGGCTCTCCCATTTCCTCACCAGCCCCGGGGACCAGAAGACACCATCTCCTGCCTGCTCCCCAGCGCTGGCCTCCCACCTCACGTCAGGCCTCCCTCGGATCATTGAAACCACACAGCTGGGTGAGTCATTGGCAGTTCGGTGACACTTTCCCAGCAAACCACCGCTGTGTCTCCAATAGAGGTGAAAGTCCAGAGCGTGGCCGCAGGCCCTGCCGGGTCGGCCCAGCCCGTGCCCTTCCTCTCCTGCCAATCTCAGCCTTGTCAGCTTATCCAGCGTCTCCTGTTTCATCTGGCCCCAGGGACGTTGCACGTGCCATTCCCAGTGTCTGTCCTCACCCTTGGGATGTGGGTCCCCTCCCCCGCAGTCAGTCACTGTTTCCAGTTCTCAATGTAGGTGGGATTTTAGCCACTTGTCTCTCCTGACAAATTGTGCACCTGCCCACTAAGGGCAGAACCACGTCAGACAGTCTTCCTTGTGTCCAGGCCTAGGGCCCGGCCCCAGCAGGTGCGCACAACCCTCTCAGGGAAGGCACTGCTGCAGACGCGTGCTGCATGTACAGGAAGGCCCTGGTCTCAGTCTCCTGAGGAGAGAGAGGGTGGAAGCTTCTGGGTGAAGCTGAAGACTGGCTCACACGCCTTGAGCCACGTCCCTCCTACAACCTGTTAATAGCACGTAACCTTGTGTGCAATCTTCCAAAACCAGATGAGGAAGTAGAAAACTTGAACATGCCAGCGACTAGTAACGCAACGGAATCAGTGATCAGAGATCTCAAAGCGCACAAAATTACAGGACCGGACGGCTTCACCAGTGAATTCTACCGAATGTTTAAAGAAGAGTTAATACCGGTTCTCAAATTACTGCAAAAGGTAGAAGTAAAGCTTCCAGATTTGTTCTGTGAGGCCAGCATTACCCAGATAGCAAACCAAACACAGTTAGCCAATATCAGGCCAAGAGCTCTGAGAAATAGATACGGAAATCCTCAACCAAGTACCAGCAAATCGAATCCAGTGATCATTCACCTTGATCAAGTGGGTTTATTCCAGGGATGCCAGCGTGACTCAGCAGTCACAAACCAACACGGTTTGTCACGTCAACAAAACAAAGGATAAAAACCACATGATCGTCTCACCGGATGCAGAAAAAGCAAAGGAAAGCTTTTGACAAAGTGCAGCCTGTTCACGATAGAAACGAAGGGTTAGAGGGGACGTGTGTCAACATGATAAAGGCCTTGTTACGGGACAGACCTGCAGCTGGGGAAACAGAGCTGCTCCTCTGAGATCAGACAGTAACTCGAAGCTACACGGAGAAACAAAGGTCTCGGGAAAGGGAAGTATTGGGGCAGTTGCAAAAGCTAGTGTTACTGTAACGACAGGCTCTAACTATACGTTGTGTTCTTCACGTGACTTGAGACTAAGACTTTGAAAGAAACAAATAGTAATTAAAAGCTACTCTTAACTGTAACTGGTTTGTAATTACATATCTTGTTTTATATGTCCGTTAGGAGATAGAGCATTTGAAAGGATGATTATTTATGCCTCAGGGCACGCGGTGTACCAAGAGGTAAGACCGTGGCATCTACAACCACGGGGTGTGGTCCAGGCCGAGTGAGGGAGCAGTTTCTGCGCGTTCCTGAAGTTCAGCTACTATAAATTGGATCCAGGAGGTTACAGATTTCGGATGTTAGATGGAATCCCCATGGCAACCACAAAGAGCCACAGAACATACACAAAAGGGAACCGGGAGGGACTCTCAACACTCGACTACAGAAGCTCAACATGAGAGAGGACAGGGACGCGGGAAGTGAGGGACAGCAAAGCCGCAGGCCACACACAACAGGACGAGCGCGAGCCAGGTGGCAGGCCGTCCTTATCCACGTCCACGGGAAAGGTGAACACGGGAAGCTCTTGGATCCACAGACAGGGAACGGCGGGCTGGATGACAGTCCGTGGTCCAGCCACGTGCCGTCCGCGGGAGGCTCGGCCGAGGTCGAGACACAACGGGGTGGCGGTCAGGGCGGGAAAGGAGATTCGTGCACACAGCCGCCAGGAGGCTGGAGCGTCTCGCGGACACCAGACAAACAGACTCGAAGTCAGAGCAAGGTCCCAAGGGACAAAGAAGGACGCTGCACGTTAATCAGTCCTCGGTGCGGCCAGAAGACGTGACACACACTCACGCCTCGTGCCGCACCGTCACGACCTACGAAGCAAAACCCGGCGGAGGTGAAGGGACAAACAGCCTCGAATAGCACACGGGGG
Source organism: Acinonyx jubatus (assembly GCF_027475565.1). Lineage (NCBI taxonomy): Eukaryota > Metazoa > Chordata > Mammalia > Carnivora > Felidae > Acinonyx > Acinonyx jubatus. Next base: position 35,591,211 of record NC_069398.1, on the reverse strand, counting down.
GCTCGATACCACGCTCGTGGTAACGGACGGCAAAGTCCGACACAGGAAACGAGGACTTCACACAAACGACCAGATCCAACCACACGCGCCGGCCGACCGGGACCGACCCCACGTGAGGCCGCCTATCGGTCTCCTACGAGGTGTCCTCTCTGGCCGCGACAGGGCGGATGCAGTTAGAAGTCAACACAAGGAAAAGTGGAACGTTCACGACTTCGTGGAAGCAACGCACTTTTACGAAACGACCAGTGGACCAAAGGAGAAGCCGCAAGGGAGGTGAGCAGACACTTGGAGATGGGGGAAGACGAAACACCACAAAACACGGGATGCAGCCAACGCCGCCGTTAAAGCACAAGGAAGGGGTCCGGTCCGCGACCTAACGGACAACGGAAGGAAGCTGACAAAGAAGAACCAGATCCAAGGCCGGCACGAGGGAGGGGAGACTGGAGCGAGCGTGATGACGGAGGGAGTAGAAACACAGGAGAGAAAGTCAACGAAACCGACAAGAGCGGCAGTTGGCGAGCCTTGAGCCGGGCGGACGAAGAAACACACTCGGGCCACTAAAATCAGACTCGAAAGCGGGGACACTGCCACCAGAAATCAAAGGGCCCGGGAGACAGCGCTGTGAGCAAGGTCGCCGACGACGGGGGAACCAAGGTGAAGTGGATAAATCCCTGGAAGCGGAAAGGCCGCCAAGACGAACCCGTGAAGAAATGCACGGTGTGCACGGGCCGGTAAACGAGTCAGGAGCCCCCCTCGGGAATCAACACTTGCCAGCAAAGAGGGGCGCCTGGGCAGCTCAGTATGTTAAGCGTCTGACCTGATTTTGGCTCAGGTCATGATCTCACGGTTTGTTAGATCAAGCCCCGCATCAGGCTCTGAGCGGAGTATGGAGCCTGCTTGGGATTCTTTCTCTCTCCCCTTCTCTCTCTGCCCCTCCCCTGTTCACTCACTCTGTCTCTCTATCAAAGTAAATAAACATTTTTAAAAGTTTCCAACAAAGAGAAACCCTGGTCCTGATGGCCTCACTGATGTTCCACCAAACATTTCAAGGATAACCCACACCAGTCCTTCTCAAACGTCTCCAAAAAAATTGCAGAGGAGGGAACACTTCCTAACTCCTAGGCAGCCAGTGCAACCCTGATTACCAAAGCCAGACAAAAATAGAAAATGACCACAGAGCAATATCCCATGCGAACACTGACGCAAAAACCCTCCACCACATACTAGCAAACAATTCAGCATATTTAAGGGTTATACGTCACGACCGACTGGGATTTATTCCTGAAATGCAAGGGATTTTCAACAAATCAATGAATGTAATACATTGTATTAACAGAGTAAAGGAAGAGGAAACGACATCACCACCTCAGTTGGTGGATAAAATGCATCTGCCAGAATTCGTACAGAATCTCTGGGAATCTGAGTCATAACAGTTTCTAAAAAACAAACGGAAGAGTCACACTTCTAATTTCAGCATTTATTGCAAAGCCACAGCAATCCAAATTACCTGGCACACAGACCAATGGGACGGAACCGGGAGCCCAGGGAGCAGTTACGTTATTTTTTGAGAAAGGGCGCCACCACCATCCGACGGGGGAAAGGACAGTCTTTTCAACCAAGTGTTGGGAAAAGTGGACGTCCTCATGAAGAAGAATGAGGTTGGACCCTTACCTCACACCACACACAAAAATGAGCTCCAAGTGGATCGAGGACAAGGTAAGACTGGTCACTACAAATCTTAGAAGAAAACACAGGGCAGAAGCTTCGTGGCATCGGACACGGCCGTGATCGTGCTGACGTGACCCCAAAGGCACAGGGAGCAAGAGACAAGTTGGACTTTTTGCAAATTGTGAACTTGCGTCCTTCAAATGACACTATCCACAGAGTAACAGGGACCCACAGGTGGGAGAATGTTTTCAGATCACCTATCTGATAAGGGCGTCACATCCAGAACATACAGAAAATCCACGTCTCGGCAACAGACCACCCACCTCGGTCCCAAACAGGGAAAATGGGAACCAAGTACACATTTCTCCAGACACAACGTGCAGGTGCCCCTCCCCCCGAGCAGCGTCACGCATCATCAGGGAGACGCGGGTCAAAACCGCTGTGATCCGGCCCCTCACACGTCACAACGGCCAGAATCAGAAACCAGAAGCCGGTGCTGGCGAGGACGCAGAGAAACGAGCCGCGTGCCCTGCTTACGGCGATGCCAAGTGGTGCCACTGCCATGGAAACCAGTGTGGTGGTTCCTCAGAAAACGAAACGGTGACCCCGCGATCCCACAGTTCCCCTCCCGGCTGTATAATCACAAACACTGGACGCGGGGTCTCAGGTGTCGGTACCTCGACGTTCACAGCAATAGCGTTCACGGCCACCGGCAGGTGCCCCCCAAGGGTCTGTCGGAGGAGGAGGGGATAAACCACAGATGGTCCATCCACACGACCCCTCGGCCTCGGAAAGGAAGGAAGGAAGGACACCCGCTACCATGTGGACAGCCCTGAGGTTGTGGTGCTCAGTGACTCGAGCCAGACGCAGGAGAACCCGACCCTGGGATCCACTCACACGAGGTCCTGCAGTGGTCAGACTCACAGAGCAGACGGCGGGGCAGGGGGGCCGGGTCAGGGTCACCGTGGGGAGATGGGACGTTCTGGAGACAGATTTGGGGGGCCGGCTTCACAACAACGAATGTACCCAATACCCCGGAAGCAAATGCTTAAACATTGTGAGAATGTGCATTTTAGCGCAATAAAAGGAGAAAAGGTTGTTGACAGGTGCTTGTGTCTGAAGCCTCACAGACACGTTTTGCCCTTGAAACCACGGGCACGTGGTCTGGAGCCAAACGTGGGACAAAATCCAAAGAACAATGACGAGAATCCCCCAGTGGCCAAAAGGACAGACCCCGAGGTGTTTGCAGGGAGCTCCCTCCACCCTCAGGCTGCAGAGGTGCGGGGTGGGAGGCAGCGGGGACGGCCGCGGAGCAGGACGCTGCGCACACGCCCCCAGACCGTGGCCCTCTTCCATGTGGGCCCCTCCGGGCCCCGTCCCCCACGAGGGCCCAGCTGGCTCCGCGCTCGCTGTGGGGGCGGGGCTCTCCCGAGACGAGGGCAGCCCGGCACCCACCTTCCCGTCCTCGTGGTAGACGAAGATGTTGCGGGTGCTGTTGTCCTTCAGGTAGGTGATCTGCAGGCCATGGGGGTGGCCGATCTTGGCCGGCTGGAAGGTGGCGTTCAGATGTTCGATCTTCATGACGGCCTTGGGCTCCTTGGCCTGGAAGCAAGGCCGTGCCTTAGCTCCGGGTGGGCGGGGGAGCGGGCAGTGCGGTCCTGTGGGCGCTGGCTGTGCTCTGTGGCTTTGGGCAAGGTGCTTACCCTCTCTGGACCTGGTTTCCCAACCGGCCCTCGGCACCTAGGTGGACCCTCCTCTGCTCCTTTGGCACTGAGCGCCTCTGTCCCGTGTGCCCCCTGCCCAAGGCCGGGCTCGGTCCCCCACACCGCTCCCGTCCCGCCAGCCTGGCTTTCCTCTCTGCCTGGGGGGCCGGCAACCGTACCCTCGGCTCTTTGTGTCACGGGGCCACGTTCTGATCTGGAACTGGTCTGGGTGGGGGCAGGGCTCGACCTGCCCCTCCCCTGCTGGCTGCCCGGGCGTGCCCAGCAGGGAAGGGCTCGCTGGTTCTGTTCCTGGCATTGCCAACCCAGGCCTGGCCCCAGGGAAGACTGAGGTGGATGGGGGTGGGGGGAGGGGGGCGGGCAGTGTGGCTTCCGGGAACTGCGTGCGGGCAGCTGGGGACCACGTGCAGCCACGACAGACCCTGGGCCCAGCTCACATCATTTCTGTTGAAATACTTCAGGGACCCCTCTCGCTCAGTCAGCACAAACTTCCGGCTTAGAAACTGCCCGTTGTCCCGGCCTCGCTTCCAGAGGGAGCCTTCTCGGTATCCTGGGGGGAGAGAGGGCAAGGGTCAGAGGGTCAGAGTGGACCACAGTCAAGGCCATCGTCCTGACCCGCACAGACATGGTCCCGCCCCTCGCCAGGAGACCCGTCAGCCTCTGGGCCGGGAAGCTGGGTGCGCGCGGGCCAGACGGGCCCACGGTGCAGGGGCCCGAGACCACCCCTCCCCAGCACGCTGCCCGCTGCTGCCTGCCGTTTGGGCCATTTTTCCTTTTTCTTCCTGGAGGCATAATAAACACACACGGAAGGGGTGCGGTGCGGCCCCGTGCGCAGGCCCACGGGCCCCTGTGGATACGTCTGTGGGGCCGCCCGCGCCGGGCAGCCCTGAGGTACCCACCGCGGAGTCCTCGGGACTGCAGGCGTGAGGGGGTTCTGGGGATGGGCGAGCGTCCTGCATTGTCCAGGGGGCCCGAGGTCATCACGAGGGTCCTTGCACGCGGACGACCACGGAGATGCGGGAGCGGACCTGCCCTGGCCTTCTCTCCGGCCCCCGGACCCAGGCTGCGGCCCTCCCCTCCGGATCCGCGGGACCGCCAGTCTGTGTCGCCCTGAGGCACGCGAGTTTGGGCCGGCCGCTGCGGCAGCTTTTGGAAGGGAACGCTGCCCCCTCACGTGCACGCTCCTGCCCCCAGACGCCCCCTTCTCATTCGTTCCTGCCTCACTCCCGTTGACTTCGCCTGTTCCAAGACCTGAAGACCTGGGCCGGCGCCCCGCTGTGCCTTCCCCGACAGCGCGCGTGCGGACCGTGTGCGGCTCCTTCCTTTGTGCTGGGTGGGGCCCACCCGGTGCGACCGCGGCTCCGGGTGCCTGCCATCCTTGGGCGCGTTCCATGGCGGGGCTGCCGGCCGCGGTCAGGGCTTGTGGGTTCCGGGACAAATCGCCCCACGGTTCCACCTGTTCTGCCCTGGGTGCGGGGGGCTCCCTGGGGCTCACGTCCGGCCACCCACCTGGGCCGTCGGCCCCGCGCGGGGCCGTCTGAGGCTGGTCCAGGACGGGAGGAGGCGGCGGCCGGCCCCTCGCCCCGCTTAGTACCCCCCCGGAGCCTGGAGCCCGACAGCCCTGGCCGCCTCGGGTTTCGGATGCCACCTCCAGGCCCTGACCCCACCGCGCCTCCCCTCTGCGGCCCTGGCAGCCCCCTCCCGGACACCACGGAGACCGGGGCTATTTTCTCTGCTCTAGAGACACGTGGCCATAAAAAGGCGGCAGCCTGGCGTCGGGGAGGGGGCAGCTGGTGCCGCTCAGTCTGTCCCGGGACTGAATGCCAAACGGGGCCTCTCCCCTCCCCTCCCCCCCCCCCCCCCCGACTCAGAGGCTCCTGCATACGGCACCAGCAGGCACCTCCTCACCACCATGTCCCCAGGCCCACACAGGGCCCTACCTTGCATGTTGACTAAACGAACACCCACCCAGGGCAAAGCTGCAAATGCACTTGCCTCCCCGGGTCTTTGTGAGCAGCGTCCCCACACCTGCAAGGACGGTCCCCACCAGCATCTCCGGCTGGGCCCCCGACACACACGGCCCCATTCGGTCCCCAGAAGGCCCTCCGCGCTGTTATCCTCGTGCAGGAGGGGAAACTGAGGGCCAGAGGCATGGAGCGCTGGCTGACCTTTGGCTTGGGGCTGTGGCTCCGGGCGCAGCAAGACCCCCGCGGCCCGGCCCGCCCACCTGCCTTGCCCGCCGGGCCCAGCAGGTGGCAGCAGTGCCCGCGACCCACACTCCCGCAGGCCCAGGCCCTGCTGGAAGTTGGGGGGGGGGGGGGGTGGCAAGCACGGGCCCCAAACTGCTCTGACTCCCGGGCCACGTGGGTCCCGACGGCCAGCCGCCAGGAGGCCTAATTCCAGCAGCGGCAGTATTTTCGGACGGGCGCTGGCCGGGGTCCCCGACTGGCCCCAGCAGCAGGACGCCTTGGCCCGGAGCCCGAAGCCAGCGGCCGGCCGTGTTCACACCCGGCCCTGCCATGGGGTAGGCCTGCCCAGCCCTGGCCGGGGAAGGACGCCCGCCCCCCACACCCGGGGCCACCCCCCGGGGTTCTAGCCCCCTGCAGACTCAGGGGCTCCGGGGCTCCTGGCCATCGTGTCGCACGCCTACACAGCCTGGGGTGTCTCGATGCCCCACCCTTCCCCACACCCCTGCCAGAGGGGTCTCTCCAGGCGGCACGGGGCCCAGGGTGCCCTGCGGACGCGCACCCCCGGAGCTGGGCTGAGCGGGGAGACTGCTTACTGCCAAGGGCTGACCAGCCCCGGGGCAGAGGCCAGATGGTTCACTCAGCATTTACTAAGCGCCTACTGTGTGCCGGGCCCCACCACCCCCTGGGAAGCCAGACTGGCCAGCCCACCTCCCGGCCCCACTCGCTGCCTCTCCCCAGAAGCCCCGCGTGGAGCGCCAGGAGGACGTGCGGGGAGAAGGTGCCGGGCCCCCAGGGGACAGCGCTGCTCACCCCCCGGGGCGGCCCGAGCAAACCAGAGGACGGACCGTCCCCAGGGCGGGCCGGCGCCCGGGCTGGACGTGCGGGGAGAAGGTGCTGGGCCCCGCCTCGGCCGCAGGGGCTGCAGAGCCGCGCGTTGACGCGGACGGGGAACCGCCACGCGCTTCTCACACGACGCAGAGAGAACGGAAACCACATTCCCGTGAAAGCCTCAGCACAACGCTCGCGGCGGCTGCAGCCGGACACAAGCTGGGGACTCGTCCGCGCACACGACACTTTTCTGTGCGGGAAGGAGCGCCGGGGACGGGCGCAGCGCGGGCCAGTGTCGGGCGTGCCACGCCACACTCCAGAGGTGCCACGTCACTGGCTCCACGTAGTGACTCCGGGGCAGAGCGGGGGCCGGGAGGGGAGGCCGGAGATGGCCCTCAGGGTCCTGGTTGATTGGGAGTGTCCCGTATCTGCCTTTGTCACGGCTCACAGAACTGTCCCCTTCACGGGCACGGAGCTTATACATGGACTGTATCTTTGATTTCTTAACTGGAGCCGGGACACGTGGCTTCCCGTGCCCAGACCCGGGGCGGCCCTCCCAGGACGGGAGACGCCCGGTGGAAGGGCGTTCTCTGGGCACAGAGACAGGGCCCGGGGAGGCACCAGGGAATCGGAGGCCCACGGCAGCCTCCTCCCGAGAAGGGCCAAGACCTGGTTCCCGGCCTGTAAGTTCTAGACCCTGAGAGGTTGACACAGGGTCCCAGGCCTGGCCTCCCTTGCCCCCCTCTCCCTGCTGCCCCAGCCAGCCCCCCAGTCTCCCCGCCTGCTCCCGCAGCCCTCCCCGCCCCGCTGGGGGACCAGCACAGCCCTCCGCGTGGCCAACTCCACACGCCGCACACCCCGATCCCCACGCACAACATACTCGAGGGAGCAGCCAACAGTCCCGAGCCCCGTGGGGGCCCGCTCGCATCCACGTCGGGGCGGGGGTGAGGGGCCCGTCAGCCTGCCCCCTCCCAGACAGACCCCCCCCGAGCACCTTCACTCTACGGGACCCCACCAGCCACCACCCCAGGGATGCCTCAGGCCCACTGGCTGCCCCGCATGCAACGCTATTTGATGCTTAACAACGACTCCATGCTGAGCACGGTGTCCTCCCCGCTACACAGATGGGGAAACCGAGGCACGGGGGGGATGGGCTCTGTCACACAGGGAGCCCCTGGGTCATCCTGTGACAGTGAGGACAAAGGCGGGGCAGGGTGCAAACTCGGGACGGGCCCTGCTTTGCACAGACAGGAGGGGACACAGGGAGATGGGGCGAACCACCCCCCGCCCCCAGCCCCGGCAGGAACGGGGTCCGAAGCCTAGGCAGGAAGTGCTGTGTCTGTCGGTGACTGGGGGCGGCCTGGGCAGCCAGGCCCTCTGGACAACAGGGGGCATTGTCCTCCCAGTGAAAGGCGGCCATTGAGGCCCCGGCTCGAGGCGGGGCACAGGGTGGGGAGGCAGCCGTCACCAGGGTCACCCCTGCGAGCTGGGGTGGGGCAGGTGGAGACACCCTATCTCTACACACCCGCGACCTTGCCCAAGGGCGGGGAGCGCCAGCCTGGTGCCTGTCTGTCCAGGGTCCATCCGGAGCCCGGGCCGTGTGGCCGCCCCTCGCCCCTCGCTCCCAGGCACCAGGCGGTGCCTGGCCTGCGCGTGACCCGGCGGGAGCCCAGGGCCCTCTCCACACCTGGCAACCACAGGGCACTATGAACTACCCCGTTCTCGGCGGCCCCGCCGAGTCCCCACAGCCCTACGATGCCCGAAGGCGCCACCAGCTTCTCGGTCTTCCCTGCAGGCCGTGACCTTGACATCTTCGAAGAGTGCTGGTCAGCTCTTCGGGTCAGGGCCCCTCACGCAGGTCTGTCTGGGGTCTCCCTGAGGTGGAGCAGAGGCTTTACGTCTTTGGCCAGTAGGCCACGGAAGCCACGCTGCCCGTGCACCGGGGCCCCGTCCAGCCTGGTTGCCGCGGGTTAGGCGGGTCCAGCAGCTTCTCTGCCAGTGACACCCTTTCCCTCTGTCCTAATCCGAGTCCACGGGAAGACGCTGGGGGAACGTGCCAACCCCGCCCCTCCTCCAGCCCCCGTGGGTTTCAGCCCCGCCGTGGGCCCGTCCACACCTGCTCTGCCGGGAGTCCGCCCGGGGCCCGGCCCTCCCTCCCTGGCCCATCCCTCCGTGGGCTCACGGGCGTCGCTTCCCCTGTGGCACCTGTGGCGCCCACGTCCCCTCACACAACTGTGCCGAGCCCTTCCTCCCAGGGCCACGTGTGGTGGTCACCGGCCGGCCCCACCTCCTACTGGGGGCGCAGGCTCCCGCCACGGCCCCTCCGAGCTGCAGGGTGGCCACGGCTTTGCCTCTGCTGTGCCCGGGCCTCACCGGGCTCCCGGGGCTGGAGGCCTCCCCGAGCCCCGCATCTCCCTTCCTCCCCCTCCGAGGGGCCCAGCTAAACTGCATTCGGATGACCAGTGGGTGTGTCAGCCCCTGGGCCCGAGAAAGTGTTCTTCTGGAAGGAAGTACTCCCGGGAATCCCCTGGTGGTCCTCACAGGACTGGGGGAGGGGCGCCCGACGAGGAACCACAGGGCTGGGACTCCTCAGTGGTTGCCGGCCCCCCAGGTGCCCCTGCCCTACCCCCTGGACGCCGGCCTGGGGTGGGGGGGACGCTCCCTCCGTCTCAGCGGAGCGCTGCGCGGGCTTGGGGTCTGGGGCACCCGGCCAGCCGGGCACCGGAAGCTGCGGGGCCTGGTGCCCTTGGAGGCCCCCGCCTGGGAGACCCAGGAGGGCACGTGTGGGGCACTGGGGAGGCCTCTGTGGTGAGCGGGTGAGATCCAGAGGCCGTGTGGGGCCGTGGTTCCGGCTCCTCTGGGTCCCCAGGCTTGTGGGGGTCGGTCCCCGAGGCCGACCTCTGAGGCCCGTGCACCTGCACCTCCCACGTGACTTGGAGCGTGGCCTTGCCCCGAGGGGGAGTCCGGTGAGGACCCGGGCGGGGGCTGCACACGGCCCGCGTGGGCCCTGGAATCGGGACGCCAGTGCCCTCCGCCAGCCCCGCGGGGTCCGGTGGAGAGGCGACCGTCTGCACGGCTGTGGCCTTGTGGGGCCACGGGCTCAGGGCCGCTGCTGTGTCCCTCCTGAGGACCCCCTGCTCCTGGCCTGTCTCACACACGCACGAGATGCTGGGGACGCTTCCCGAGGGGAACAGTGGTGGCAGCAGCTTGGGGGAACGGGTTCTAACGGGCAGAGAGGACTCCCGGCTGGCCCCGCGGCCGCGGTGGGAGGCACAGGGGGGACCTGGCCCTCGTGGACCTCAGCGCCTGGGATGGACCCACGCACTCCGGCCGTGGACCGGTCTGGTGCCCGCACCCCTCACTTCCGGAACCCAGCAGGGCCGCTCCCATCACCCCTGCCCCATCTTCCGGCCCCGGCCCCACCCAGGCCGAGTCCATCACTCCCCTCCCACCAGCACCTGGTCACCCTTCGGGTGCCCGCCGCGGCCCCGAGGCGCCAGCCCCGTCGGAGCTGTGCTGTGGGTGACCATGGGGTCTGAGCACCGGGCCGCCCAGCTCAGTGTCAGGAGGACCAGACACGGGCCAGACCAGTTAGGCCTGCCAGCGCCTCGGACAGGGAGGAGAGACACAGAGACAGGCAGGGACAGAGAGATAAGGACAGAGAGAGACACAGAGGGACACGCGCGCTCTTACCTGCGGAGTACGGCTCCTGCTTCTCCGGGTGGGTGAACTCCAGCCGTTCGTACTTGGCCCGGATCCACTGCTCCCGCAGGAGCCTGGGGAGGGAGGGCAGAGTGAGCCCCGGGCCGAGCGGGACCGCGGGGCGTGGGGGCTCCTGGCACCCCGCGGACACGCGGCCACTGAGAGCGCGCGTGTCCACCGCTTGCAGACGGCAGGGCCGAAGGGCCGCCCGCTTTGATTTTTAAAATCATTTGCGATCAGACAGGTCTGCCACTAACACCTCCTCCTAAGAAAAGAAGAAATGGCCCTCGGGGGCGCCTGGCTGGCTCGGCCGGAGGAGCCTGCGACTCTTGATCTCGGGGTTGGGAGTTCAAGGCCCCCGCACTGAGGGCAGAGATTTCAAAAAAAAAAAAAAAAAAAACCTAAAAAATTGGCTCTGATTCACGTGGCCGTAACGCGACCACCGAAAGCGCTGACTCTGGCAGCTCACGGCGCCTTCCCAAGGTTATGCCGCCGTCACCCCAAAGAGGACCCCATGCCCACCAGCGCCCCCCCCCCCCCAGCCCCCAACCACAGTCCACTTCCGCACGGAACCGGGCGGGTACGAGGCTGTCTGGGTCAGCCCCACTGGGGCGTCATTCCTTTCCGTCCACCGGCCCTCGAGGCGCACCCCCGCCCACCGCCCCCCCCGGGAGGGCTGCCCCAGAGGCGGCAGAGGGCCGTCTGCCCGGAGCGCCCGCTCATGCCCGTGGTGGGTCCTGCCAGACGGCCCGGCGCCCACGGCCCTCGCGGCCCCTCCACCGGGCGAGGCAGCGACTTCCTCACCCTCCTCGCCCTGCGGCCCCTGGGGCCTGACCCCCCTCGGAAGGGGCCATCCGACGACACGTCTGGGACCCTGGCACGGCCCTCGGGCTCGGAGGCCCTTCCTGCCACGTGCGGGGGCCTCCCCGGGCCCGGCACAGAGGCTCCCGGCGGCAACAACGGGACTAAGCCCTGGGAGCAGGCACGGGAGGGGGTCCCCACGCTGCTTGGCAGGCGCATCCCGGACCGCTCGGCCCCCGGGGACCCCACGGCCAGGGTGTCGTGGCAGGGGGCCCCGCCCTCCGGAGGCCATCTGGCCTGGCCTCCCGCACCAGGGAAAGCCGGCAGCGACGGGGTTCCCGCTACACGTGAGGCCCGGCGACGAGGGAGGCAGTGCCCACACCCCGTCTCGGGCCGCTGATGAAACCGCAGACCTGCTCTGCGTTCTCGGGAGCTGAGGGCGGCCAGGCTTCGCCGCCCCCCCCCCCCCCCCCCCCGCCTGCCCCGTGCCCTCCGCCCTCCCCACAGGAGACCCAGACCTCCTGTCGTTTCCTCCGCCTGGTTTCAGAGGCCGTTAAGGGATGAACTGTGTCCCCCACCCATGAAAAGACGTTGGGTCCTAACCGACACTGCAGACTGGCCCCCGTTTGGACGGATTAACGGGTTATGATGAGGTCGCCCTGGAGTCGGGGCGCCCTCGGGGTGGGGGGAGTCTGCAGAGACACAGGACGGCCACGTACAAGCCGAGGAGGGGGCTCAGGGGACCCCACACGCACCTCGACCCCGACCTCCAGGATGTGGGAACAGTGAATTTCTGTTGCAAAAGCTGAGCACCCGGTGCTTCGTCACCCTGGCCCCCGGAAGCCAGCACGGGGCCCCTGCCAGCCACCCTGCCCGCTGACGGCTCGGGAGGCTCCTCCAGGTTCCGCCGAGGCTGCCTGCTGAGCCCACGTCACAGGAAGCCAGGGGCTGGCTGACGGCAGAGGGAAAACCGGGAGGGCCCTGGTGACTTTCTTCCCGCGGTGTGAGGACCGAATGCCAGGCCAGCAGGGCAGACACGGGAAGGGAACTGGGTCCCGCCCCCTGAGTCACCGCCTGACACTAACACGGCCTGATCCCCAGGCCTTCTGAGCACGGCTCCTCATGGGCCCCGTGCCCCGGGCAGGGGGACACACCCCCCCCCCCGGCCACCCTCACGACACGTGGGAGCCTCCCTGGCTCCGCCGTGTGCACATCTGAATCCCCACGGTTTACAAAGGGATTCCACCGCACCTCCCACCGCTGCACAGCTGTCCACAGGGAGCTTGGTGGGTCGGCTGCCACAACCCCCTGGGCAGCTTTCCCCACGAGGGGCTGGGACCTCACCCGTGCAGATGTCTGCACCCTCCCGGGCCTCTGGGGCTTGGCCTGGCAGACCTGAACACCCACGGAGTGTGGGGGCCGCGGCAGGCTCGGCTCCCACAAACCCCCACCTGGCGGAAGCTTCTGGAAGGCAAGGCCTGCCCCGGGTCAGCCCGCTCACCACCCTGGGACGCCCAGCCACCTGATGGGTCCTGACCACACTGCCCCGGCAAGGGGCAGGGATGGTCTCTGTGAGCATGTCCTGGCAAGGGCGTGGCCTGTGTTCCAGTCTGTCCCTTGTCATACACTCAGACAGAAGGGACACATGGGGACACATGCAAATAACCAGACCACAGGGCAGCCTGTGGCCGGGGCGATAAAATCACATCTCACAAATAGCTGTCCGGCCCCGCTGATTCATACTGGGACGTGAATGGCCTGGCGTGGCCTCAGGGTCCAGATTTCCCCGGGAGCCCAGAAGCAGTGGGGTCTCAGGATGTGACACGGTGTCTGCATGGGGGTGGGTCCCTGGCAAGGCGTCCTGTCCCCAGAGACCCGCAGCCAACAGCATATCATCCGCCCGGGAGGTGGGTGGGCCAGGTCCCCACCTTCCTTTCCAAGAAAGGGCAGCTCACCCCCAGGCAAGTGGCCACGAGGTCTCCCACCTGCCCCCATGGGAACAGGGCTCCCCAGCATAGAGACCACGTCCCAAGTGCTGGTTCCAGCTCGTCTGCTGGCATCTGTGTTACCCTGAGAAACTCACCCAACCCCTCCGGGCCCCCAGGAACAGCCTTGTCAAAAGAGGGCCATTCGTTCTGAGCTGTGGCTGCCACCGTGGAAGAAGAGAGGCGGTCGGCGGGGGGCGGGTCTGGGTGACACCCCAGGGCCAGGCCTGTGCTGGGAGCAGAGGGCCGAGGCGTCCCAGGCGGCGATGCCCAGGGAGGGAGGGAATGCAGGGAGGTGTAGCGATGCCGGGGGAGGGGATGACTGGCTTGGGTGGGGGGATGGGGGGACGGGGGGACACCCTGAGACAGGCGGCCGCACAGGTGCAGCTTCTCAGCATCCTCCTCAGACCTCCGGGGAGTGCTCGAGGGCCCCCAGCAAGGACCCCACCGCCCAGCCACGGGCCCAGGCCCGCACCCGCCCCCCTCTGGTCTTCCAGCCCCAGACAAAACCGCTCGGCGACTTACTGACAGTCAGAGGACGTGGGCCGGTAGTAGAAGGGAGGCACTTTGGACTCATACGCGTCTCTTGCAGCGTCATTTCCATGGGAGGCCATGAACTGCGGAGAGAGGACAGGGTCAGTGCTCCCGGAGGCCGGGGCCGGGCCGGCTGAGCCCCAGCCGCTGCTGTCCCAGCGAAGGTAGTTCGCAGCGGCCGCAGGGACAGGACCTGCACTTCCGGGTAGAAGGGGTGCTGGGGAGGGTGGCAGAGAGGCCGGGCCCTGCATACATCCCCCGGGACGGCAGCGCCGTGCCCTCCGCCCGAGGTGTCCCGTCCCTGCCTCACGCGAGGCCCGCCATCCACTCATCTGACCCACGCGGGCAGGCGGCCCTCGAGAACTGGACACAGCGAGGGCCCCAGAGATGGAGACTGGCCCGGGGCAGCAAAGTGCGTGTCCCCCGAGGCGGATGGACAGCAGGAGTGGGGAGCAGGGCACTTACACGGGCAGTGTGGGTGGGCAGTAGGTGCAAAGGCCCTGAGGAGGGTGCTTGGTGTGCTGGTGTTGGACGACATCCCAGGGCCGGTGTGGGGAGCAGGGAAGGGGCCAGAGGGGCCTGACCTCACAGTGGCCTTGAGGACAAGGGGAGCAAAGGAAATCCCTTGTGTTCCAATCCTGCCTCCTTCCCGAAGCCTCCAGGGAAAGCCTTTCTTCTAACAGCATGGAGCTTTGGGGACCACTGGGTCGTGACCATGGACGACCCAAGTGGGTCAACTGGAAAATACCACCAACAGTAAGACACTTGAGCAAAAGGCTGGAACCAAATTAGAATTCTGAAATCAGAACTCTATGTATCTGAAACCTCAGCCAAGAAGCAGCCTCACAAGAAATGCTCAAAGTCTCCACAAGGCAAAACTTACACGCTCCTGAGGGATGAGCACAAAACTGTGCACAGAGACCCGTGCCTGGAAGGGGTGGGAACATGCCGCCTCCTTATGTTAATCTATGTGCTTTTGGAAGTTGTCAAAAACAAAAACAAAACGGGAATAGCAGTTTTTAAAGCTAGCAATGGTTCTAAAGTTCATTTTAAAGTTAACAAGCAGGGTAGGGGCGCCTGGGTGGCTCAGTCGGTTAAGCGTCCAACTCAACTCAGCTCATGATCTCGCGGTTCGTGGATTCAACCCCCACGTCGGGCTCTGTGCTGCCAGCTCAGAGCCTGGAGCCTGCTTCGGATTCTGTGTCTCCCTCTCTCTCTGCCCCTCCCTGGCTCATGCTCGCTCACTCTCTCTCTGTCTCTCTCAAAACATAAACCTTAGGGGCGCCTGGGTGGCGCAGTCGGTTAAGCGTCCGACTTCAGCCAGGTCACGATCTCACAGTCCGTGAGTTCGAGCCCCGCGTCGGGCTCTGGGCTGATGGCTCAGAGCCTGGAGCCCTGTTTCCGATTCTGTGTCTCCCTCTCTCTCTGCCCCTCCCCCGTTCATGCTCTGTCTCTCTCTGTCCCAAAAATAAATAAACGTTGAAAAAAAAAATTTTTAAAAAATAATAAAAAAATAAAAAAAACATAAACCTTAAAAAAAATTTTTTAAAAATACAATTAACAAGAAAAAATATTCTAGAAAATTCTGTAAATGAAGACTCTTCCTACCAGATATTAAAACCTGTTACTGACTAGAAAGCCTAATCAATGAAACCAAGAAAATTTCCAGAAATCGATCCGCTAGAATCTAATACTGATATTAAGTGGATTTAATAGGATTAACGCCCATCTCACATCAGCAAGGGGCGCCCACTGGCTGATCATCAGTGGGGGCAGGAAACGCGGAAACCATTGGAGAAAAAGTGTGGCTGGACGCAGCCTTTCAGTGACATAAGTTCCAGCTGAATTGAAGCTGTGATTTCCAAAATTAAACAATAAAAATAGTAGATAAGAACCATGGTATAATTTTAAAAATCATGTTAGGAAAACACAGGAGGAAATCTCCCATTAATGTCTCCCGTTAAGACGTGGTTTCCTAGATGTCTTACCACAAGCACAAACAACCAGAGACAACAGTGGAACTTCAGAATTAAAAACTGTGCTCCAAAGGACGCCACCGAGAGAGTGCAAGCGTCGTGCTAAATGACAGCAGCCGGGCGAGAAGGGCACAGCGCGTGGCCGCGGGGCCGGTGGCACTGGGTCCTTGGACGTGACGGGAATACTTGGAAACAGACAACGTGACCGTGGCAGACGCCATCACACTGTTCCCTTTAAGATGGCGGATTTGGGGGCGCTGGGGCGGCTCAGTCACGTGTCAGACTCTTCATTTTGACTCAGGTTATGATCTCACAGTTCATGAGTTCGAGCCTCGCGTCGGGCTCTGTGCTGACAGCGTGGAGTCTGCTGGGGATTCTCTCTCTCTCCCTGCCCCTCCCCCATTCGTGCTTGTGCTCTCTTTCTCTCTCTCAAAATAAATAAATAAATGTAAAAAAATAAAATAAAACGGTGGGTTTTCTGTTATGTGGTTTTCACCTCAGTAAAAAAAAATATATACGTATATAGCTCTTCAAGAATATACATTTCTTTTTTTTTTTTTAATGTTTGTTCATTTTTGAGAGAGAAAGAGAGACAGTGTGAGAGGGGTAGAGTCAGAGAGAGAGGGAGACACAGAATCCGAAGCGGGCTCCAGGCCCTGAGCTGCACAGAGCCCGACGCGGGGCTCGAACCCGCGGCCCGTGAGATCATGACCTGAGCCGAAGTCGGACGCTTAGCGAACTGAGCCACCCAGACACCCAAAAAATTGGTAAAGGATTTGCGTGGACGTCTCTGTGGAGCACGTACGCAGACAAGCCGGCCGGCGTACGCGGAGATGCTGACCTCCTGGCGCCCACGAGGGCATCTAGAAACAGAGGCAGGCGGTACGATGCGTTGGGGGCCCGGGGACCACCGTGCACTGCCAGGGGCCACGTGCACCTGTCCTGGACCCCCTGGGAGGCCCCCAGGTGTCAAACAGAGAGCCCCGTAAGGCACAGCGAGGCCAGGCCATTCCCGGAGGAAGGCGACCCCTGCCCCTGACTGTTCACAGCAGCACTTCCTGTGGGAGCCGAGGGAGTCACGCAGCCCAAGAGTCACCGATGGACGGGCGAGTCGAATGTGGCCTGTCCACACAGCGGGAAGCAGTCCCCGATAAAGGGGCTTGTGGCGCCGATGCCCACGGCCACGTGGCTGAACCCTGAACACATGGTGCTCCGCGGGGGAAGGAAGTCAGAGGCCACGGGGGCGGGGGGGGGGGGGGGCGGTCCACTGACATGACCCGCCCAGAAGACGTATCGGGACAGAAAAGCAGATGTTACTTCCAGTAGGGGTGGGGGTCGTGGAGGGAAGGGGGAGGGGCTGCTGAGGGGCACAGGGTTTATTTTGGGAAAATGTTCCAAAATCAGGCAGTGGGGCCGGTTACGCAGCCGGAAATGCGGTGAAATCGCGTCCGTTCACACCTCACAAAGGCGAGTGGCCTGGCGTGAGAGCTGCGTCTCAGTAACGCCCTTGTGAGTCAAAAGAAGCCTGGGGCAGAGCGGGCCCCTCTAGGTACCCAGAGACCCGAAAACCACAAAACGCTGATAATTTTGACTCCACCAAAGTAAAAAAGTTTCCACTGCACACAGCACGAGCAGAGTCAAAAGGCAGCGCGAACCGGAGGGCCATACTGTCTCGAAGGGTCAGACCCCCAAACGTGGAAGAACCCGAGAAAACGAAACAGCTAACAAGGTGTCAGCCAGGGCGCCAACGGGAAGCCACGGATGAGACGCAGAGGACGCCAACCCGCGCCACGGACGCTCAGCGTCACTCATGATACAAAATGCCATAGGGGCGCCTGGGCGGCTCGGTCGGTTAAGCGGCCGACTTCGGCTCAGGTCATGATCCCGCGGTCCGTGGGTTCGAGCCCCGCGTCGGGCTCTGTGCTGACAGCTCAGGGCCTGGAGCCTGTTTCGGATTCTGTGTCTCCCGCTCTCTGATCCTCCCCCGTTCGTGCTCTGTCTCTGTCTCAAAAATAAATAAACGTTAAAAAAAAAAAAAAAAAGGGAAAACAAGGATTCCGCAGGGACACAGCAGAGGAGGATCCCGGGGCCAGGGTGTGCGGGTGACGCGAAGTCTCCCGGAATCACAGTCACGTGACCTCCCACGTGCAGGAATTAAGGTTCCAGGACCTGCCACGGGTCCCGCGGTGGCCTGGCGGTCACAGGGGGTGGGGAAAGGCAGAGCTGGCATGTCTGTCCAGGGGCCTGGTTCCATGAACCACGAGTCTCCACCGGAGGGGTGACTCCATCCTGGCGGGCAGGACGGGGGCCACGCTCGGTCACAATACTCCTTGTGGGCACGGGGCTCGGTACCAAACCACGGCGCCCCAGGTGCTCGTGGGCAGGTGGACGGGCAGACAGGACGAGGCCGGTCCACGCAGCGGACGTCGTCCCCCACAGAAAGGCTGAGGCCCTGACAGGCGCTACCAGGCGGGCGGAGCCTGGCCACGTGGCACTCAGGGAAAGCGGCGGAGGCCAAGGCCACCTGCTGCCTGCGCCCTTTCACGAAAATGCCCACGACAGCCACGTCTGTGGAGACGCAGAGCCTACGGACACCGCTCGGCCTGGACGGGACGGCGAGGAGCACGGGTTCCCTTGTCGGGCGTGAGATGCCCTAAAAGTGACTTCGGCGACAGTGGCCTGACCGTGGACCCACCGGAAACAGCTGAGCTGTGTGCTTTGAAAGGGCGAACCGGGGGGCGGACAGCACAGGACACGAAGGCCTTGCTCACCCCATAAGCCCGTCCCCCTGCCCCGCCCACCCCTCCCTGCCCCCAGCCCCCTGGGCTCCCTGCACCACCGCCCTGCCCTCTGCCCTCACCCCTCTTCCCCTCCCCCCCCACCCCCCACTCCTCAACCCCCCCGCCCCCCACCGCTCCCCCCTCACAGTGCCGGCGGCCAGGAGCCGGGAACACCAGGGGTGGCCACTTCGAGGTGTCTGTGACCCAGGGGGCCGGGCCGAGGGCCCCGTGGGGGGTGCGGCCGGACCACAGGGGCTCCTCCGACCCCCCGCAGCCCCATCCCCTCGGGGCCGTACCTCCACTTGGGCCTCCTCCCAGGCATCCAGGCGGATTGACTTCACCTTGCTGACCTGGGGGATGTTCCGGTGGATTCCCGAGCAGCTCAGGCAGATGAACACCCCCAGGGTGTAGGAGGCCCAGTCGGGATCTGGAAGGCAAAGGCGAGACCCTCAGGGGCTGGAGCTCGGCCGGGCCTCTCTGTGGCCTCAGTCTCTCCACCTGTGCGACGACGGGAGACCGGCGAGGAGATCCCCGGGGCGCACCGGCTCTGTGCCCCGCGTGGGGTCCCTGCCACCAGCCACAGGTGAGCGGCCCCACCCCCGAAGTCCCAGCTCCACAGACGCCCGAGAGGACGCGCCGCGGCCACGGAGACGTGCTCGACAGCGACACTCGATCGGCACCAAGTGCGCCGGGCGCGACGGGGACGCTGGCTTGGCCACGCGCCCACGCGCTCGGACGCACCCCGACGTCTCGCTCGGTGCAACAGCCACGCGCGTATGCGGATGGCCCTTGACCCGGTCAGGGGCGCGGGTCCACTTTTCCGCAGGTTTGCCAGGTTTCACGTTGAGCCACGGCAGGCGAGCGTGGCGGAACGTGACGCTTGTTCACCCGGGGCACCGACGGCGCCTACAGGATTGTCCTTCCTGTTGCGCACACCCCAGCCTGGTAACGGCGCGCGGGGCCGGGGGCTGGAAGGACCGAGCCTCAGAGCCAGCTCTCAGAAGGGGCGGCAGCCTCTGAGACACCTTCCCCTTTTAAGTGAAGCTTCTGGATCAGCCGGTTCGAGTCAAGAGGCCAGGAGGGCCAGAGCCCCTCTGCAGACACCACAGGCCCAGCCACAGGCCCACGGCTCTGTGCCAGGGGTGTGTTTGCAGGGGGCGTGCATGTGTGAGTGTGTGAGAGCTCATGTGTGCACACACATGTGAGTGGGCAGATGTGGGTGTGCACACGTGTGCGAGTGGGCAGGTGCGGGGGCTGTGAAGGGGCACCTGGGGCCCTGGGGTCCCCCGTTCCCGCCCGGACTCCCGCTGCCCCAGGGCAGCCAGCCCCGCCCCCTCCCGCCCGTCTGGGGAGATGAGGGCTGGCCTACAGCGAGGCCCTAGAGGGACACCGGCGGCCTGGAGGCTGGGCCGTTGAGCACGGGGACAAGAAGCACCAGATCTGGCAGCCACGGGCCTCGCTACTTTCCAAACCTAACAGCCTAGCTCACGGCACCCCCGTCCGCACGGCGCCCACGGGGTGCTGAGCCGAGGTCTAGCAGAGGAAGTGCGGGCCCGGGAGGGAGGCTGCTTCTAAGCGGCGCCCAGAATAGAGAAGTTTCAGGAGAACGGGCCGACTGTCTGAGGGGCGGGGCCTCCGAGCCCTCCCTCCCGGTCCCCACGGGTGCTTATGGGGTGGAGGTGCGGGTGGCTGGTGCAGCATGGGGGTCCCGGTGGGTCTGGGGCGGTGCGGGACGGGGAGGTGACCCCACGCACAGACACAGGCTCCTGGCCGGCGCTCTGAGACCACCAGGAGCCCCGGCCTCCCCACCTCCTGTCTATCCCGGGGGTCGCCGACCCAGAGGCTGCCACGAAGGGCGCAGCCCAGGGAGCCCGAGGCCTCAGAGCCTCGGCTCTGGGAGCCTCGCCACCCCCGCCCCCGCCGAAGAGCTGTGAGCAGAGGTGCGGAGCAGACAGGCACACCCGTCCTCCCACACGTCCCCTCCATCCATTCCCCCCCCCCACCACCCCCGGGGCCCTTCTGCCAGCTCCGCCCACAGGCCGCCACCCCGGAAACCAGAACATCACCAGCTTTCTGCTTGGAACCCACAGGGGACTTTTCCCCACCTCTCCGGGCTCCTCCCCACGCCCGGCCCGCCCCATCCCTCCCACACCTCAGGGCAAATGTCACCCTCGCAGGCCCCCCGAACACCAGCTCGAGGGACCCCCCGCGCGTCCCCATCATAACGCCCTCTGGGTTCTTCGCGGCATCTGCCGGTCCCGACACTTAGTTCCTTCCCTGTTTCTCGTGTGCTGTCGGGCCCGCTGCGCGTGGACGGGTGCCACGAGCCCCCTCCCAGCAGCCCGGCCACACCCACATTCGGTACCCAGATGCCTACGCTGCCCCCACAGCCACGAGCTCCCTTCCGCTGCTCCAGGGTGACGGCTTGGGGGACGCCAGGGCACAGGCCACCACCCCTGCCGCCCTGAGCACTGACCTGGGGACAAGGCTTGGCTGCGGCCAGAGGCCAGGCCTCCAACGTGCCGGGACCGTGAAGCAGGCAGGCCGGGCACGTCGGGGGCCCCGGGAGTGGGCCGTGGGGAGCTCGGGTGGGGGGAGGCCACGTGCCCCGGCTCTGCGCCTCCCCGGGGCCCAGGGGGCAGAAGGAAACCCCGGGCGGGGGTCAGAGAGCCACAGACCCACCTCCGGCCCAAGGGCTCTTGGCAGCACGCGGACAGAAGACCGCCACACGCGACCCAAGCCTTCACAGGAACGCGGGGATGCGGACAACACGCAGAGAACGAGCGCGGGGTCCCCGGCTCTGCACGAACCCACCTCTACCTCTGCCCGCTATTCTCAGAATACCCTCTCCCTGCATTCTGTTGTCATTCTCGAGAAACCGCCCGGCTGCTGCGAGGGGCACATGGAAGTCCCGCACCCGGTCTGCCCCCCGCCAGGCCCCCGCCCCACGCACCCCTGTGCCGTGGGCACAGCCCACCCTTGGCAGCCCTCCTGGAGGCACCCACCCTCCCTGGGCCCCAGGAGCCACTCCCTCTTTTTGAAAATGCTGCCCCACCAGGAAATGAGGAACTTGTCCGGCAGGAGAGAACGTGAGCAGGGAAGATCCACGCCGGCCGCAGACTTGGCCGCCAGCTGGGCTGGGTCCCCTGGCGTTGCTGCCCGGCCGGAGGGGCCCGCCCAGCAGCGGAAAATCACACCAGGGCAGGGCGGCGGGCTTTCTCCCACAGCCAGACCCGGGAGCCACGGCTCCCTCCCGCATTCGTACTCAGGAGAGACGAGGGCCCCCGCCCGCCTGAGCTGCCCCACTGGCCGCTCACCAGGGAGGACCCCGTGGCCCCGTCACACGTGCCGCAGAGCTGAGCAGACCCCCCCGGAGCCAGATGGCCCCGGGTCCCCCTCCCTTCCCACCCTTCTCAGCTGGGCGTCCCAAGGCAAGTCACTGACCTGCTCTGGGTCTGTTGCTGGCCTGCAAAATGGGCACGCAGAGCATTCAGGTGCAACAGCCGGGCACAGAGTGCTCGGTCAAGGGCACTTGTCGTGCAGCGGCACATGCGTCCAGGCCACGCTGCCTGTCCCAGGGATTACTAACGGCTCCTCCGTTCACCCTCAGATATGTCCCGGTTCGGATGGTAATTTCCTCGGCCCCCGGGACGAGGGTCTGCGGCAGAAACCATTGGGGCTCGGCAGCATCTGTTTCTCCAGCTCCCCGGGGTCGGAGCTCACTTCCCAGTCTCCTGGAAGTTCGGCGCGGCTGGGGTTCTGGCCCGGGGAACGTGATCGGATGGACCCGTGTCCCTCTGGGCCTGGCCGACAGCCACCACCCACCCATGGTGCTCATGTCTCCATCCTTGGCTGGTGGGGGGGGGGGGGCTCTGAGAAGGGGGGAGGGGTGGAGGCCATAGCGGGAGGAGCCTGGGCCCCGGAGGCACTGTCTGCAGCAGAGAGACCCGGGAGAGCTGGGACCGGGCACCCCTGCAAAGCTCTGTGTTACAGGCAAATGACAAACGACAAGTGTGGTCTCTGAGATGCGGGGTGTCTGTTACGGCCGCTGGCCTTCCTGACGAACTGTCTCCCCATCCATTGGGGCCCCCAGGACCCAGCACAGAACCTGGCCAAAACCAGGGGCCCAAGAGTTCATGATGAATGAGCCACCCACCAGCCCTATGCACAGTCCCACTTCCAAGCGAGAGTCAAGGCCTCGTCCCCCACCTCACCGGCCCACGTCCGCCGAGGATGCACGGGCAGGCGGGGAGCGTGCCGAGCACAGGGGCTTCGCGGGGAAGAAGGGAGCTGCAGCGGGGCTCACGGCTTGCAGTGAAATGCTGTCCCGGAGAACGAGTGGCGAGGACCAGCGCAGGTCCCAGGAAGGGGAGAGTCCCAGCTCACCACTCGGCTGTGCCTTCCCCAGAGACCTTCACGGAGCTGCTCCGTCAACGGCTGCACACAGAGTACCCAGCAGGTACAGAGTGTCGGGTGAGCAGCACCCCTTCCGGGCCTCACCCTCCTCATCTGTAAGATGGGACAGTAACAGACACCTGCAAAACGGGCCCAACGGGGAGAATCACCGGGGTGCAGGAGAGACCCCCACTTTTCACCACCCGGGGACGTCTGCTCTGAGAGTGGACCTCTAGCCCAGGCCTCCCTCCTCACGGCCTTCATCCACTTGTGTGTACATTCTGAGACTGGGTGAACAAAGACCACCAGATGCCCCTGCCCGGCCATCCTTCTACGCAGTGTCCCGGCCTGGAACATCTGTCCGCAGAACACTTTGGCGGGGATTAGCAAGCTGCGGCCCTCGGGCCCAGTGTTTTGTAAATAAAGTTTTATTGGCACGCGGCCACGTCGATCATTTAGTCTATGGGTCCTTCTGCAATAACCCAGCAGAGTTGAGTGGTCGTGACAGAGAAGGTGTGGCCAGCAGAGCCCGAAAAATGTCCTATCTGGCCCTTTAAGAAAACATTTGCTGCCTGGCTCAGCAGAAGAATACCGACTCTCGATCTTGGGGTCTTGAGTTCGAACCCCATGTTGGATGTAGAGATTAAGACACAAAAAGGAAAGAAAAAGAAAACGTTGGCCAAGCCCTGCATTAGAGGGAAAAGGGGTGAGACACAGACGTGAGCCCAGGGAGGACCTGTGATCGGAGGGGTGCTTCCCGTCACTGCTAACAATCATCTCTGACAACAAGGCTTCTGGGTTTAAGGAGTGGCTACAGATGGGCCCGACATCTCACGACTGACGTGAGGACCCACTGGTACACAACTTAAGGCTGCCTGCAAGCCTGCCCGTTTGGCACGTGTGGGGGGACACGCCCCGTGTGCACGCCCGCACACAGGAGGGCTCCGTCCAAGGGGGGCTCAAGGAAGTCTCACTCTAAGAAATGGAGACACTAAGCCTTTCGCAGAGGAACAAAGACAGAAACCGGGGCGCCTGGCTGGCTCGGTCAGCACAGCATCTGACTCTTGGTCTCAGGGTCATGAACTCGAGCCCTACGTTGGGTACAGAGATTAAAAAAGAACCAAAAGACAAAATCAGGTACATCACGTGTGTTAGAGGCTATCGCTCGAGGAACAGGATGTTTGTCGTACCTTTTGAGAAAAGCGTTGGTGACGAAATGCCATTACGCATCCACCAGAAAAGCTACAATGTAGAAGACTGGACCCCCGTGTGACGAGGGTGCAGGGAGGCTGGTACCCTCATACGTCACCCGCAGGACGATAAGTGGCTTCAACTCACTTTGGAAAACCGTTTGGCTGCTGCTCACAGAAGTAAACTTCTCTCCCCCGTAAACCAGCATTCCTACTCCCAGGTGCTCACCAAGGCGAAAGGCAGACACGTCCACAGGAAGATGGTCACACCCAGTAACAGAGACAGGAGAGACAGGACACAGACCACGCCTCCAGGGATTTATGCCAGGAATGAAGAGCTGCCTTCGCATGTGGAAATCGGTCAACGTAATTCGCCATGTTCACAGGCTAAAAATTCACAGGACTGTCTCGTAGGTCCGGAAAAACCACGTGACAAAATGTAACATCCCGATCAAAATTCTCAGAAAACTAGGAACGGAGGGGACCTTTCCTAACTCGGTACACAAGCTCCTATGAAACACCTACAGCTGACATCATACCTAACGGAAGAAGACTGAATGTTTCCCCCTAAAATCAGGACCACGACGGGAAGGTCTGTTCTAATCGCTTCTAATTAAAAACTGAACTGGAGATTCTAGTCAGTGCGATAAGGCAGTGACAAAAGGAAAGGCTTCCAGGTTGGAAAGAAAGAAACAAAACCTCTTTCATTCACACACAACATGATTATCAATGTAGGAAATCTGATGGATTCCACAAAAACACTACTATAACTAGTCAAGTGGCAAGACTGGGGCTCCCAGGGGGCTCCGTCGGTTAAGCGTCCGACTTCAGCTCAGGTCATGATCTCACGGTTTGTGGGTTCAGGCCCCACATCAGGCTCTGTGCTGAGAGCTCAGAGTCTGGAGCTGCTTCAGATTCTGCGCCTCTCTCTCTCTCTCTCTGTCCCTCCCCTGCTCACCCTGTCTCTCTCTCTCTCTCTCTAAAATAAATGTTAAAAAATATATAAATAAAGCTGCAAGATATAAAATATACAAAAATCAATTATATTCGTATATATCAGCAATAAGCAGTTGGAAACTGAACGCTTAAAAACACCACCTACGGGGCACCTGGCTGACTCAGTTGAAAGAGCATGTGACTTGACCTCAGGTCATGAGTTGGAGCCCCATGTTGGGTGCAGAGATTAAATAAACTTAAAAGAATAAAAATACCATTTATATTCTGGAGATTGTTGTACAACGTGAATGTGTTTTTAATTAATTTTTTACTTTATTTTAAATGTTTATTTTTGAGAGAAAGAGAGAGATGTGAGTGGGAGGGGCAGGAAGAGGGAGACAGAGGGTCTGAAGCTGGCTCGAGTTCGAGCCGTCAGCACAGAGCCCAACGCGGGCTCGAACTCATGACCCGTGAGATCGTGACCCGAGCCGAAGTCGGACGCTCAACCGACTGAGCCACCTGGGCGCCCCGACAATGTGAATATTTTAAATGCAACTGAACTATACTTAAAGAGGGTAGGGGCATCTGGGTGGCTCAGTCAGTTGAGCGCCTGACTTCGGCTCGGGTCGCGATCTCACGGTTTGTGAGTTCGAGCCCCGCGTGGGGCTCTGTGCCGACAGCTTGGAGCCTGGAGCCCTTGGATTCTATGTCTCCCTCTCTCTCTGCCCCCCTCCTCCCTGCTCGTGCTCTGTCTCTCAAAAATGAATAAACGTTTAAAATAATTTTTAAAAAAGAGGGTGCAACAGTAAGTTTTATGTTTTATGTGTTTTACTACAATGAAAAGTTAAAAACACTGTTACAGAAGCATTGAAAAAAATCAAATACCTACAGGTAAAATGACAAAAGATATGCAAAACAGCACACTGAACACCACAGAGTGTTGCTGGGATAAATCACAGACCGCCTAAATACGTACGCAGAGATACAGTTTTCCTGGGTTGAAAGACTCAATATCGTGAAGATGAAAATTCTCTCTAAACTAACCTAGAGACTCAATGATCCCAATCAGAGTTCCAGCAGGATTTTAAAGTATATATTCATACCCCGATTCTAAAATTCACGTGCAACTACGGGGGACGTAGACTAGCCAAAACAACCTAGAAAAGGGACAAACACTACTTGGTTTCAGTGGAACAGAATAGAGACCCAGAAACAGTCCACACGCATTGTTGACAAAGGTGTAAAGGCAATTCAGGGGAGAAAGAAGAACCTTTCAGCACATAGCGCCGGAACAGTTGGAAAACATCTGCAAAAATGTTAAACTGCCATCCACACCCCCTGCCACGTACGAAAAGTCACTCGCGACGCACCGCCGTGCCAACGGTAAGACCCAGAGCCAAGGAACTTGCCAAAGAAAAGGAGAGAGGCCTTTGGGGCCTTGGGTTAGGCAAAGCCTTGTTAGCCACAGAAAACTGAAAAATTAAGCAAGTAAGTTAAGCTTCATCAGAATTTTTGGAAAGATCTGCTCTTTGATTTTTTTTTTTTTAACGTTTATTTATTTTTGAGAGAAAGAGCATGAACAGGGGAGGGTCAGAGAGAGGGAGACACAGAATCTGAAACAGGCTCCAGGCTCTGAGCTGTCAGCCCAGAGCCCCACGCGGGCCTCGAACCCACGGACCGCGAGATCGCGGCCTGAGCCGAAGTCGGACGCTTCACCGACGGAGCCGCCCAGGCGCCCCAAGAAAGATCTGCTCTTTGAAAGACACCGGTTGAGGCCGGCGCACCGGGGACGTTTTGCAGATCGTGTATCTGACGAAGGACTTGCGTCCAAAGTACATAAAGAACTGTTGAAACTCAGAAGAAAAGAACTCCATCAGACAGAGAGGCAGAGGGAATCGACCCAGCAGAGGCGACGTGAGGGCAGTACCTGGCACGGGTAGTGCCTGGCTGGCCATCCGGGAAGCGGGACGGGCGCGGGAGCTCTGGGGCCAGGGCAGCCCGCCCTCCAGCCTCTCCTCCCAGCATCCCAGCACTCTTAGAGGGGGGTACGCTTTCTTGTGTGTAGCTCACGCCTCGGTAAAGGTGAATTTAAGAAAGCAGAGTTGTGTCTAGACCCCAGCCCTACCCCAGACACCGGAGAAGCAGAGAAATCAGGGCCTCTCACCCCGGTGCGCCCTGCTCTGCGGGGCAGGCAGGGACCTGCTGGATGTGGGCCCCTCCAGCGGCCTGACCTTGGAGCAGGAAGCAGGAACGTGCTGGCCATCTCGTCCACCTGGGGTAGGGGCACTAACCCCCATCACACTCGCTTGGGGCTAAAGATCAAGTACGTTGTCCCACCTGGTCCCGTAGCTCTGCCCATCCTACTAGTAGTCTACTTCTACAGAACAAGGCATATAAAGCCCAGAGAGGGTCACACACTCGCCTGAGGTCACACAGCGGCAGAGCTGGACCAGGCTGGCACCTGTCTCCCAGAGCCCGCCCGGACCCTGTTCAGCACAGGCAGGTGCCAGGAGCGTGGGAAGCAGCACGGGCTGTGGGACCAGGCAGGGGAGGGGGAAAGAGGTCCTGGGGACGGGGGTGGCCTCCCAGGGGGCCGTGTGGCAGGTCCACAGGGACACAGGGGGGTGGGCACAGTGGCCCCGCCTCCGGGCAGGGCTCCCAGCACCCGTGGAAACCCACTAGAGGAGTGACTTCACATTTGGGTCCGACCCTTCCAGGGGCAGGAGGGGGAGGTGCGGGGACCCCGGGCCTCTCTGAACACCCTCATGTCACGATGGGCGCAGGGGCTCGCGGCCTCCCCCGGGTCCTAAACCTCAGGCCCGGAGAAGCAAGACGACCAGTGACAGGCACAGGCTGGGCACAGCTGGGATCCCACCCAGCGAGGCCCGCCCGTCCGCCATCCCTGGAGGTGACGGACTGCCCACCGCCCCTCCGGCCTCCCCTCCTGGGGCGGGGGAGTGTGGAAGAGGAGTCCAGACTCCGCATACGCCTTCGCCTCGCAAACCCGTAACAGACGGGACAGAGGTTCCCCGCCTGGGGAGCCCTCACCGCACCCCACAGGTGAGCTCTGCGTTGAACCAAGGCCAAGGCCACCAGGAGAAGCACCGGCAGGAGGCGGGACTGGGCTGGGCCGCTGGGGAGAAGGAAGCAGAAGCCTGGGGCCCGTCTTCCAGGCCGGCAGGGTCTGGAGCGGGGCTTGATCCAGCAAGAGGGGTACTTTGACCCAAGATGCAGAGTGCAGTACCACCCCCCCAAGCCTCAGGCTAATGATTCCACAGCACTGTGTGGGGGTGCCGTCTGCCTAGTGAAGATCCTGCCCAAATGTCCCCTCTGCGGTCACACAGGACGGCGGCTGAGTGCCACTCGGAGGCCGGCCAGCCCGCCTGTGTGAGGGGCCTGCGCACAGTAGGCTCACAGCAGCCCCAGCGAGCGCACCACCGGGGTTGAGAGCCTGTAATCCCAAAGATGAGGCGTGGGGCACCTGCCTCCCCCTGGGGCCAGCCGGGGACACGGTCCTGCTGTCCTCGGACTCAGTGACCCCAGAGGGCCCTGTCCAAGCAACACACGCCTGAAACGTCACCCCTGGGCCTGGGGCCTGGGAAGGCAAGAGTCCTTACTTTAGGGGCGCCTCGGTGGCCCAGTCGGTTAAGCGTCCGACTTCGGCCCAGGTCACGATCTCATGGTTCGTGGGTTTGAGCCCCACGTTGGGCTCTGTGCGGACAGCTCAGAGCCTGGAGCCTGCTTCCGATTCTGTGCCTCCCTCTCTCTCTGCCCCGCCCTGCTCATGCTCTGTCTCTCTCCCAAAATAAATAAACATTAAAGAAAATTAAAACAGAAAAGACCCTGAACTCAAAAAGTTAAAAACAAACAAAAGCCCTTATTTTAAAGAAGGATCCTGACTCTGGAAGGAGAGATCTGGAAGTGATTCTGAGCAGCCCTGTAAGACTCCTGGGCTCCAGCAGAGGGACCCTCCCCCCTCCCACCGCCGCGTGCCCCTGAAACCACCACAACAGAGGGCAGAGGGCCAGTGCCCAACAGACTGGCCCTCTGCTGGTGCCCACGTCTTACCAGGACCAGCACCCCCACAGGAGTCAGGTTAGTGGAGTAACTCCTCGCCAAGTGCTCCTGCTTCTCCTGGAGCCAGAGACTCCCTGGGCTCCCAGCCCCTCCCTCCTCCCTGAGAAAGCCCCTGGGCAGACTCTCAGGAGGTCACCCTCACCTCCAGAGTGGGGCCTCCAGAGTGGGGCCTGTGTGCGCGTGCACGGAGGACAGGAGCAGCTGGATGAAGGCTGGCGGGAGGTCCCCAAGGGAAGAAGGATGGGGCTGATGCTTTAGTTCTCCAAGTGGCAGGGCTGGGCCTGTGGGCTTCCTTCTCAGGCTGTTGGAGCACAGCCAGATCTGCCCATCTGAGCACACGCCCCCCCCATCAGGTCTGCCCACCTGTGCACATGCACCACCCCCCCCCCCCCCGCCAATATGAGAGCCAGGCACCAGGGGTAGGATGTCCACATGTCACGCTCCTAAGCTCAGAGCCCCTCCAGGGTGGGGGGGCAGGGGTATCCCAGCAGCAGAACCCCCTGACCCCAGGCAGGAGGGTCCCACACCCTATTCCCAAGCTCTGCTCTGGCTGCACCCCCTCCCCAGAACCAGACACACAGCTGTCCAGAGCCTGCCCTGCTCCTCTCTTCGGGCACCAGGGATCAGGGCTTCCTTGCCCAGGGGTCTGGAGTGAGCCTCCAGCAGCACCTGTGGGGACAGAGGGGGACACGGGGGGGGGGCAGAGGGGGACACAGGGGGGACAGAGGGGGACACAGGGGGCTAGAGGGGGACACGGGGGCAGAGGAGGGCTAAGGGGAGGCAGAGAGGAACAGAAGGCAGCAGAGGGGGGCATAAGGGTCAAGGGGAACAGAGGGGGGCAGTGGGGACAGAGCAGGGGCGGCGGGTAGAAGGGGTAGGGGGGCAGAGTGGGGACAGAAGGCAGCAGAGGGGGCAGAGGGGGACATGGGGGGAGCAAAGGAGGGCAAAGGGGAGGCAGGTGGGGCCAGAGGGGGGCCAGAGGGCAGAGGTGGGCAGAGGGGAGGCAGGGGGGGCAGAGCAGGGGCGGGGCGTAGAGGGGGTATGGGGGCAGGGGGGGCAGAGGGGGGACAGAAGGCAGCAGAGGCGGCAGAGGGGGACATGGGGGGAGCAAAGGAGGGCAAAGGGGAGGCAGGTGGGGCCAGAGGGGGGCCAGAGGGCAGAGGTGGGCAGAGGGGAGGCAGGGGGGGCAGAGGGGCGCAGAGGGGCGCAGAGGGGCGATGGGCCTGAGCCTGCAGTTCTACCCCTGTCCCCAAACCCACGACATCAGGGCTGCTGGCACATCAGGCCAGGGCCTCGCCCTCTGGGGTGACATTGCCCATCAACCCCAGGCTGCCAGCTTCTTCCCGACTCCCCCAGCGAGCCCCTCCCCTCCTCCCCCCCTCCCGTGCCTTCCAGGATGTCACTGCCCTCCATCTACCTCTGCTCTGCATTCTCCCAGGGCTTGGAGGTGACTCAGCCCCTCACCATTTCCTGGAGCACAAGGGAGGCACCTGGGCAGGTGAGACACATCCTGGGGCTGAGCCGGACTGAGCCGGTATCGTCTGGAACCGTGGTCTGGCACAGCCCGGTGGCCGGGGCCCCAGAGAACGTCGCCCCTCCCACGCCGAGGCCCAGGAGTGAGGGGGGCTGAGGTCCAGACATACAGTGGGCCCGGAGTGGGGGGGGGGGGCACAGGCGGCCCCTCCCCCACAGCCGCCCTGCTGTTTGTTTATCCCGTGCCCCCCGCCCCCCGCAGAAGCCAAGCTCGGGGGGGGGGGGGGGCACTTTTGCCGCCACCAAGGAGGGGCCATCGACACAGTGGCGCTTAGCGGCCCTGTGGCACCTGGAGGAGGGAGGCTCCCGCGTTGCCCTTGCTCCCCCCCTGCAGAGGACCCGGCCTCCCCTCCCGACCGTCCCCTCCGGCCCACCTGGCCCAGGGGCCTCCTCCTGGCACGTTCCCTTCCCCCTCCTGACCCCACGGTACCTTCCGGCCTCCACCCCCGCGCTCACCGAAGCCCCGTCGCAGACACCGCTGGCCTCCAAGGTGCCGACCCGAGCCCTTCAGGGACGGGGCAGCGCGCGGCCGGCCTGCGCACCCCCGGTGGTCTTCCCGCCCACCGCCAGCTCCCCAGCTCTCCCCGTGGCGCCCCGTCTGGTCCCCCGGCTACAAACACCCAACCGTGGAGCTGAATGGAGGCCGCACGGCCCTGGAAATACGACAGACGCCGCAGAACTGTTGGCTTTCACCGGTCGATTCCGTTTGTGTGACTTTCCCCTCGGCGAAGAAAAACACGACACGGAAAAAGGTGCACACCGTCGGCTATTTTCTACCTGGGTTCTACCTCCGGCCGCTTCTCCAGAACGCTCCTCAGCCCCGAGCTCGTGTCTCCCCCCCGGTCTGTGGCGACCTCTCAACCCTAACGCCAGCTCCTGGTCTCCACCCCGCTCCCTTCAGCCTCGGCCAAAAACTGCACTGGCCTCGCCTCTCCCTGTGCGGCACCCCACGCCCCAGGTCGCAGCACACGCTGTTCCCCGAACTTCAGAACATGCGCAGAATCTGACCGCTTCCCGCGGCGTCACCTCTTGTCCGAACGACTCCAAAGTCCCCCCACGGTCTCCCGGCGTCCACCCCACCTCTGTCGGCCGCGGACTCTCCCCGAGAGCCGCAACAAGGCCCCGCGTGCACCGTGTCACCGGTGAGCCCGTCCCCCACCCTTGGCTCTGGACACACCGGCCCCCCTGCTTCCCCTTTCGGCCGGGGCCACCCGCCTTCCGGGGGAGCCGTCTCCCCTCCTCTGTGGATAATTCCGGAAACTCCGGCACCGGCGCCCCTTTTGCGTACCCACCGTTCCCCACGTCCCGTCCTGGTGGCACCCTCACGACACCCTCGCCGTACCCCAGGACCCCACCCTGACTTTGGTCACTGCCAGTAACCCCGCGCTGGCCACCTCAGCACCTGCACTCCCCCGCGGCCTGCCCCGACGCCAGGGGCCGCCGGTCCCTTCGCTGCCCCTCTCCTCACAGCCCCGCGGCCTATGCCCCTCACGTCCACATCACGTAGAGCCCATCCCTCCACCAAAGCCTGTGCCCGAAGAGCTGAATGTTCTAGACCAGGGGAGGCCTGGATGGAAAACTGCGGTCAGTGGTCAATGTCAGCTCTTAGCACAGGAGCAGCGACGCCTGTGGACCCCTGGCCCCGGGCAGGCGGCGGCCCAGCACACAGGTGGGCATCAGGGGCCCCGTCCTCCACATATCGTCCCCGAGCTCTTTTCACGGACGGCTGCCTCCAACCAGGAGGTGGGCGGCCGCTCCCCCCTGCTCAAGTGACCTCCAAGGGCATAAAGGCTCAGCACCCCCTCTGCCCCCTTGGACGGCAGACCTTAAAGACTGGGATATTCAAAACACCTGCAGAGACAGGAACGATTTTTTTTTTTAATTTTTTTTTTCAATGTTTATTTATTTTTGGGACAGAGAGAGACAGAGCATGAACGGGGGAGGGGCAGAGAGAGAGGGAGACACAGAATCGGAAACAGGCTCCAGGCTCCGAGCCATCAGCCCAGAGCCCGACGCGGGGCTCGAACTCACGGACCGCGAGATCGTGACCTGGCTGAAGTCGGGACACTCAACCGACTGCGCCATCCAGGCGCCCCTGGGAACGATTTTAAAGTGACCACAAATCGCCAGAGAAAAACTAAGACCCAGGAAGGTATTAAGTTTACCCTCAGGCTGATCCTTGGTGGACATCTTCCAACAATAAATAAACAGATGACAGAGAGATAATAGATAAATAAACAAAAACAATGACGAAACCCTGGGACGAGGGTAGAGCCTGATCTCCAAGCTCCCACCTTATCGGAAAACAGTCACGGGGCAGAGACAGACACTCAAGGCCCATTGGAAGGAAAAGATGAACAAAATGTGCCCCCGCCAAAGATTCCGTAGCAGATAAATTACACAGATGCAAAAACCAGTTTTAAATGTGCTCGAGGAGCTAACGGAAAAGTGTGGAGAAAGCCAAGAAAACGATGTACAAACAAACGGGGGATAGGAATAAAGACAGAAATGGTACAAAGGACCCAGAGAGGGACGCGGAGGCAGAGCCGAGCAGCGGGACCCAGGGAGGCTGCGGGGCGAGGACCACACGGAAAGATCGGAAAGATCGAGACGCCCGTGAGCAGAGCCTCAGGGGCCAAGCGACAGGCGTGGGGGCTCGCGGGCGGGGGCAGGGACGCGAGCTGGGGACATGACGGCGGGGAAAGTCCGCCAGGTGCAGGGAGCCGGGAGCTTACACATCCACGAGGCTCCTGAACGCCGCGGCCCAACAGCGCGACGTCCAAACCCAGACTCGAGGGCCGTGGAGCGGGACAGTGGCCACGGGTCACTTCCGACACGTCCCCAAATAGATGAGGAGGAGGCTTTCTCCTCGGAAACGTCAGAGGCCGGAAGACCGTCTGTGCAAAGGGCTCAGAGGGAAAGGCCGTCAACCAGGAATCCTGTTTCTGGCAAAACTGTCCTTCAAAAGTGAGTGAGAAATCCAGACCTTCCCAGCTAAACGGAGGCCGAGGGAGTTTGTGACCAGACCTGCCTGCAGGTGAAACGACAGGACAAGGCCGGACGGAGACGAAGATCTCCCGAGAAGGAAATAACGCGGCGATTATAGAAGCTAGTGCTGTTAGAAGAGTGGTTTCTTGACACTGGAAGGCATTCAAACAACGGTTTTCTACAGAATTTGAGGCTAATTCATTTAATGAAAAACACAATTATCAAAGTAAGAGTCTAAGTTTGGTATTTACCCTAAATCTTATTTTCTACATAAGAAACTACTGCATTTAAAATTTTTCTCTCAAAATAAATAACTTAAAAGAGACAGCATGGGGGTGGGGGGAGCAGCAGAGAGAGAGAAGAAGGGAGAGAATCCCAAGCAGGCTCCGTACTGTCAGCACAGAGCCCAGTGTGGAGTGGAACTCCTGAACCACGAGATCATGATCTGGGCCAAAGGCAAGATCTGGGTCAAGTCGCTTAAGTGACCGAGCCACCCAGACGCCCCTACAGCACGTGACTGTTGATCTTGGGGTCACGAGTCTGTGTTCCACATTGGGTGTAGAGATGACCTTAAAAATTTTTAGCAGGCACCTGGGTGGCTCAGTCGGTTAAGTGTCAGACTTCATTGAGCTCCGGTCATGATCTCATGGTTCGTGGGTTCGAGCCCCGCATCGGGCTCTGTGCTGACAGCTCGGACCCTGGAGCCTGCTTCGGATTCGGTGTCTCCCTCTCTCTCTGCTCCTCCCCTGCTTGTGCTCTGTCTGTCTGTCTCTCTCTCTCAAATATTAATAAACATTAAAAAGAATTTTAAACAAAGAATACGTAAAACAATTTTTTTAAATAAAATAAATACAAAAAGAAGAATGACTATTTATGCCTCAGGGCACGCGGTGTACCAAGAGGTAAGACCGTGGCATCTACAACCACGGGGTGTGGTCCAGGCCGAGTGAGGGAGCAGTTTCCGCGTGTTCCTGAAGTTCAGCTACTATAAATTGGATCCAGGAGGTTACAGATTTCGGATGTTAGATGGAATCCCCATGGCAACCACAAAGAGCCACAGAACATACACAAAAGGGAACCGGGAGGGACTCTCAACACTCGACTACAGAAGCTCAACACGAGAGAGGACAGGGACGCGGGAAGTGAGGGACAGCAAAGCCGTAGGCCACACACAACGGGACGAGCGCGAGCCAGACGGCAGGCCGTCCTTATCCACGTCCACGGGAAAGGTGAACGCGGGAAGCTCTTGGATCCACAGACAGGGAACGGCGGGCTGGATGACAGTCCGTGGTCCAGCCACGTGCCGTCCGCGGGAGGCTCGGCCGAGGTCGAGACACAACGGGGTGGCGGTCCAAGGCGGGAAAGGAGATTCATGCACACAGCCGCCAGGAGGCTGGAGCGTCTCGCGGACACCAGACAAACAGACTCGAAGTCAGAGCAAGGTCCCAAGGGACAAAGAAGGACGTTGCACGTTAATCAGTCCTCGGTGCGGCCAGAAGACGTGACACACACTCACGCCTCGTGCCGCACTGTCACGACCTACGAAGCAAAACCCGGCGGAGGTGAAGGGACAAACAGCCTCGAATAGCACACGGGGGGCTCGATACCACGCTCGCGGTAACGGACGGCAAAGTCCGACACGGGAAACGACTTCACACAAACGACCAGATCCAACCACACGCGCCGGCCGACCGGGACGCGTTCTGGCCTGGTGCCCACGGGACGCGGCACGGGACCGACCCCACGTGAGGCCGCCTATCGGTCTCCTACGAGATGTCCTCTCTGGCCGCGACAGGGCGGATGCAGTTAGA
This sequence comes from Acinonyx jubatus, assembly GCF_027475565.1. NCBI lineage: Eukaryota > Metazoa > Chordata > Mammalia > Carnivora > Felidae > Acinonyx > Acinonyx jubatus. The sequence continues at coordinate 35,556,097 of NC_069398.1, read as the reverse complement.
AGTCAACACAAGGAAAAGTGGAACGTTCACGACTTCGTGGAAGCAACGCACTTTTACGAAACGACCAGTGGACCAAAGGAGAAGCCGCAAGGGAGGTGAGCAGACACTTGGAGATGGGGGAAGACGAAACACCACAAAACACGGGATGCAGCCAACGCCGCCGTTAAAGCACAAGGAAGGGGTCCGGTCCGCGACCTAACGGACAACGGAAGGAAGCTGACAAAGAAGAACCAGATCCAAGGCCGGCACGAGGGAGGGGAGACTGGAGCGAGCGTGATGACGGAGGGAGTAGAAACACAGGAGAGAAAGTCAACGAAACCGACAAGAGCGGCAGTTGGCGAGCCTTGAGCCGGGCGGACGAAGAAACACACTCGGGCCACTAAAATCAGACTCGAAAGCGGGGACACTGCCACCAGAAATCAAAGGGCCCGGGAGACAGCGCTGTGAGCAAGGTCGCCGACGACGGGGGAACCAAGGTGAAGTGGATAAATCCCTGGAAGCGGAAAGGCCGCCAAGACGAACCCGTGAAGAAATGCACGGTGTGCACGGGCCGGTAAACGAGTCAGGAGCCCCCCTCGGGAACCACCCCCGCCCCCCGAACAGAGCAAAGTCCTGGTCCCGACGGCCTCACTGGCGAGTCCCGCCGAACGCTTCAAGGACACCCCACGCCGGTCCTTCTCAGACTTCTCCAGAAACGCTGAGGAAGAGGGAGCGCGTCCCAGCTCCTTCCAGGCGGCCGGCGTAGCCCCCATACCAAAGCCCAAGGCGCCGGGGGGGAGATCGGGGGCCGCCACCCCTCGTGAGCGCTGATGCAAACGCCCGAGCAGAGCGCCGGCAAACAGACCGCGACAGCGCACCCACGGACGACGCGCCCCGAGGCGCCTCGCGCCTGCACCGCGAGGAGGGCTCCCCACAACAGGCCGGCCGGGGGGCGCGGCCCCTGGGCAGAGGGGGGAAGACCCACGCGATCGTCCACCTCCGCGGACGGGGGATCGGCCCCTGGCCGGCCCCACGCGGTCATCACGGCACTCAACCAACCGGGAACGGGAGGAGCCACCTCCACACGGTCCCCGCCGTCTCTGGAGAGCCCACGGGGGACGTCATGCGCAGGGGCGAGACCCTGAGAGCTCCTCCTCGAGGAGCAGACACGCGAGGAGGCCCTCGCCGCCTCCATTCCACACCGAACTGGAAATTCCAGCCAGAGCAAGCAGGGAGAGAGAGAAGGAAAAGGCACCCACGGCGCAAAGGAAGCAGCAACACCGTGTTTGAGCAGGACGTGGTCCTGCCACACAGAAAACCCCAAGGGCTGCACGAAACAGCCGTCGGAGCAAGTGAATTCAGCGAAGGAGTGGGATACAAAGTCAGCACACGGAGATCCGTTGCATGTTTATTTTTATTATTTTTTTAATTAAAAATTTTTCCTTTGAGAGAGAGCACAAGTGGGGCAGAGGCAGAGCAGACAGACAGGTGCTCCCATTTTTTTAAAATTTTTTTACGTGTTTATTCATTTTTGAGAAAGAAAGAGAGAGAACCAGCTGAGGAGGGGCAGAGATGGGGCTGGGGGGACACAGGATCCGAAGCGGGCTCCACTCTGACAGCAGTGAGCCCGAGGCAGGGCTCAAATTCACGAAACGTGAGATCACGACCTGAGCCAAAGTCTGAGGTCACCCAAGTGAGCCAGCCAGGCGCCCCAGCGGGCTGCACTTTTACACCCAATAAGCGATCTGGAAGTAACTTACAACAGCATCAAAAACAATATGATACCTAAGAAATAACCAAACAGATAAGAAACTTGCAGGATGATAACTATAAAACATTGTGTGAAGAAATGAGAGATGTAAATACATGGAAACACATTCCAGGTCATGGACGAGAAGACTTGAAATTGTCAAAATTCCAGGGGCACCTGGGTGGCTCAGTCGGTTACACGTCCGACTTCAGCTCCAGTCAAGATCTCGCGGTCTGTGAGTTCGAGCCCCGCGTCGGGCTCTGGGCTGATGGCTCAGAGCCTGGAGCCTGCTTCCGATTCTGTGTCTCCCTCTCTCTTTCTGCCCCTCCCCCGTTCATGCCCTGTCTCTCTCTGTGTCAAAAATAAATAAAAAACATTAAAAAAAAATTTAAAGAGAAAAAGAAATCGATTCGAGCAGTCAGTCTCCCCTTTGCTGTCCCGTCCACTGCTGGCGTGTTCAATAAACTTGTATCGCCTTAAAAAAAAAATCAATTTGACATCCGCAAATCAATTAATGTGACACATTGCATCCATGAAGTGCAAGATTAAAATCGTATGATGATTTCAATGGATGCAGCAAAAGCGTTTGACAAAATTCATCATCTGTTTTGATAACCACCCTCAACAAAGCGGGGATGGAGGGGACGTCCTTTAGACACGGCTAAAGGCCGCATGTGACAACTCACAGCTCCTATCACACCCAACAGGGGGAAGCTGAGAGCTTCTCCTGGAAAATCGGGAATCAGACGAGGAAGCCCAGCCTCTCCACTTTTGTCCCACAGAGTCCTGGGTGTCCCGGCCAGAGCAACCAGGCGAGACGGAGATGCAGACGACAGCTCAGCCGACAGACACACACACACACACACACACACACACACACACACACACCTGCTGGAGCTGGTAAAAGAACTCAGTGAAACTGCAGGACACAAAATCAATGTACAGAAATCAGCTTCTACACACTAATAACAGAGCATCGGAGAGAGAAATTAAGAAAACAATGCCCCTGACAAGTGCATCAAATAAAACCCCGAAGAACAAACTTCATCAAGGAGGTGAAAGGCCCGTACACTGAACACTGTAAAACCCGAGAGAAAGGGGTGCCTGGGGGCTCAGTCGGTGAAGCGTCCGAATCCTAGTTTCGCCTCAGGTCATGATCTCACGACTTGTGAGTTCAAACCCCATGTCAGGCTCTGTGCTGCCGCATGGATCCTGCTTGGGATTTTCTGTTTCTCCCTCTCTGCCCCTCCCCCACTCACACTCTGTTGCAAAAATAAACAAACATCAAAAAAAAAAAAAAAACAATCTCAGGGGCGCCTGGGTGGCTCAGTCGGTTGAGCGCCCCACTTCGGCTCAGGTCACGATCTCGCGGTTCGTGGGTTCGAGTCCCGCGTCGGGCTCTGTGCTGACAGCTGGGAGCCTGGAGCCTGCTTCCGATTCTGTGTCTCCCTCTCTCTCTGCCCCTCCACTACTCACGCTCTGTCTCTTTCTCAAAAATAAATAAACATGAAAAAAAATTTTTTAATCTTAAAGAAATAAGCTGAAGACAACACAAATAAATGGAAAGAGAGTTTGTGCCCGTGACAGGCAGAATTAATATTGTCAGAATGTCCACAGTACCCAAAACAATCTACTATTCAGTGCAATCCCTATCAAAATTCCAATGGCATTTTTCACAGAAATAGAGCATACAGTCCCAAAATTTGTATGGAATCACACAAGACCCCAAATAGCCAAGCAATTCTGAGAAAGCAGTGGGACACCATCCACCTGCAAAACTTCTGCCCGGCACAGGAAATCATCCACAAAATGAAGAGACAACCCGTGGAATGGAGAGAATATTTTCAAATCAGATCTCTGATGGGGGCTAATGTCCAAAATATATGAAGAACTCATACAACTCAACAGCAAAACAAAACAACAAAAACCCCAAACAATCCAATTAAAAACTGGACATTTCTCCAGCGAAGGCACCCAGATGGCCAACAGGCACAGGAAAAGGTACTCGCCATCACTCAGCGCCTGGGGGGCTCGTCGGTTAAGCGTCCGACTTCGGCTCAGGTCACAGTCTCACGGTTCGTGGGTTCGAGCCCCGTGTCAGCCTCTGTGCTGACAGCTGGGAGCCTAGAGCGGCTTTGGATGCTGTGTCTCCCTCTCTCTCTGCCCCTCCCCCACTTGCACTCTGTCTCTCTCTCAAAAATAAATAAACATTAAAAAAAATTTTTTTTTTCAAATCACTCATCATCAGGGAAATGCAAATCAGGACCACAGTGAAATGCCACCTTGCACCTGTCAGGATGGCCACCGTCCAAAAGACAAGAAGGAACAAGTGTCAGTGAGGACGTGCAGAAAAGGGAACCCTCGCACCGCTGGTGGGAATGCAGACTGGTGCAGACACTGTGGGAGACGCTATGGAGGTTCCTCAAAACTTAAAAATAGACGTACTGTAACATCCAGCATCTCCACTTCTGGGTATTTACCCAAAGGAAAGAAAAGCACTAACTCAGAACGGTATCTGCACCCCCGCGTTCACTGCAGCATAATTCACAAGGGACAAGACGCGGAGGCAGGTAAGTTTCCCCTGGTGGACGAGAAGACACAGAAAATGCGTTCACATTCGCATTATTATTCCGCCATAAAAAAAAAAAAAAAGAAAACCCTGCCATTTGCGACAACATGGATGGACCTGGAGGGCGTGGCTTGGGAAATAAGTCTACAAACGACAAATACTACACATGAAATCTAAAAAAAATCCCCTACAGTCATAGATACAGAGGCCAGATCGGTGGCTCCCGGTGGGGCAGGTGAAACGGGTGAAGGGGGTCCAGAGACACAAGCTTCCAGATGTAAGACAGTAAGACCCGGGGGTGTAAGGGACAGCGTGGGGACTGCGGTTAATGACACCGGATTGCATAGGTGCAAGTTGCTAAGAGAGTAGATCTTGAAAGCTCTCCACACGAGCAAAAGTTGTAACTGTGTGGCGATGGACGTTAACTACTGTGGGGGTCCTATGGCAACACGCACGATATCGGATCATCATGTTGTACACCTGACCCTAATCGAATGCTGTGTGTGAGTCACATCTCAGCTTTAAAGGATTTTTTAAAAATGTTTTTTAACGTTTATTCATTTTTCAGAGACGGAACGTGAGCGGGGGTGGGGGGGGGGGTGGGAAGAGAGAGAGGGAGACACAGAATCTGCAACAGGCTCCAGGCTCCGAGCTGCCAGCACAGAGCCCGATGCGGGGCTTGAACCCACGACCCTGGGATCATGACCTGAGCTGAAATCAAGAGTCAGACGTTTAACGGACTGAACCACCCAGGCGCCCCTATTTTAAAACCATAAAAAGAAAGGGGTGCCTGGGGGGCTCAGTCGGTTAAACGTCTGACTTCAGCTCAGGTCACGATCTCACGGTTCGTGGGTTCGAGCCCCGCGTCCGGCTCTGTGCTGACAGTTCGGAGCCTGGAGTTGCTTCGGATTCTGTGTCTCCGTCTCTCTCTGCCCCTCCCCTGCTTGCACTCTGTTTTCTTTAGTCTCTCAAAGATGAATAAATGTTTAAAAAAAAATTTTTTTTTTAAAGAAAGAAGGGGGAGAAGAGCCTGTCCCAGCCACTGTCCTGGGCCTCATGGAGAGCAGCAGACGAGAAAGCCCACACCCTCCCCCTGCACCCCTGGGCCTGGCCGGGCACAGGGGCCTGGGGGGGGACTGGGGGGCCTGGGCGAGCTGGGACCGTGCAGCCAGCTCACAGGCATGGGGAGTAAGTGAACAGGGGACATGCCTGCAGGGGGGCACCTGGTGCAGACCAGGGCTTAGCAAACACAGCCCAAAGCTGGCAGCAAACGAGGGGGGTACCAGGGACAAGGTCGCCCTCACCCCATCCCCCGCCCCACATGCAGCTGGAACGCGGGCACAGCTCACACACCCGTGTGGAGGGAGAAGCCAGCCCGGGCCCCTTCTGGTCAACCCAGAAGCCCTGGGTCGGCTCGGGGGACATCTCAGCCACGTGCATCTCCCCCGGCAGGACAGGCACCGTGGCTATGCCTCCCACGTGGGGAGCGGGCGCAGTCCGGGGAACAGGTGAGGGCGGTGGCTGTGTCCTGAGCAACCACTCCTTGCCATAAGCACCCCCCCCCCCCCACCGCCACACACACACACCGGACCGCTGGCCTGTGGCCTCAGCACAGAACCAGGTATGGAAAACAGCCTGCAGGTTCCCCTCGCCAGTCACACAGGGTCCTCACGTGACCCAGCAATCCTCTCCTCCATCTTCACCCCCAAGACTTGAAAGCAGGACTCAGAGACCCACCCACCCACGTTCATGGCAGCCAAGAGGTGGAAGTCACCTAGGTGTCCACGGGTGGATGACAGGACAAAGCGTGACCCATCCACACAAGAGCAGAACGTGGTCCCATAAGGTGGATAACGGAGGACCTGAGGCTGAGTGGAATAAGCCGGCACAAGACAAACACTGCGTGACCCCGCTCCCACACGGTCCCGGGGTCATCAGACTCACGACACGGGGGGACACGCACCGGGACCCGCTCACACACGGTCCCGGGGTGGTCAGACTCCCAGACAAGGGTAGACAGTGGGGTCGGCGCTGGAGGAGCGGGCGGGGGTCCGTGTTTCAGAGTGACAGGATGAACAGAGCCCAGGAGACGGACAGTGGGGACAGCTGCATGATAACGAGAAGTACCTCCTGTCGCTGAACTGCGCACTTACAATGGTTAAAATGGCAGCTCTTATGGTATCCATGTTTTACCACAATAACACCATTTTGGTTAACCCAAAACTCAGGTGGGGCTGCCCGGCCCACTCCTCAGCAGCCCTCTGCCAACCACGCGCCCATCCAGGGGACCCTCTCCCAAACTAGGCCACATTCCGGAAATTCCTCCCCGCCAAGCTGCTTCTGTCCTGGCTTACGGGGATTCCGATTTTGGAAGAGTCGCCTCTCCCTCGAGGCCTTGCAGGGCTGCGGGAGGGGCTCGTGCTGAGGTCACCTGAGAGGCCGTGCGGGCACACGCCGGGTCCCGGCTGAGCCGCAAGGACCCCCCCAGGTCAGTCACGCCCAGACCCTCCGGGTCCCGGCTCTGGAAAACGTGCGTGGGGCAGCCCAGAACATCCGCTGTCTGGCCGGGCACAGAGACCCCCGCTCGCTGAGCTGCCCGCTCAAGCCAGAAGGCCCGGATTGGTTTTACCTGGTGCCCCAGGTGTCTCCGCCCATCAGAGTACCGCAGAATGATGGCCCACGCCCAAAGCCAGGTGAACAGCTGAGAACCCCAAGTCCCTCCAGGGCACCGGACCCGAGGTCAGGACTTGTCCCGACTAGGCAGGCAGCTTGGAGGATGTGCGGGCCGCCCCACCCCTCCAGATGGGGCCCCCACCCGGGCCTTGCCGAGAAACGGATGCAAACACACTTACTCCCCCAGGCCTGCCACGAGAAACGCTTCTCTGGAGGCTGTCAGCCGGGTCCCGTGTTCAAAGGCAGGGGGGGCCCGCTGCTGGGGCAGGTAACAGGGAGGGAGGGTCTGGGAGCAGGTCCTGTGGGGGCTGCAGGGACTGCCCCCTCCCAGGAGCCCTCACACGACCAGCCGGCCAGGTCTGCCCAAATCTACCGCAAGGCCCCCCACCCCCACCGGGCCGGGTGTTGGAGGCGACCCAGGCCCGCCCTGATGTCCTGCTGTCCAGGGCCCAGGCCTCGGGGACCCTTGCCCTGGCGATGCCCTGCTCCTGGCTGTGGTCAGGACAACCACGAGCCGGTCCGTGTCACCACAGAGTGGCCCCCAGTCGCCCATGTGGGCCGCGGCAGCACCCCACGGTGGCTCAGAACCTGGACAGACTAGGCGGCTTCATCCAAGCAGCAGGGACTGTAGGCGAGCATTCTATGGGGATCACGAGGGAGGAGGCAGGGTAGCAGGCCTCACCCCTCCACACACCCCTGGAGCAGGGGGGAGGCCGGGGGGTGGGGAGCAGGGCTACAGCATCAGGAGACCTGCTCTGCCTTTGAAGCACCATGTCCCCCGAGGTGGCTCAAGCTTCCAAGGCCTCAGTTTCCCCAGCTGTGAAACGGGCTCCACAAGGCTGCCCGACAGATCAGGCAAGATGCCGGTGTCGCGGACCGGTTTGTGGGCCGATTCTGGAAGACGAGAGGCTTGGCCCAGTGCCAAGGAGAGCTGGGCTTGCAAGAACCCACCACTCCAGAGCCCTGCGTGCCTGCCTCGGGGCGGCGGATGCCGGCTGAGCGGGTGGGTGGGGCAAGGCAGTGCCCACTGGAGGGGAGCCCCCCCCCCCCCGCAGGGCCCAACAGGCCAAGGAAGCCCCCTCTCCCACCTACAGGCTGGGGGGCCCGGAGGTAGCCGGCGGGGGCGGGGGGCTCTGGGTCCAAAGAAACTGCTCCCAAGCAGTGTGACCAGGAACGACGGGGCCCGACCCCCCCAAGCCCGGCCCCCAGCCCACGTCTGAGAACATCCTGGCTGCCCTTTCTCAGCTGCCCTCTCCCCGGCGAGGCCAGCTTTCCTGAACAAGTGAACGGGTCTGGAAGAGGGAGGGAGAGCGTGGGGTGAACCAGCCCAGCTGGCGGGGGCAGGGCACAGTAGCGATGCCAGTGCTGCCCCCACCGCACCACCAGGGTGGGCCCTGCGGCTCCCGAGCTCAGGGGGCCGGGAGAACGGCCACCTCAGGCTGCTCGGCTTCCGGAAAAGCCTGTCGCTGCCTCCCCTCTGGGGCACTCAGGCTCCAACACTGCCGCTGACCAGCAGATTCCCAGGAGCTGGGGCTGCCAGAGACACCTCCCGGCCTAGCGGGTGGGCGACAGAGGGGAGCCGGGGTCCCTTTGGGAGTGCCCAGGACGCACGTCTCAGACTGGTGTCTCAGGAGGAATGCAGGCCTTTAGCCTCTCCGTGGGGTGCTAGCTTTGTTCTGAGGAGCTCAGGCTAGAAGCCCCCAGCAGAGCGTCCAGTGTCCCCCTGGGGTGCCTGGGGGACAGCGCCTGAGGGGGGTCACCCTCCACGGAGGCGGGGAGCAGGTGAGCCTCTAGGGGCCGTTCCTGCCCCACCCCCACCTTCAGCGAGGCCCAGGGGCTGCTGCCTTGGGCTCAAAAGCAGGTGCTGATGGCCCGAGGGCACAGCCTGTCTGTTCCCCGTCAATCCCAGGACAATTAGCCCCAGGAAGGGAGGGGAAGCTACTCAGGACTCTGGCACCTTGGAAATCACCCCAGAGCAGGGGCCACCCTGGAGCAAAGTCCAGGAGATGCCGCGGCGGGGAGGATCCGCGCAGGTGGATGGACTGCGAGCTCATTACAGGCCGCACCTGCCCCCTCCCCCGAGCACCACCTGGACTGGCCGCCTGCCCAGCGCAGCCGGCACCAGCGGGGGGAGAGGGGGGAGCCCTTTCCCACCCCACCGGCTTCACGGGGACCCAGCCGCTCCTTGCTCCCCCTGCCCCCTGATCCCCCGGCGAAAAGGTGGCTCGAGGTGGGGGCCATGACGTCACCTCTAGGTGGCGGGGAGCCAGGTGGACCCCCCCCCCCCACACACACACACCCACGCACAGAAGCCCGCGGGGCCGCCTGGCCCTTTCCCTCCCTGCAGCCGCTCGCCCGCGCGATTTCCTCTTTCTCTGCGGAGCCGAGGTTTCGCAACGCGGCGGCGGAGGGAGGTCCGGGGCGGCGGAGGTCCGCGGGTGACAGCGAGACACGCAGCCCGGGGTGGGGGGCGGGGGTGGGGGTGGAGGGAGACGACACAGCCTCAGGCCCGGGGCCGCTGGGAGGCGAAGGCCGGCTCCGTGCAGGTGCACTCCGGGCCCGCGCCCCCCAGCCACGCAGGCGCCTCAAGCAGCCCTCCTGCCCACCCCCCCCCCCACGCCCGGGGCCGGCATCCAGGCCGGCCCCCACCCCGGGCCGCACCCATCCCGGCCCCGCACCCTCCCCGGCCCCGGCCCCGCACCCGCCCGGGCTCCGGCCCCGCACCCACCCCGGCCCCGCACCCGCCCGGGCCCCGCAGCCACCCCGGGGCGCACCCGCCCGGCCCGCACCTACCCGGGGCGCCGCAGTCGGCGCAGCGCGCGTTCCCCGGCCGCTGCAGCAGCTCCAGGACCGCCCTTCGCCGCTCCTTGGCCATGGCCGCGATGCCGCCCGCCCGCGATGCCGGGGCCGGGCCCGGAGCGTGCGCCCGCCGCGCTAGCGCCCCACGCAGGCCGCCCGCCGCCCGCGGCCCTGCGCCATCCTGGGCGGCCTCAGCCCGCGCGCCGGTTCCGCATTCCTGCCGCCCGACCCGGCTCCGCCGCCGCCGCCGCTCGTGTCGCCGCCGCGGCCGCCGAGCGTGTGCCGGCGCGGGGCCCGGGGCGCACGGCGCGCTCTGCTCTGGCCGGCGCGGCCCGCGGGCGGCCCCCAGCGGCGCGGGCGGGCGGGCGGCCTCCTTCCGCGCCCGCCCCGGGCCCCCAGCCCGCGCGCGTGGGGACCAGCCCGGAGGTCTGCCCGCCGCCCACGCCCATCCGAGCACCGCGTCCCACCCGGGAGGAGGTGGCCAGCGGGCACCGGCGTCAGCGGGCGCTCAGGCCGCAGAAGGGACAGGACACCTGTCACCTTGCCGGTCACCGTGCCCGGGATAAAGCCCCTCTGGCAGGAGGCCAGGGACCCAGGAGTGCAGGTGAGGGGAGATAGAGGGGACAGGTCACAAAGGTGTCCCCTTGTCTCCTCGTCTTCTTGCCTTGGCAGTTTTTCAAATTCTTTCCATTTTCTTGTTATGAATGCAATGGTACCTGCTGTTACTGCAAATTGAAACTATCAGACTGAAAAATTGTAGCTTCTCTCCACCCCCACCCCAGGAAATTCTGAACCAAACACTGTTAACAATCCCTTAGCGTCCTTCCAGAATGGTCCCTGTCCTGTGAGAACACCAGGGGAGTCCCTAGTCCTTCTGATCTGCCGCTTTTTTTTTTTTTTTTTTTTTTTTTTTTTTGGTCATTTGTTTTGGTTTGGTTTTTGGTCGGTTGATTTATTTTCGCTTAATAAACCTTCCTATCTCCCCAGTCCACACATACAGATTCACTTCCTTCTTGTTCAATGGCTGCATCCTGCTCAGGGCTCGGCGGGACCATCACATGTCCACCCAGCTGTGGGCTGAGGGGCCGCTGGCCTGTTTGCAGACTTTCAGAGTCACAGACCACACCACGGAGTCCACCACCGACACCTTTGCGACTCTCCAAGGGGAGTCCCCTCGGGGACAAGGGGAAAGGCGTTCGAATCCGTGGCCAATCTGTGAACTTGCACTCTGTCAAGGCTGCACTGGCTTGCTCCCCGGGGCCTGGCTCCCCGCGCCCTGGCCAACAGAGGGTCCCGGAGCTCCCGGAGCCTCAGCCACCTTTTCCACAGAGCGCGGCAACCCACTTTGGTCTGCATTTCTAGATCCTGTGGGGCTGTGTGCTGTTTATTATTTTTTTCAGCAGTCTCCACACCCAGCGTGGGGCCTGAACTCACAACCCCAAGATGAAGAGTTACAGCCTCCACCGACCGAGCCAGCCGGGCATCCCGTGGTGCTGTGAGGTTTAACTGGTCACACGTCTGTCTCCCCCATCGGACTGGGGCCTTGTGAATGAGGACAGATGGCATTTTCATCTCTGGGTCCGGTGCCAGGGTCAGATCCTACCCCCCAGCACAAGCAAGAATGTTGCCGAAGGAAGACGTTAGCAAGTTACAGCTTTTGACCAGGCACCAGGCACCAGGCATGAGGTCGAACCCCTAGAAATACTTTCTTATTGGGGCGCCTGGGTGGCTCAGTCGGTTGAATGTCCCGACTTCAGCTCAGGTCATGATCTCACAGTCCATGAGTTCGAGCCCCGTGTCAGGGTCTGTGCTGACAGCTCAGAGCCTGGAGCCTGCTTCAGATTCTGTGTCTCCCTCTCTCTCTGCACCTCCCCTACTCGTGCTCTGTCTCTGCCTCTCAAAAATAAAGAAACGTAATAAAAAAAATTAAAAAAAATAAATACTTTCTTATTTAACTCCCATTTTATGGGGAAACTGAGGCATGGGGCAATTCAGTCACTGGCTCCAAGCCACACATGGCTTATACAAGTCAGGACCGGAGTAAACGGATAACTGGGAAAGAGAAAGACACACACGCTGGTCAGGTGCCCAGAGAGGCCGACTGCTGTGGACCTGGACGTGGTTCCACCTGCGGACAGAGAACAGCATGGAAGGACGGGGGGTGGGGGGGCACAGAGGGGCTCGGAGGAAGACCAGGAAAGGGACGGGCAAGCGCTTTCCATGGGAGGGAACGGCCTGAGCAGCTGGCCTCACCCTGTCGGGTGGGGAGGGGGGTCCTCCGCCTTCTCTGTCGCCCCTTCCCCCTTCCGACTGAAGGGGTGATGACACAGTCCCCGGGGGAGGGATGACCCCAAAGGAGGCGAAAGCAAGATGTGCAGCCCCTGCCCGGGCTGCCCGGAAAGGGGTGGGGGGCCCCCCCAAGGGCTGCTGCTGGCTGCGGTCGGGCTGCCGAGGGTTGTGACAGCATGGCCGGTGCCGGGTCAGAACCGGCCCTCGGGTCTCGTGGGAGGTGAGGGGTCAGTGTGGGTGGCTCGCCTGCCCCTCCCGCTGTCCTTGGTCTGCAAGGCTCTGCCGAAGGTCCCTGAGTCCCAGTTACTCAAGCATCCTCTGAGCCCAGGCAGGGGCCTGGACAGCCAGTGCCTGCCCGCCCATGACCGCTCAGCCACCCCAAGCAGACCGGGAGCTCCGGGGGGCGGGGCCTGCCTGCTGCCCATCCCCACAGCACCGGGGGAGGCCACGCACAGCTGGCCGGCAGGGGAACCGGCGTCTCACCGGCTGGCAGAGCCAAGGTGAGACCGGGCCCCTTGGGCTAGGGGACAGGGAGGCACGTCGGCACTGGCAGGGGCTGGCCCTCCCAAGGAAGCAGTGGAATGGACACAGGCTTCCAGGGACTGGGGCCGGTGCTGGGCCCCTCTGAAGGGATGGACCTGCCCTGAGCCTCGCACTTGGCCTCTACTGACAGGGAACCCACTTTCCAAAGGCGGGTGACAGGAGCCTTGCCAGGCTCCCTTCCCTGCAGATACACACAGCTCCTTGCCTCCTCCTCCTTGAAGCCCTCCCAGACGGCCCTGGGCAGAAATCCCCACATGAGGAAAGATGACCCCTGCCGTGTCAGGATTTTGCCCATGGACCTCAGAACACCCAGCTCCCAGAGTCTTGAGATGATCAGGCCCAGAGCACCCTGCGCTCTAACACCCCCTTGAGCAGAATACAGAGGGAACCCTCTCAACACTTTCCTGTCTTTTTACCACCAAGCTCTTTCCATCCTAAGACCTCCAAAGCACGAACTGATGGCACTGCCAAGAAACCTTGCTAGTCCGTGGAGTCCCCCTCCAAGCTGCGAGCGGCGCTGGGGCACGGGAGTGCTGTGTGGTGTCTGTCCACACCTCTGACGTCTCTAGTCCTGATCAGGCAGACGCCGAGGCGGCTGGAAGCTGAGGGAATCCCGGCTTGGCCGGCGTGCAGCTCGGACGTGTGAGCTGGGCTGGGAAGACACTGGACTGCTCTGGGCCGGAAACTTGGGCCTGGTCACGGAGAACCTCGCTGGAGAGCAGGCCCTGGGCTGCTCGGGGGTCCCAGGATGCACAGCGGTGGCGGGCAGAGGACAGAGACCCTCCGGCCCAGCCACGGAGACGGAGCCCCAAAACTGAAGGCAGGGGTCCAGACGGGACGGAGAAACCAAGGTTGCTAGAGGCGAGAGTGGCCCAGGGGGCCTCAAGAGCAGGGCGTCCCGCTGAGGCGCCTCCTGGCAGGCAGCGAGGTTGCGTTGGGGCAGGAGGGCCGCTCTGGTGCCTGGTGGGGACAGTCGCCCCGCAACGAAGGGTCCTAGAGGGCAGCACCCCCCACCCCGGGCTGCAGGATTGCCTTCACAGTGTCCTGCATTTGCTGATTTATGCTGTGGGTTGAATTGTCTCCCTAAAGCCAGGCTGGAGTCCCAGCCCCTGTACCCCTGAGCTGTGAAAGTGGCCTTATCTGGGAGGGGGACTTTGCACATGAGGGGTGGGCCCTGATCCAATGACCGAGTCCTTATAAAAGGGGGATTTGGACACAGACACGCACCCAGGGAGAGCGCCATGTGATGAAGGACGAAGAGATCCGGGGTCAGGGGGGTGGCAAGGGGAGCGTCCCGGAGCAGCTGCCTCCCGCAGAGCCTCCGGGAGGAGGCTGGCCTCCATGGGGGCCACCCCCAGAGCTGGGGGGGACGAATGTCTGTAGTTCAAAGCCTCACGAGGGAACTAACACAGTTACACATTGTTGTTCTTAGCCGCCTTCGTACAAGTCAGGAAGCCGTCAGCCGGCTGGCGGGCACCCACACCTCCCCCTGTGGCCTGCACCCAAGGGGACCCACGGGCTCTCTTCCCTCCCCAGCCTCCCGCCCACCTGCATCGGGGACGGTCCAGGATGCCTGGACCAATCTAACTTGGGGAGACATAAAGCAAACGGGGTGGGGGTCTGACCGCCTTAGAGCCCCGGGCCCAAGTCTGGGGGTGCATTTTCCTCCCCCTGAAGCCAAAGGAAGCCCTCGAGGCCCCAGCTGCCTGCCCCAGCTGCCCGTTCTCACGTCTCCAGGTTCCTGCCTACACCCCTGGCCCGCAGCCCTGCCCGGGGCCATACCTTCCTGTGGGACCCCCACCTGGTGTCCCCTCTTTGTCCTGCCCTCTAGAGGCCCTCCCTGCTCCATCCTGGTGGACCCATTCCACACACTTACTGAGCACCTACTGTGTGCCCCGTCTGGGGTGGGAGCCCCTGTAGGCCAGTCCCTGCCTCCAGGGAGGCCAAGAGACTGGCCGTCACCTGTGTTGGATGGAGGGGGGAGGAGAGGCCACCAAGTATCAGGGAGGACAGGGAGGGGTCCCCCCGGGGGCCGTGGGCACAGAGGCAGAGGGCCGGAGACGGGGACAGGGGAAGGCTACAGTGAGCAGGGTGCCCGGGAGGGCTGTGCGGGGCTGGAGGGAGCTCTCAGGGAAGGGGTGAGTGAGGCGGGACAGCGCGGGTGGGGGGGGCGGGTAGCCACAGGACAGATGGTAGGTGGAGAGGACAAGTTCAGAGACAAGGAGGCAGCATGAGGGCCTGGGTGCCTCAGGTGTCCCCGTCCCCACACAGGTGTCTCCACAGAGGTGTCCCCCCAGAGGTGTCCCCTTTTCCCTGGATGCCAGGAGCCCCGAGGGGAGCTGGCCACCAGCCGCCTGCCTTGGCTCCCTCTTTTTCTGCCCGGACACCAGCCGTCTCCAGATTCTTGAGGAAATTCTGTAAAGCAGGTGGGGTTGGCAGTCCTACCTGGGACGGGGAGGGGGCACACCCAGCCCAAAGGAGGTGGGCAGCGTGGAGGCCGATCCCCTCCACCCCTGGGCCGGCACACAGGAGGAGCCGGGCGAACACTCGGAGTTCTTTGGTCTACACGGCCCTGTCTTTCCCGGGAGCCGGGCCCCTCCTCCCCTGGGACCGGGCGGCGGCCACGCGCCTCGACAGTGTTCGCTGCGCACCTGCTCCGTGCAGAACCCTGAGCAGGTTGGAGGAGCCGGCCACCCCATCGGAGAGGAGACAGGGACCCCAAGGCACCCAGCAGAGGGGGTCCAGCCCCTGCCAGAGCCCCCCCCCCCCAACACCGGCACGAGGCCTACACTGCTTCAGGCCTGACCCTGGAGTGGGCGGGGCAGACACTGCCTCCCAGACCCAGACCCCGACCCCAGCCTCGAGCCCTCCCCGCAGACACCGAGCAAGCAGCAGATCCCAGGGCGGCCTCGGGCAAGCTGTGAGCAGAGCGGGAACCAGGACGGGTCCCGGAACCCTCCCCCGGGGCCTCGCGCCCTCCTCCGGCCCTCTCTGGGCAGGGTGGCCGCGTCCGGGTGCCTTGGCCCTCCCTCCTCCCTGGGCCTGCCAGTCCCCAGGGGGCCCCTGGCCTCCACTGTGAGCCGGAGTGTCAGCTGTGGGCAAAGCCCCCGGGAGGACACGGGATGGGGAAGCCGAGGAGGGCCGGCACGAGGTCCAGGGAGGCCACGTGCCTGGCCGCGAGAAACGGCCTCCTGGTGTGGCTGGGGACACAGCCCTGTCCCCACAGACTTCCCGTTTTCCAGCTAGCCCTCGGCCCCGCCCCCGCAGACACGGTCATTTGTTTGCTCACCAAGAGAAACGCGCAAAAAGCCAAAGGAAAGAGGATCCGAGTCACCCAGCGCCTCACGGGAGAGAGGACGAAACGGGGGGCCGACAGATGTGCAAAGAGGGCGCCGTCCTGCCCTAGCCCAGAAGTCACAGCCCCACAGGCTGGGGGAGCCGGCCGCAGCCACCGGATGCTTTCCACATCGCCGTCTGGGCGTGGCGCCAGCCCAGAAACTGCCTCGGAAGGTGGGGGTCTCCAGGGGTGTCCCCAAAGATGATGGTGCTGAGGGTTGCCGAGTGGGCTCGGGGACACTGAAAGACAGTTTTGCTTGGTTTCCCAAAGAGCAAGGACACGACAGCATCTGGCAGTGGGAGGAGGGTGGGTGTGGGAGGCGCTCCCACCCGTCCCGCGGGCCGGCAAAGGCATGGTCCCCCCCTGCGCGTGAGGCGTCCCCGGGGCCGGGCGGGCCGCAAGGGTCGGGCCCTCTGGGGCTGTCTGCCACTTTCAGCCGTTCCCGTGGTTTGGGGAGAAGGGTGAGGTCCGAAATAGGCCACTGGGGCTTGCTCTCTTCCCCTGACCCTGTCCCCTTCCGGCAAGGACGTTGAGCAGTGGATCTTAAGTTCACACGCAAATCAGTGCAAAAAAAAATTCCAAAAAATCACTTATAAGGAACCTCTGCAAGTCAATAATAAAAAAGGCAAGTGACCCAGTTTAGCAACAAGAAGATGATCGGAATAGACGCTCCTCTAAGACCTACGGCTGGCCAGGACGCACACGAAAAGATGCTCGACACCCTCAGCCGTCAGGGAAATGCAGGTCGAGTCACTAGCAGATCCCACTTCTCCCCCCCCACACGCACACACAGACACGCACGCACGTGCACATGCACACACAGGCACACAGAGATGCACGCATGTACACACAGGAATACACAGGCACAGATGCACGCGTGTGCACATGTACACACATGCACAGGAATGCACACACAGGAACACACGCACACACGCACACAGGGAGGCACACGTACACACAGGTGCACATGCACAACAATGGCTGCAACTCAGACACAGAAAGTGACAAGTGTGACGACGGTGTGGGACCCAAAGCCTCGTCCACGGCTGCTGGGCACGTAGAATTCGCAGCCACTGTGTGACCGGTCTGGGAGGTCCTCCGACGGTCAGTGAATTCCCAAGTGCCCAGCAAGCCCAAGTACAGATCCAAGAGAAACGAAACCACATTCACATAAAAGCTTGTACACGCATGTCCGCATTATGCACGTAGAAATTCAATACTATTTGCAACAGCCGAAGGCGGAAGCAGCCCAGTGTCCATCAGATGAGGAATGAGTAAACACCACGTGGCCTGCCGCACCGTGGAATATTACTCTGCGGAGTAGTGACCCATGCACCACCTGGACGAACCCGGAAAACACGACGCTTGGTGAAATCCACCAGCCACAAAAGGACGCGCGCTGCATTCTACTCCTGTGAGTCCCCTTCACGGGAGTACTCACGCCGGTCTCCCTGTGTTGCAGTAAGAACTCAGAGGCTCTGTGCTTCTCGCGTCTGACGTCGTGGCCCCTGTGCTGAGCCTCCTGAACGAAGGGGTCCCGCCTTCCACTGCTCAGCGGCCCCACACAAGGCCGACATCACATCCCTTAGAGGACGGGGAGACTGAGGCGGGAGGCGTTGGGTCACACAGCTCACAAGGCTTCCCTCCAAGATCAGACCACAGGCCTGAAGACAGACTAGGGCAAAGGGACCCCCACACACCGCAGACCACCGTGGCCAAGGAGCCTTTCAGCCTCACAAACACGAGGAGGAAGGTGTGGAAGCACTTCACAGTCTATCAGCCCCCCCCCCCCCCCCCCACGCTGCGAACACAGCTGCCTGCCTCTGAGCCCATCTGCCGTGAACTGAGTCTACGAATGAGTACATCAGGACAGGTCTCAGACAGGTGCCATGGGACAGGGCATTTGAGATAGGTCTTGTATTTCCCAGAGAAGATCCCTCTGCCCACCCTCCCATCCATCCATCCATCCACCCACCCACCCACCCACCCATCTATTCATTCATCCAACATCTATCATCTCTCCATCCATCCATCCATCCACCCGTCCATCCATCCGCCTATCCACCCATCATCTATCCACCATCCATCCATCATCCATCTCTGTCTTCCCTCCTATGGGATCTTCTATAACATGACTGACATCCCTCCTACCTCCCACTGAGATGTGGGATCTATGTCCCCACCTCGAGTCTCAGTGGGGGGCTGTGATTCCCCCATCCAGTGCAGGATCGTTGCAAGACACCGGATAGACTTCTCCGGCTGAGTCCGGAAAGGATGTAGCTTCCACCTGGTGCCCCGTCTCTGCCTCCGTCTCTCTGTCTCTCCTCGGGAACCTGAGCTTCCAGGTACCAAGCCTGGCCCCCAGCCACCACAGTGCAGAGACCGCACGGAGAGGGCCCGGAGACAGCGACGCCCCAGCTGCCACAGAGGCCTCCCGGCTCAGGTGCCGGCCATGTCCGTGCAAGTGAGGAGCCTCAGGTGCGGCGGCCGACCCTAGAGACATAAAAATCGGAACCATAAAATGCTGTTGCTTGAAGGTAAATCTGGGATGGCCTGCAGTCTGGCAAGAGCTAACTGGCATAGCGATGGGAGAAAGAGAAGGAGAGAGAGAAAAGGAGGGGGGGAGGGGGAAGGGGAGGGGAGGGGGGAGGAGGGGAGAGGAGAATAGAGGCCTGGAGGAGCAGGCGCCACAGGGCTGCGCGCCTCAGGAGAGCACGGCCCCGGGCAGACACCTGCAGCCTAGCGCTGGGTCCCAGGGGCTGGAAGGCCCCTAGGCCTGGCCTGAGCCCTCCTCCCAGCCCCCTCATTCACGGGGACCCTCTTGTCCCCAGGGGGGTGTTCTCTGAGGGGGGCTCCTACTACCCCCAGATCACAGTTTGTGGGTGCGGCGAGCCCCTTGCCACCCATCACGGACTCCCCTGTGGTGCCAGGCACCGGGCGTGCACCTGCTCTGTGCTGCCCCGACGTGTACGGGGGAGCTGGCACAGGGGCGGTGGCGGGCAGCTGAGGCTCCCCTTCTCTGAGCCCCTGAGCCCCCAGCCTGGCCGTCAGGTCAGGAAGACCTGGGGCCTCAGGCATGCACAGCCCTGGTCCTATCTGCAGTTCCTGGAGCCTGGGGAAAACTGTGCACGCGGTCCCCCCTAGGTGGCCCTCTTCAGGCGCTGCGGTGTCGCCACTGTCCGGCAGGGGCCGCCACGCCACCACATTCTGTCCCGTGGTGCCGCTGGCCCTGCAGGCCAACGGGAGGAAGGGAGAGCTGGTTTCCTCCGAGTGGTCGGCCCCCACCCCTGCCCCATTACTGGGCTTTTGTAATTCGGGGGCACAGTAGCCCGGCCCCACGGACCAACCCTGAAAGCCCCAAGTGGCAGCCGGCCCAGCCCCCACACCCGTCCCGGACCCCCTGTCCTCCCAACACCGCCCGCCCGCCCGAGCCTCCTGGGCCCCGCACCTGCAGCCCCAAGCTTCCAGCCTTGACTTCGCCGCCCCCCCCCAGGACCCACAAGCCGGCTGTCCCCCAGGAAGCGCAGGGCTGTCCTCTGCTGGGCGGGGTGGTAGTCGATGAAATCCCAAACTGGAAGGTGGCAAGCAGAACGCTGGCCCGGGAGCTCTTTCCCCAGAACTCCCCCCGCCCGTGTCATGGTGGAGCACAGCGGTCAGGGTGGTGGGATCATCTCTGCCGATACATCTCCCGCCTCACGATCCCTGTGCCCCTTCTAAGTAACTTCCTGTCCCACCTCCTTCCCCTCCTCCGGTGACCCATCTGGGACATGCCGTGGCCGAGACAGCACGACCAGGCTCCGGGGTCCCGGGAATTCAGGTGCAGTGCCGGCCCCGGGGGCCATGGGCACGCGCCCCTCCTCCTGTCCCCTGACCGCTCCGCGTGGGCTCCCCTTGGAAATGCACCTGGGCTTCCTCAGAGCTCAGCTGCCTCTAAAGGTCCCAGATGGAGGGGCGGGGACAGAGACGCACCCCACTCCCAAGGCGGAGAGGGTGCAGAGAGTGTCCTAGGATCTGAAGTGGCCACGCCACTCTGGGGTTCCACTGGACTGAGGGCAAGACAGGCTGGTCCGAGCCCTGAGACAGCCTGGAACTGGGGCAGGCTCGGGAACGAGGCGCTCTCCCGCCCTCGCCCCTGCAGCCCTCCCCACAGGGCTCAGCAGTAAATCCATAGCTTCCCAGAGACTGGTGGCTGCCTTCTGACTTCAGGGAGAAGGGTGATGATAGGAAACCAAGCAGGCACTGGGGTGCCCGGCTGGTTCAGGCAGGAGACTGTGTGCCTCTCAGTCTCAGGGTCGTGAGCTCAAGCCCCATGCTGGGCATGGAACTTACTCAAAGAAAACACTCCAGTGAGAGATGTTCGCGCAACTTTGTGAACTGTACTCTTCCAAAAGTGAATTTGTGGGATGCCGGTTCTATCCCAATAAAAATTTTTAAAAAAGGAACCAAACGGGCAAGAGGACTTGCTTTACAGTGACATTCTGTTTTCCTGGGCATTGGCAGCCAACCTCAGCGCTGCTGGAGCGTCCTCGGGCAGCACCCACGAAGTCACCTGCTCCCGCGTCGTCACTGGGTGCCGCCCGCCCCGCCGTCTGCCGAGGGGACGCAGGCCCCCCTGAGACTGCAGCAGGGACGCAGGCCTGGCCTGGAAGAATCAGGGATGTCCACCCAGAGGAGGGAAGGGGCCCAGGCCGGGGGCGGGGGACAGGGCGCCCTCGGGCCCAGGGAATGGTCCACATGACACGAGAGTGTAAGTGCCTGAGCCATGACAGAGGGGCTCCCGAGAAGTGGCTGGGCACGCTCCCTCCGCCAGGGGACGGCTCCCCCGGCCACAGCCCGTCCCGGTGACCATCGATCAGAGATCAGAGCTGAGAGGCTGCAGACCGGACGTCAGTCCCTCCTCTCGGAGCGCAGAAGCCACTCCGGCTGGGCCCGCGTCCGTCTCAGGGCGGCCGCTCTCCTGCTGGAGCTGCCGCTGGGTCCTGTGCAGGGCCTGCCGGCCGGCTGGACACCAAGCATCTCACCCGACCTCTCAGCTCTGTGCCTGCCCAGTGGGGCCTGGAGGGCTCCCTCCGGCCTACGGCCCCCACCTGATGGGGCGGCTCCGGGAGCCGACTCCGCGGTCACAGGAGCTGCCCGGGAGCCTGCACGGAACCAGAACCGCCCCGTCCTCTGCAGGCCCAGGAGAGGCCGTGGGCACAGCGCACAGGGAGACGGGCCAGTCCTGACGACAGGACGCCAGACAAGGTGGTCAGGCAGCCCAGGGAGACAGGCCTGTTCCAGGAAGAAGAAAGAGCCAACTGGATGAGAGGCGGGAGGGTGCTCACTGGGGAGGGGACAAGAGTCCTGAGGCCTGCTGCCCTGGTTAAGAAGTCGGCATGGCTTTCGGGTGGCAGGAGGCGTGCACGCAGGCCGGACCCACCCCGCCTGCCTTCACAGCTCCGGGTCCCGTTGGTCCAGCAGCAGGAAGGATCTATCCGCCCCGACCTTGAACACCCACGGGCCAGCGGAGGGGTGTTTTCAAGCAGAACCACAGGGGCGCATGGGGGGCTCGGTCGGTTGGGCGTCCGACTCCTGATTCCAGCTCCGGCCGTGATCTCATGGTTGGTAAGTTCAAGCCCCACATCGGGCTCTGCACTGACAGTGAGGGGCCCGCTTGGGATTCTCTGTCTCCTTCTGTCTCTGCCCCCCACCCCCGCTTGCTGTCTCTTTCTCTCTCAAAACAAATAAATAAACATTAAAAAAAAAAAAAGGCAGTGCCACCACACCCGCACAGAAGCTCCCAGGCTTCCGCCTTCCCGAGCGCCGGACAAACCCCACACAACCGTGGTTCCGGGCTCCCTAACGCCTTGGGACGCCCCGGAGAGCGTGGCAGGTGCAGCCACATGGTGTGTCCCCTAATGAAAGCTGGTGGATGACGTCCTTCCAGGCCACTGGGCCACCAGCAGGAGGGCTGTGACAGCCCAAGCTGATGACCAATGCCTGACGCCAGGCCTGGACCCTTCTCCCCAGGAGGTGTCCCTTCCCCCACAAAGCTCTGTGTGCGGCAGGTGTGAATTTGGTTCCATTCTTCCCAAAGACTAGAGATTCACAATTTTCCTCATAGAACTATGACAGTCACTTAAGCTGTGGATTTATAGAAAGTTCTTCACTGCCTCTTGCAGTCATAAAATCCCTGCCTTTTCGCCGTAAATAATCTCATTCAAAGACTGAATCCAAATGCCAGGTGGGTGGGATGACGGGCACTGAACTCTGGTTCCCGGTAGAGACCAGCAGGAGGCAGGCAGCACAGACAGGAAGGGGCTCTCGTTTGGGGAGGCCCCGGAGGGCTGGCTCTGTGACGGTGTTCCCGCCTTCCTACGTGGGGGGGGGGGGGGGGACCGGAGCAGACCGCCACGCCTCCCCTCCAAGACTCCATCAAGTGACCACTGGGGACATCAGGCCAGCCCTGTGTGCTGCGCGGAACTGCATCTCAACCCAAAACCAGCACAGTTTTACCAGGAAAAATAAACCGGGCAGTATTCATGCACGATATAAAATTACAACCACAAGCACATAATTTATAGGTTATATAAAATTACGGCCAAACACAAGCAGTTTTAAACTAATGATTGTTTCTATAAAAACGATACACGCTAGTTATAAAATACAGCCATAAAGAAAAATACTTGGAGGAAAGCCACATAGGTCCGTCCAGACGTGCCTGCCACATGGACGTGCACTGTGAACACTCACCGTATGGGATCCCAGACCTCTCTCGCATCTACATCGAATCCGGAAACGTCTAGAGAGACGCTTTACGGGAAGAGGGGTCATGTCATACGTGCAAAGGCCGGTTCTGACCTTCTGATCCCGTTTATTAAGCCATACTCATTCTCTGTCATCACCAGCGAGAGTGGCTGCAAATCCAGTAACAACCAGTAACAAAGACCTCAGAAAAATACGGGATTCCAGCAGCCCTGAGCAAGTTCCACCCGTGATTGGGGTCACTGCAGGGGAGACAGACCCCACAGCTGCCCAAAAGCACATCCTCTGGGCACGGGCCTGCGCGAGCTTCCCACCAGCCAGCTGCTCGGCCCCGAGGCCTACGCGGTCCGATGCCCCATCCCTGGCTCGACCCCGTGAATCCGACTTTCTGGGTGTGATTAGGGTAAGGAGGTTGAGCAGGCAGGCGACCCTGGATTATTTGGGTCAGCATTGTCAACAGGAGGGTCCCTGTAAGGAGGCAGGAGGGTCAGAGTCAGGGAGAAGACGGGAGAGGGGGGAAGGTCAGGGCAGAGAGAAGGCGCCACCCTCGAGGACAGGCCCGGGCCAAGAACGCCAGTGCCTCTAGAAGCTGGAAAGACAAGGAGACGGACTCCCACCAGAGCCCCGGAAGAAACACGGCCCTATGGGCCCATCTACACTTCTGACCTGCGGACAGTCAGAGCATAAACATAAACCTGTATTGTTTAAGCCACTGGGTCTGCGGTGACTTACGTGAGCACAGGACGCTTCGTGGAGGGGAGTCTGTCCTGCTCGTGACGGTGGGAGGGACAGGGCCGGCGGGGCGGAGGGAACCCCAGGGCTGCGTCCCGAGCGCTTCCATCCAGCGCGCCCGCCCAAGGGGCCGGAGGGAGGCAGACCGGGGAAGGGCTCATCTTCGGGGAAGGCGGCTGTGGGCCTAGGCCTCACCACGGTGGTCGGGGAAAGCCGTCTCCTGCATGAGGACACTTGGAAAACATCCTGGAGGTCACCCGTGGGCACCTTTGAATATGGCTGGTGGCTTTTTGTGACAAGTGCCTAGGTGGCTTTGCTCAAGCGGACACATGTCCGGCACGGACGTGGGCCACGTGGCTAGAGACTCTGATGTGGGAAGTCCACGGCGATGCCGACCGCTGCTCCTTCGAAGAGAACTGGGCTCCCTCCCCACACTTCCTCTCCCCGGGGCCGACACCACTGAGTCACGTCACCTGCTGCGAAATCCACTGAATGCGTTTCAGTGAGAATTTTCTCAATCACGTACAGTTAGACTACGCAGAATCTGATGCCACATACTTTCTTCATTTTGAAATAATGTAATCTGAAGCGGGTTCCAGGCTCTGAGCTGTCTGCACAGAGCCGGACACAGGGCCCGAACTCACAAACCGTGAGATCGTGACCTGAGCTGAAGTCGGACACTTAACCGACTGAGCCACGAGGGCGCCCCTAGAACTTCCAAAAATTTGCAAAAACAGGACAAGAGTTCATACGTCCAGCTTCCCCAAACAACATCTTACGTAATCATAGAACAAGAATCCAAGTGTCCTGTGGGTCGCCAGGTCTCCCGGGCTGCCTGCCACCATCCGCCCTGACCCAGGGCCCACGTGGCAGTCAGTCTCCTTGGACTCCTCCTCAGTTTTTATCTCCAGGACCCTGGCGCTCCCAAAGCACCTGGTCCTCACTCTGCAGAATGTGTTCAGTTTGGCGTTGGCTCAATGGACAGAGGTTACCATTTCTGGTAAGAAAACCCCAGAAGGATATGGTCTTCTCAGGGCATCAGATGGGGGCAGCAGCCGTGGGCAGGTCACCAAGTGGTGACCACGCACCTAAAGTGACCACACTGACCCTATGGCTCCCTTTGTAAGTGCTGGGCGCCCTGAGGGGAGGCCCCCGGGCGGCCCATCCGCACCCCTTGCCGCTGTGGAGGGACTGCTGTCCCCAGTGCCACTACGGGCACTGTCCCTCCCTACCTGACACATTTATTCCATTAATTATGAAAATTGTTTCAATGTTTATTTTTGACAGGGAGTGAGTGAGCCAGGGAGGGGCAGAGAACGAGAGGGAGAGAATCCCAACAGGATCCAGGCCATCAGCACAGAGCCCGACGTGGGGCTCAATCCCACGACTGAGAGGTCATGACCTGGACCGAAACCAAGAGTCGGTTTGTGCGACTGAGCCCCCCAGGCGCCCTCCGTTAATTATTTATGAGTGTGGACTCCTGGACAGTCATTTGTTCTGAGGACCACAACCCACTACAATATTGTGTTGTTCCAACTGGCCCATGTGTGGCTCCGTGGCGTGGCTGTGCCCCCTCATTCTTCCAGGAATCCCTTACTTTCGGACACAAAATGGTCCAGGCTTGGCGTGGACTTTCGGGCACTGGCCACAGCATCAGCTGTCCCCCCAGGAGCCTGGTTCCTGCTGCCGGTGTCGCGGCTCCAGGACCCGGATGCTCAGAGCTGGCCGGCACACGTGTGTGGACGTACGCACGCAGCCGAGTCTCTCTCTGTGCGGCCACCTACACCCGTGACACCAGCGGGACCCAGTCCGCGCTCTCCCGCTCCCCGGCGTGAGCTCCCTTTCAGAGCTGGGGAGGGTGAACCACTGCCCAGAGGACACAGCCTGTCTCCTCGTCCCCAGCGCCGAGCTGACCTCTGCTGTCCACTGCGGCCACGCCCTGCCCCAGCCGTGTGCCGCTCAGAACCCCCTCCCCCCGCCACCTGGCTGGGCCACCACTGCGGCTTCATTTCTGCGCACGTGAAACGGGCAGACGGCTGGGACTCTGAGCCACACCACACGCTGCTGACCGTTCTCAGCGTCCGGTTTCTCCTTCCTCGATTTCGTGTTTGCACAAACCCACAGACGCTTCCAGCTTCCTGCGTCTTTCTTGTTAACGACACCATAGATGCTTCTGGAAGCTGCCTTTCTCATGGAGTCACCCCGCGTCAGCACAGACCTCCCCAACCCCTGCCCCGCCTGCACCCGCCCGCGGCTGCACCAGTGAGCCGTGTGGACCGGCCTCAGGTCACTGAAGGCTCGCAAGTGTGGGCATTTGCATGGCCTCAGTGATCTGTATGGCAAATACCCTTGCGCGGATATAACTGGACTCTCGTGACTTGATTTTCGGCTTGGCGGTAAAAGCCAAGACACTTCATAAACTAGACACGGACACAAAAGACCTGTACGACTCCAGCGGAGGGCAGACCCAGTATTCCGCGGAAACTGCAGGTGGTGCCCAACCAGTGACGCAGGAGGAGGTCCACAGTGAGCCCCGAGGACAAGGACTCATGTGGGAGGGACCTGCTTCAGGGTCTGAGCAAGAGGCACCATGCCACCGAAGGACGGAAAACAGGGGCCTCGAGGCAGAGGACAGGACGCGAAGATGCCTCTTACCAGCCATGGCCAAGGCGGGGGTGGAGGTGACTTCTGGGAGCCCAGACCCGGGTCACAGCTGGCTGTCCCCACCGGGGTCGCTGTCCACGTGGGGACATGCCCAGGATCGTCCGACTGCCGTCTTCCATTAGCCACGTGAGGACAAAAGCCAGCTGGCTGGCCGGGAGCCAGGGAAGGCAGTGCTGGGCTCAGACCCCACACACTCAGCACCCGGTTCGTGGATCTGAACCCCGGCCACATCAGAACCGGCCCAGGGTTCCGGCTCGGCATCTGGGTACACGTGGGGTCTGACCGCGGGCAGACTGGTACCTTCCTGGACGTTGCCGCTGTGGGCCTGGTCAGTGAGACAGGACACCACAAGACCCTGCCCTGACGTGTGCTCAGAGGCCCTGGAAGCCACTGCCGATGGCGCGTGCACGTGGGTGTTCTCAGAGGACACACCGGAAGACCACGTGTGCAAGTCAAACTACAAGAGTCCGGACTTCCAGAGTTACAATAAATGAGTTACTGAAATTGAACTGGCTTTATGTATACGCACACAGGTCCGAAAATGAGCCTCTGGTTCAAAGGTGCTGGTGATTCGAGGCGCCTGGGGGGCTCAGTTGGTCAGGCGTCCGACTTCAGCTCAGGTCATGATCTCACGGGTTGTGAGTTCGAGCCCTGCGTCGGGCTCTGTGCTGATGGCTTGGAGCCTGGAGTCTGCTTCAGATTCCGTGTCTGCTCCTCTCTCTGCCCCTCCCATGCTCATGCTCTGTCTCTCAATAATAAATAAAACGTTAAAAAAATTAAAAAAAAAAGATACTGGTGTTTCAGGCACTACCAGAAAAAAAACGAGTAAGTCAAATATGTCAAAAGTTAACAATCTTATTTCCAAGTTTATATTTCATATTTTGCTTAAAAAAAAAAAAAAAACACGGGAAATAAATGGGCACAGAAGGAAACCATTTTGCCAGGAAATGGTTTTCAGACAGCGTCTATGCGATGGGCTGAAACCACTAGCATTCAGCATGTCAGTACTGAGAAGCTACGGACGGTATCACAGAGGGACTCACCGCGTTGCGGATGCCTGCGTGTCCCCTCGCGCAGCGGGCATGACTCTGCTCTCCTTCCTCCCACCTGCCACAGGCCTCCCTAGGAACTCTCGATGTAAAGATAAAATCTAAGGCTCCTGGGAAAATGAGACCTAAAGGGGACAATCGCTTCTCAAAATAACCTGGGAGACATCAAGAGGAGAGGTTTCCGCCAAGGAGGGCGTTCCAGAAACTTCTTCTGAAGTCACAGCGCCTAACCATAAACCGTCAGTTGACAAGGTCACCCAACACGCTCCACCCTGGACAAGCCAGCAGCCGGTGGATGGACTTCTTCCCATCAGGAGGTAGTTTCTGCCCCTGGTTTTCCATCCATCAAATCTCCAAATCCCAGTTTTTCCAGGGGCTCCTGTGCCATCAGCTGCCTGCAACAAAAACGAACAGCAATGTCTGTGCGAGGCCTGCGCATTCGCTCCCATCCCAACTGCCTGCGGCCGGTGGCACCGCTGGACCCAGGCCCCCGGGACCCCGAGGGCCTCTCTGCGCCCTCCTCCTCCCAGCTGACACCCGCGCCTCTGGACTCCGGACGGACGGCCGCTGGCGGACAGTGTGCGAAGCCCCTGGGGTGCCGGGTGGAGCCGGGACCCCGAAGGAAGCGGGCAGACCGCCGCGAGCCCCCCGCCGGGTGCCAGTCTGGGACAGACGTGTGTCCCGTTCGAGGGCTCCAACCTCAAACCGGCCTCCAGGTCACTGGGAAGATGCACCGGACAGGGCGGGTGGGGACAGGACAGACTTCACTTGGTAAAGTGACCCCTGAACAAGCCACAGGTTAGGGGCACCATTCCCCTGCACAGTCGAAAATCCGTTCCTAACTCCTGACTCCCCAGAATTTAAGGACTACAGCCCCCGCCGACCAGAAGCCTCAGCGACAACGTGCATTTTGCGTGTCGTGTGTCTTCCGGCCGTATTCTTACCAACAGGTCAGCCGGACAAAAAAAGCTCGTTAAGATAATGGTCAGGAAGCAATACACTTACAACACTGTCCTACACGGATCAAGAGATCTGGGTGGTAAGTGGACCTGCCCCGTTCACATCGTGTCGTCCAAGGGTCACTGCACTTGTGAGCTTCACCTGTGACTCAGAAACACTGGGACACGTGGCCCACCAGCTCTGTCTCCTCTCACTGCTGCCCCAGGCCCCGTGCCCCACACGGCCTGAGCCGTGGCCCCACAGCTGGCCGGCGGCCGTGTCCGCTGTGCTCCCGCTCCCTCTGTGCCCAGCCGTGTGCCAGCCCCTCACCATGTCTCTTTAAGTCAGGACCTCGAAGACCAAGATGTCCCGGAGCACCTGCTGGGCTGGAGCCGCCCCCGTCCAGCCTCTCACTGCCCACACTCCAGGGCGGGAGGGCCTGGCTTTCACTCTGCTTTGTTTTTGGGGGGAGGGGGGGCAGGGACAGGTCCAACTCTTGGGGGCCACCTGTCCATCCTGCTTGCTGGTGGAAGCTCAGTGTCCCTGCGGGAACCAACAGGCCCGGGCGGGAAAGGGGACGCCCGCCACGCCAAGCCACCATCACTTGGCACTGTGACCCCCCCACACACCGCTGAGCTCACGCACCCTCCGCAAGCCCGGCAGGCCAGCACAGGCAGCCAGGGTTCAGCCAGCACGCTGGGAACCGAGGGACACCGTGAGTCACCTGGTCACCGGTCAGACGACCCACTTTCTGCAGGTTCTGTGGGGCTCCAGGCGAGCCGGCTACCCTCCTGCAGAAATACAAAACCTGGCAGATGACCTCTACCCAAGCTTCACAAGGGCTGTCCAGGCCGTCCCCACTGAGAACGAAACTAAGTGTTTAGGGTACGTGCCCTCGAGGGCTCCAGCCGCGGGGACAGGGGACTGGGCAGGTGCCGCGGCGCTGCGTTCCCTCCACTGGTGCGCACAGCAATTTCTGTTACAAAAAGCTGGAATCCACTGAAAGGTACAAAGTCCACTTGCAGACCAGACTGACTGTGTTATCTGTGTCCTTACGCGGCAAAGGGGGATGGGCTGAGGCGGAACACAGGAAACGACCAGGTGCTGCTGAGGGGAGACCGCCTCGGACTCCCCAGGCGGACTCAGCTGCAACGCGGGAACCCTTAAAATCAGAGAGCCTGCGCTGGCTTTGGTCAGAAGGACGGAGGAGGAGGACGGGCCAGAGACACGGCATCGCCGGCTTCCAGAGGGAGCAGGGCCACGAGCCGAGGGGCGTGGGCGCCTCTAGAAGCTGGAAAGGCAGAAGCAGTTCTGCAGCGAAGCATCCACGAGGAGCGCGGCCCGCGGGACCTGCGTCAGACGTCTCGCTGCAGGGCGTGAGTGCGCGGGGGGCACCAGGAGCACGGGGAGCAGCACTGCTCCTCGAGACACGAAAGGAAGGACCTGTGTGTTCAGCAGCAAACAGGGAGCGAGGGGGAAAACAGTACAAGCTACACGAGACGCACTTCAAGAGGCCCTTTCTACAGACGTGGGAGTCTTCACAAAATCCAGCTCTGTGGCCAGGACACAACAACAACAATCCAACCATTACCGAGTTCTAAAGCCAAAAGGATGACGTGGACGCCTCCCCTTCAGCAGAAGGGGACAGTGCAGGGTTTTAGGACCTGAGGCTTTCCAAGGAGCGGGCGCCGGGCCTCCTCCAGCCCGGCCAGGAGGCCCGGATCGCACGCCAGGGTGTGTGGCACAGCCCCCGGATGCCCACCGCACGGGGCAGGAACTCAAAGTCAAAAGATCACAGAGGCTTGAGATCGCAGATCGCAGTGTACTTGCTGTTTTCTTGGCCAACAAAGTCCTCCCCGATTTAACAGCTCTTCCCACGAGAGTGTGATCCACACCCAAACCGCACACACGCTTCCACGTCGAGATGAGACGGCCCAAGTCCTCAAGAGGCAACTCTAAAATCTCACTGTGGTCCAGTTTTCTACAAAGATGCATATGGCGGGGGCGCCCGGTGGCTCAGCTGGTTGAGCGTCCGACTGTGGCTCAGGTCACGATCTCACGGTTCAGGAGTTCGAGGTCCGCATTGGGCTCTGAGCACAGTGCCCACTTCGGATCCTCTGTCCCCTCCCTCTCTGCCTCCCTCCCACCTAAAACTAAACAAACATTAAAAGAAAGATGCCTATGGACGTTCGTAGGGGTAAATAACGTCTGGGATTTCAGCATGAAAGGAACAAAAAGGTTTACAAAGAGTGGGAAGGGAAATAAATGTGCAGTCTCGATACTGAACCTGGATGGTCATGGCCTTGGAACTGAAAACCATCCAAAAGTCTACAGCCAAAATCACCGACCGAATCTGAACACACATGTACCCCGTATATTGGTCTTAACGTCACCGGACCAACCAGAGAAGCCATTTGAAATAACGGAACTCACGGAGAGGCGAGCTGCACCCCCGCCACCACCCCGTCCCCACTGACCTCAGCAGGCCTCAGGGCAGGCTGGTCTCCAGAGGCCGTGCTGAGCGACGCATGGCCACGTGGAGAGCAGACAGCCCAATTCCAGGGTCACATGGGGAGAAAAGTCAGAACCCTTCTGCTGTCCTTTGTCAGACGAGCCAGGAGCCTCTCTGGGGACCCAGACGGCCCAACTCTCTGGAGCAGCTCCCAGCAGGAGCGGCTGCCTGCGTGTGCTGGCCACTGTGGGCTCACCTGAGCTTCACGGGGGCAGGTGACCTGCTCACACCCTCACACGCGGTCAGAAACCAACTTCAAACTGTCTCCAGGGCGTGGCAGCACCAGAAAAAAACTCCATTCATTTCTGAAAGGTATATCGACTTAAAAGACAGTAATTTAGGGGTGCCCCTTCAGTTAAGCATCTGACTTGGGCTCAGGTCACAATTTCGCCATTAGGGAGCTCGAGCCCCGCGTCAAGCTCTGTGCTGACAGCTTGGAGCCTGGAGCCTGTTTCAGATTCTGTGTCTCCCTCTCTCTGACCCTCCCCCGTTCATGCTCTGTCTCTCTCTGTCTCAAAAAAAACAAATAAACGTTAAAAAAAAAAAAAAAAGCGAGCGCTGGTCAGTTCTGGTCAGGACAGAACAAACCTCCATGTTTCACCGTTTCTGAATGGCCCATTGTCTCCCCTGTCATATTTCAGGCACTGCTGAGCTACGTGGAACCAAACGGTATTTTTATGGTCTGAGAACGTGAGAGGAAGAAACCCTGTGCCCACGACCTGCACATCTTTTGACTCCGTCAGCATTTTTACGATGTACGATTCTGAAACCTTAATGACGGGTCAGCAGCTCCCAAATGTGCAAAGAAAACACTCAGGAACGCAACCCCGTAAGACGCGCTCCCTCTCCGCAGGGTCCCCATGACTGTGAAACCTTCAGTGCCACTGAATCTGGCAGGCCTCCGTTCCAGGGGCGAGCCACTCTATGTTCTCAAAGACAAAGGCTTGGAACCTGGGGGATGAATGAGGCCCGCTGCAATGACCTCTTGGGGAAAAAAAAAGTTTCCATGGGAGTGCTGGGAGGTTCCAGAAGTCGTTCATTGCCAGCAGGTACTTGCCTCTCCATTCTGCATTCTAAGTAGTCTTTCGACTCACTTCTGCACAAAGCATTTTCGAATCTATTGTCGCGGAGACACTTCATGAACTTCTCCTTAAAGCTTTTGCATTCGCCTAGAACGACAAGGAAAAGAGCACCCAGTTTTCAAGTGAAAACGCGACGCGGTGGGACAGCACGCGCACCCGCAGCCGTCCTTCCAGAACGAGTCTCCTTCACACTCACGCTGGAAAGGACGAGCCTACCGCGTGCCCCATGGTGCGGCGACCGCCCCTCCGCTGCGTGTTTGGGACACTGCAGGGGAAGGCGTCGGTTACGAGAAAAATCTGCGGACCCACTTCCGGAGCCTTGGCTCGCACAGAGGCTCACCCCAAACGCGGACTTTCCAGGTCCGCGCGAGGCCCAGGTTGACAGCCTGCGGGCTTTGTGCGAGGCTGGGCGCGGGTCCCCCGGACGCCGGCAACGCTCTCCCTCGGGACGTCCTCCGCAACCTGTCGCCCCTCTTCCCGCAGGCCCGCCTCCGGGGTGGTGGAGGTGGGCCGCGGCGGGCCTCAGTTTCCCCACCTGCAACCGCGTGCGGACGCCAGCGCCCACGGGGCCGCACGGCGCCACCGGAGGAGACCCACGACCCGAGACTCGGCGCAGGAGCCCGGCGGCCGCCCGCCGCTCACCGAAGTGATCCAGCGGGAAGCTGCCCTTGTCCGGGGGCCGCGGCTGGAAGCTCTTGGACCCAAAATTCATGGCCGTCGACATGGTGGCGGCGCCGGAGCCCCGGAGTAGGACGCGCGCCGTACGCAGGGCGGCGGGTCGAGCGCCGAGCGCGCCCCGCGAGAGCGCCGAGCACGTCGAGCGGCGAACGGCCGCGGGCGGCAAGCCCCGCCCCCGCCGCCCAGGCCCCGCCCCCACGCTGCAGGGCCCCGTCTTCGCCTCGAAGGCCACGCCCGTTATTGACCGGGCTCCTCTCCACCGACGGGACCGGTCCCCCTCGCCACACAGGCCCCGCCCGGGCATGCCCTCCCCCCATCCGGCCCCGCCCCCGCCCCAGGGGGCTCCGAAAGGCCCTGATCCAGGCTGCTCTGCCGGGTCCTTGCCAGGCTGACCCTCACAGCGACCGAGGGGCAGAGTCCGGCGTCATGTCCTTATGAGGAAACGGAAGTCCAGAGAGGCTGGACTTTACCCAGACGCACAGCTTGAGACGACAAGAAGCCCAAGGGCGAGTGCACTCGGCAGGCTGTGCGGGTGGCTGTGCATCCCCAGGTGTCTGGGGGGGGGGACTCAGCTGGTGACAAGGAAGGAGTGAGGGCCACCACAACAAAGTCCCACACCCTGGGCCGCTTCAGCTACAGAAAGGTGGTCGCTCCGGGTTCTGGAGGCCGGATGTCCCACACGGAGGAGGTGCGGCGGCGGGGCTGGCTCCTCCTGGAGGTTCTGGGAGAGCCGGCTCCAGGCTGCCCTCCCCCGCCCCCGAAGCTGCAGGTGGCTGGCAGGCAGTCTTGGGGGCTGCTGGGCCGCTGGGCCTTGTTTCTGCCTTCACCCTCCCACGGCATCCCCCTGTGTGTCTGTGTCCAGAGGTCCTCCTCTTGTGAGGACGCCGGTCAGACTAGGCTAGGGCCCACCCTAATGACTTCATCATAACTAATTACATCTGCGATGACAGTGTTTACCAAAGAGGTCACCTCCTAAGGTACTGGGGGCTAGGACCCCAACATATGAAGTGGTGGGGGAGGGGTGGTGCAGTGCAACCTGTAACAGAATAAAAGTCAGCTCTGGCAACCGCTTGTTATTGTCGTTATGGCAACAATAACAACGGTGAAAGGGCTCAGTGGAGACCCCAGCTCTCCCAGGCTGAGCCTCCTCCCAGCGCTGTACCCTGCACAGTCACCCCTCTTCCCCAACTGGGCATCCCGATTTCATCTGAACGGAGGAAGTGGGTCACTGCCCCACCCCCAACCAGCGCCCCTGTGCTCTAGGACTCTGTCATGAGCTCCAAACTTCATCCATGCCCCCCGAGGGCCAACCACATACCAGGCCTTGGAGATAAGCAAATTGGGTCCTCAGTCACACAGCTCACCAGCTGCACCGCCCCCCGCGCCCCCCTCCCCCACCGGTTCCGGACACGATCCTGCACCACACCTCCTCCTAATGTCAGGAGAAGGAGCCGGTTCCAGCAACTGAGGGGCCTTGCCGAGAAGGAGAAGTGCCCGGCCAACAAGCCCTCACAGCCCCCACCTCAGGGCCTGCCCCCTCCTCGAGTCCTGCCCTGAGGCATCCAGCTCCCCACTGGCTCCTGCCTCTCTGCAGGGCACCGCAGTGGATCTCCGTGCCTCACGTGACATTGGGCTGTGTGTCGTGCGGCGCGTGGAGCTGGGCCCTAGTGTTTGTAGGGTCCGGTGGGGCCGCAGGGAAAGCTCATTCCGGTTGCTGGGGCCTTGATCAGCCTGGTGTTCTGTACCCACTAAAAACTACAAAAGGAAATTGCACCTTGATCTTGTCACATAAAAGACTGTTGTACGTGGCTAGCACCAGGGGCCACGCACTGGGTTATTCATTAATATGTTTCCAGGGCCGTGAACAAAAGACGCTTTTATTACCCAGCAGATAGTACTTTTCCACTTGACTAGATCACACTACTCAGCAGGAAAAAGGATAGCCCAGCCCCCCAATGTTTCCTTGCAGCCTCTCTGTCCGACGGCCCTGAGGGACCAATGAAGCATTGCAGGCCCCTAGAGGTGACAGCCAGCTTTTAATTGACATGTCCGTACCTGGCAAATGATTATTGCTCTATATGACATCTCTGGTGCACAGATACAAAAAATGGGGGAGGGCCTTCTGTGCCAGGCTGCTTCACATGGGATTGTCACAACAGCGTCTGGTGCGCAGGGGACGTCCCGTTACTAGTCTTTAAAGGACGAGCCCAGCTAGGCAGTATTCTTACCCTCGTCTCACACATAGAGACTCCCAGAGACGTTAAATTCCTCGTCCAAGGTCACGTAGCCTGCACACGAGCTATCTAGCTCCGTGTAACGAACGGCCCGAACTCAGAGGTGTAAGACGGCAATCTGCTTTGCACGAGAACTTGGAGTGTGGGCTGGCCTTGGAGAAGGCCCACGTGGCATCGGCTGGGGTTGCTCAACCTCAGGCTGGGACCCACTTCAAGACGGTGCGCTCCTGGGGCTGGGAGCACTGCCTCTATCAGGGCCAAACGCCCCCAGCCAGATGCCAGGGCCGGGAGCCCGCTCCCGACGGGGAGTAGGGCAGAGTCACATTGTACGAACAGCCCCTGGATGGAACCTTGCCTGAAACTTTCTCTGGTCTTTCCACTTTAATAAATTCTGCTGCCAAAGCGTTCTTTTCTAAAGGCTGAAACCGTAGTTCCAGTAGAAACATAAACGGCCCCTGTGTCGGAGTCTCATTTAACGCATGGGTGCAGGAGTGTGGCCCGATGGCAAACCTGGTTCCCAGAAGGGCGCCCCGGCCCCGATATAGCCGCGTGCGGTCAGAGAAAGAAAAAAAGATGCCAGAGTCAGATTGCTAAGCTGGGCCTAGAACAGGTTAATCCCTCACAGGGCAATAAACCATAACCTTCGGGATGATCTTTTCTGCCAGACAGGAACGATTTGCATTTTTACAGGAACGCCAATCACTTGCAGCTTTTCTGTTTGCTCCATATGAACGTCTAGCTTGAGGGCACCTGGGCTGGGTCAGTAATAAATGGTAAGTCACATGTAGTTGAATGATGCTCAGGCAGACTGGCTAGACGGCGACTTCGAGAACACAGTGCAAGGACCCAGTGTCACCCACTTGCCTGACTCCTGCCTATTGGGAATTGTTCTGAACATTCCTTATAGGAGTCTCAGGGCCACTGTAACAAAGCACCAAACACTGGGGGCTTAACCACCAGAAAATGGTTCTCTCCCACTTCTAGAGGCTGAACTTGAGGTGGGCATTCCCCGCGAGGGCCGGCGGCGGGGGTGGGGGTCCTCCCGCCTCTTCCAGCTCCCGGTGGCCCTGGTTCCCGGCCTGTGGCCACACGCTCCATGGTGTCCCCAGGGTCACCTGGCCTTCTTCCCTCTGTGTCTGTCTTCTACTTTTCTGTTATGAGGACACCCCCACCCTAATCCAGGATGACCTCATCTAAACTTGATCTGCAAAGACCCTATTTATAGATAAGGTCCCATTCTGACATTCGAGGGAGACATGAGTTCCGGGGGGGCCATTCTGCCCAGGACACTGCTCCGGATAGTTTGCAGTGGTTTTCCCAACTGGCACAGAACAGTGAGGTCCAGATGCCATGAGACATGGAGGAAGGTCCCTGTAGGTGGTTGGAGGGTCCTTTCTGGAGCCCAGGAGGTGTGGGCAGGGCCCTGAAGCTCAGGAATCTCGAGCTTGAAAGTTGTTCTTCGTGCAGAGAAAATCAGTGTTCCCAAGGTAGGAACAGCCACACCCGCGGGCGCCCCACCTGAGGGCACACTCGTGCGCTAGTCCAGGTCCCTCTGTCACCAGACCTCTGCTTCCTGGTGCTGCTCCCAGGGGCACCTGCCTCCTCCCCACCCCCACTCTGGCTGCCCCCAAACCTGGCTCTCCTGTAGGCACTCATCAAATGCTGCCTCCTCCAAGGAGCCCTCCTGGCCTGACACTCCTGGCCCCCTGCTCCTTGCATGGCCCATCTGCTTCCCCGCCGGCGGGGGGGGGGGGGGGGGGTTGTCCTTCTCTCTTCCCCAAGGCGGGGTGGGCACTTGGGCCTACCCAGGCTGGGACACGCACCTCCTACCCCACCGGGGGCCTGGAAAACGGGCTCAGCTTCCCCTGAGGTGGGGCTGGGCTGCCCAGGCGGCCGGAGCCCTGACCTACCTCCATCAGTGACCGGTCCTGCTGTGACACGCGCAGCAAGTGCAGGTTTCCGATGAGCGGCAGTGGGCGTGGCCCAGGGGGCCAGCGAGGGGCTGGGGAGGGGGTGCGGGTGTGGGCTCGGAGCAGCCCCGCGTGGAACCCAGAAGCCCCCACCCAGCCTGGGCATCGAGTGGGGGCAGTACAAGGAGCAGCCGCGGAGGAGGCAGAGGAGATGGGAACGCAGGCCGGGAGGTGAGGGTCCCTCCCGACGCCACCCACACGGGTGTGGGTCAGCGGGAGGGACAGTGGGAGCATCTGCCAGAATCAGCAGCCCCTTGGCTCAGGGATTCTGGTTCTAGGAACTGATTTTACAGCACAAAGAAACGCGCACCCAGGATGTTTTTGACCCAGAGACAGTGCAACAGAGAGGAGACGAGGCAGCGGTCCCAGAGGAGGAGGCTGCTGTCTGATCCCGCCACGCTGTCACCTTACAAATAAAGAGCAACTGAACAGAGGGAGGGAGACAGGGCAGGAGGAGACAGGACGTCCGCCTTCTGGAAGTTGGCCAAGGCCAGGGCTTCCTGGCTGTCTACGGGTCTCAGCTCCGCACAGGAGCTGTTTGCTACATTAATAAATGAAAGCGTCAACGCAACCGAAAAAGGCACACGATGACGGTGCGTGCCGGAGTGTTTCTGGAAGGATGCATGAGAGAGGGGCTCTGTGGGCGCCCCGGCGGGTCCGACTCCCTGGCTGGGGCACGTGCATTGTCTGTTTCAATGGAAAAGTATCCAAAGAAACACCTTAGCAGAAAGCCTTCTGGAGCTGGGGTGCCTTGATGGGGGAGGGAAGGGCCCACGGACGTGCGACCTCCAGTCTCTGCAGGGGCGGGTCTCCA
The DNA here is from genome assembly GCF_027475565.1 of Acinonyx jubatus. Lineage (NCBI taxonomy): Eukaryota > Metazoa > Chordata > Mammalia > Carnivora > Felidae > Acinonyx > Acinonyx jubatus. The sequence continues at coordinate 35,518,740 of NC_069398.1, read as the reverse complement.
GGTGAGACCACCCTGGGCGGGGGCTGGTGACAAGGGACGGCCGCCCACACCACCGTGGGACTTCTGGGCCCGCCAGCCACAGCGTGTTTCTGGTGTTTTCAACACCCGGTTGTGGGTGGCTTTGTGCAGCCCCAGGACTCACATTGGTTTGAGCGTGGGGCCCCTGGGGACCTGAGCAGGACCCTTCCAGTGCTGGGGGGTAGGGAGTGGGCGGGGGAGCAGCCATGGGGTTGGGGGGCAGCCGCCGTCTCTAGAAGTTGCAGAGGAAGGGCCGTGGCGGGGTGGGAGGGGGGCGAGCAGAGACGCAGATATGCTGGGACATTCCGCCGGGCACCCCCAGCTTCCTCTTTCCGGGGTCTGGATGTAAGGGAGCCCTCGACACTCACGTTGCCTGGAAAAATTCAAGGCCAAGCACCCAGTTCCACCCTTGTGAACCGGATTTGACTCTGTCGACCAGGGGCTCCAGCCCCGCAGGCCGGGCTCTAAGAAGCTCCGGGTGCCCAGCTGGCCTCTCCTGGGCTCACCCCACGCACAGGGGCCTGCCTGCCACATCCCGTGGTCACATGCCTCTGGCTGGGTCCACGCTAAACCCCAGAAAACACCACGCGGTCAGGATGCCCACAGGGCTGGGTCTCATTCCCAAGTCTGAGCCCCTCACCACCACACCCCACCACCCCCCCAGGAGCCGGCCAATCAGAGTGGTGGATCCCAGCGGCCGGCCAATCAGAGTGGTGGATCCCCCCCAGCAGCCGGCCAATCAGAGTGGTGGATCCCTCCCCCCCCCCCCCAGGAGCCAGTCAATCAGATTGGTGGATTCCCCCCAGGAGCCGGCCAATCAGAGTGGTGGAGCTCCAGCCCCTCTTCCCCTTCTGAGAAGCGGGGGGTGACCTCCTTGCGGTCAGGAGGAGCTCAGAGGTCTTGCAGGTAAAACGCCAAAAACCGAGGGTGCGTGGGCGGCTCAGTCAGTTGGGCGACAGACTTCGGCTCAGGTCATGATCTCCCAGCTCATGAGTTCGAGCCCGGGGCTCTGTGCTGACAGCTCGGAGCCTGGAGCCTGCTTCGGATTCTGTGTTTCCCTCTCTCTCTGCCCCTCCCCTGCTCACGCTTTGTGTCTCTCTGTCTCAAAAGTAAACATTAAAACAAACAAACAAACAAAAAAACCCGCCAGAAACGGCCGAGTATAGACCCCCTGTAGACAGTGCCCCCAGCCTTCCCTGCAGGGGCCCGGCCTGCTCCACAGGGCCCCGGGCGGTGGCACCCAGGTGGCTCACAGGAGCCCAGGCCTCAGCAACCTGAAAGAGGAGGCCACGGAGGATGGAGCCCCCACCCCAGGGACCCCAAGTTCCCACCTCCTGCGTTTCCAGCCACGGATCTCCAGCCTCACGCCCCCACCCAGCTCCTTGCTGGCACGGGGCCTCTGGGCTTTGCACATGCTGTTCCCTCTGCTGGAGTGCCCCGCCGCTTGGCGACTTGACTCTGGTCCCAGTACCTCAGAAGTTTGCAGTGGCACGGCCACTGCCACGTGGGTCTCTTCCACTGGACTTGGGGGCCCTGTTTGGATCCCTGACCACCGATTTCTGCGGCCCCAGCTGCTGGCTGAGCCTGTAGCACACACACACACACACACACACACACTCCGGAAACGCTTGTGGAATTAATTCAGTGGACTGTCCCGGGCAGAGAGGAGCCCCAGCCGAAGCACCTAGCAGCGGCCTTGGTACCGGGCACTCAGCCCAGATGACCCAGAGACGCAGCCGCTAGAGAACCGTCCTCCCTCACAGAAGCCCCACAGCTGTGCGACAGGGCAGCCCGCCCGAAAGCCAGCGAGCACCCCGTCACGGGACGTGTGCAAATTGAGGCTGGAAGCAGGTACGGGCCTACGGGCTGCTGCGGCTCAGGGTGTGGGGAGGGGCGTGGACGGTACCCCGGGAGACAGGCCCCGCAGCGAGGGGCCCGGCGTGGGGCTGGGGTTCCAACTCCTCATGTTGGGGCAGGAGGTGTGGAGCAGGCCCAGCCACTTCTGATGCCAACGGCCCTCCCACCCCTCACGGCTCGTTCCACGGCGGGGCCTCCTTCCCTCCCAGCAGGGGCGCCGGGGTTAAGGAGCCCAGAGTTCATGCAGCACAGACACATGGGGGCTCCTAAGCCTGGCCGGCCGTCACCCACTCTGCCCCTGCCCTGTCCTGCATAGACCAGTGCCTCCTGCCCCAGGTGACAGGAGCAGGTTGTCACCCAGGGAAAGCTTGCCATCTGAGACGCGGCAGGGGGCCCTCTGGCAGCCTCTGAAGGCCCTGGGGTTTGAGGCGTTTGCTGTGCAGACCTTCGAGAGCCATCCGCGGGGTCTCCACAGACCTCCTACCCCATGGGCCCTGTCGAGGGAGGCTCAGAGCTCCCCTCAGAGCTCGGGCCCAGCTCCCAAAGCCCCACAAGCCCCAGTTCTGATGGGGAGACCGAGGCAGGAAGCAGAGGCCGGTGGGAGGGGCACAGTGGCCACCACGGCGTGTTCTCTCCAGCAGGCAAGGGACGGAGACGCCTTAAGTACAAGGTCTAGACGGCGGCCCCCCAGACGGCCCCTGGCGTCCTGGCTCCCTGCCGCAGACACGACCCCACATTCCACGCACGCCTGTCACTTTAAGCTGCCTGGCTGTCCCCTGTGAACCGCTCGGTCCACATTCTCTGGGTGGAGGGGCGAGGTCCTGGCACGCCCTCCCCCTGCCCGACAGCCTATAAGGCACAAGGTGGGGAGCTGGGGCCTCGCCACCCGCCGTCCTCATGGCCCTGCTGCTCGTGGGGCTCCTGCTGCTCCTAGGGCTCTGGGGGCTGCTCCGAGCCCACACCCGCACCCCCTCCCCAGCCCCTCGCTGGCCCCCTGGGCCACGCCCACTGCCGCTCATCGGAAACCTGCACTTGCTGTGCGTGTCACAGCAGGACCGGTCACTGATGGAGGTAGGTCAGGGCTCCGGCCGCCTGGGCAGCCCAGCCCCACCTCAGGGGAAGCTGAGCCCGTTTTCCAGGCCCCCGGTGGGGTAGGAGGTGCGTGTCCCAGCCTGGGTAGGCCCAAGTGCCCACCCCGCCTTGGGGAAGAGAGAAGGACAACCCCCCCCCCCCCCCCGCCGGCGGGGAAGCAGATGGGCCATGCAAGGAGCAGGGGGCCAGGAGTGTCAGGCCAGGAGGGCTCCTTGGAGGAGGCAGCATTTGATGAGTGCCTATAGGAGAGCCAGGTTTGGGGGCAGCCAGAGTGGGGGTGGGGAGGAGGCAGGTGCCCCTGGGAGCAGCACCAGGAAGCAGAGGTCTGGTGACAGAGGGACCTGGACTAGCGCACGAGTGTGCCCTCAGGTGGGGCGCCCGCGGGTGTGGCTGTTCCCACCCTGGGCTGGAGGCTGGACAGTCCTGGCCCCAGGTCGCCGGCCGGCTACCCTGCCCTGCAGCCAGGAGACGGATGGCCTGGCGCCTGCCCGACCAGGGCTATCCAGCTACTCCTGGGCCGCTTACGGCTCCCATGACCACCCTCCCTGCTTCCCCAGAAATGCAACTATTCCAGAAACCTCCTAGTGGCTGCCTGGCGGTCCCCCAGGTCCTGGATGTGGGAGGAGAAGAGGGGGCTGCGGGCCTGGCCCCTCAGGGGCAACTCTCCAGGAAGCACCCTGGGCCCCCGAGTCTCAGGCCGTGCCCAGCGCTGGGCCCGTAGGCCATACTCCGGCATGCGGGGAGCAGAGTGGGTGTGGACAGGAAGGGCGGGCCTCTCTGTCCCTCAGTGTGTGTGACTGGCCGCAACTCACTTGTTGCCTCTGGGCCTCAGTTTCCCCATCTGTAAAGGCACAGAAGGGCAATGGCCCCAGGCGGCAGCCTTGGAGGCCAGCCTTAGCCACATATTGTCGTTCTGTGCCCCGGGGGTCAGCGTGGGGGAAACTGAGCGGTCGAGGCCACCTGGGCACTGCACTGCTCCCATCCATCTGGGTTTCAGTGCTAGGGGTGCCTGAGCAGGGGCGGGGCCTCTGGGGGGGTCAAGCTCGGGAGGCGGCCCCGCAGACAGCCCCTCCTACCAATGGCAGCCCCCTCCCCTGCCTTCCCGGAATGGATGGGGAGGGGGCATGGGCCAGCACACCTCCTGCTTTTTGGCCCCTGGACCTTTATTCTGCCTGCTCTCCACCGGCCCAGTTCCCACAGACCCCGCCTAGGCCACCCCTGGCTCTGAGTCCCCCTGAGCCCGCCCCGCACAGGTGCAGCCTTGGGGTGGGGGTGGGGCGCTGGCTGATTCCTGCCCGTCCCCACCAGCTTTCGGAACGGTACGGGCCGGTGTTCACTGTGCACTTGGGGCTCCAGAAGACGGTGGTGCTGGCCGGCTACGAGGCCGTGAGGGAGGCCCTGGTGGGCACCGGGTCAAAGCTGGCCGACCGACCCCCCGTCGCCGTCTTCCAGCTCATCCAGGGCGGTGGGGGTAGGTGTGCCGTGTGGGGTGCGGAGGGGGCGGAGGACGGTGGAGCACGGGAGTCCCCGGACCCCGGGGCGGGGGTCTGCGTCTCCGAGCCGCGGGAGACAGTGTGCCCAGCGTGGCTCCCGGGGAGGGACACGGTGTCCACGGGGCAGGAGACCGGCATGCACCGAGAGGGGACGAGGCTCGCCAAGGCCAGCTCTTGGCAGACGGGGCTCGGGCATGGGGGCGAGGCCCCCGGCGTCGGGTCTGCCCCATCTGCTCCCTGCCTGCGTCACTCAGCGGCGACTTGCCCGGCCCACAGGAATCTTCTTCTCATCGGGGGCACGCTGGAGGGCCGCCCGCCAGTTCACTGTGCGCACCCTCCATGACCTGGGCGTGGGGAGGGGGCCCATGGTCGACAAGATCCTGCAGGAGCTGAGGTGCCTCATGGGGCAGCTGGACAGCTACGGAGGTGAGTGGGGGCCGGGCACCCCCCGGTGGGGGTCCCTCACCCCCTGAGGTCCCTGTCCCTCCCACTCCAGGCCGGCCCTTCCCCCTGGCCCTGCTCGGCTGGGCCCCCTCCAACATCACCTTCACACTCCTCTTCGGCCGGCGCTTCGACTACCAGGATCCCGTGTTCGTGTCCCTGCTGAGGCTTATCGATGACGTCATGGTCCTCTTGGGGACCCCCAGCCTGCAGGTGAGAGGCGGCTGCTCCCGGCCTCGGCTGGGGGTCAGGGAGCTGAGCATTTCTTCCCTGGATGTGGGGCTCGATGTCCCCCTGTCCCCCAGCCCTTCCGGCCAGGGACGATCCATCCGGTATTGGTCCTCCACAGCGCCACAGAGGTCACGCGAACTGGCCCTCTGGTTTTCCCGACTCCCAGGGGCGTGGGCATTGCACTCTTTTCCAGAATGTGAAACGTTCACCGTCGCGGCAATTTCAGCGCTAGGCGCTAAGCGCACGCATCTAGGTGTGGGGCACCGATTTAGAGGGATGCCACAGCGCCGGGTCTCTTCCTCCCAATCTCTCATGGACCCGCGGCCACGGGCGCGAGGCAGGGGCTGAGCACAGTCTCCAGTCCTCCCGCTTCCTTCCTAGGAGCCCCTGCCGTCCGCTGGATGGGAGGATCTGGCCTCCTCGCGGAAGCCCCAGGAGGACGGAGGCCAGGGGGGCGGGAGCGGAATGTTCCGGGCCTCCCCACCCCGTGTGCCGGCTCCTCACGGGGCAATTCGATCCAGGGATCGCTCACGTCCTGGGGGTGCACAGCGATGCGGGCGCAGCCAGGAGAGCCGTGGACAGCTGCCGAGGCCCCACCTGGTGCGGGACACGCGCTGGCTGGTCAGACACTCCGTGGCCTCCCTCCCACAGCGGCTCGGCTGGAGCTCTGAAGTTTGCAAATTCTCTGTCCCGATGACTGGCAGCACAGGCGACCCTCTCCCCCTTCTCTGTCCTACGGCTTTGGTGGCCGGAGGGCGGGGCGTGATTACAGCCGCCCCGCGTCGGGGAAGCCACCCGTCAAGGCGCGCCACCTGCCATCCGGTCCCGGGACAGAGGGTTTTGTGGGAGCCCAGGCTGCGGGCCCAGCAGCAGTGCGAGCCGGCGCCCTCTTGTGGCCACGGGCAGTCCCCCACCCCGCAGGTCCGCCTGGAGTCCCGGGGCAGCACCTGGGAACCCGCACAGGTGCACACACCTGCTGGGGGACGCGGGGCCCGCGGTGGGGACCGCACCCTGACCCCCCCTCCCCGGCTGTCTCGCTCTCTGCCTTCAGCTGTTCAACATCTACCCCTGGCTCGGGGCTCTCCTCCAGCTGCACCGGCCTGTCCTTCGGAAGATAGAGGAGGTGCGAGCCATCCTGAGGACCCTCCTGGAGACGCGGCGGCCCCCCGCGCCCGGGGCAGGCCCCGTGCAGAGCTACATGGACGCCCTGATCCAGCAGGGCCAGGTGTGGGCGGGACGCACCCTCCCGCCTCAGAGGCCTGCGGGCATTTGGGGGCCCCACCCCAGGAGGAGCGGGGCTGGCCCTGCACCACCTCCCCCTTCTCCTAGCTGGGGGCCGCTCTCAGGCTCGGTCTCCCCATCTGTGAAACGGGGCATTTGCAGTGCCTGCCTTAGGGGTGGCAGCAAAGATGTGCCGAGCCCAGAACGTAGCAGGTGCCCTGCTAACCTGGCTCCTTCCTTCCATCCCTTTCTTGAGCCCGGAGCTGGCGGGGGGCGGGAGGGGGGGGTGGGTCCGTGGTGCCCAGCCGCCGGCCGAGTCCTCTCCAACCCACTCTGCAGGGGAAAGACCCCCACGGCCTGTTTGCCGAGGCCGACATGGTGGCCTGCGTTCTCGACATGGTCATGGCCGGCACAGAGACCACCTCCGCCACGCTGCAGTGGGCCGCCCTCCTGATGAGCAGGCACCCGAGTGTGCAAGGTGAGCCCCCAGCCTCCCTTTCCAGCACGCGTCGGTGGGCGGGGTCCCCCAGGGCCCGGGGGGGGGGGGGCCGGGGCTCGCGGGGACGCGGGCGCCCACCGTCTCGCCCGCAGGCCGGGTGCAGGAGGAGTTGGACCGGGTGCTGGGGCCCGGGCGCCCTCCCCGGCTGGAGGACCAGCGGTCACTGCCCTACACCAGCGCCGTGCTGCACGAGGTCCAGCGCTCCATTACTCTCCTGCCCCACGCGCCGCGGTGCGTGGCGGCTGACACCCAGCTGGGCGGCTACCTGCTCCCCAAGGTGGGCCCCGCTCCTGGCCCCCGACAGGATGGGCAGGGCTCCCCTCCCCCTTTCTGCTCTCCGTCAGGCTGGGCCCAGCTGGGTCTCGCGGGGCACGCCCCCGGGGGGAGGGGGCGCCGGGCCCAGCCCACCTGCCGCCCCACCCACAGGGCACACCCGTGATCCCTCTGCTGAGCTCGGTGCTCCTGGACAAGACGCAGTGGGAGACCCCTCGCCAGTTCAACCCGGGTCACTTCCTGGACGCCGACGGGCGCTTTGTGAAGCGGGCAGCCTTCCTGCCTTTCTCTGCAGGTACCCCCAGCTCGCGGGCAGGGGCGGCACGGGGTCCCTCACCCCCAAGGAGCCTGCTCACCAGGAACCTCGGAAGCTCAGGCCCCCAGGCCTCCCACTGCCCACAGCCTCCAGCACCCCATCCCTTCCCCTCGGAGCTGGCCCGCACCTTGCTCTCGGGTCCCCACCTCTCCAGGGGACCGGCCAGCCCCCCGGCACATTCCCGCAAAGGGCAGGCTGGTAGCCCTGTGCCTCGGTTTCCCTCACAGGCCGCCGCGTCTGCGTGGGGGAGAGCCTGGCCAGGTCGGAGCTGTTTCTGCTGTTCGCCGGCCTCCTCCACAGGTACCGCCTGCTGCCCCCACCGGGCCTCAGCCCTGGCGCCCTGGACACCACGCCCGCCCCGGCCTTCACCATGCGGCCGCCAGCACAGGCCCTCTGCGTGGTGCCCAGACACGGGGGCTCTGCCCAAGCAGACCCGGGGAGGGTCTGAGTCACTCTCCCAGTCCCAGCTCGGGGTGCGTTGTGGATGATGGAGGCCGGACAAACGGGTGGACAGCCCTCACTGTGCCCCTTGCCGGGATCTTTGCCGTGGCCCCCGGAACCCCACCTGGGCCCGATCGTGCTCTTTCGGGGGCCCAGCCCCCTGCCAAGCTCCCTTGCCCCGAGCCATCCCTACCCCTCCTCCTCCCGTCTCCCCGGGGCAGCCGGGCCCCCTCCCCACCCTCCGCCCCCAGACCCCTTGGGCGGCGGCGCTGCCTCGGTCTGCACTCAGGTCCCCCCCAAACCTCAGGGTGCCTCCCGTTCCCCAGTGGAGAAGTGCCCCCTTCCCGCACCCCACGTCTCCCGGGCTCCCGATGCCTCCTCTCCCCACCCACCTACCCTGCACCCGGGCTCCCGATGCCTCCTCTCCCCACCCACCTACCCTGCACGCTGCCCCCATCAGGTTCCCCTCGGGGCCACTTGCTCTTGGGGTGCGGGGAGGCGGCAGGTGGCAGGGTGACACCCACCTAGAGGCCGGCCTCAGACCCGTGTTCCCAGCTTGCTCTGTGCTGTGCGGGGCCCCGCTGGGTCTCCTGCAGACCCCACCCTGTTCTTGGGGTTCCTGGGGGGCCGTATCCAGGAGGCGCTCTGCTCTTGGAGCCAGGACCCTGAGCCCTGGGACATGGGCCAGTCGAGGGTCAGCTGCTACCAGAGGCTTGGGTGGGAAGGGGAGCAGGGAGGACGCGGGGGCCCCCCCGAGCCAGTCAGCCTCATACCTGAAGCCCAGCTCCCCGCCTAAGATGTATGGTAGCTCCTAGGGCAAGGATCTGTTGCTGACCGGGGACACCAGGTCAGGGGGGCCGAGTGGGGGGGCTCTCCAGCCTGCGTCCATGGGACACACTTCCCACGCACCCGAAATTCAGTGATCTGCGGTCGCGTACGTATCTGGCAACCCACCGGTGGCCCGGGAGCCTGGCGGGATGGGGTTTGGACTCCAGCCACCCTGGCCGCCCTCCCCCGTCCCAAGCCCTGGGTGGGGGGTGCAGGGGGCTGGCAGAGGTCAGGCAGCCTCTCCCTCAGGGAGAGGGGGCAGGGCCGTGGCCGTGGCCGTGTGTGCTTCCGGATGCGCCGTTCACATGGTGGGCCCCTGCGGGGGAAGGGGTATGGACTGGGTATCTTTTATTTCTGGAAAGACCTGGGTGCTGGGGGGGTGGGGGGTGAGGATTTTCTCTGTCGCCGGACTGCTTCTGTCTCAAACGTCTGACACCTGGGTGGAGGGGTCGGGGCCGCTTGAGTCTAGCGGGGTCACGCGCGACAAGGAGCGTGGATGTCATCCGAGTTCATCCCGGCCAATCAACTGACAGCATCCTTCAGAGCGAGGCAGAACATTCCGGAATGGCTGTGGAAACCCTTCCAAGAAGCTCTTGGCTGAAGGGACTGTGCTGCTTGGGGCGGGCGTGGTGGGAGGGGTTGGGCAGCCCAAAAAGGGAAAAGGTGAGCATTAGAAGCGAAGGCAGCGGTTACGGGGGTCTCCTTTCTTTGTGGTGAACGTACGGCTGCCTGGACCCCGTTTCCAGGAGCCACGCCCCCCGTAGGAGCTGGGCCCACGGCACCTGCCGGGGCGGTCCCGCGTCAGCCGCGCGGCTGGACGCACACACTGAACCGCTATTTCCCAACTCCCAGGAACGGGCGTCAAAACGAACCACTCTCCAAGGTGACTTAACTTTTCTCCCCAGAATCCAATCGGGTCGTTGCTGCTTTGGGGTAATTGCTTTGATCTGCCAAGAATAAATGCGAGAAGCCTTTGCGCTGGGCTTGGAAGGTGTAGATCCCGGAGGAAAACGCTTCACAAACACGATGCTCGCCCCGTGGCTGCATCAGGGCTGGCGGCTCTGGTGGGAACGGGTCCTGTGGGGGACCCCGGGAGCTCTGGCGGGACGTTAGGCAGGAGATCCCCACGGCGACCCCAGGCGCCCGCGGCCCGGCTCCTCAGGCCTGTGGGCTGGTGCAGATCTGAGGTGGGCCGGGCGGGGGGCTGGCGTGAGAGGGATCCTCGGCCACCCCGGTCCAGGGCGCGGAAGGCTCTGGCACCCCCCTCACCCCTGCAGGGGACCTCCGGGCCCCCTATTCTCAGGCTCCCCTCACCCCTGCGGAGAACTGGCTGGGGCCCAGGAGAGCCGGGGCCGTCTGGGGAATATCTGTCCCCCCCGCCCCCCCGCTTTATGGGGTGGACACAGAATAAACGTATTATACACCGAAGGTGCACAACATGACAACTGTGACGTCTGGCCCACGAGGAAAGCACGTCACCGCTGCCCCCGAGCCCCCCCACCGGGCCCAGCCCCTGCATGAGTGATCTGGAGACCCAGGTGTGCCGCTGCCTTCCCCTCTGCAAACAAGGGGGACTCACCGCCCACCCGCTCCAGAGAGCTGCTCAGTCTGGCCCTGACCCGGTGTAGACACTCGCCCCGTGGTGGGGGCTCCACCGAGGTGTTGATGGGACGCCCCCTCCCCCCACCTCTGCCCCATCATCTGCTGGTTGCTCTCGTTTGCTTTGTATTTTTCTTGTGGTAAAACACACAGAACAGAAATTACCATTTCAACCACTTCTAAGTGAGCAGCTCAGGGGCACCGAGCACATTCACGCTGCTGTGCAGCCGCCCCACCGTCTGGCTCCAGAACGTTCCATCTCCCCACACTGAGACTCTGTCCCCGTTACACACAGAACCCTACCCGCTCCACCAGCCCCGGCCCCACCGTCTCCTCCGTGTTCCTGAGTCTGACGACCTGGGGCCTCGTGGGAGTGGGTCCCAGTGCGTGTCCTCCCATGTCTGGCTTGTGTCACTCACCGTAGTGTCTGCAGGGTCCGCCCATGTTGGAGCAGGTGCCAGAACTTCCTTCCCTTTTAAGGCCGAATAGTGTTTCGTGGGTGGATGGCGCGTGTTGTGTTGTCCATTCATCCATGGTGGACACTTCCAAGTTTGGGGTCTCATTTCTTGCTCGCTGCATCTCCAATGAGCTCAGCCTCCAGCCTGCATGGGCTTTGGGAGGAGCCTCTGCAGACGTCCATCAAGGGTCCCAGACGTTGAGGGTGAGGAGGGGGCAGCTGGGCCGCTGAACGTGGGTTCCCATGGCCACAGCGCGCCTCCTCTTGGTTGTCAGGGAAGGAGCCCCTGGGGGCCGGCGGGTGGCTCTTGGTCCCGTCACACCACTGGCCCCCAAACCAGAAGCAAGCTCCCAGGGCCGCTGGGACACCCACCCTCAGGGCAGACACACGAGAGGCTGAAGGTCCGTTCTCAGGGCAGGGGTCCTGGCTCACGGCCACCTAATGTCCTGAAGCACCTCAGGGACATTCCTACTGGATAAGCACTGATTTCACTAAACAAGGACGCTCTCCGGGGGGCACCGGAAGGGGAAGCTTGGCGGGGGGGCCATTGGTCACTGCAGGAGGTCAACAGAAACACCTGCCTGAACGTTTCTCGGACACGAGTCCCAGGAAGGGCGCTTCCTTGGAGGGTGGGGCAGGGTGATGGCGTCGGCAGTGACGGCCGGGACGTCTGGTCGCTCCCTCACCCATTCTCGGTGGAGCGCTCGAGACGGTCTCCAGGAGGGACGCGGGGAACTTTGGTGAGAATAGACATTAAGGTGACAATGAACTTCTTTACCATTTTTCTTCCAAAGTGCTTTGCCGTGAGCTCTGCCCCACGAGGCTCTGTCTCTGCTCCCCGGAACGGGTCTGACACCTGCACACGCTGTGTGGCCGCAGTCCCCGAAGGTGCCCCTGCCCCTGGGCGCTCCGTCACCGCAGGTGAGCAAGCTCACTGTTCCCAGAATCTCTTGTCAGTGGAACAGCGGTCTGAGGTCCCCCTTGTGGTCCAAGGTCCCCTGCCCAGTGCAACGCTGTGGCCTGTGTCAGCGTTTCTGTCCTTGTACTGCTGAGTGCTGTTTGCCTTGGTGTCCCGGTCACCTGCTGCTGGACGTCTGGGTTGTTTTCGGCTCGGGGGTGCCGACAGGCAAACAGCGGCCACGGTCAAGCTTCCTGGCCCAGTGGCCCCACACAGACCTTGGTGAGTCAGGGACTCACAGACCGTCCTTCAGCACACACGGCCCCCACCCCATGCCGTGGCCTGGCCCCGGGGCTCAGACTCTCCCACGTCACTGCCCCGGGGGCCTCATCCATGCCGTCTCTGACAGACACCCCCGGCAAGTGACGTTGGTCCCGGTGCGCCCAGGTGACATGTCTGTGTCTCCTCGCTCTGCCAGGGGGAACCTTGCAGTAGACAGCACTTTATGCCCTGGAAGGAACCCTTAGGGAGGAAAGAGCCCTCTCCCATCTGGTATCGGGGAGCGTTTGTGCTCAAGTGAAGGGAGTGCCCTGGTCTCCCGACCGTTTCCATTAACAGATGATGAGGACTTGGGACCCATCACATTCCCCTTTTCAACTTGGCTACCAGGAAACCCAGAGCTATGGTTCTTGATCAATCAACCCTGATTCCTTAAAAAAAAAAAATGCCTTTTCTAGCTTATGGATCTTCCTTTGTGTGTCTACTTTTCAACGTATTTTTTAATGTTTACTTTTGAGAGACAGAGACAGGGCACAAGCAGGGGAGGGGGAGAGAGGGGGAGACACAGAATCCCAAGCAGGCTCCAGGCTCTGAGCTGTCAGCACAGAGCCTGACATGGGGCTCGAACCCACAAACTGCAAGCTCATGACCTGAGCCGAAGTCGGATGCTCAACGGACTGAGCCCCCCAGGCGCCCCTCAATGTGTTTTTTGGGTGCCTCCTCAAAGCTTAGGCACTGTGAGGCTGGCACCCCGATTGCTTGACGTCCCCAGATTATCTGTGGAGCCGTGATGCCAACACATCGGATTGGTGATGCACTCACAGGCCTGCGCCAACTCGGGATTCCAAAGTGCCTCCTGTTCGGGATGTCACTGATGCCTGGAGGGTCGGGACCTCCCCTCTGTCTCTAAAAGCCAAAGAGGGGGCCGCCAGGTGCTCTGGCCCGGAAGTGGGTGTGTGTGTGCACGTGGCGGGGTTTCAGCTGCACCAGTGGGAGGGGCGGAGCCAGATGCCCCCGGGGAGTGGCGGAGTATCACCCCTGCCCCCAGGGGGGGCGCGGGGGAGGCGTGGGTGTTGGGTGGGAGGTGGGGCCGCGTGACCCTCAGAACCCAGGGGTGTGGGTTGCAGGTGAGAGAGGGGAGGTCCCAAGGACCAGCCCAGGGCCCTCTGGACGCCTGGGCCCCTCCTGGCCTGGGGAACCCTCACCTTGAGGCCTGACCCCATCAAGGAGAAGCGTCCCTCGGCACGGGTGGTTCACGGTACCCGAAGCTCAAGTGAAAGCAGAAACCGAGGCTTGGGGACACTGCTGGGAGGGGACGCCTCGGGGGAACGTGGCTGGAAAGGCCTGGCCAGGTGCGGCCACAGCGAGGCCCCAGGCCTTCTTCTGGAATAAGGGGTCTACGCACAGGCCAGGAGCCCGTGACTCACTGTCGGCACCGTGACAGGACACAACCAGTTCACCTTACACACCTTCGTGCTGTCCTGGTTGTCTACTGCACGCGCCCCAGCAACAGGGTTTACAAACCCGCAAGGTGAGGACTCGGTGGTGACAGCTCACCTCTGCTTCGCACGGTGTCACCTGGGGTGGAAGCTGCTGGAGGGCCTGCCATCACCCTGGTGGATCCCCACGCAGCCTCCCCATCCGGCAGGGGCTTCCCACGTGAAGGCCGCCAAGTCCCAAGGGCACACGTCCAGAGGGCGCCGCCTGCCTCCGCCTCCTGTCCTGGCCTCAGAGGTGCACGGCTCCACCCATGCCTCATCCCATGCTGGAGGCTGACGCGCGTCCCCGCGGGCAGAGCGCCAAAGCCTGGGTGGATGAGTTTTAAAACCACCACATCTCCACCACCGTGATTCTCCACGTACAGGTGCCGGGAAGTGCAGGCCTCCTGAAGGTGGTCCCAGCACCGGCCGCCCACCGACCTCCCCCACTCGCTGAGGAGGTGTGGGCCGCAGTGCCCTGAGCGCAGCCTCCGGGGCACTGGGAGCCCCGTGACTTCTGGGGAGTTCAACGCACCCAGAGCTCCTCTCGGCATAGAACGAGCCTGTCCCGGGTCCGTGCAGACAGCGGCCTGCAGAGCAAGCGCTGGGCGCCCGCAGGCAGAAGCGCCACACAGGGAGTCTCACCAGGACGCCGTCCTGGGGGGGCTACGGCCACAGCCTGACGCACGTTCGTGGTCGATCAACGCACAAATGAGAACGAAACACACAGAACGAGAGCCACGGCCGACACAGGATGGTTTTACTGCAAACAGGAGTGGAAAAGGTCGGTGAACGCAGGCAGGTGACCAGGCAGCCCTGGCCGCCACCGGAGGGACCGCCCTCAGCCCCCAACAGGGACGGACCACTGCTGGCGGGAAGGGCTGGCTCTGGTGGATTTCTGAGTCATTCCAGTAGAAAACAGGCCTTTCCCTCGGCTTCCCTGTGGGCTCTGAGGTCACGGAGTGACCAGGCCAGTGTCTCTAGGTTACCCCCCAAGTGCTCCCGTTTGGTTGTGAAGGCATGAAAACCTGTCATCGTGGAGTCAGTCCATCCGAGGGCCAGGGGCCCGGCCCCCGGAAGTCCCCGGGCCCACTGGCCGCTGCCCTGCTGCTAACCCCGCTTGCCCCTCGCTGGGGCCCCACTGCCGGGAGGACGCGGTCGCCCTCACCGAGAGGCCCGGGACCGCCTGGGGCTGCGGCAGTGACCCGGCCCGCCGGCAGCCCTAGGACAGCAGCTGTAGCACCTGCCGGACGCGCTGGATCGTCCCCAGCGGGAGGGTGTCCGCGCCCCTGGCCTCGTCTGACTTCTGCATCAGGGCCTCGGCCTTCTGCACCGTCAGCTCTCGGGCCCGGCCCCTCAGCCCCTCCAGGTAGGCCAGCAGGGTGGAGAAGAGCTCGTCGGGAACCTGGTGGGGGAAGAGGACCAGAACGTCAGGGGCTGGGCGGGGTGAGGTGACGAGTGTGGACACTGAGCGGGCCCGGGCGTCAGGCGGCTCACCGCCTCCTCCTCCAGGCAGCAGAGCTCGGCGTCGTCTCGGCCCCGGGCACGCCGACGGTGCGGGGCCCCGTGTGCCGCACCCCTGTTCCCACCCCGTGCCGCTGCTGTGGGGACCACGGGGCTGGGGGAGGCGGGGAGGGCAGGCCAGTCTCCCGGTCTTTTTCGAGGGCTCGGGGCCCTGCAGCCATTGGATGTCACCCCCTCCCGAAAGGCCAGCCAGTCGACAGTTAACAGGCGTGTTTGTGAGGAGAGAAATCTTCTGACTGACACACACACACACACACACACACACACACACACACACACACACACCCTGGGGGTCTGAGGGTGGAGCCCCCGCTGATAAAACCGAGTTCTGGCTCCCCGACCCCGGGCCCGGCTGGTCCCGTCCAGAGGGGAGAGTGAAGGGGCGGCCAGGTCCGCTCAGAAAGCAGGTAGTGACTCACAGGCCTCAATTCCAAAGCTTCAGCAGTGGAGGCGGAGGCAGAGACAGGCACGCGGGGCAAGGGGACAGAGCCAGGCCCAGGCAGGAATTCCTCCACCCATGGTCAGCTGGCTCTCGACAAGGGCGCCCAGACCATTCGATGGGGAAGGGGGCCCCCACATCACTCCCCCCACATTCAGACCCTCTCCCACCCCTTGTTGTCCCCCCCCCCCCCCACCTCCCTGCACAGGCTTCCCCGGTGTTGGCGGCCAAGCCTGTGTCCTGCAGCAAGACTAGAAGATTCTACCGTGAAATTGAGGACACAGGAGAGAAAACCCAGATCCTGAGCCCAGCCCATCAGCTCAGGATCTGGGTCTCAGCTCAGGACACGGGCCCCTGGGGTGCGCGCAGCCCTGGCCAGGTTTCCAGGCCCTTCCTGACCCCACAGGGCATCACGTCAGAACAAAGTGTCTGATCTCAAAGTCAGAGGCCAAGCAAACAAACCAAAAGCGACCTGAACAAGATAAATGTCGTGCGGAGAGAAGGGGACTTCAAAGTGGGGTTACTGACATCCTCGAGAAGTAAGGAAACACGATCCACTGAGAACACGAGAGAAGAACACCGCCGAGAACGGCTGTGTCTTCAGCGACACGGGTCACAGTCTGTCTTTGGTCACAGGGCCATCCTGCTCTGACCGGCCCCTCCCCAACGCCCGTGACACTGAGCTCCTCGGCACTCGCTCAAAGGCCACCTGCATCGTCTGCTCTGGACAGAGGTCGACACACACCCTTTGTCCGTTTTAGAGTTGGGCTGCCCTTCTGTCGACCTAGAAAAGCTCCCACAGTCCGTGAGATCGGGGTCTGCGCCCACCTCCTCCCTCCTGTGGGTGGGTGGGTGGCCATCTCCCCACCCGCCAGTCTGAGTCTGTGGTCGCTGTGCTGGGGCAGTCGGCGCCTGTGCCCGACCTGAGGCCACAACAGGTGCCCCCACATTCGCTTCTGGGAGCTCTAGTTTCAGCCCCGACATCCGGGGCCTCGATCCGCTTTGAGGGCTGCTGACAGAGGTCAGATGGGGTCACCTTCCTTCCTTGACCCGTGCAAATCCAGCTGGCAAAACTCCGCTTGCGGAGGAGGCCATTCTTTCCCCGTCGAATGGTCGTGGCTCCCTCTGCCTCTGTGGACCCTGAGCATACTCGCTCCCTTCCGGGCTTTCTATTCCCCTCCCTTGTCAGTCCACCCCCACGGGGGTCGGATGTGGCTTCTGTCTCATCCGTGAAACCGAATCGCATATCCTGCTCCCGACAGGAAGTGCTCATGCACACCCACGCACACACGCAGACACGTGGCGGCCATGAGGTCAGGCCCGTTCGCCTCAGGGGCTCGAAGTGAGGCTTGGGTGGGGGTGGGGGTGGGGGTTCTTCAAGTAGGTGCACCAGGAAGACAGGGCACGCGTGGGACCACAGAACAGGTTCGTCTCACGTCACGGCCTCTGCTGTTCCCGCGGGCGGCACCGGGGCGCCACTGCTGCCACGGTCCAGCCAAGGAGGGTCTGGCACTCTGCTCCGGGGCCACACACAGCCGGCGGGGCACGTGGGCGGGATGGCAGGACGCCCACAAAGGGAAGCGGGGCTCGGTGTGGGGCCAGGAGGCAGCACCGTCTAGCGTCTGGGGGCCGGAGCAACCAGGAGCCCCAGCTTTGGCCCCGGGGTCCCCTCCTGTTCCTGCCACCAGCCTGCTGAGTCACGCAGGCCCGGGAGTGTCTGTGGAACCAAGGGCCGGGCACACCGTTCCCAGGGCCCTTCCCCCTTCCCCGCCTCCGCGCCTCCTACCCCCCCCACCCCCAGGCGCCTCGGCCACAGTCATCCGCTGCGGTCCAGGGCTTTCTTCTATCCCGCTGCCTGTGCTGGACCCCAAGTGAACCCTGACCCTGACCTCAGGGGGCTCACCAGAGACCAATGAATCCATCGGTCCATCCGCCCACCCGTTACTGCGCCCCTCCGGAAAGGCCCCGGACACCACCCCTCCCCCCAGCTGGGTTCAGGTGCACGTGCCCCGGTTTCCAGGGGAGCCCAGGCAGCTCCGGGGCATTAGGCTCAGAGATGTGGGGGTCCGTGAAAGCCGACGAGCCTTGTCCTTCCGGGTTCACGTCCCAGCGGGGCAGATGGCTAAGTAAATGACAGGACACCGGGAAGGTGCCAAGTCCATCCGCTGGGGGACAGTCTACTCACAGAAACCTAATTGACACACACACAGAGTTAACCCCAAAGAGATCAAAGGCCTAAAGCTAAGAACAGAAACTACAAAACCCTCACAAGGAAACGCTGGGGTAATTCTGCTGACCTTGGGTGAGACCGTGATTTCTTAGTTATGACACCAGACGCACAAGTGACAAAAGAAAAAAGACAAAATCAGGCTTCGTCAAAATTATGACACGTCTCCAGCCCACCTCCCGGCGGGCAGTGACCAGGTGGTCTCCAGGGGCCTCAGGAAGCAAGGCCTCGGTTCCCGAGGCGCCTAGGCCCCTCCTCAGGGCACAGCGAGTCCACACAGGCTGGGAGTGGCTGTCAGGCCACAATCACCTGCCAGCACCTTGAGGCCCCGGGGGGGGAAGGGGGCGGGCAGGGTGGTCAGGACACAGGTCTCTGTCCACAGCTGCCCGCTGGCTCCGTGTGTGTGACACCTGCTCCAGAGAGTTCCAGGGACGGTGTGTCCGCGGGGCCCGGGCTCCTGGGCACAGAAGTCTGGTGATGTGCTGGGGGGAGGGGGTGTGGGCCCTGAGCTATGGCGAGTGGGGAGCGGCCACGGATAGGCACGGGACAGGGGGGTCACGGGGAAGGAAGGGTGGGGTGTCACGCCCCAGTGCGGGCTCTGCGGTGGGTCACAAGGCCGGCCCGTGACTCCTGCAGCGGTACAGGCTGGCCCAGCCCTGGCGCCTGTTTGGAAAGCTGTCCCCCCACCCTGGTTTCAGAGTCTGGCTCTCAGGCGTGTCCTTCCCCGGTCACGGGCACACAGGCACCCTGGACCTCCCTGCAGCAGGGCCGTCACGCTTGTGACGAACGCTATACTTGTCAGAACAAGTGGCGGTAGCAGGGGCTTACGCAGCCTGGGGGAAGACCCTCGCAGACGTGGATGTGGCTCTGGTGGGGCGGGGGAGGGGGCAGGCGGCCGGCTCTCTGCCCAAGGGCGGAAAGCCAGCCGACCAAGGCCGACGAGGGTGGACCAAGGAGCACCACGTGGCAAGCACCAGGGCGACCACTGGCCCGGACGAGAGCTGCCAACGGGGTGGTGGCAACCGGGGTGTTTCTAGAATCCCGAAGCAGGTCCACAGACGTGGCCCATTACCGCACGCTCAGACCCAGGTGCCCCCTGAGCCATGTGACCGAGGGAGGTCGGCATGGACCATCCTGCACCAGGTGCGCTGGGAGGGCACCCCCGTGCCCCACCTGTGTCTGATAACTGGCTTCTCCCAGACGCACTCCCCACCCCGCCAGGTGCACACAGCTCTCCTCCCCACCGGGGACGCACGCTCCACACCTCCCTCCGCTCGCTCACCATGCACATGGCAGTCGCCGTCCTACATCTGCACACGCTTCCCCTCCCCCAGCGTGCACACACGATTGCTGTCGGACATGTGCGCACACCTGCCCTCCCCTGCCCTACACCCCCCCAGTGTGCACACCCCTGCCCCTGCCCTAACGCCCTCCCAGCGTGCACACACCTGCTCTAACCACGCCCACCGGGTGTGCACACCCCTGCTCCCTGCCTCATGTACACCCCTGCCCCTTGGTGCACACCCCTGCCCTCACCTCCCCCCAGCATGCACACCCCTGCCCTAAAGCCCTCCCAGCGTGCACACACCTGCCCTAACCATCCCCCCCACCGCCCCGTGTGCATAACCCTGTCCAAACCACCTGCAGCATGTACACCCCTGCTTCCCCCCCCCCCCCCCGCCCCACCGGTGCACATACCTGGTCGTTGTCATACATGTGCAGTAGCAGCCAGGTCTGCCTCGTCTTCTGGAACTTCCAGTTCTCATGCTTCTGGGCCCAGCTGGGAAGCAAGGACAGGACACGTCAGGCGCCGGCGGGAACTGACAGAGGGTCTGTGCACCAGGTGTGTGGAGGCCCCTCCCCAGCTGGAGGGCGGCAGACGAGGAGCAGCGGAGGGGGCTCAGGGGCCTGGCGCTGGGAGGACGCCTCACTCCCGAGCGCCTGCCTCCACATCCGCGCCAGACGGCACGGGCACCCGGAGGCTCCTGAAATCAGCCGCTCCCGCGTCAGCCTTCACCGTGTGCCCGCCAGAACGGGGACGGCCTTCCAACTGAGAGCTGTGTGTGGAGGGTGAGGGAGAGCACCCGGGGGGGAGCCAGGAACCCTGACGCCGAGGGTCGTGCTGGCGTGGGCCACCTGAGGCCGTGTGACCCCCCACCCCAGCCCCCACCCAACCCGCGGCCACGAGGCCAGCCTGCTGACAAGCAGGAGGAAGAGAAGGGCGGCGTGTCTGGGACTCGGGGGCACCGAGGGGTGTGGGCAGGAGGGCGGGGGGTGAGCCCCCAGGGTGTGTGATGTGCCCTAGCTGCAGCCTCGACTGGAGGGACAGTAGCTCGCGGGGCTGAGGTGGAGTCACTCTTACTCGACTTCACACACACGGTCACGTGACAGCAGAGCCGCCTGAGCCCAGCCCCACGTCTGCCGGGGACCACGGGCACTTTGTGTGGCAGCCACAGAACAGGACCTGAGCCAGACCGGGTCCCTGCTCCCATCTCATCCCGCTGGGGACCCGTGGATTCACATCTGGGATCTGGCCCTGGAGACTGACCGGCGCCCCTACAAAGTGGTGTGCCTTCAGGGCACCACGACCCGGACTCCCGCACCCGCAGGTGTGGCCCTCGGCCTGTGCCCGGAACGAGTGCGCGGCAGAAATCGGGCCGTGGTCATTAGAGGAGGCCCCGAGGAAGAGCCCAAGAGCCGCCAGGCCGGGCGCTGTCCCTGGCTGATCCCTGCGGGTTAACCCGAGGGGCCCCTGCCCCGTGCTGGTTATCAAGTGACTGCGCTGGCTCACACCGTCCATCGCCCACTCTGCTGGGGGGAGGGGGGTCTTCAAAAAATGGGTTTGCCAGATGGCGCGACGTTAAGTAGAAGGAGCTGCAGACCCATAAAAACAGGACACGGAGGCTGATGCACTCTGGTTCCAGCAAGCAACCCCCTGGAGCCGACGGTCCACGAAGCCCTGGCCAGGCCTCCCGTGAGCAGCCTTCCCAGCAAGTCCTGTGGCCACAGCTCCTGTGACTCCTCCCCCAAAGGTGTAGGCCCTGGGCTCGTCCGGCCCTGAGGAGCGGCTGTCTTGGGGTCTGCTCCTCCCGGGTCTTGGGTTTCGACTTACTAGCAAGCCCTTTGCTGTGCTTACTCATTCTTTACAAGTTACGGGTGGCTTCAGATCTGCCGTGTGGGCCCAAAGGAAGCAAGGGGCACTGGCTGGGAGCCCCAAGCCCCTAGGCCACGACAGGCAGAGAGGAGGCCCCCAGACCAGGATGACGAGGACACAGGAGTGAAGTTGGGGATGATGGACATGAACAAGCCAGCCCGCCTCTCCAGGCTCCTGCTCCGTCTCAGAGACGCCTCCCTGAGAGGCAGGACCTGTGGGGATAGAGAATCTGAGAGACCAGGGTCCACAGGGAGGGAGCGGGGACCCCGCGTTAGGTGGGCTCCCTGGTGGTAAGGGCTGAGCCCCACCCTCCCGAGGGAGTACGGAGTCGTCAGTGGCTCCCAGAGAACGTGGCTCCATGAGGTCATGGGTGAAGGACGCTTCAACACCCAGACGGGCAGAAGCACGTGCAGCTGCTGTACAGGCCCCCGGCCCACGGCCACCCAGAGACACGTGTGTCCCACGGGCCCCGCCTGAGCCTCAACATCGGGCAGGTTCTGGAGCCCCTGAGCCGGTGAATGTGTCTCTATCTCCACCAACCTGTCCCCAAGGCCGCGGTCTTCAGGGAAACCCTAAGAACCCGGCCCCAGGCCTCACACGTGCCAACCCCCACGTTCCAGCCGGCAGTGCCATCGTGGCCTAGAGCAGCCCGTGCTCTCGTGGCAATCAGACAACTCGTGGGTTTCGTACGGCCCGGTCTGCACGGCAGAAATCTCTCAGCTCACGGGAAGCTGGAATCGGCTGGCAGGCCCAGGCCCCGGGCGTAAACGAGGGATGGGGCCCAGCAGCCTCTCGTCCCGGGAAGGCAGGCCCTGAGTCGCTGAGGCCGCGCGCCCCGCTGACCCCCGCTTACGCAGCACCTGATCGAGTCCCGGCCTGCACTGGGGATGGGGCTGGGGGCCGGGCGCCCAGCGGGACAGGACACCCCGTGAGGGAGGAGCTGCTGTGTCCGGCTCAGTCGGCGGGAGGGGCCCCGGTGGAAGAGGGAAGAAACAGCCGGAGTCTGTCTCCCTGCCCCCAGCCCGGCGAGGGGTTGGTGTGGGGTCTCCGGGGAAAGCATGCTGGCTGCCTCGGCCCTGGGTCTGACATCCCACAGGGGCCAGGCTGCCCTCGGGGCTCCCTCGGGGCTCCCGCGGGCCCAGAGACCACCGCTACCATTCCAAGCACACGCATGGGGTGCAGCTCCCGCCACACAAGACCTACAGCTGCCAGGCACGGGGACGCCGGGCGGCCACAGGAGCCCGTGCGGGCTGGAGGCGAGGCTGGACGCGAGGCCCAGACGGCAGAGGACAGGCGGCCTACCACAACATGGATGGCGTCCCCGGGCTGGCCTCTAGGTAATGGGGCATCTGGACAGGACAGGCCCCCGGTGGGTGAACGCCAGGGAGCTGGGCAGTCCACGCTGCGGCGGGAGGCGTGGCCTCGGGAGTGAAGACCGGGTCCGCAGCCCGGCCTCTAGCCTGTCCTCACCCCCTGCCCACCCCAGGCGGGCTCTGCGCCCGTGGCACAGCCTGAGGTCCTCTCTGTGGCTGGCCTGTCCCCCGGCTCCTCTGTCCAGCCCCGGCCCCGCGGCCTCCTGTGTCCAGCCGTGACCCGTGCACGCTCACAGAAACACGCGTGGGCTCTCAGGCTGACAGCCGAGACCACAGAGGACGACCCTCTCGCTCGAGGACCCACACTGACAAGCAGCAGGCTGGCTCCAGCCCAGGCCCTGCCATCCCCAAGGCTGGTGCCCCACGCCGTGCTGACAGCCCAACTGAGCCGGGGACCCCACACCCGCACGCCAGCGGAGGGAGCAGCAGGCATGTGTCCTCAAGTACCAGCGGGCCCCCACCCACGCGCTCCTGCCCTCTCTGGCCACCAACCGGGGACCGCCTTCAGCTCTGACCTCAGAGAACACGGCTGCACGGACGGTGCTGAGCCCCTGCACCAGGCAGCCCTCGGCATTCTCGAGCTCCTGCTGTGTATGGTCCCTGCAGGGCTCACCCTTCTAGACCCATGACATGCAGCAGGGCCAATCCAGCCTCTGCCAGGGCTACGGGGGCTGGCGATGCCCCTGCACCCCTGCTGAGTTTAGGGAGGGGGGCCAGGAGGGCTGAGCCAGAGACCTGGTCCCAGCACATGCAGATTCCCCAGCCGCACCCCAGACCCCAGACCCAGCTCTCTCTTCACTGGGACGTGTGGGAGCGTGTGCCCAGCAGCCAAGAGTGCAGAGGCCCCAGGGTCCCACGTCGCACAGAATTACACATCCCTAAGGCTGGGGACAGGGACCAGCGGACAGGGTCCTCCTCACCCGGGCCAGGCTGCGGGACCCTCAGTTCTCTGCCCTGAGGAGGCCAGCCAGCTGGTGTGCTGGATTCCTGCCCCCAACGCAGCCACGCCCGGGGCCAGCAGGTGGAGTCACGGAGCTGGGACCCGGGGCACTCGCCTTCCTGGCTGAGCCCTTCCAGGGACCCCTCCGGGGAGGAGCCAA
This sequence comes from Acinonyx jubatus, assembly GCF_027475565.1. Classification (NCBI taxonomy): domain Eukaryota; kingdom Metazoa; phylum Chordata; class Mammalia; order Carnivora; family Felidae; genus Acinonyx; species Acinonyx jubatus. Next base: position 35,495,502 of record NC_069398.1, on the reverse strand, counting down.
GAGGGCGCCGCTCGGCAGCCCCCTGGGTTATCGGCATCTTTGTTTAACACGTACAGGATGCAAACGAGGAACACAGCGAGACACGGCCTCACACCCACCCGCGTGGCTGTCATCAGCGAGGGCGGGCGCGGACGGGCAGAGGTCGGGGCCCTTGCCGGTGGGGCTGTTAACGTGGCGCAGCCGCCGTGGGCAGGTCTGCAGCTCCTGCAAAAACGGGGTCCCTGGCAATCCTGCTCCGAGGCTGTGCCCGAGACCGAGGAAGACATGTCCCCACAAGATCCCGTACAGCGACACGCACCACAGCCATCAGCCACAACGGCCCCGCGCCCGAAACAACCCGAACGCCCACGAGCGGGTGAGCGGATAAACGAGACGTGGCGTATGCGTGCGGTGCGTGGTATCTGGCCGTAAAGAGAAAGGGACGCCTGACACGTGCTGCAACGTGGGTGGGCCTCAAACGTTTCGCCGAGCGAAGGAAGCGCTTCGCAAAAGGCCACGCTGTGCGTGACTCCCACGTGCACAATCGTCCGGAATCGACGCGCCCACAGACACACGGGGTGGACGAGGGCTTGGGTGGAGGCGGGCGGGGCGGTCTGAGGGGAATGGGGAGTGAGTGCCGGGAGCAGGGGCTGCTGTTGGAGTCAAAGGAGTTCGGCGGCGGCCGGGGCGGCTGCGCATACACCGCTCCCCACGATCAACGCACAGATGAGTGCGTCCGAGCTGGGTCTCCCCAGGGAAGGCTGTCTTGGTGCTGGCCGCTGATGCCACTGGACGGACCCCACTTCCGGAGGAGGAAAACCATTGTGGGCGGCGGGGGCGGGGGGAGGCTGCTGGAACCCGTGACTTTACTTCCCCGCAGGTTCCTCTGCCAACAGAAGCCAGCGATTTCACTGGGGCCTGGCTTTTCCGGGAGCTCCTAGACAGGCTTGCACAGAGCTGTTGGCAAATGTCAGGCTCTGCCTGCCGTGGGAACGGGGTAAAGCAGGGTCTGCCAGGCACCCCGGGGGCTCGAGTGGGCACTGGGGGTGGTGGTTCTGTGGTGACGCCCACCAGGGCAGGTCCCAGGCTGCGGGGACACCACTGGCCCCAGGAGCCAGATTTGGAGCAGCTCACCCGAGCCCCCGTCCCTCCTGGTACACCAGAGACCCTCCGGACCCGGCCAGGCCCTGCGTGAGAGGGTCGCCTTACCCACGGAGGTAGTCCAGGGCCAGCTGGGCCCCGGAGGGCTTGGCCGGCACGCTCGGGGCTGCATCCTTCCGAAGCTGCTTCCTCTCCTCTTTCCTCCGCTCCTTTTTCAGCTTCCTCTCCAGGACCCTCTTCTCCTCCGGGGTCAGCTCGGGCAGCTCGAGGGCCGTGTCCTGTCCGGCGCCCCAGGCGGCTCCTCCCTGAAAGGCAAGGGAAAACCAGCCTGGAAGGGTGCCCCTCAGCTCCCTGGACCCCCTCCCTCACCCCCAGTACCTGGGGAAGGGGCTGCTCAAAGTCTTGCCCTCCCAGGGACCCAGGAGACCCAGCGCCTGGTGACAAGTCCTGCGGGGAAGGGCCGGGTGTGACCATCTCACCCCAGCACGTGTCAAAGCTCACTGACCTCGGACCTCTCTCCTGACCCTGCACCTGCACTCACGCACTGGGGACAAGGATTTCTGGGCGGAGAGCAGAGCCCCATCCCCCCACAGCCCTGCAGGAGACCTGCCCCTCCTCCTTTCCCTCTCCCCAGCCCCCCAGCCCTGCTGCTGCCCCCACTGTCTGCTGCCCTCAGGCTGCCCACAGACCAGGTGCACTGAGGCAGGGCTGAGAGCATACTGCTCAAGGTTGGGGGGTGGGGTACCCACAGAGGCCTTTCCACTTAGGAACCCCTGCCGAGGAAGGCCTGGGTGCCTCCCCCAGCAGCTAAGCAGTTGGTGGACGCAGGCTGCCGGCCTCTCGCTCTCCCCTGATAGGGCCGCGGCCTCCTGACACCCCTATTTTCCCAGATACCTTGCGCCCAGCAGTACAGCCCCAACCCGCTCCCCATATCAAACCAAACCAGGCTTTCAACGGGGCGGGGGATCATGACCCCAGGACCTGCACACACGTCCCCTTTCTTGGAAAACCTGGCACACGAGCACTGGTCACTCTGCCTCTGGCCTGGGACCAGGCCACTGCCCCAAGGCCTCCGGAAGGGCAAAGGCTACCCCAGGCATATCCAGTGTTTGCAGACCTCCCCCTCCCCTCCCCTCCCCTCCCCTCCCCTCCCCTCTCGCCTCCCCAGAGGCCAGCTTACAAAGTGCCAGTGCCTTGACAACCTTTGTGTTCCCACTCAACGCCAGATCTTTCCGGAATCTTCTAAAACAAAAGAGACGCTCTCTCTCCAGCTCCCCCCTCTGCCTCCTTTAAAACCAGCAGTGGGGCCTCCAGGCTGCCCCAGGGAGGCTCCAGCAGCCCTGACACCATGTACACGCATGTGCACACACACGCACGGCTCCTCTCACACGGGGCTCACAGGCCGCCAGCACAGGGGGTGCTTCCAGAGGGGGTCTCTGGACAGACACAGCCCTGGGGCGGCACATGCCCCCTGCCTGCAAGCCTAGTTGCCCGAGGCCATAGGGATTTCTGAGGGTTTCCTGAGGTCCAGGGGAGCAGTGGTGACACCATGATGGGAGGCAGGAGGGCAGGCCCGGTGCCCTCCTGGGGTCTCCACCTTGACTGAAGACGTGGCCTCGGGGCCGGCCTAGGAAAGAGGCCAAAACTGCAATAAACCCAGTGTTTCCCGAGACCACTTCTGTGCGGCCTGTGCTCCAAGCAGGATGGGCGGGAGCAGGACGCCCTTCCTGCCCGTTTCATGCCGGGTCCCAGGGGGCCTGCTGGTGGCCTCTGAGGAGAAGCGGGGTGCAGACCGGCCCACCCGGGCCCTGCTCTTCCAGGGGGTGGGGGCAGAGGTCACGACACCCCAGGAGCGCTCAGGGAAAGCCAAGCCGCTTGCAGGGTCTGGACGCTCGTCCCGAAGGCGAAGGAGGCAGAGCTGGGACCAGAGCCGGGAGTCGCAGCACGTGAGCAGGGGCTGGGGGCGGGGAGAGGGCAGGCCCCTCCCCCCACAGAACCAGACCTTTATGCCCCCCAGAAGGCGGCTCATCGTGGCAGCAGCTCTGCGGCAGACGGTTTTAAGAAGCATCGAGAGAAGCGTGAGGCGACAGTCTGCGGTCCGGTTATCCGTTCACGTAGAAAGTGCTATCGGGTGGCGGCAGGGTGCTGCTGTGGCAAAGGGCCCAGGGCCGTGAGGTCAGGGCACCTCAGACGACAAAACCCCGACTGGAGTTTGTGCGTGGCGTCTACGGACGCACCCTAAGCGCCACACGGCGCTGCCCCTGAAGGGCTGGCCGGCAGGGGAGGGACAGTCTCTGCTCGGTCCTCGGTTTACGGATGTGGACAGAGCCCTGCCCGAGCCGCATCTGTGTGGCCCCCGGCGCCGAGGATCTTTAGCCACAGTAGTCTGTCCATAAACTGTGCACAACAGTCTAACCAGTGCTCCCCGCAGCTGGGTGCTCCCCAGGGTCACGGTGGGATCCGCCCCCCTGGAGTCCAGGCCCCCTGACGTCAACTGCTTCGTGGCCCGGAGCTTGGGGGACAGAAGGGACTCCAGAGTCGGGTCCAGAAAACAGCAGCAGGCTCACAGGCCTCCCCACCAGGAAGGCCCCACTTCCTTCTGGCTCTGAACCTAGGAAACAGGTGGGCAGGAAGCCCATGCCTCTGGCTGTGGCACCTTCAGAAATTTCGCTCTAGTTCAAAAGTACACCTTAATCAGACTTACTACTAGGTATCACACGGTAGCACAATTTTCCTTATCTAACAACGAAGAACAAAAAAGAGCGTTTCCTACAACGTTTTAGAGAAATGTTTTATTCTGAAACGAGACGCGGGTACAGGCATCAGAGGCATTGCAGACCCCCACGTGGCCTCTGTCCACGTTCCGTGGCACCGTCTGCAGACAGACCTAGAACGCTTTCAACGATCGGAAACCCACAGCGACAGCAGCAGATTCAAGTGACAGTGAAGGATACGGAACGTGCAGGTACGAACTGTCCGATCCTTCAAAGCCTAATTTCCCCAATCCCTCTCACCACCCCAAAACCCCCGGCTAAAGTAACACGTGAGCGACGGCTACCCCCTCGCGCCCGCGAGAATGAAACAATTTCCCCTTTCGTTTTGCTTGCAGCGTCCTGGTTAAGACGACAACGATTTCAGAAAAGGCGTGTGTGGACAATTCTGGAAGCTGCTCCTGGAACACAGCCGAGTCTCCAGGTGCGTGTGGTGGTGGGCACGACGCCCTCCGGGAGCCTCGGGCTGGCGCTGAGTGGAGGCAGACGCGGGCTCTGGCCTCGAGGAGCTCACGGCCGGATGTAAGTGAGCTCCTGGAGGACAGGGAGAGCGGCTGTCAGAGTGGCTGTTCAGGGCGGCAGGGCTCCTGACGGGGCACAGCTCCTGGGTGCAGGGTCCTGCACAACGTAGCGGGGCCTGGACACCCCCCTCAGAAGGCTTTTAAATGCAGGAAACGGAACACACAGGACACGCGGGGCACAAACGGAACCCTTCGTCAAAAGACCGTCGACACCACACGAACCCATCCGTGCGGGTCTGTCGTGCAACCGGGCAGGGGAGCCGAGTACAGGTGACGCCGGGAGCGGTCTCCACCCGTCACGTGCCAGGAAAGTGCCCGTGCCCTCCACACATCCTGCCAATGCCACCGTGGCCTGCCAACATTCACAGCGGAAATGCCAAAAGTCAGGAGAGACCGTGCAAATAGTGTTTCCTTAATCCAGGTTCAAACTCCCTGGGTCTGTAAGTCGGGGTGAAAAACATAACTGCAACCTGAGCCCACCTGCCCAGGCCTGCAGGTCCCCCACGACCCTGGGGACAGCCAGGCTCCTTCCCCACCCGGCTCTCGCCACCTAAACCCACCTGGCCTTGGAGGACGGACGTGATGAAAACCGCCGGACCCTCCTCCCAGAAACACACACCCAGGGACACACGTTAAGGAACAGACTCCAGGATCCCAGTGGAGGTGACCTCCTTGGTTGCCAGAAATGAGGAACTGGAGGGGTCAAGTCTTATCCACAGATGGTCACAGGTGGGAGGTGGGCAGGGACGGTGGCCCTTGGGGGACAGGCCAGTGCTCCGCAGAGGCTCTCCCATACGGGCATTCTTCAGAGCCGTGGCCTGGGCTGTCGGCGGGACCTGAGACCCAGTCCCGGCTTCCAGGGCCGTGGCGCCACCCCCCTGCTAGCACAGGCCCTGCGCACCAGACTCCCCAGGGCCAGGACGCCAGCAGAGGTGGAGAGCACTGGGCGGCCAGCCTGTGTTTCAGCACTAGGAGACTCGGTTTTCACTCTCGCTGTTGCTGCTTTCTTTTTAATATTTACTTCTGAGAGAAAGAGAGGAGAGAGAGAGAGAAAGAGGGAGAGACAGAGACAGACACAGGCGCAGCCCGAACAGGGGAGGGGCAGAGAGAGAGGGAGACACAGAGCCCCCCCCCCCCCCCCCCGCCGATGCGGGGCTCAAACCCACGAACCGTGAGATCATGACCTGGGCCGAAGTCGGACGCCCAACCGACTGAGCCACCTGGGTGCCCCCACTTGCTTCTTCGAACCCCAGGACGCAAACAGGAGTTTGCAGTGTGGGCAGAATGTGAAGTTTGTAAGAGGCCGATACAGGTGCAGCGTCAGGGGGCTGCAGGAAGGCTGGAGAGGACCAGCCCCACAAAACCTCTCTTTGGTCCCTCACAGCTTCAGCCCGGGACAGAGTCAGGATGCCACATCTCTCGCAGGGCTGTGCGGGGACGAACCTCTTTTGGGGACAGGGTGGTCTCGAGCCAGCGAGGAGCCCCCCTTGCCACACTGGCAAAGCCAGGGTGAGTCACACGGACCAGCCTCCTGCCTGCAATGTGACACTGTGGGTGTCCCACGGGGCTCTGTGGGTTCAGCTGGTGCCTTTGCCTGGGGACACAGGGAACCTCCAGCCCCGAGACGAGGACCAGATTTTTCTGGAGACAAAGTCCCCTGACCCTGTGAGGACTTTTTGTAGGGCACATTTACCCTTTCACAGCTGGCCTGTCCGTTCACCCAAAATCAGCATGTCCAGCCATGTCCTGGGAGGGCCCGCTCTTGAGTGGAGGTAGACACGGGGACAGACAGAAAGAGCATACAGGCTAGACTTTTGGGGGAGGGATGGGGGTGGAGAAATCTCCCAGGGTCCTTTCCCGGAGGGACGTGTGCAGGTGGTGCCCGCGGGGCTGAGTGACTGATGGGGACAGCTACCTGGCAGACATCGGTGACCCCTTCCCCCTGGCAGGTGTGGGGGGAGGTTCGGGGTATAACTCGGTCAGGCTCAGCGCCGGCTCTATGGGCACCATCTGGGACCATCATCCAGGGCAGAGTGCAGGCGCCTCAGGGGACACAGGTGAAGAGCAGCCCTGCTCTCAAGGAGCTCCAGGGGCACAGGGAACAAGGTGTGAACAGGATGAGCTGTGGCCGCGGCCCTGCCCCGAGCCCGTGGACACTGGCAGAAGACAGGAGAGGTGCGAGGAGGCTGAGCTGACAAGGGCTGTGGGAGAAGGGGACGGGGACTAGGAGGACGCCAGCTCCAGGGGCAGACGGGGGAGGCCAGGGGAGGAGCGGACTCGGTTTTGGCACAATTCACAGGACACACGCTCAGATGTCAAACGTGGGTGTCCGCACAGGCCGGGAGAGGCTCGGGGACAGAAAGTGTCCAGGGCCCTGAGGTCTTAGATCTGAGATGACAGGGCACATGGAAGAGGACGCATGGGGACAGGAAGACCGTTGAGTCCACTGAGAACAGAGCTAGGAAGCAGCCCCGCACTCCAGTTTCCATTTCTGGAGATGCCCTGCTGAGCCGAGGGGGTTTACACCTGGTCTGCCACACAAGCTCTGAAGGCCTTTGAGGGCAGGCGGGGTCCCCAGAGAGGCTGTGAGGGCCCCTCCTTTGGAGGCCTCCGTCAGCCAGACCCAGGACGCGGTACTGGGCGAGGCACACCCCCAGCACCTCACAGCCACACACCAAGGCGTAGCCTCCGACGCTAGAAAAGGAAACGGTTACCTGCTCGCCAGAGGTAGGGACCTACGGGGTCTCCTAACTCCAAGGTGGGTCTTCCTGGACTGCAGACCCCAAGGGCACCACGTCCCTGCTGCCAGCCCTCACTGCCTTGGGGTGACTTTGCCTACATCGGGGGTGGGGGGAAGGCACAGGCCCTGGCGGGCTCCCACTGTGCGAGCTCTGTCACTTCCGAGAAGGACTGCCCACCGGCGGGGTTTAACGATCTAGACTCCGTAAACTTTTCCTCCATACCAGCAGGCCGGCAAGGCGTGGAATCCAGCTGCATTGTGCGGTCAACAGCCCGACCGTGGAATGTCACAGTTATGGCTTCCAGGCACGGATGCCAGATCTAACGGCAAAGGTCACGTGCACAGTCACGCCTGTGTTCACGGCAGGCCGCTGAGCCCGCCCCCCAGCCACGCCCACCCCCTTCCTAGTAAACTCTGAATCTGCCTTCCTCTCATTTCCGGAAACGTGTGACTGGCCAGAAATTGAAGGGTGTACTTTCAATTTAATCTGGAAATGCCATTCCGGCAGGTTGATGGCCAGAACGGGCAGAGCCAGGAGGAAAACGAAGTACAGGAATCGTAAATGGGTCTAAAAATAGCGTTTAACGCACAAAAAACATGCTTCTGGACAACTTCCAAGAAGTCAGCAGACGCTCGTTCCTGACCCGGCAGTGCTGAACTCGCCACATTAACAGAAATCAGATTCCTAGTAACGAAAGCCCAGTAGAAAACCGTAGAGACAGCTCCGTGCCACCCGAGTTCACGGGCCAGGGCGCTGGGAGCAGGCCCAGAACACAGGCTCTCCTGTGCGAAGCCCGCAGAGAGGCCGCCGGTTCCGCACAAGATTTTCCAATAGGTTTTCCTGCCTTTTTTAGCCGCGGTCTGTACGCTGCATTCTTCCTCAGGGGCTTTTGTGCCGAGGAAGCGGAAATGCCCTTGCCTTTGGGTAGCGAACACGACTATAGCCTCAGCTCGGGGATCCCTTGCCTTCCGGGCCCTGTAGGCTGTGCAAGATCTGCAAACGGTCTGAGCTGTGGGGAGAAACTGACACCACCACCTCATTGGCTCCAAAATGAACCAGCAACATCAAAACAAACGCTGCACGGGATGAATACAGCATATGATTAAATCAACTCCATCCATTGTTAAATATAATTTCCAAGATAACTCCACAGCTAGCATACGGAAACCATGGGTTAGCTTCTTCTCGCCTTGCCAGAATTCCCGAGCGTGCACCGTGAAAATTCACATTGCCAAATAACGTGTCAAAGCCAGAGACCTTCACAAGCAAAATGGTGATACCCCTGCAGGCCCTTCCCACTCCCCCAACAATGATGATGTGCCACGTGTGGGTGGGACTTGCTAAGATAATGTCGCCTTGGGCTATCTGTCCCAAGCAAAGGACAACACCCGTCCCAGGAGTGGAGAGAGCAAGGACAGACCAGTCCCCAGGTGCACAACAGGGACAAGGTTTAGTCCACTCCCCGGTTTTGCAGAGAAACAGGCTGGAGAGGCAGGGAACTCGCGTGTGGTCACATGGCCCGGGGATGAGACTAGAATCCGGGGTTCTGAACCAGCAATCGGAGGGTCTGCGAGCCCCAGAGACCTTCCCCAAGGAAGAGCTGTTAAGGGCGCACAGCTGGAGACCCCCTCAAGCCCTCCTCCCTAGTGCAGGACACAGCTCGGGGCCCCTCCCCTCCGGCACAGGGAACAGTTCGGAGCCCCCCCCCCCCCCCCGACCTCCCCCTGGTGCGGGACACAGCTCGGAAGCCCCCAAAACCTCCCCTCCCGGTGCAGGACACAGCTCAGAGTCTCCACGACCTCCCCCTGGTGCAGCACATAGCTCGGGCCCAACCCCCACGACCCCCCCCCCCCCACCTCCCGGTGCAGGACCCAACTCGGGCCCCATCCTCACCGTGCAGGACGTCGAGGCTGGGAAGCAGGGCGCTCCGGCCCCACCCCCACCCCCCCCCACCCCCGACGAGGTGACCTCGGCGGCGGCGGCGTGGGCCCACCCGCACCCGACCCCAGGGGAAAGGGCGCCCCACCCGCAGGGTGAGCCGTCTTACCGGGGCCGGAATCTTCCCGGCCCCGGGCTTCCGCAGCACCCCCACCGGGACACGCCCGGCCCTCCAAGCGGGCGCGCTCGTGCAGGGCGGGTCCCCCCACCCCCTCCCCGGGCCCCGATCCCCGATCCCGGGCTCGGCACACTGACCTCCGCGTCTCGGGCCGCCAGCGGGCCCCGGGCAGCCCGGCCGCAACGCCCGCGCACTGCGCATGTCACGCCGGCCCGGCTCGGCTGGAACCGGATCCAGCCGGCCGGGCGGTGACGCAGGCGCGGGGGCGCTCGGGGGTGTGGGCGGGGCCCCGGGGCCTGCACGTGGGCGCGGACCCCAGCCCCAGCCGGGTCTGCGAAGCAGGCGGGAGACGCGAGGCGAGGCCCACGCAGGCTCCCGGTGGAAGGAGGTTGTCGCGAGCGGGAATGGAGACTCGGGACGACTTGTCGGTGCCCGCCGCACCACCAGGTGGCAGCCACAGGGCCCTCGCCCGGAGGCCTGCCTGTTAACAGGCCCTGCCCCGGCCCGGACAGGGGAGGAGGAAAACCACAGCTGCAGCGCCCCCAAGTGCTCCCCGTTTCTCTGCCCATCACATGGACCCACGCCCCCCTGGCAGACTCTGGTTACCCCCCCCTCCCCCCAGGCTGGCCTCATTCCCACCCTTGGGCTCTGTGTACCGGGGCTGCTGTCTCCTCCCCAGGGCCTTTGCACACGCTCTTCTCTTAGCCTGGAGCCTCTCAACTAGCTCCCCCATCATCCTCAGAGTCAGGGAAACCTCTGCTTCACCTACTGAGCACCCTCCCAACAGCACGGTCCCCCCAGCACCGTGAGCTCCAAGAGGGTCGGGCTGTGTCTGCTCACACCCCACGGACACTGCCCAGCAACACACCAGTGTTCGGCCGAGGCCTGCTGAACAAATGAGTCACAAAGTCTTGCCCTCACCACGTGAACACCCTCCGTCTCTTCTCCAGCTTGCACTCCCTCCAGTGAGACTGCAGGTGAATCTTCGGGTACAAGAGGAAACCACACACGGCAGCTGGGAGCCCAGTCCACCCCAGGGCCTGTAGGAGGCTCTGCGGCAGGGCTCCAGGGGGAGGGGAGGGCTTCTGGCCCCCCTGTCCGGCAAAGGTCGGGGGCCAGGCGTCCCAGGACGCTCTGTACTCTGGCTGCGGACCCTTCACTGGCCCGCTGCGTGCTGGCTGGCGGGTGTCGCCGGGCCAGCTTCCCAGCCCGATAGGGACCCCCAGGGCTCGGGAGCCAAGCTGGAATCTTTCTGTGCTTTCCCTGTCACCGCGACCGCGGGCTGCTCCACAGGGGCAGCGGGGGCAGGCACACGGGCATGGCAGGAGCCTGGGCCACAGCTGGACGGATGCAGGGGAGGGGAGGGCAGGGAGGAGCCCCGCCCGCCGGAGACCTCAGCCTCTGTGCCAGATGTCTTCCACCTGTGCTGTCTTGCTTCATCCCTGGGATGCAGGCATCAGCACCCCCAGTTTACAGGTAAGGAAACCCGGAAATGGTTTTTAAAAAGTTTCCAAGACTGCCGTTGGGGGACTTCTGAGTCCCAGAGGTCCCACGTGCTGATTTTCTAGTGCATTCCGGCGTCACTACACAGCCTCCAGGCCCTCCGATTGATGGCTTTCTTCACACCAGTCTGCTTCCGGTGACTCCAGAGCAGCCCTGGGAGACCTGAGTGGGAAGGGGCGGGAGCCGGTCTGGCAGCAGGGAGGGCGGTGCCGCTGGGTGCACCACACGCAGGGCCGCGTGGCTGAGAGGGTGCCTTCGTGCCCTCCACTCGTCTCTCCCTCCCGGCCACCCTGTCCCCACACTTCAGAGGCAAGGAACCTGGGGCTCGGTGGGGGGGGGGGGGGCTGCCTACCTGCGACAGTGTCCCTTCCAGGCCCTGTGTGAGGCGCTCTGGACCCCGAGGGGCACATGCGCGGGCCTCACGCTGGGCCTGGACGCTGGGCCCGTGGAAGCTCTACCCCAAGCAGGTGCTGCCAGGCCCGGCCTCCCGGCGGCTGTCTGGCCCCGGGCCTCGTCAGCAGCAGCAGGCACAGGGCCGCTGTCCTCGCGCCTGGTTCTACGCGGGACCTGGTGCAGCCAGAGAACCCTTGCGGACGGCCCAGCTGGTGGAAGGAGCGGCACCTGGCACCAGCTCTCCCGTCCCAAGGGACCCCAGAACTCCACCCCCACCCCCACCACCCCCCCCGAAACTTGGCTCCTGGTTAGGAGGAGGGGTCGTCGGGCAACGTCTTCACACCGAAGTCTCCTCTGACTCTGATCGCGGGCTATGCTGTGGGCACAAAACAGACGAAAATGCCTGCAGCCACGGACCGAGTGTTGGCGTTTCCCCCAAATTCGTATGTTCGAACCTAATCCCTGGCGTGATGGTAGTTGGGGGTGGGACCCTGGGGAGGTGCACGGGTCATGAGGGCAGAACCTCGGGAATGGGACCGGTGCCTTCACAAGAGAGACCCAGAGAACTCCCTCGCCCCTTCCACTGCGTGAGGACATGGCCCGGACGTGGCCCTCCCGGAACCCGGACACCGGACACCGGCAGGCACGGCCCACAGAGCTCCCGTGCCGGCACCTCCGTCCCACTTAGCCTCCAGGGACAGGCCCGGCGTGGACAGAAACTGTGTGTGGCGGAGGGGTGGGGGGGGGGGGGTAAGGCCCCAGGTAAAGAGGGTCTGCTGTCGGCCGTGATCGATCGGGCGGCAGCCGAGCCAAGTACAGCCCAGGGCCTTCGGGGTGGCCCGGCACCCCCCCCCCCCCCGACCCCGGCACAGCAGCGCCTTGCAAAGCGGAACCCCGGGTCTCCTGCCCAGGGGAGTGGGGCTTCACTGGAATTCTGTTAACCGCTGAGTCACCCAACTCCAGGCGGCCGGTCCCTCCCACGACACGGGAGAGGAGGGATCACTTCCCAGCACGACCACAAAGCCAGCACCGCCCTGACACCAAAACCAGGTAAAAACAGTTCAGGACCAGCAAACTACAGACCCAGATCCCTCACAAATATATGTGCAAAGACCCTAATCAGCAACAGATAAGAAGAATTGTACCTCACAACCGAGCGGGGCTTGTTCAATGAGGGATGCGAGGCCGATTCAACATTCAAGACCCAATCCGTAGAAGCCACCCTATCGACAGGCAAAAGACAAAGTATCACACAAGCATATCGACCGACACAGAAAAAGCGTCTGACAAAATTCAAATGGCAGCAGTGATCTAAATCCTCAAGAAACTACTCGTGGCGGGAAGTCTTGTCCGCTTGATAAATAACGTCCGCGTCCCTCCCCTCCCCACAAGACCAGGGAAAGGGCACAGAGATCCTCTGGCCGCTGCTAGTGAGTTCTAGCCCGCACGATGAAGCAGGAAAAGGGAATCAAAGGCATGCAGGTTGGAAAAGAAGAAATACAACGGTCTGTATTTGTAGACGGCGCGGTGACCAACACACGAAGCCCAAGGAGCCTACAAGACAACTCCAAGAACTCATGAATTCGGCAAGACTGCAGGACGAGAGCAACGTGCGTGTGTCAACTGTGTTTCCGTGACTTGGCAGTCAACACACAGAAACTCAAACTCAAAATCCAGTGCCAACTACAACCGCTTCCAAAAAACCCACGAGGTCGTAAACCCAATGACGCGCGTACGGGATCTACGCGCTGAACACGGGAAAGGAAATCAGACGAAAAGAAATCAGAGAACGTCTAAATAAATGGAGACCTACTGTGTTCACGGACCGAACACAGCACAGTGAAGAGGTCTGTTCTCCACGAGACGAGACGCTGGTTCAATGCAAAACCCCAGCGAGACTTTCCGTGCAGGTATACGAGATGACCCTAAAATTTCCACGGAAAAGAAAAGGGATATTTAGAAAAAGAATATTTAGAGCAATTTTGGAAAAGGAAGATAAAGTAGACGAGTCCCTCTATTCGATTTCCACAATTATCACAGAGCTGCCACCATGAAGACCGTGTGGCGCCGACGGAGGGACAGGCGCACGAGTGAACGGAAGAGAACAGAGAACCCCAAACCACCTCATTAGCACTTGGACTTTTGGCAAAGGTGTAGAGGTACTTCATTGGAGGAAAGAGTCTCTTCAGCAAACGGTCCTGGACGGTCATAGGCAAAAAACAAACCGCGAACCACAGAAGATGAACAGGTGGCAGGCACTCGGCGTCCTATCTCACACGCGCCTGTCAGAAGGGTCCACGACGCGGTGGCCGCCAGCGTGGACACGGAGCAGCGGGAATCTCCGGCCCCGCCCGTGGCAACGCGACACGGTGCAGCTGCTTTGCAAGCCGGTTTGGCCGTTTCTGACAAAATGCGCCTACTCTCACCCTGCGATCCAGTCATCCTGCTCCTTGCTACTTACCGAAAGGAACTGAGAAGTTACGTGCACACCAAAACCTGCACCCAGACGTTTACGGCAGCTTTATTCACAACTGCCCACGTTTGGAAACAACCATGTTCTTCACCAGGCGAGTGCATAAACAGACCGTGGACCGTCCAGGCAAAGGAGTGTCGTTCGGCACTGAAAACTGAGCCGTCGAGCCGTGAAGAGGCAGGGACTAGCCTTCAGTGCGTGTTGCTGAGTGAAGGAGGCCAGTCTGAAAAGGTTTCGTGCTGAAAGGCAAAACTGTGGAGACGGTAAAAGACCGGTGGGTGCTGGGGGTTTTGTGGGCGGAGGACAGGGATGAACGGGCAGGCCACGGAGGAATTTTCCAGCAGGGAGACTACTCTGTAGGACGCTGGAACGGTGGACAGCTGTCCTCGACGAAAAAAGACAAACAACCCAATTACAAAATGGGGAAGAACTCGGGGACGTGCCACCAAAGGGCTATGGGTGGCAAAGCACGGGACGCGGGGCGTGCCGTCACCAGGCATCAGGGCAGACAAGGCATCAGAGCAGGAGGAGGCCGCTCCACTCCCACCGGCGAGGAGGGCAGCCCAAACCAGCAGCGACAGCGCCCGTGTGGACCTCACACACGGCTGCTGGGAACGCAGAACTGCTACACCCGCCCTGGAAAACTGTTTGGTTGGTTCTTTTTTTTTTCATGTCTATTTATTTTTGACACACAGAGCACGAGCAGGGGAGGGACAGAGAGAGGGAGACACAGAATCCCAAGGAGGCTCCAGCTCCGAGCTGTCAGCACAAAGCCCGACGTGGGGCTCGAACCCACGAACTGTGAGATCGTGACCTGAGCCGAAGTCGGACGGTTAACCCACGAAGCCGCCCAGGCGCCCCTTTGCTGGTTCTTAAACCGCACATGCACATAGCACGGGACCCAGCAACTGGGACCTGAAAACTTACTTCCACACAAAATCCTGTCACAACCGCTCAGCAGCTTTACCTGGAATCGTGCCAAACTGGCCTCTGACTGAACGACGGGGCACAAACTCTGTACCGCGGACTGCCGCGTGGAAGTAAAAAGGACGTCCGTTGATGGACAACAACAGCTTGAATCTCAGGACGCGAGGATCAGGAAAAGAGCCAGTCCCCAAAAGACACACACTGAGTGGCTCCGTGTATAGAACATCCTCAAAAGGACATGATTACAGAGCAGATCCGCGGTTGCCAGGAAGAGGGAGGGGTGGTGTGACGGGGCAGCAGGGGTTGGGGGCGGGGGGCGCTCGGTGTCTGGATTAGGCGGTAGAGGTGGGACACACAATGTTTTGTGTAGAGTCGTGTAAAACATAGCCATCAGGTCAAAGTGGGTGAAAGGTGCAAGCGACCCCTCCCTGCTATTTTTGCAACTTCCTGGGAATCTACAATTATTTACACATAAAAAGCCAAAAGGGAGAGAGTGCCCTCCAGAACAGAAACCGAACCTAAAACAGCAACGTCTGTGCCTCCAGTCTGGAGGGACTGGGTGTGGCTTGGACCAGGCGGCCGCACAGGAGCTCGTACAGCCCAAGCCAGGAGTGAGGGGACCCCGCCTGGCTCAGTGCTCGCCCAGCTCCAGGCCTGGACAGATGCCCCGCGGCCAAGCCCCCGGCCCCTCTGTCACGAGGGGGAACGGACCGGCACGGACAGGCTTGGACAGGCTGCGCCGGGGGAAGCAAGCAGGACAGTCACCCGGTCTTTTCGGAAGCCCCCGGACTGGCACGTCGCTGGCCGGATCCGGGGGCTGGGGTCCTTTGCCGTCGTGCAAACAGCAGCCCTCTGGCTTCAGCAGACAGCAGGTGGGGCCTAAGGGGCAGGTGGGCGCAGCCGGGGGCGGGGGTGGGGGGGTGGAGCTGACACCCAGGGGTGCTGTTCGAAGTGCGCCCACTCCTGTTCTGTGCAGGAAGCGCTTCCATACGCACCGTCTTTAACACCGGTGAAAGGCTTGGGAGGAGAAAAGGCAAACAGCATCCAGATTCCTCCGTGCACCCACCGACCCCACAGGGGCTCAGCGCCCACAGTCTGCACACCCACCAGGCCCCTTCCCGGGGCCGAGGCCGGGACGTGGGGGGTGGGGGGCCGTCCCGGGGTCCCGGGGAGCCCTGCGGGGACCTGCGAGCCCGTGGAGCTGCGCCCAGGCCCGGCCCACGGGCAGCGGCACATTCTTTGTTTGGCCCCCCTTTTCGGAAATTTTACAGGAGATTCGAACACACACAGGAGACCGTATACTGAATCCTCGCTCCTCCCCCTCCTGCCCCCGCCTCGGGCCCCTGCCTCGCCCCAAGCAAAGCCCGGGCGTCCCATCCAGCCTCAGCGGGTACTTCTGACCCCTAAGCACAGAGCTCCATCGTGCCCCAGGCCAATGAGGAGAGGAGCCCCAGGCCGGGCACCTGTCTGGCGGCAGGAGGAAGGAGGTTTCTCTCGGCAGCAGCCCAGCCAGTGAGAAGCCGCCCTCTGGCCTCCTCCGAGGGGCTCTCGTGCTGAGCAGCGCCCGCCCCTTCCTTCTATTCTCAGACGCACTTGGGGGCCACCACGGTTTGCCCGTGGTAAGTGCGATTCCTTTGCCATTCTGGAATACGGAACGAGCTACTATTCTGGTAAAATAACTGGGGGTTCTGTTTTTAGGGTTAGTGTTACACGTGCGTGTGTTCGGTGTAAGATACGCAAAAAATCATAGAAATAACACAGGCAGAACGACACAGAACAGCTTCTTCTGAGAAGACAGAGTGTCTTTACTAACCCCATTGTGTGGAAGCTGAATCGTGAGCTCTTCTGCTAAACTTGTGGCAGGAAAGTTTGATCAGATGAAATGCCAAGTTGGGCTCTGACTCTGGGGGCACGTGAGCCTGTGGGGAGGACACACAAACCGCCGTCCCGGGCTCTGCGCCGGCCGCACGCCTCCCGCCTACACCACTGGCCTTTCCAGGCTGGGTCTCTCTCGCCAGGCCCTCCACGCTCCTTAGAGTCCACAGTTCGAGGGAGCCCTGAAGAACATTAACTTACATCAACAGAGCCACGAAGAAGTCCAGATATAGAACCTTTCTCTAAACCAGACTCACAAGAACAAGTTAACTCTGAACATTCCTGGTCCCTGATCGACACATCACCTAGGACCAAATATCCAGTGTAAGCACATAATTATGAGAGAAGGGGCATCTCCAAAAGGAAGCTGGCCCTGCCTTTTCAGCCAAGGCAGCTGTAACCCTCCACATCATCGTCTCCAGCCCCCCCCCCCCCCCAGAGAATGACCACATGCAAACAAACTCTGGGTAGCAGAGTCCCCTCAGTGTGGAATGCAGCCCAGCCCATCTTGTCTGCTGCCACTCCAGTCACCAGGAATACTCGCCAAGTCTCCAGAATGTGGTGAGCAAAGGGCCATTGTGATGTTTCTATAATCCGTGGAGAGGCGGCCCCGTGACCTCAGCAAAACACTGGGCTGCAGCCTCCCTCTTCGAGCAGAGCGCAGTGCACAATTAGGGCACCGGCCTTGTGACCACAGGGAGAGCGGCTGCGGAAGCACAGCCCTGGGGCCCGGGGGCACACAGCCCCTGCTCCTCAGGAACCCGCACCAGCAGTCGGGGGACGGCTAACTCTGTGTGGTTTTCGAAAACGGACGCCTGAGCGTGAGGCGGTCAGAAACCCAGGAGGAATCAGGTCACGCTCGCACACCAACACCGTCCGCCCAGGACGGTGGTGCTGTCCCCACAGACATTCGGCTCTCGCACAGCAATCGGCCAGAACAGTCAGGGAGCAGCTGCCAACAAGGCACAAAGCTGTCGCCCCCGGAGGGAGATTTACGTGAGCCAGCTAGAGAGTGCTAGAAGGTGCAGACCTTGGCTCAGCTGCGGGTGGGTGGCCCTGACACATGCACGGATACTGTGCTGTCCTTCCTGGCCCCGCTGGCATTCCTGGCAGAGGCCTTCTTTGCAGAGAAGGCAGTGTGGGTGACCTGACGCTAAGTGGCTCAGGCGGTACTATATGTCAGCTCTCCCCAGTTGCAAACGGCTGCGCAACATCCTGTGGGCAGACCGCGTTATACCTGGCGTCCCGGGGACTGTGACCAGGAATTCTGCCAAGGCCACCCATACGAAGGCGATAACGTTTAATTGGTAAGAGAACTCACCTGGGTTCACATCCTGACCCCCCCCCCCCCCACCAGGGGCTGTGTGACCTTGGGCAGGTTCCTTACGTTTTCTGAGCCTCAGTGCAACTTAAAATGGGAATCCTGCATTGCACTGCTGCTAAAACACATTTTCTCTCTCACTTCAACACCTTTAAAAACAGGATGCTTCTTATAACCGGCAGTGTCAGAACTTAATTGTGGCAAGCTGTTTTCTTTTTAGTGGTTCATAAGACAACGGCGCGGGTAGCACTAATGATGTCTTAAGAGCTGATAAAACGTGGAAGTAAACACCTTCCAAGGCTGTTCTGAGGGCCTAGGGCAGGAGCTGGCAAAGAGGGGTCTGTCCAGCTGTCTGAGCTGAGTGCTGGACGACCGTGGCTGGTTGAGGCGTCGGGGGACGCGTGGCCCGCTCTCAGGCGGCTCTCTGCTGTAAACCCACTTCTGGCGTTGGGCGGAGAAGCAAGGTAAGGCAGTGACGACAGGGCCAAGCGGGCGGTGGGGTCCACGAGTGACCTGGACTCTGCTCTGCCCTTTTACCACAGGGAGTCTGGTCCCCCAGCTGACCCCAACTTCCGTCTCTAATCCGTGGTCAGGAAGCTGACCCGTGAGGCGGGCGGGCCTGGGGTGGAGCCCTGAGCAAGCCGGCGGCACTGGGATGCTAACTGCCTCGACCGCTCTCCCGTTCAACCCCCGGTCACACCAGGGATCTTCATTAAATTAGAAGGCGCTAAGGTACTAATTACAGCAAAGTAAACCTCCTTGTTCTTTAAACTCTCCCGACTTTTAATCGTGACCACAGCTATGAAATTAATGCGGCTGCAGACGCTACACCGTGTCTCCCCGAGGCTGGCTCGGTTGGCAAATTCCTACGACCAGAAGTAAGGGGTGAACTTGGAGACAGCAGGC
Source organism: Acinonyx jubatus (assembly GCF_027475565.1). Classification (NCBI taxonomy): domain Eukaryota; kingdom Metazoa; phylum Chordata; class Mammalia; order Carnivora; family Felidae; genus Acinonyx; species Acinonyx jubatus. The sequence goes on along the minus strand of NC_069398.1, from coordinate 35,476,935 downwards.
GCGCTTTGGGGAGGTGCAGGTGCGCCTGGAAGGACCAGATTACAGCCTTCGGAGGGAGGGGGGGCGCTGTCCCCTGCAGATTAGAGCGCGTTCTGACTCGGCGGTACGACCAGCACCAGCGATTTGGGGGAGCCCACCTCAGCGCCCGGGGTTCGCGTCCCGCACCCGGCTGACCTCGGGTCACAGGACGTGCTCCGCCCCGCCCCCCGCCCCGCGCGGCGGGAGTGCGGCGCGAGCCCGGGGGGCGGGGCGGGGCCGGCCGGGGGCGGGGCGGGCGGCGGTCACGTGTGTACACAGGCCCGCGCGGCGTGCGCGCCTTGAGCCCCGCCGCCTCGGAGCCCGGAGCTGCCCGCCCCGCGGCCCAGCGAGCCGGTGAGTGGGCGCCCAACGCGGGGTCGAGCGGCGGGCACGCTCGGGGGCTCGGCCCGCGCGGACAGCGAGCCCCGGGCTGTGGCGGCCCCGCACGGCCAGTGCTCCGCTGGGACTTTCGGGTGCCTCGGCCCCGCCCTGGCGCTGTCCTCTTGGGGAGGGGGGGGCTGGAGGCGCCGTCTCCCAGGAGTTTGGGGGCACTGTCCCCTTGTGGGGTGGAGGCGTTGTTCCCCAGAGGTTTGGGGGCACCGGTCCACTTGCGGGCGGGGTGGGGGCGCCGTCCCCAGCCTGGGGCAGCCCTCCCGCTGAGCTAACCGGGCAGCGGCCCTGCGGTCATTAACCTGTGGAGGGTTCCTCCGGTGTCCTGCGGGGAGGGGGAGGGGGTGAGAGAGAAAGGAGGCTGACGGCTGACCGTGCTTATAGCTTCCCTCCTCTTTGTGATTACACAATTTTTAGTAAGTTCTGGAACTACGTCTGAGTGCAGTTATCAAGTCTGTTGCCGACTGTCTCGGACACTTGCTGAAAACGCGACTCCCCTGGGTATGGAAAGGCTCCCGCAAAACTTCCTAGGAAGGCAGTGGCCCCCAGCCTTTGAACACCCACCTGCTCTGCGGGCAGCAAGTGCTGCCAGGACACCTCAGCTCTGGTCCCGAGGCTGGGCCTCGTTTCTTGGGGGGAGCCTGAGGGAGCCTGCGCATGTGATGTCCCCTCACCGGAGAGGCCCTCCTCTGAGATCTCCCAGCTTTAAGCTGAGCAGCCAGCAGAGCGGGAGGCTGGAAGCCGGTTTCACAGACCTCTGCAAACACAAGAGTAGGACTAAAATGGCTCCGACCCTGTTCCCAGGCTGCTCATGCACGGGGACCAGATCCTCCACTGTCCCCACCGGGTCTAGCTGGGGCACGGCTGGGAGCGAACAGAGGTGCTATTAATAATCACGCCCAGCGTACGGCCACCGTCCGTGGCCCGTGGCAGAGCTCCTAAAGGAACTGCTGTGGGGCCCGGCTCTCCAGACCAGAACCTCTGCTCTCTCCCCGAACGAAGCAGGCCTCTCGACACCCAGCTTCTAAAAACTGGAGCTCGTATTTGGGGAGTGCTTACCAGGCCCCTCGACACAGGAAGCTGGGCCAGAGCGCAAAGCCCGTGGCCCGGGGCCACACGCCGCTCTCTGACCATGGGGTGTCCTGCCTCTCCAGTCAGGATGGAAACCTCCAGGGGATAGAGGGACACGGCTCGAGGCCAGGACGTAACTGTCAGCGTTGACCTGGCGTTCCCGCAAGTCAGAGCGCAGGGTAGGTTGATGGAAGCCAAGGTACGTCCACCTGATGTGGGTCATGTGGGCTGTGGGCTGTGGAGACTGACTGTACCTATTACATAGCGAGAAAGTGACATCCTTGCCGAGATCGCTGTTGGGAAATCCGCTTGTTTGATTTACAGGTGGGAAGAGGGCTGTGCTGCTTCCGGGGGCCGGGGGGCCGGGGGAGGGGGGTCCTGGGGCTGCTGCACCCGTCCACGGCCCTAGGATGTCATTTGGAATCCTGAGAAAACAGCTGCCACCTGGCCCTTAAGGAGCCAACCACATAGCAGGGCCACGTCTTGGGGGCTGCTAGCAGGGGGGTGGGGGGTGAGCTCCTCCACATTCGTGCGCGTTACAAAACCGTGCTCCTTCTTCCTTAAACAGTGTTTTCTGGTTATTTCCTCTTGCTTGCTGCTGGCTCAAAGCCTAAAGCCACTTGTATAACTGGGCAGCCTCAGGCTGCGTGTGCCCACGGGGGTCTCAGGCCTAGGACCCAAATTACCACCTGGGCATCAAAGAGCGGAGAGGACTCAGTCCTCAGTCTAGATAAGAAAAAGGCTGGTTTTCCCTCTAACTGGAGATGTCAAGACACAGCCCCACTGGGGAGCAGAGTCCTGTCCCCTGGGGGCCCCATGTGCAAGCAGAACGTTCTGGAGTAGCAGGACAGGGTGAAATGGGCCAGGTGTCCTGTGTGTCCCCCAGCAGGCCTGGCCTGGTCCCCTTCCTCCCATACATGCCGGGGGGGGGGGGGGGGGCGTGCCCAAGGGCTTCCCAGTTTTAATTAGAACCCAGCACACCAGGAAGCAACTCAGTACAGACAGCCAGCTGGCTGCTCCCTCGGAAATGACTGCAGGCGGTGATCAGATGAGGGGCTCTGAGCAACCCCCCCCCCCCAGGTAAGAGCACACCTAGTTAATAGCTAGGGGAGGTCGGGAACCCAGATGGGGTGCCAGGCCTGCCCAGAGTCCGAAATGGGAGACTTGGTCTGTTCTCAGGCCTTTGAATTTCTGAGCGAGTCTCTGTGTTTCCCCCTGGCCTGGGGTACCTGGAAGGAGCATGAGCCACAAACCAAGTCAGTCAGGGAACAAAACAGCCCAAGAAACTAGTGCTGCCGTAGACAAAAGAGTGTGTGTCCCATCTCCTTCCAGGGAAAGGAAGCCTGTGGCCTGTAGAGGCGCCCCGCTGGCCCGGACCGGGCGGCCTGGTCTCAGCCCCCCACAGCCCTTCCTGGGCTGGCAGACAAGCCTGCTCTCTTCCAGGGAGAGGGAGGCGGCTCTTTGTTTATGCGTCTCAGCCAGGTTGCCTGGCCCACTCACTGCTCTGCAATTGAGAGCAGTAAAAAGCAAAAAGCTATAAAATTCAAAACAACCCATCTGTATAAGAACAGCTTCTTATCACACCCCAGGAAGGCGCAGCGTTTGCGATAGGAATCAGTATGTGCAAGCCCTCTACATTGAAAACCTATGAAAACATCAGCCTTTCCGGAGTGTCTGGCTCCTGCCAGCTGGATGTTAATTGTAGCTGAAGCCTCTGCCCGTTATTACAAAAGGAAATAAACATTCAGGAGTCATTTTCAAAGCATTCTGATTGTTCTAGAACATTCATCTGAAGTTGAGTCTCACGGTGCACAGCGGGTCTGTGTCAAATAGAAACAACCCACAGGACCATCAGCCCGGCCGGGCTGTCTGCCCAAGCAGGGTGCACTGCCCGGGCCTCGCAGCCCTGTGCACCCCTCAAGAAGCTCTCCCACTCTCTGCTGTCCCTTCTACTACATGGGGTTCTGGTGCTCACCTTGGGGAGGAGCCTGTGACCTAATGGTCCTCCTCCCCAGCCAGCCAGCCAGCCCAGCCAGCCAGCCAGCCAGCCAGCCAGCCAGGCTTCTGGCACAAATCACCCTCCCCCCCACGCCGTTCAGAGAGCTTAGAGAGCTCAGAGAGCTCTCAGCAGGACTGGCTGGGGGGTGGGGACAGCAGTCAGGGAGGGCTCCCCGGGGCGCTTCACAAAGGAACAGAGAATGGAGGAAAGGCAGTCTAGGCAAGGGACCAGTGTGTGCATACGGCAGTGGACAAGGGACGGGGGAAGCTGTGTTCACCCCCGCCCGGCCCCGGCAGGGGGTGGGGGGGCAGGTGCCCGGCCCAGATGGGCCCCACACCAGAGGACAGGATTTCCTGATAACAAAGCAAGGAAACCAGGTAAGGTTTTAGAGAGACCAGCTCAGCTACCTTTCAACGGCGTGACTCCTCTTTGCTGGTTTTTCATGTCTGCCGGGTCTGTGCCTGTGCAGGCAGGGTTCCCAGCAGCCGTGACCCCTGCCCGTCCCTGCAGCAGCTCAGCCACCCCCGACCCATGCTGCTTCGACCCCCTCCTGGCACCGGTCTGCACGGAGATCACTCTGCACCTCAGCCCAGCGCATTCCCATTGCTTACAGGCGTGCGGTTTTGATGGGCTGGTTTATACCATCTTGTCTTCTTTGAGAAGGCACAGAAAGCAAGCCGCTGATGTCTTGCCTCAAAATGCTTCTAACAGGCCGCCTAATGGGCGGGTGGGCCTTGCCAGCAGTGAAGAGGAGGGCCAGTCGCTGCGGAGAGGCCTCTGCGGCGTCCTCCTAAGGGGGGGCTGGAAGAGAACGGACCAGAGCCGCCCCGCGTCCCGGCTTGTCTGCACGCCGTGAGCGCATGCGAGGGAAGCACACGCTTACTTATGCCCCAGTTGAATGTGAGTGCAACACCCGGAAAATCGCTGTGTGTCACCAAAGCCCTAACCCGCCCGCAGAGCCTGTGAACTCGCTCCTGTCCCGCCACAGCCCCGCTGGGCCTGCGACTGGTGGTCACGTGCTCACACCTCCCTCCCGGTCGGTTTCCTCTCGCTGTGTCTCAGGTGACCGATTCGGAGCGCAGGTTCACGCACCCGCGCTCTGGGCACCCGGCGCGCCTGGGGAGGAGGGTGCGGGCTCAGGTCCTCCTCGTCCCCACGCCGGGGACTCACCCAGGCCCACCCGCTCGCGCTCCAGGTACCTGAGCTCCTAAGCTGGGGAAACTGAGGCAGCACAGAACCTGCGTCACGTGCACCACCCGGTGGGTGAGCAGAGCCTCACCCCGGAGGCTCCACAGGGCTGTCCTGAGAGCTCGCTGAGCCAGGTCACGGGCACTAACTGAGCCCCCTCTGCAAGACTCAAGTCTCCGCGTAAGTGGCCTCCTGTACCGTGGAGGTCCCGCTGCAAAGTCTCCTGTGCGGGACGGGAGTTGGCCAGGGCAGTGCCTGAAAGCAGAGGCATTGAGGACCGGTGCTCTCCTGCCTCAGGCAGCCTACCTGCAGCCCCGCTGTGCTGTCCCCGTCTGTCCCCCTCCGTCACCCAGGCCTGGCCATCACCCCTGCTGCTCTGGACACTAGGCCACCACTGCCACTGTGCACCTGCTCTCCCAGCAGGGCCTCACGGTTGTCTGCAGAGTGACCCCTGCGGAGGCGGCATGTTCAGGGCCCACGGGCCGCCAGGCCAGCGCCAGACAACCCCCCCCCCCCCCCCCCCAGCCCGGTCAGGGCCTCCAGGTCTGTGAGTCGCTTGGCCTTGTCCAGCTGCTCGTGCCCCAGGCGGGGGACAGACAGCCCTTGGACACTCGTGCTGAGCTGGCAGTCCAGCCAAAGAACCTCCCGACCCAGCACAGGGGGGCCCTCGGCTCGAGGGCGACCCCCCCACGTGACCAGGAGCGGCCAGGACACCTCCTGGGCCTGGAAATGGCAAGTCCAGGAAAGCACCTTCGTGAAAAATAATTATTGAAGCCCAGAGGTGGTCTTGGAAGTAAATGGCTTTTCTTTTCTACCTGAGAGCATTTGTAGTAAATGACTGTCACCCAGCTGAGGACACACAGGCCTCTGTAGGGGATGCAGGGAGACAGAGGGCTCCAGAAACTAAGTCCCTAGAAATGCTCAGACACCTGCACGCCCGGTGGCCTCTCGCTCCATCCTCCACAAGCGCTAGTCAGGCCTCCCCTGCCCTGCCAGGGGTGGCTACCGTATTACTGCGCCCTCTGAGAGGCTGGCCCGAGGTCACCCCGTGAGCCCGCAGAGAGGCCTGGATGGCAAAGCCGTGGCACCAAGTCCACAAATGGAATGCCAGCTTTGACCAAGAAACCCTGCCCTTGTGGACCTCGGCCTTGCTCTCCTCTACGGGTCCCAGAGGTGACCCCTCCACGCTGGAGCGTCGAGCACAGCCTTGTTCCCTCCGAAGGGTTCCTGCCGCACAGCCAGCCTCGTGCAGGGGTGCCCCCTCAGCCTCCGGGTCCTCTCAGGTTTTTCTGGACGAACAGGCCATTTGTGACCTCTCGCCCCTCTGGGATGCGCAGCCAAGCCGCCGAAGGGTTCGCGGTAATGGTCCGAGTCGGCTGAGGGCTCACCCCGGGCGGGGGGCTTCGTGCAGCCATCTCTCAGGCCAGTCCCGGCGCCTGCTTCCACCAGGCAGCTTCCTCCGCCCTCCCCCACCTCGGTCACCTGTCGAGGCCTGGATCTGTGCTGCCCCGAAGCCGTTTGAAGAGGCCTGGGAAGGGGAGTGGCCACTGGAGAGGCCAGCCCAGTCCTTATGGTGCGGAGGCTTTCTTCTGAGTGTGATTAGAGAACAAAACACACAGAAAGCTCTCGGAGAGAGAGAGGGTACGTGAGTCACCTTTACAGGAAAAGCCAGAATGAACTCATAACCTGGTCTTTCTTGGACAGCCGCAAGCAGGTGCGTGGTCGCTGACCTGGAGAGCGCCTCCCTTTTGCCGCCCGGCCCAGATACTGGCACACAGCACTCCTGCAGCCCCCGCCCTGCGCTGGCCTGTCACCACCGAGGCCCGCTTCTGGACCAGCAGAGGGTGGGGGCCCGGCGGTCCTGCTGTGCCCATTCCTGCCAACGTGCCAGGGGCGCCTGGCTTTGTGCACCCAGGCCGGCTGGCGGTCTGGGCTCACGACACCGCAGAGAAGCACAGACCGATCTCGGCGGGGGTCTTGAGGATGCATGGAGATCCGGGGAGGGATGGGGAGGGGGAGGGGGGCTCTCGGAAGATGTTCGCAGCTTTTCGTGTGCTTCTCGGCTCCGGTGGCGTGAGGTCGGGAAGGGGCTCCGACCTGGAACACCCACCCTGGGAGGAGGGGAGAGGTTCGGGGACGGTCCCAGCGCTCAGCTGCAGTGAAACGGTGGGCTGGCAGGAGCGGGGGCTCACGGGGGGCCCTGGGTGCCGGTCCGTGGGCACAGCCATCGCTGTGGGTGCAGACGGCACCTGGATGGACATGATGGGGTGTCAGTCCTGAAGGAATCTTGGAAGAGGCTTTGGGAGGCTAGAGGCGGGGCCAGCAGAGGCAGAGTGGCACCGAGGGAGTGGGGGCGGGAAGGGCAGAGCAGGCCAGGCGTCTCTGCCAATGGACCCTTCCGGAAAGGGCTCTAAAGCGTGTGGAAAAGGGGGGCAGGCACAAGGGGCCAGGGAGGCAGTGGGGAGCTCCGGCAAGGAAGGGCCCAGGGGTCCTAGTGGGGAGGTGTGGTGACAGGACTGGCCTGTTTGGAGAGCCAGCCTGGATGGGAGGCCCACTGGGGTCCCCGCTGACCCTGACACCGTCAGCTGAGGGGCTGCGGCAGGTGGCAGGGCCCGGAAGTTGGGATTGTCGATCCTGCCATTTGGGGAGAACGTGGCAGATTTCCAAATGAAAACGGGTGGAGAGTGGAGCGCAGGCCTGCTCGGCCCTGGAGAGGCCGCCTCCCCGCCGGCTGTGCCCCAAGATCCTCTTTCGCCAAAGGAAGTGAACCGAGAACTGGCGAGCTGGAAAGGTGGTCTGAGGCCTGCGCGGGAGGGCGGGAGCCAAACCATTGTTCCCAGGTTGGCCTGCTTCCCGGGCAGCCTGAGGGGAAGTCTCTGTTCCCAGGTTCCTGGACTTGCAAAACCAGAGTGCACAAAAGGGAAGTGGGGTCACCGCAAGGAACCGGGGACCAGAGAAAGGCAGGGCCGGGAAGGGGGCGGGCGTGGGGGCGTCCGCGGGCTCCCAGGTGCGGAGCGGCGGGCAGGGGCCCCGAGGAACAGCACCGGGGCCGGGGCCGGGCCCTGACCGGGCGGCACCCCCGCCCACGGTCTCCGCAATGTCTACTCTGTGACGAGCGCCACCGGCTCCAAGACCTGAGCGTGTTTCTCTCACTGGCCCATCCTGCTCGCTCGACACGCGGCAGTTCTGGCCTCCTGAGCACGTCCACCGTGCCACGTGCCCACACCCCGGGCTCGCTCCCCGGGACCCACGTTCTGTCTGCACAGGGCGCGGGCGAGCCCATCTCGAGGCAGGTGCTTGGCCGTCCGGGAGCCTCCGTGACGGTGGCACCCTCCGCCTCCCCCACTCCCCCTCCAAAGACAGGGATGAGCTTCGGCAAATGCCAGACAGACGGCCCCGTTTGTGACACAAGGCGGCTCCTCACCGCTGGCCTCCCCGGAGGATTGCCAGAACGAAAGGACGAGGCCTCTCGTCAGGCCTAGAGAAAGCGAACCGTCTGCATCCAGATCACGGCCGCCCGTGTACTTGACCCACGTGGGAACCATGCACGCGCAGCGCCCCCTCCGACAAGCGAGCTGGGGCCACACGAGCACGTGAACTAGGAAGGAGGCTCTCAACAGACCGCGTTCCAGCTGAGGCTTTCCCAAGAACGGAGCCGTCCTCAGCCCAGCGCGGTGGCCCGCCAGCGGCCCTTCATGCGGCCCCACGGGGCAGCCGTGGGCAGTCAGGGCCGCGGCTCTGACCCCGCGGCCGGGAGGCTCCAGGCCGGCTGTGTTCCACAGCGACGTCGAGAAGACACCCACCCTTCTTCCTGCCGGTCCCGAGCCTGGCCCTCAGCCACCGCTGCCCGCTTTGGAGAGCTCTCAGGGCCACGCCCCAGGGCAGGCGGCCACGGCCCCTCTCCATGGTGACTGGGTAACTCTCAGGGAGGCCCGCGTTCCGCCCTTAGTGGCCACCCAGCTTCCTCGCAGAGGGAAAAAAGGAACTCGTCTGTGCACACGCTCAGCACCCCGAGTGTCCGGAGCGGCCACGTGGGCTCCAGACGAGCCTCATCGCACCGGCCCCGCCACCCAGTGCGGGCCGGGGGCGCAGAGGGGGGAGGAAGCGGGCACTCCCGAAACCGGAGCGGCAGGGCAGGAGCCTGATCCGACGGTGCCGGCCCTTCCAGGCACAACCCTCATTCCGTGAAACCGGCTGTAAACAGAGCTGGGGAGGGGCCACCGTGCCTGCCAAGGGAGGCAGAGACCGAGTGATTTACTGGAGGAAAACAAGTGTGCGTCCACACTGGGCACCGAGCGCACACACGCGCCCGCGCAGGAAGCCAGCGCTGCACGGCTGCGGCTGATAAGCTCCCGGGGGTGGGGTGGGGGGCAGAGAAACAGGATCCTCTCGGCGTCCTTGACTGCTCACGGACGGGGTCTGCGGTCCAGGCGCACAGAAACGCGGGGCTCGGGATAAAGGTAAGCAGCCTGCGCCGAAGGCTCCGCTATGGCTGCACCTATGGCTGCACCGGGGACAGGCGGCCGGGAGGGGCTGGGCCGGGGGACGCCCTGAGCGGTGAGTGCCGAGTGTCCCCCGCCCCCCCTCCCGCCACACCTGAACCGGGAGGGAAGGACGGGCTCGTCACACCAGGAGCGCGAATCCTGGGGTCCCGGCCTGGGCGCCGAGCGCGAGCCCGCCTTTCTCGCTAGCAACTACCCCGTGTGAGTTCAACGCCGGTCTTAAAGATGGCGGAAGGACCTTCCTTTTGTGGGGCTGCGGCTCCACGTCTCAGTCTCCTTACGAGGAGGGAGGCCGGTACACGAGAGTAGGTGCGACACCTCGGGCAGACCCCACGGGCCCTGGGATAGGATGTGAGCCAGGCAGGGCCAGACCAGAGGGGGTCTGCCTGTGGGCTGACCACGGCAGAGACGGATGCAATGGGATGTAAAACGTCTAGTGGCCACAAGAATGCGTGGTGTTTCCTGGGGACTCGAGGCCTGTGAAGTCTGGTGGGCAAGCTCTCCACAGCCATGGGCCCCCGTTCGCTGTCCCCCGGTTATGGTCAGAGCCATGGTTTAGCGTGCAGGAGCCCAGAACAGAGAGAAGACTGCACTTAAACATCCACAGCCAGCTCCGGATGAGTTCAGGAAGGAGAGTGGAAACCAGCCGTGTAATCAGCTAAAAGATGACACAAAAAGGACCCCCCCCCCCCCCGCCACCACCCAGCTCTGGGAGACCAAAGCTTCCTGTAGGAACCACAGGTGTTCCAGGAACATGCCAGCAGCCCAGTGCCCCCGCTGCACCCCAGGATCCGGTTCCTGGGGTGCAGGGCGCCCACCAGGACCAGAAGCTGAGGAGCGCGGTCTAGATTTAGGGACCCAACCCATGCTGTGGATTACAGCGAACACTTCTAAAAGTGATGTGATCAGCACGTGTGGGCAGAATCCGGCCGGCCCGGCCCCGAGCATCACTCCCGTCTGACGGGCTGCTGAGCGGCATTCACGAGAATTACAAAACACTCCCACTGACTCGATGTCCCTGAACGGGAGCTCACGCACCGACTGCCCACCTGCCCATCACAGCCGATGCAGGCGCACTCCTGTTGTGGGGACCCCCAACCTCCCTTTACTTCCTGGTTAACCCCCTGGCGCCCCAGTGGCTCACTGCCTCGGAGGAAATCAGCAGGTAGATGTCTGTGTTCACCGCCTGATCCCCACCCGACCCCCCCACCCCCACGCCAGGCTCCAGCCTGCAGTGCAGCGGCAGGTGTGGGCAGGGCCTGGCCCCCGAGCCCCTTCAGGGGCTGGGGTCCGGCACCAACAGCAACAGGGCTGGCAGAACCCTCAGCCCCTACACCCAGGAAACAAACGTGCACTTTGCACGTGTTCGCCCGAGAGGATTTCTTATTCTGAGAGCAGGAGATCAGGATGGGCCGAAATTCATTTTGCACGGAAGGTTTTCCTCCAAAGGACCGTGACGCGTGAAGAGTGTGCTCTTTCCTCACGTGTGGGTCCTCCTGGCCAGCCGCACACCCACGCCTCCCGTGTGCTAGACCACGGGCCACTGGGTTGCACTCCAGCGGGGCGGGGGGACGGGGGGAGCGCAGCGCAAGTTTCCCTCTGAGGGAACCCCATCACCGGGGCCCCGTGGCGGCCCGGTGGACACCAAGGCGTGAGCCTCTCACCCACGGTGGCCACCCCCACTTCCGCGCTCCTCCTCAGGTGGGGCTCCCACCGCCTGGCTTAGCGCCTCCTGCTCTCCCAGCTGCGTTCAGGGCGCACCTGTCACACGCCAGCCTGTGCAGCTGCCCGCGACCTGCTCCCACGTGTGCACCCACACCCGCTCTCGGGGACAGAGGCGCAGCGTGCTGGTGCAGCCCAGGTGGCAGGAGAGACGGGGCGGGTCTCTGGCCACCAGACCGCAGACACAGGTGTGGAGGGCGGGCGGACGCACAATCCCCACGCACGCCGCGAAGGGTCCGGGCAGGGCTGTGGCGGCCTGCTGTTCCCACCCAGGAGGCTGCGGAGGGTCACCCTGTCGTGGGAAGGCCCATACGCATCACGGCCCTGCGTGCCGCGCCACGGGCACCCGTCCTTCTAAAACCCCTTTCAGTAAAGAGGCTGAAAAGGAGGTGGTCACGGGGCTCGCTTAAAGCCACTGGGTGGTGGGGGGCAGGACGGGAGCCCAGGACTGGGGGTGGGGAGCCCTGCAGGGTGTCCCCGCATGGCGGAGAGAAGCCAGGACGGGAGGCAGTGTGAAGGCTGCCTGAAGCGGCCTCCCCGGCGGGATCTCGGGCGCATCATCCAGTGCTCAGATTTCTCTAGAAACGGGCTCGGGGAGGCTCGCCGCGGCCGTTAGGGTCACGGCAGCATCGGGACCTTGCGGGCCCAGCTCAGGACCTAAGGCAGCCACGGACAGCGACCTGGCTCTCCCAGAACACGCACGCTGGGGACGGAGTTCTTCTGGAAGGGCCCGCAGTCTCTGGCCCTTGCCCTGCTAGGTTAAGGGGCGAGGCTCCCTTCGGGCACCACCTCCGCATCTCTGAGGGGCTGGCAGGGCCCGGGGCTCTGGTTAACCTTCCGCTGCTTTCTCCCGCAGCCCGCCATCATGTGGAGCTGCGGCCCGCTCAACGGCACGGGCGGCGCGGAGGACCAGCCGCTGTGCCAGCACCTGCATCTGGTCCTGTCCGTCTTCTCCCTGCTCTACCTGGTGGCCGGTGTCCCCGTTGGCCTGGGCTACAACGCCCTGCTCGTCCTGGTCAACCTGCACGACCAGAGCAGCATGACCATGCCTGACGTCTACTTCGTCAACATGGCCGTGGCGGGCCTGGTGCTCAGCGCCCTGGCGCCCGTGCACCTGCTGGGCCCCACCGCCTCCGGGTGGGCCCTGTGGGGCTTCGGCAGCGAGGCCCACGTCACGCTGCTGGTGCTGTTCAACGTCTCCTCCCTGGTGACCATGTACTCCACGGCCCTGCTCAGCCTCGACTGCTACATCGAGCGGGCGCTGCCGCGCACCTACATGTCCAGCGTCTACAACACGCGACACGTGTGCGGCTTCGTCTGGGGCGGGGCCCTGCTCACCAGCTTCTCCTCCCTGCTCTTCTACGTCTGCAGCCATGTGGCCGCCAGGATCGTCGAGTGTTCCAAGATGCGGGACGCGCAGGCCGCGGACGCCATCATGGTGTTCATCGGCTACGTGGTCCCCGCCCTGGCCGTGCTCTACGCGCTGGCGCTCATCTCGAGGATCCGGAAGGCGGACACGCCGCTCGACCAGGACGCGGGGAGGCCGGACCCCTCGGTGCACAGGCTCCTGGTGGCCACCGTGTGCACGCAGTTCGGGCTCTGGACGCCTCACTACCTGACCCTCCTGGGGCACACGCTGCTGGCCTTGCGGGGGAAGCCCGTTGACAGGCACCACCTGGGGATCCTGCTCTTCGCCAAGGACGTGGCGAGATTCCTGGCCTTCTCCAGCAGCTCCGTGGTGCCGCTCCTTTACCGCTACATCAACAGAAACTTCCCCAGCAAACTCCGGCGGCTGACAAAGAAAATGCACTGCGGGCGCCAGAGCTGCTCCCCGGACCGAGCAGGGGTACAGCAGGTGATGGCGTAGAGCCGGCGGCTGGGGTCACGGCCGCTCGCTGAGCGCGGGTCCTGGGGCCGCCACCAGTGCCCCGGATGGGGTCATCGGACGGGCAGTCAACGGCGTACTTCCCGGAGGCACGGTCCGGGCCCCCTCCTGGGAGACAGGCGACCGACACTTGACCTGGATGCACAGCACTTTGTCACGGCCCGCTCTGTCACCAAGGCCTTAGGCCGCGCGGTCCAAGGCGGGAGGGGCCCGGCGTGAAAAACAGCTGCCTGCCCACCTGCTTCGGGGCGGACGCACTGCTCGGCCGTGCGGGGCCACACCCGCAATAGCGTCCTCAGCCTGGCCGCCTCCACCCTGGGTTTCTGAACGAAGTCAGGAGAATCCAAATCCAGTGTTTATATTCTGTGCCGGCAAAATACCCGATTCTGTCTCTTTACTTGCGCTTATAAAAAGATTCGAGAGAAGTCACCAAAGTCTGAAAGCGAAGGAAGCAACACGAAGGGCACTCCCGTTGGACGGACGGGTGGGCTCCTGCTACCGCAGGGTCGTGCTGGGTGGGGTGAGGCGGGGAGAGGCGTGTGCCACGCCACGCGCACAGGCAGCGTGCAAATGCTTCAGAAGGACAGGGCCAGCAGTGTGGCTGGTCTTAGGCGGAGGGCCCTTAACTGGTACCCCTGCTGCCCTCCCAGGTGACCTCAGCTAACCGTCTTCGGTAGAAGCCAACTCCCCAAAGTATGCACAAAACCCCACGCTAATAGTAAACCGAAGAGAGGAAAGCGCGGTGAGGATTTCCAACCTAACACAGAAACTGGGAGGGACCGCCTGGGGAGTCACAGGCCTGCAAGGCGGAGCCCGGTCTGGCACCGGGGCAGAGCGTGGGGCCACCACTGCCACCTTGCACCCGACAGCAGCCTGCTTCGCCAGACGCGGCGCGTGCCTGGATCCTTCCACGCCGCGTCCCGTAAACACCCGCTGTAAAACCGTGGCAGTAGAAGCCCCCTGCTCTCCTCGACACCATCCGCTCAACCTGCACCCCGACGTCACGACGCACCACAGGCCTGCAGCCCCCTAACTGCACCTCTGAAACCCACAAAGCTCTAAAAACAGGAGGATTTGTTTGTCAAGTTTGCGGTACATTCCCTTGGTAGCAAACCTTGAGCTAAGGTGGTAGAAGAGCGCTTTTCTGAGGAAAGAGGAGCGTGAATGTGATTACGGGGCGCTGGCCCGGCCCCACAGGGCCCCGTAGCACGCAGCACACACAGCACGGTAACTGTGTGCGCGCAAACGCAGAGAACAGGTGAACGTAGGTCGTTTGCCAAAAGCAGCCGGAAGTATGCACACGCCTTAAGATGTCATTCCTACGTCACCCTACGCTTTCCTGCGGGGTTACGGTGACAGGGAGCGGCTGGGGCTGGCAGCTTGGGAACCCCAACCCGCGTTTAGGTGTGTGCATCCAAAAATGTATTGCTTTTTGTCGCTGCTCAGCAATACACTGTATTTATTTATTTATTTGTTTATTTTTACCTTCTGACTCCCTTCACCCGTTTCTCCTCCCTGCCTCGGCAACCGCCAATCCATGCTGCTTCCGTGGCCTTGGTTGTTTTTCTTAAAGATCCCCTGTACCACTGAGATCATGTTCTACTCCTCTTTGACTTATCTCACTTAGCACAGTGCTCTCCAGGTCCGTCCGTGTTGTCGCAAATGGCCAGATTTCATTTCTGTTTATGGCTAATATTCCGCGGTGCGTGTACCCGCCCCCCCCCCCCCCTTCTTCATCCACTTGTCCGTCAAGGGACACTCAGCTGCTTCTGTGTCTGGTCTGTTGTGAATAACGCGGCAGTGAACGTGGGGGTGCAGACACCATTCTGACTGAGTGCTTCTGTTTCCTTTGGGTAGATACCCAGAAGTGCGATCACTGGATAAGTAGACCTGCTTTTGACTTTTGAGGCACGTCTGTACTGTTTTCACAGTGGCTGCGGCAGTGCGCATCCCCACCAGCGGTGCACGAGGACCCCTTTCCCGTACTCCCTCGCCAGCGCTCAGTGTCCTCTTGGTGGCGGCACCCTAGCAGGCGTGAGGAGCACCCGCTGGGGTTCTGACGCGCTCCTCTGACGAGTGCTGCTGAGCACCTTCTCACGTACACGTTGGCCGTCTGCGTTCTTTGCAGAAATGTCTGTTCTCATCCTTTGTAATCACATTTTATTTTGCTACTGGGTTGTGGGAGTGCTTTATGTATTTTGGAGATTAGTCCCTTATCAGAGATATTAACATACTAACTTTTGACAACCTGAAAACTTAATTCTGACACATCTGATCCGAGGATGGCAAAGCGTGGCTCTGTCTTTTGCCACATTCCATTCAGGGAAATCGCTCCATTTGGCCCTGGTCTCTCGGGAGATTTAGCCCATGACTTGGCTGCCATTGTGTTTCTGTCTGCAGAATATATCCCCTCCGGGGTGATGCGATGACTGAGTTCAGAGTCTGCCTGTGCAGAAGCATGAAAATACACTGGACACCAGGGTCCTGGTCTTACTTGCCCCTGGTAGCTGTGAAATTCTGGACAGGTGGGGCCTAATCTACTTCCTGGCCAGTAAATCAGGGGCAGAATTAGAGAAGGTTCTGGGTTGCCTCTGTCCATGAACGTGCTATTTCTACTGAAGGGCGCAACACCCCTCTGCTGCAGGGTTTCCCCCAGTCCTGAAAGTCTCAGACCTGACCCCCTCCACTCCTCAAGCTGTGGGCTGCACGGCAGGGGGTCCCGTGGCCCTGCCTCCGCTGGGGAACTCTCGTGTTGGCCGAGCAAATGGCGGGTTGTAGGGTGCCCGGCATTGCAGCCGTGGGGCCTCTGACCTCACACACACCTGCTAGCACGGAGTCTCAGTCCTCGTCCTCTCACGGCGGGTGGGCGGGGCTGGGGCCAGGGTCAGTCCCAGGTCCACCACACACGGCCAGGCTCTTGGGTCAGGAAGCCAGCACTGTTCTTAGGGGACATGGGACCCAGCAGGTGGGCTGGTTTGGGGTGGCAGTGCTATTTCAAATAAAAAGACCCTTTTCCTCGCTCATCTGTTCTGCTCTTTGCTCTAGAAAGAGCTCCTGGGAGAAGAGGGAGATCCCAAGGGCACAGAGCCGAGAGCCATGTGGGTCTCTGCCCACAGCCCCGGGAGTCCCTCACCCCAGCTGGGCTCCCCCAAACAGAAAAGGGGCCGAAAATCACGGTCTTATTTTCACTTTCTCAGTGGCTTTGGTTGCAACCTGGCTTGTTTCTGGTGACCTCCGGGGGCCTGAGCGGGTCCCACCCGTGCCGGTGACAGAGGGCCCCCGGGGATGGGTGGCAGGCTGGGTGTCTCACGGAGACCCCTCCGCTGCTTTCGCGGCATCCCCGGGTCTCACGGCTTGATGGGGACACCTCCGCCACCAGCCCCAGGTGCTTCCCACATGGCTTTTGTCCATCCACAGTCACCTGGGCTGGATCCGGGGCGACTGAACGCTGCCTCCAGTGCTCCTGCCACGTGGCCCAAGACACGGAAAGAATTCTGAGCGGAGAGAAGAGTGAGGAGTCGGTCGGGAAAGGCTCCAGCAGACTGTGAACGTGATCCTACGTGTTACACGTGTATTTTTTTAACTCACCCATCTCGATGTCTCCCAGTGGAAGTGTATGTTCCAAGGCCATTAATTTTGTTATCAGTGCCTCCTATTATACTTTTTAAGTTAATCTTAATTTTGCTAATCACAACAACTCATCTACCTTGTCGTGCTTATTTAAGATTCTAGAAGGTGAATTTAATTTTAGGTGGCTTCACGAAGGTTATAAAATTTATCACGGGAAACCAGATCTCCTGCTAACTGTGGCAGATGCATCGGCAAAGCAGACCCCCAGGCCTTCATAGAACGCACGTGATGAAGGATAAACCTGGAGAAAATGATTAAGAAGCTAAATTACAAGTGAAGTTCTTGGATTTCAAATCAGCTGGAAAACTGGGGGAATTTTTCATTTCTCATCCGTTGCGTCTCTTCCAGAGGTTGTACCGTTTGCCTCGAGTTCTACGTAAATCACGAAGAAGATCCTGCTGAAGAAGAACCCACACGTTTGAAGACTTAAGTCACTAGACACAAATCACCCACCTTCGGAATTCTCAAAATGTGTATTTCCAGGGGTGTATGACGTGTAGCAGAAACCGGCACGGGACTTAGCCTATTTCCCCTGGTGACACGAGGCCCGCCACTTTTCGTTACTCCTCTGCTGCAGTGGCACAGCGGCAGCGTGTACCTGCACGCTCCCTCAGGCAGGGCGGGGCGCACCCCGAACCCCGTGAAGACAGCCCCCCAAGTCTGGCAAACGTTCTTTCCCGATAACGGACGTTTGACAACTGCTGACGCGTCCCGAGGGCCGAGGACAGAACTGAGTGGCCCCAGCCGCTCCGTGTGGGAGGGCCTGTCCCCCCGCGGGAGGGCCTCGTCCCCCCGGGCAAGAGGGGAGCGTGCCGTGCACACGGCAAGTAAATCTGAGTAAGGAACAGGGAGTCTCTGGGAATGAAAGAATCCGAATTTACCCATCTTATGTTAATAAAGAACGCGAGGCGCAAAGAATTTTACGATTTGCCTCATTCCGTACGCGTGTAACACTGAAGTCCCGGGGACAAGCATTTGTCGAGTGGCTATGACATTATCGCCCCGCCTCCCGGTATTTGAAAACCGCTTACCGGGAGGCTCTTGCGGGCCCGTGTGCCACTAACATCACGTGAACCGAGGAAACGATACTACCGTCCGAAATGCTGTGAAGTCGGAGCGCGATACGTTTCTACGTTCCCGCAGGGAACACGGGACTCCGACCCGCTCTGCAGCTGGGAGCGCAGGCGTGTGTGCGGGGCGCCACCTAGTGGCCGCCGGCAGAGCTTCGCCCTGCAGGGCAGCTGGGCGCCGGCCACAGAACCCTGACCTCGCCTGCACAGGGTGCTTCTCGCAGGGTTTACAGCCCATGTGGTCAGGATCGGCGGGTCGCGCTCCGTGATTTATACCTTGGGGGCTTTCACCCCAAACCAGCCGCGGAAGAGCAGACACCCCGCCCCGCGCTCCCCAACAATCGGACGAGTGAAACTCCGCCCTGCGGATGCCACGTGACTCAGGGAATTCAGGGCACACTGCACTTTTCCAAAAACACGTGGTCAGCAGCAGTGGAGAGGAGCACTCGGACCACCCAGGCGCTGCTCCGCGCACACACGCGTGCACACACGCGTGCACACACACACACACACACACACACACACACACACACACTGGAGCCAGCAGAACCTGGCGCAGACAGGGACAGCAGCCAAGTCCGGCCTAGGACGCCGGACTTCTGCGCGGTTACGGCTCGGCGCACTGTGTTTCCAGGGAGGGCAACCCCACACGGAGATTTCCGATAGCCAGCTGAAGCCGTGTCAGGGAGCATAGGTGAGAAAGAGACAGTTCAAAGCTTATGAACGCTTTTAAAAGACGTTGCAGGGGCGCCTGGGTGGCTCTGTCGGTTAAGCATCCGACTCCGACTCCAGACTTCGGCTCAGGTCACAATCTCACGGGTGGGATCAAGCCCCACCTCGGGCTCTGTGCAGTCCCCACGGAGCCTTCTTGGGACTCTCTCTCTCCCTCTCTCTGCCCCTCCCCGGCTCACGCGTGTGCACCAAGTAAATAAATAAACTTAAAAAGAAACGCTGAAAAGGCTCTCTCTCTAAAGAGGCGGTGGTGAGTGGCAGGGGGCTGGAGGGGAAAGTGCTCCGGCCCGCGACCTCCGGGCCTGCCCGTGAACGGCCAGCTGGAAGGCCCCACAAGGCCGGCCTCTGCTCCGCGGGGCTGCCCCTCCCGTGCACAGTCTCAAAGCCTTCGGAGCGCCACTACAAAGGGACAGGGCTCCACGGAGCAGGGCCTGGGGCACCTTGACCTAGGAAGTGAGGACAAACGGAGATGACCACGGCCATGCCACCAGTGCCGACAGGACCCAGGCCCCGGCTGGAAGTGGTTCCTCCTGGCCATGTTTGGGACAACTTGAGCAAACAAAAAGTGAAGAATTAAAAGGGAAAAAAAGTCCACAGAGACACTCGAAAAGGCAGGAAGCAGAAGGGAAAAGGAAGCAAAGGAGAAAACCAACGCGTCTCTGACTCAGGAATGGAAGGATGGGCACCGCACAGGGAGGCTGTGGGCAAAGACGGCCAGGAGCGTCCGTGTGGTCCAAGCAGCACCTGCGGCCAACTTCTCAGCGAGGGGGGCCTGTGAGCAGGGTGCCCAGGCCCGTCGCCCCGCCAGAAGCACATGCCCACCTGTACCCGGGGCAGGAGGGGCCTCAGTGCCCCGGAGAGGGGCCATGGGGTCAGGCTGTGCGGCCACGGCTAATGCCCGAAAGGCAAGGCCTGGCCTGCGGGCAGGCAAAGGACAGGCTGGCCAGCGCCCCGGGGGGGCCGGACGCCACACCGGGGCGCATCAGCCCCAAGATGGAGAAGTGAGTAGCAGAGGCAGAACCCAAAAGACGGGCGGGAGGCAGTGTGGGGTGGAGTGGTCCTGCGGGGAGTCAGGGGCGAGGGGTGGACGGCTGGGCGGAGGCGTGGAGAGATGGGCCGGGTCCCCACAAAGGAAGGAGACCACGAATTCCTGGTGGGTCCAGACGTCCTGAGCTTGGATCCCAGTGGCCTTCCAATCCCCGAACTGTCTCCCAGACTCCGTCACTGTTCCTTGGGCCACTGTCCCTGGACTCTAGGCTAGGGACTCCCAAATTCCTGGCCTCCTTATTTCCACAGGCAGCCCTGTAGGCGGTCCCCAGACTGAGGACGGAAGCCCTCAGGGGCACTGCCAGCCTCTCCGTGGCCCCCCACTGCTCCCTGTGCACAGCCCGGGCCACCTGGGAGTTCCCGTGACCCTCCTGCCGGGTCACATGTGGCTCAATATCCCTCTGACTTCCCAGGTCGTGAGGTCATACGACTAGAGGCACCGGATAGGGGCCGGGCCTCGCGGGAGCTGAGACACGGGTGACGTACAGCGGCCTCTCCTAGAAGCCAGCAGCTGCCGCAGCGTGGCCCATGCTACACGGCGACTTTCGGGCAGCGGGACCTGCGGGCCAGGAAGGAAAGGCCGTCGCGGTGAATCCCTGCCCAGGTGCGCTGTCAGGACGGTGGACGGACACCTGCCCGAACAGCAGCGCAGACAGACAGGGCCTGCCCCTCGAGTCCCTCCACTCGCTGAGGGGGTCAAGGAGATGCTTCTGTGACGACCCACGGTTCCACAGGGTGTGAACAACGCTCTTGCAAAGCGCCTGCTCCCGCAGGCCCCTGCACGTCGCGCCCCGCCTGCCCCCCCCAGGAGCACGGAGCCCGCACCCCTCCCGGCCTCGGCCGACGCCTTTCACCTCCCCACCCGCAGTGCCCCATCCGCAAGGGGAGAGCCGGGCAAACACGGCCAGCGGCCCGTGCACTGCGACGGGAAGGCAGGTCGGAGCCACAATAACCCAGATACGGTTTTCCTCTGAGAGATGTGTCCACAAAGCCTAGATCCCCCAGTGTCTGAAAAAGCCCCGTTACTTAGTGCTATGGGTCTGCTGTGAGATTCCGCGGGTGACGGAGGCCACACGAGCCGGGAGACAAATCAGGAAGTAGCCGGCAGGCCAGCCGCCTTGGCGACAGGCCAGCCCTAGACGCCGGCCCACACATCTGCAGGGCTCGCTCCCAGGCCGCGGCCTGGGCTGGAACGGAGGCGTCAGTCCGTAGTCGGCCCACCCTCTCCTCCGCTTGCTGACTGGACAGCAGCAGGACGACGACAGAGCAAAGGGGGACAGAGCCCGGGGAACGGGGATCGGCGGCCGTCAGGCAGGAGGAAGCCGTCTGAGGGGGCGGCTGCAAGGTCCGCGCATCTAAGAACAGCAGAGGCCTGCGGCGTTTGCCTCAAGTAATCCATTCCCAAACACGGAAAGGTGTCTTAGTGACAAGAGTCAAGACAAAGGGGTCGTTAGTGCTGGTATTACGGGAAGCGACAGAAGAGGTGACTCCCCCGGGCAGCCACTCATCTTCGTCTCTAGGGACCTGCTTCCCTCCCCCGACACCCACGGCGGTGGACTCACGCGGCACCTGCCCCCCCCCACCCGGCCTCGGGCCGGTATCCGAACGCCACTCCTCACGGCCGAGTAACTGCATCCCCTCGTGCGACACACATCGACACGCACGGGGCTGCCTCCGCCTGTGGCCGCTGTCGGGGGGGGGGGGGCTGCCGTGAACACGGGTGTGCCCGTTCTGCACGGGGGAAGGCCACCTGTGGAGGCTGCGAGGGACGGCGCGGTGACGTCCGCAACCCCCACCGTGGGCAAAGCTGAGGGCAGACGTCCCTCCCGCAGAGAACGTGTCCTCATGTGCAAGAACAACACCCAACCGTGCGCCCTGGGAGACGGGGGTGGGTGACAGAGAGTCGCCGGTCCCGGAACGAGCTGCCGCCTTCCCAACACGGGGCCAGCGATGCGCACCGCGAATCGGGGACGGGGACGCTGGGCCACAGCCTGCACCGTGAGTTCCCGCTCCAGGGGGACAACCCACCCACTGGCCGGCCCCGTGGGCAGGGGAGGGCGTAGGGCCAAGGGCATCCCCTCCACGCTCTCGCCCATCTCCAGGGCCCGTGTGCGCTTCGTGTATGCAGAGCTTGGACACTTTTACCTCCTCGCCAGCGCCTGCCAGGAAACCGCCTTTGCCTGGCCCCGCACGTGGCACCGAGGGCACGTGGCCGCACGAGGCGGCGGCAGGCCCGGGGGTGAGGCGGCCCAGCGCCCCGTCCCGGGAGCCGTGTCTTCCTGCACCTCAACCCGGATTCGGGGCCGGGGCCTCGGGGCGCAGACGATCCCAAGCGGGGATCCCAAGCGGGTCCACAGACACGCAGAGCCAGGATGTGACAAGAAGGCAGGCCGAGTCCTCAAGACCCCTCAGGAGGAGGGTGCTGGGGCTTCCGAGCGGTAGATGGACAGCGGGCTGGACAGGGGGACAGGCCAGGCTGGGCCGCAGAGGCCGGCCCACCTCAGACACACGCAGGGCCTCGTCTCTGTGAGGGTCCCGGCTCATGGCAGAAACCTGGCTTTGCCGACTGTCCTGGCCCCCCCCACGTCCCAGTGTGCTAGCTCATTTAGCCCTCCAAGACCCCGAGGGGCAATGCTGTAATTACTGCCAATTTACAGGAAGGGACGGAGTCCTGGGGGCTAAGCAGCCGGCCTGACACCCCCAATGTCAAGGCTTCAGGCTCTCCCCTCCACTCGGGACCAAGGACTCAGGATGTAAGTCTCCGTGGTTCTTTTAGCAGCCACGCTTGTCCTGTGTTTCATCCACTGGCCCACAGCCGGCTCGGCTGAAGCCTGGGCAGGTAGGGGGTCAGGGTGAGTGGGGAAGGCACCCCAGAGAGCGGAGGCAGCAGCCCATGCAGGCCGGAGGAGGACGCTGCCTGTCTGCCAGCGGGGGCCACGGCACAGAGCGAGTGCACCGAGGGCACCGCAGGCAGGAGCCAAACCACACACCGGCCCTCCCAGTGGCAGCAGCTGGGGAGGACCGTGGTTTTGTCAGCTTAAGGAAGACAGGAGGTCGGGGCGGGGAGGGGGCGGGTGGCCAGCCAGGCCTGTCGCTCGTCCAGTAGCTCAGAAATGCCCCCACGAGGCTGGGGGAGTTCACAGGGAAGGCTATCTTGCTAACTCAGGGCTCTCGGAGGAAGAGACCGCCAAGGCCCAAGCTCATGGGCGCGGGAGGCAGGATGCCCCCAAAGCGTACGACAGAAATGGGTACTGCCCCCCCGGGAGCTCACTCTCGCCTAAGGAGGGGGGGCCCAGATTCCACTGACGAGAACGTCGCCCCACGACACCGTCCACAGGAGGGGCCCTTTCTGGGGGCAGTGCCCACCCACCGGCCGCGTCATCCCCAGGCATCCTTCCAATAGCTGTGGGAAGCTCTGTAAACCTACTCACGACAGGAAGCGGGGTGGCGGGGGAGGCCTGGGGCTGCACACGGGGACTCGGAACCTGGAGACCCTGCTGGGGTCGCACACAGGGGCTCCGGACCCCCGAGCGCCCGCACAGGGGGCCGAGGGAGGCACGCCTGGCCCTGCCGTAGCCCAGGGCTCCTCTGCTCGCCTGTGCACCAGGGGCTGGAGGCCTTTCTTCCCTACCGGCCACGCACGCTCGTCAGGGACTAGGGGGCTGGTGGCCACGGGGATCTAATGACAAGGCACCTCGTCACCCTGGGAGCCCAGAGAACGCAGGCCTGAGACTGGCAGTGGCCCAGCCCCCTCTTCCGGGCCCCAGGTCTCCCGTCTCTAGGGGAGGTCAGCCCCTTTCAGTGGTCCTCAAACCTCTGGGAGGCTCCCCCACTCCAAAGCAGCTCCTCAGACCCCAGGCTCTGGGAACAGAGGCCCCAGGCCGGTTCCTTGTCAGCTGCTCGCCAGCAACAACACTGCCGTGGGGGCCACACGTTGTGAGAGACCTTCAAAGAAAACACTCTCCAGCCCCAGCCTTGCTGGCGCGGGGCTCCCGGGGGCGTCCTTCGCCTCTCTGGAGCCTCTGTGGGTTTCACACAGAGCTCACGTGGCCCTTGGATGCCATCAGTGACCCCAGCGGGCAGGGCGCTGCAGAGGAAGTCCCCCAGCTGCATAAGGGACGCAGACACCTGGCAGGGGAGACATGCAGAGGGCTCCACACGTCACGTCTCCCGCCGGTGCTGGCTCAGGGAAGCCACGTGTCCAAACCCGTGTCTCAGCTCTTACTTCCTTGAGGCAGGCCCCCTCCTTCAGGAATTTGGGGACCCCCAGGCCACTTCCTGACTCTCCGTGCTGACCCCATCCTCCCTCCAAAACTCGCACCTGCCCCGTGCCCAGCCTTGCCAGGCCACAGGTGACCAGCGCCCTTTAGGCGACAGCGCCCTGACTCTGCCTGACCCCGAGGGAGGCTCTAGGCATAGGCCCGCAGGGCAATAAGGGATCAGTCCGCCTCTGTGTTCAGGACTCTGGCTGCCTGACGCCCACACCCCATTGTCGGGGGGCAGAGGGCAGAGCCCCAAGCCCCGGCCTGGGTGGTGCCAACGCGGGCCCTGGGGCCGAGTGCTCTCAAGGGAAGGTTTCGGGGGACTTTCCCTCGGCTAGACAGGTTGTGAGCGCTTCTTCTGTATTATGGGTGGGGTTTTAGGTCCTATTTCAAGCTGCAGACGCTGCCCGCTTTCTGGGAGGGACTGTTTAGCGTGTGGAATCTGCTGGGTGCCCACAGTCGCTGGGAGGCACACGCGTTACTTGTTCCGGCCGCCACACCGGTGACTCTGTATGTAGGCCGACTTGAACCTGTCTGGGTCACGCGGCCAAAGCATATGCTGTTCCCAGTGCAGCCTGTGTGGCTGGAACGACCTAAGACTGAATTCCTGTCCTCCTTACAGAACTGGAGGTCTCTGCCCGGCCGCTGCCAGCAAGGGAGCTCGTGGAGGGGGAGGACCGGAGACGGACAGGAGCCGCCTGCACAGCTCACAGGCCCTGGCAGTCAGCCGCCGACCCTCTGGGCTTCCTTTTCTTTCCCCGCCTCCGTCTGCTTCCCCACCACCCGCTCAGCCGCTGGCCGGGGGGACGGGCGATTTCACGGCTGAGCGACGTTTCACTCTGAAAAGTCAGGTTTCTTTATACTGTAGATTGGCTCCAGTAAAAAAAACACAGAGTTCATTTTCCTAGACTTTCAGCCTGGAAGTGACTGAACAGACCGCTCAGGGCTTCCTCGTTCAAAAAAGATGATCAGTGGCTCCAGCGCTGGGTCCCGAAGACAGAACCGGAAAGGCTTGTCCACGGGCAACACACACATCTGGATGCAGACTGAAGCCGCCAGAGGCGTGGCTAGCGCGGGGGCACGAACACGGAGAAGGCTCGGTCTGGCAGAGCACAGTGTATGCCTTCCAGCAGCCACATCTGGCACGTGTATGTTTCATGGGGCACGAATCAGGGGCGGGGGGTGGGGGCTCTTTCCGCGACTGTGGTCGGGAGGAGCTGGGAGCCCAGACCTGGCAGCGTTTCTACCCAGAGGCCTGGGAAGGAAGGTTCAAGTTTTCAACGCGAGCAGGGGCGGCCAGGCTTCCGCACAAGGCGGGCTTTGTGTTCAGGTGATGCTCAGTGTGGTGTGGAAGGAAAGGGTCCCCCCACCAGCTGAATCCTGTCCGTAAGCGGGAGGGAACCGGGCGCCCCCACACACCACCCCGTCTGACAAAATCCTCATAAAGATGCTGGGTGGTGATGTACACGCACGGGCTGATCACTTTGTCCAAGATCACAGAGCCACGGTGCGAAAAGCTGGGCCTCCCAGCCCACAGAGCGCCACTGTTCCCCTGCTGCTGGGACAGGGCGATGACGGAAGCCCAGGGGCCGAGCCTCCGACCTCTGGGGACAGGGCTGGGTCCCGCGCGGGACCCTGAGGGGGCAGGCGGCTCCCAGTCAGGCTCGGCCGGGAGCCCAAGGAGGGTCAGGGCAGCAGAGGGCCAGGCCGGACGTGAAAGGTAGTGACGGCAGAGCAGAGACCGCAGGGGAGAGGTGTGCAGGGCTGCACAGTGGCCCCAGCACCCCGTCACCAGGCGGCTGGCTGACTATGAGGTGCCGAGGGTCCCCCACTGCAGTCCAGGACACAGGACACTGCAGTGGCCACGTTGGGGAGGACAGAAATAAGAGTCTGATGGCCAGTCTGGCCCTAACAAGGCGACACGCTCCCTGAGAGCCAGCATCGGACGTGGTCCTGGAACGGGCAGGAAGCAGACAGCGTAAGGTCGCGGAACACCAACACCCTCCCATCTGGTCAAAACGGGCGCCTCCTCCCTCGCCCACCCTCCTCCAGATCACCCAGCCAGCCCCAGACCCCACAGCAGGCCGCGCAGTGCCCTCTGCTGCGATGCTCTGTGGGGCTCACGGTCTCACTCACGGGGCCACCAGCCCTGTCCAACTGGGCTCCAGCTATAGGTTCTCTCGAGCTACGGCCCTGATGGCCCACGAGGGCAGGCAGGGCCACGGCGCCCAGCCGCCAGGGCCACGTGGATGGAGGGTGCATCTGCAAACCACGGGTGGGTTTGCAAAACCAGCTCTCCCAGGCTCAGCTTTGGGGAGGAGAGGCTGTCCTCGGCACGCTAGATGGAAAGTGCCGGCAAACACGAGGCCCCCGGGGCTTCCGGTGGACACAAACGAGTGCCCCTAAGCTGGGAGATCCCCGTCGTCTCTGCCCTGAGAACCATTCGGACCGGGGGTGGGGGTGGGGAAGCTTCTCACAGGGGACTGAAAGGATGGGCCTTTCCAGGATGGGGCCCTCCACTCACTGTGCCTCTGCCAGCCCGCTGCTGCAGAGCCCAGGGGACCCAGGGGAAGCGTGCCCAGGGTCAGAGAGAGATCATAGGAGCGCCCAGAGCCAGGCCTGCCCTCCCAGGAGGGGCAAGCCCTTCCACAGGTGTGCTCTGGCCTCCCAGCTGCGCAGGGACGCAGAGGTGCCCACGAAGGCTGCGGGGACAGAGGCGAGACGGGGCGTCCGTCCGCTGTGTTAGAGCGGGTGCTCCCTCCAGGTCAGAGGGGCATGAGCTGCGTCCCCGGGGGGGGGGGGGGGGGGGGGGGGTGTGCCCGCGTGGGTCTCCCGGAGGCAGGTGTCCGCACGTGTGCGCATCAAGTGTGTCCGGGAGAGACGAAGAAGGTCTCAGGAGACTCACATGGAGGAAAACGAAAAGAAGCCTTCACTCTTTACCCTTTTAAGGAGGTTACTTTCCCCACAGGCCGCAGGCAACATCCCGGACAGTTCAGGCGACCAGGATGGGGACGAGGGGGCTGCCCGGCAGCAGGTCCCCACAGAAGGGTGTGGGCCAGCAGCCACACCGCCCCTCGTGTTCCCGTCCCAGCCCACGGGTCCACAGAAGCTCGCACCCGCCACGCCACCCCTCCGTCAAGCAGGCCGGGCTGGACGGCGCAGGGCCTGGCCACGGATGGGCTGCACGGTGACTCATCGGGCCCCAGGGCTCCCAGTCTGCAGGGAGCACAGCAGACTGGGATGGAAACATTTATGCAGCCGAGACCAGAAGGCGCTAAAGAAGCCAAGGCCTGCCAGAGGGAGCGCGGGAGCCAGGGAGGGAGGAGCTGGCCACGGGGGAGAAGAGCTTGGCGCCTCGGGACACCGCGGGATGGAATCCTCCCGAGGGCCCGGGCGGGGCAAGAGGCCGTCGACGTGCTCCATCCTGTAACCCAACGTCTGCCCACCTCCCTGCCACCAGATCGACACAGAGCGTGTAACGCGGCCATGACATGCTCACACGCCTGCCACGCCACGAGCTGGTGGAGACGCCACGGCGCCCGGAGACGGTGGCGCCCCGAGTGACGAGTGCCCGAAGGTTCACATGTGGGACCTACGGGGCTGCAGGCACGGGGACGCGGGGCATCGAGGGGGTGGTGTACGCCCGCTGGCCAGCCAGGCTGAGAGCACAGCGGAATCACCCGGGACGTTGCCTCCAGGGGACACGCTTACGCGCACACGTGCACACACCTCCCCCCAGGAGACGCAGCGCACCCCCATCTGACCTCAAAGGCTTATGCTCTTTCCACACAGAGAAGCAGCTTATGACCTTCCCAGATCACCTGTGAGACGGGCACAGGACTGGAAAGGACCCAGCAAAACACAAACACGAGAGCGAAAACCCAGAGACCAGGCAAGAGGTCGGCAGCGGGCTCACAGCCCTGGAGCCACTGCTCATCCGGGGGGATGACGAGGACCACGCAGAAGCGGGGACCCGAGTGCGCCCAGCGCAGCCCCCAGGGACGGGGGGGGGGAGACTCAACCACGGCACGCGGGTCCCTAATGACGCAGCCAGGGGGGCGGAGGCAGCCGCAGGGGGACGGCCCAGGGGAGCACAGGCTGCACCACCGGCCAGAGCCCCGCTCTGGGAGGACGAGGGAGCCCCGCGCACCAACCCTCCTCCCATCCTGGAAGACTATCCGAGGAGCTACAGCCATGAGCTTCTGTAAAGGACACAAAATTCTCAAGGCTCTGGCCTTGGCCAGCTCCCCGGGGACCCTGGAGCTGGACCTTGGCAGCCCTTCCTCGTGGCTCAGAAAAGGGCCCCAGAAGCCCTGGTTCTCAGCCCAAAACCGGCACTGGAACAAAGCACGGGCGGTCCTGGAGGGTCGGCTCGTCTCCAGGGAATTCGGAGTCTCAGGTAAGATCTGGGCTTTAGCACAGGGGTGGCAACTGCAGGTTCTGGCAGGGAAGCAAAACAGCACGGCCTCGCGGACCGACGCGGGCGGCCTCACGGCAGGTCAGAAACAGTCCGAGCGCATCGACAGGTGCACGGCGCAGGAAGACACGGGGCACGCGCACAGTGGGACGGCATCCACCCATGACGTGGACCGGCACACGGACCGGCCACGCGCCACGCTCAGCGAGGCAAATCAGAGGACAAGCCCTGCGTGACTCACACACACGTGGAAGCTAGGGAGGTTAAACCTACTGTAAAAAATGGCAGGGACCTGGGTGGCTCAGAGTGCTGGTTTGGGCTCAGGTCACGGTCTCAGGGCTTGTGGTGGAGCCCAGGGTTGGGCGGAGCCTGCGTGGGATTCTGTCTCCCTCTTCCTGCCCCTCCCCTGCTCACACGCTTCTCTGTCTTTTGAAATCAACTTTTTGAAAGAAAAAAACCAGGGAGACGGTGGTTATGGAGGGAGGGGGGTGGGAGTAAAACGAACGACGTGTAGCGACACACATGTGAACGGGAGGTGACAAAGGCAACAAAGGCGACAGAGACCCAGCGTACAGCTGACGACCGCAGACAGGATGACGGGAGGCCTCGCCAACACCACCACGGCGGGAGTCTCCTCACAGGAACACACCATACGCCTCGTCTTTGCAACGCGTAACGTCACATTTATCAAACGGAAAATTTAACAGCAAACAAGAAAACCTCGCGTTCCTGCTTATAAGTATCCACCCAAGGGGAAAAAATACTACGCTTGCCTGTAAAAATGTACGTTCGTGTATAAAAACCGTAAAGCAGCTGTGACAGCCAAATCCTGGAATTAACCCAAACGTCCCTGGAGTGGCGGACGCACAAACCACCCCTGTGAGCGGCCGAACTGCCCAGCATCTAACAGCAATGACCTCTGACCCAGCACCACGGCATCACGGCATCACGAGGGAGAAAGTGCCTGAGGCACGAGGATTCTGGAAAAGTCCACACGATAGGAGCAGACCACAGAGCGATGGTGCCCGGGGGTTCGGTGTAGGGAAGGGCGGACTGCCAAACGGCCCCGAGGCATTTAGGGGGAGGGAACTATTGGGACCCTGTGTGGTGGTGAGTGTGTGACTAGACGCGCCCGGAGTGTACGCCCAAGAAGTGATTTTTATCGAACGTCAATTTTGAAAACGTCCAGGGTCTCGGGTCGCACGTCCAGGGTCAGGCCTTGGTGCTTTAAGTTCCCGGGTGACCGAAGAAATGACTCCGTTGCTCTGTGGCTTAGTCACCTGTGCCGTGAAGTAGGATTTGCCGCGTCCCTACCTCCTATGGAAAACTGTCGAGTTTGAGGAAATCGTCGTAAGTGCTTCCAACACTCGGGACGTCCCAACGGCGCCAGTGAAGGCCCTGACTCTGGGGAGCCCACCTCGGTGTCTTCCCTGCCCACTGCCCTCCGCCCCTCTGGGGGGAACAGGAAGCGGGGGGAGGGGGTGGGAGGAGGACAGCAGGGCCCAAGAGAAGCCGTAGGGAAGAGCTGAGAGCCAGGGACGCGAGTGCGAGAGCAGCGGGAGAGCAGGAATCATGGACATCTCGCGAGAACCCGTCCTCCACGTTTCCGTGTTCTCTTTCCAAACATGACCCAAAGGTGGCCCTGAGGAGAGAGGAGGCAAGCAGCCCGGCCCCTGGTGGCAGCCTCGGCCCCTCGGTCTCTTCCTTGTCAGGGGAGAGACAAGGTGGGCGGGGCTGTGGGCAGCAGGTGCACCGCCCGGAGAGGGCTCCGTGCTCCTGGGCCCAGAAGGAGCCAACCTGAGAGAGCCTGGCAGCCCCGCCCAGGCTGGCCTCACCAACAGCCGGCCTTGTCACCTGCCGGGACGCCTCACCCCTGGGCCCAATTCCGAAGGCACAAAGAGGTGCCAGAACCGCACCCTTTGCCCACACAGCCTTGGGGCCCAAGGACCAGAGCTGGCAAACCTCAGTTAAACCCAGGAGACAGAGCTTGGGCGGGGGGGGGGGGGGGGGGGGCAGGGAACAGCACCCTGCTTTGTGTGCTGCTGGGACACACTGGGGCCTTCCTTTCCTTGAACGTCCCCCTGCCTGGGAAGGGGCTGTCCTGCAGCCTGGCGAGCAGGCGGGTGGTCTACAGACACGAGCAAGCGTGGAGGCCGGCACATGGCCCCGCCACGCGGACGACACGGTGAGGCTGGAGCCCCCTCGGCCCCAGGGAAGGCCCCCTGCTTCTGGAGAAAAGCGCAGGGCGAGGCGAGAAGCGGTCGACAGGCTGACGAGCCTGGGACGAGCTCTCAAGGCCTCCGTCCTCCTGGCTGGGTGACCCAGAGCCCGGCCACCAAATCAGATGACAGAGTGCACTGGCACAAGCCAGGGGGCCTCTGACAACGAATGCCTCCCAAACCACCGGCAAAGACGATACCCTTCGCCCCAGAAAGTGCCCGGAACACTGGTCAGCTGCAGGGATCTGACACGGGGACAGCCTAATGCGGTTTCCCGACCTGTGGTCAATGTTCACAGGATCTGCTTTCCAATTTGCCTTAATTAAAGATTAACATGCCGAATCACTTCCTCTCAGTCCGGCCACTATTCTTAATTGTGAGGTCCCTCAGCGGCCCGGGAATCACTCATCACCATAAGCAGCAGCAATGGACAACATCATGATTTACTGTGTCTCTCGGACAAAGCCGGCCAGATGGGCGCCTGGGGAACATGTGCGCTCACGTCGCGTCGGGGTGGGGTGCGGAGCAGGGGTGTGGAGCAGGGATGCGGAGGTGGGGTGCGGAGATGGGGTGCGGAGTGCGGAGCAGGGACACGGAGCAGGGGTGCGGAGGTGGGGCGCAGAGCAGGGGTGTGGAGGTGGGGTGCGGAGCAGGGGTGCAGGGGAGGGGTGTGGAGCAGGGACACGGAGCAGGGGTGCACAGGTGGGGCGAGGAGCAGGGGTGCGGAGCAGGGGTGCAGAGGAGGGGCGCCGAGGTGGGGTGCGGAGCAGCGGTCAGAGCAGGGTCAGTCCGCGGGCAGAGCTGTCCGCGCGCCACATCAAGCGAGCACACGAGGTGTCCCCACCAGCCCCCGGACGGTGCACCCCACAGCTGTCACACAGGTGAGGCGCCGGGGGGCGTCAGGGGGCAAGAAGGAGAGTCCGCAAGGAGTCTGCGTGCGCGAAGACGCCGCGCGAGACAACCTGCGAGTCTAGTAAACGGGGTGTTACTCAGACCGCCCTCGTGTGGCGGGAGGAAAGGCCGTTCACCTGCGCACTCTACTTCTGAATCACATGCTGGCCGAGGGTGGCCACACCGTGTGGCTCTGCCAGCCGGGCCCTCAGGGCGCCGCGCAGAGAAAATGACAGCTGGCGATGGGGCCCGGGAGCCTTCCATTAACATCAACTTCCCGGTTTTATTCCTTCGCCTTCCTTCGAAGAATGAGCAGCCTCACCTGCTATTTAGCTAAAGTTTAACGGGGAGCACACACGTCCACGGAAACAGAATTATTTCTGTGACAAAGGACTGGCCGAGAAGGCTGCGAGCCTGACGGCACTGTCACTTAAAGCCCCGACTCAGGACTTCACGGCCCGGCGGCAGTAAGACAGCTCCTGGCCTCGAGCGCAAGGGCCCCCCCGGGACCCTGGGGGCAGCGGCCAGGGCGCGCCACGTTTCAGTCTCTATGGGGGGCGCTGCGAGCACGGTCCCCTCAGACAGGCCAGAGTCCGTCAGAATTTTTCTGGGTCCAGAAACTGGACGACGTGGTTCACGACCATGTGGACTGCGGCCGTTCCGCCACGAGGCAGAGCCCTGGCCGAAGTGAGCGTGATTCGCTGGCGGGGCTCCGGACCGGGTCCTCCAGCTGCGTTGGGGGATCAAGGCCCCTGATGCACACGCTTCGGGGCGGGGCTTGGACGTAACCTCATTCGGAGAAGGCGTTTCTCTCATGCCGAGAACAGTCCTGCTGACGTTGGGGATGAGGGGCCGAGGGGCCGTCTGGAAAGCGTTGTGGGCACGTCCTTGCACCCCTGCCCGGTGTCACAGGCACCCAGGCCCCTGCTCCAGGGCGCCCCGCATAGGGAAGGGGGCTGCCACACCAATCCCCGTGCCCACTCACCTTGGTGGGGGCCCCTCCTACAGACACAGCCCCCGACCCCTTGGCGGGACCCCACGGTGACCCCACGGGAACCACCCGGCACCCGAGCCACGTCTCCACGGCGGTGGAAGACGTCTTCGCCGCACAGAGCGTCTCTCCAGGCACCTGCGCGTCTACGTGGCCCCGTGCGTCCGGGCTCTTCGGCCTGACCACAAAGGGCTGAGGCTGGCGGGGCGGCCTGTGTGCGTTCCGGCCAGACCCCGCTGTCACCAAGGGGCTGGTGACGCTGCTCTCGCTCAGTGCCGCCAGCAACCCAGGCTGTGCCTTCCTCTCCTTCGCGGCCTGCATCCGCTACTTCGATGCGCGGTACATGCGGCTGGCGATGCCCTTCAAGTTCCCGCCGCGGGGTTCTCCGCCCCGCCTGCGCCCGGCTGCCAAGGTTGCCCACGGGCCTGCGGCGAGCCCGGCTGCCACGGTGGGCCGCGCCTCCTGCAGCTCCCCGGGGCCGGTGGCCCCGCCGGGCACGTCCAGGGTGCGTACGAAGCCACTCTGTGCCAGGGAGACCCGCTGACCGCCCGGCCCGAGTATGAAGTTGTGAAGGTCAGCCCGGGCTTCGGGCCGGCCAGTGGGCAGCCCCTCCCCGGAGGGACGCGGCCCCTGCTCCCCCCGTGGTCCCGGCCACCTCCCCGAGCACGTCTGCCCGCCGGCCGGCGTAGGACCCGCACTCCTGTGGCAGGCCCGGCTAACGCTGCAGAGGGACGGGGGCTCGCCCGGGGACGAGCTCCTCACGAGCCCTGCGGAGCGGGTCCTGTTTGGGGAGAGCCGTGTGACTTCCTTGGCCGGCCTCCTCCTCCACGGGCCCCGCAGGCCGGCCCTGCTCAGCATCCCGGAGCACCTCACCCAGGCCTCCCCCGGCGGTGCCGGAAGGGAGAGGCCCGGGACGGCTTGTCCCTGAAGAGGGTGGGGGGGCGGGGAGGCGATGCAGCAGATGAGCAAGACGGGCGGTGAGGGGGCGTGCCTGGCGGGTAGGGAACAGGATCGTCTGAAGGTGCGGAGAACGAGCTTCCTGGCATTTGGCTCCACTTACGCACATGCTCCAGAGCTTGGCTCAAACCAAGGCTTTGCAGAGACAGGAAACCCTGCGAATCCAGGGTGCAGTGAGTGTCAGGGCAGGAGCCGGCCGGACACATCTGACTGGGCCGACAGGTCCTCAATTCTAATGGGTGATTTCACGGTTAGCGTGTCCGCTGGCCGGCACCGGTCTCTAGCCCTACCCCGGTCAGACGACGACAACGACAGAATTTATGGCCGTGTTATAATCTGGCCCTGAAGGGCTCTTACCTGGTTACCCTTCAACACTGAGAGCGTTTGGCCCACGCAAGTAGCACCAAGAGCAAAGAAGTTTGCTTTGATCTTTCTAAATTTGCCACCATCGGCGGAGTCTGAGAGTGTCACCCGCGTGCTGATAAAGCATCACGAGACGCTTCCTGCCCCGCTGTGGCCTGGCAGGCAGCCGGTGCCCACCGCCAGGAGCTCTGGGTGGCCCGCGAAAAGCTCTGTGCCTAAAGCCTCCGCCGCTCTATTTGACATTATTTGCACAAAGGCTGGTAATATATGAAACATAAAATACGAGGTTCAATGATTAATCAATCCAAAATGTACATTTACCATTCTTGCTACATTTATATTAAGATCTTCCTGGTTGGCTCCGTCGGTTAAGCGTCCAACTTCGGTTCAGGGTCATGATCTCACAGTCTGTGAGTTCGAGCCCCGTGTTGGGCTCTGTGCCGACAGCTCGGAGCCTGGAGCCTGGAGCCTGCTTGGGATTCTGTGTCTCCCTCTCTCTTTGCCCCACCCCCGCTTGCGCTCTGTCTCAAAAATAAAGATTAAAAAACAAAAACAAAAACCAAGATTTTCTTGATTGAACAGAGAAAGGAGACGGGCAAAGGGAAGGTGTCTCTCTGGTTGTAGCAAACCCATGCCTTAGAGAGCTTTGATTTTTTTTATCAAAACTTTACTGTTTAGGGCAATTTTACTAGGTTTGCAACTGAACTGAGAGGGAATGGAGGGAATACCCACACACCCTCCCCGCAGTGACACCCCCACCGGACGGAGCGTTTGTCACAACATGGATGGGATGGACCTACATCGACACGTCACCGTCACCCAGAGTCCCAGTTCCCATGTGGGCTCACTCCTGGGGTGTAGACAGACCTATACTGACACACGTCCTTCATTAAGGCATCACAGAGAGTACCCACTGCCCTAAGACACCCTCCTGTGCCCTGCCTATCCACCCCTGCCCTCCCCCCCCCCCCCCCCCCCGGCACCCACCCGTCGTCTACCGGCTCCCTGGCCCCGCCTTTCCCAGAAGGCCACTCGGCTGGGATCACCCAGGGTGCGGCCTCTCCAGACTGGCTTCCTTCACGCAGTAACCTGGATTGAAGGTGCCTCCGCGTCGTTCTTGGCTTCGCGGCTCCCTTCTTTCCGGGGCTGAGTAACCCTCCTTTGTCTGGATGGCTTCCGCTCTTAGGGATATTTTACGTTCCTCTGCAAGCTAACGGCCAAGGCGTGCCGTCTGCAAGCCTGTCTTCAATGCTGATGCCACTTCTTTGCAAAAACAGGATTTGGGTCGTGTGGTTAAGGAGCTTCTGTAACATGCCATTAAAACACTTCATGCTTAAACAACCCCTCCCCTTCCGTTTCTGCTCCTCTGTGCGCTGGCACACCCACACGGCCTGTGCCGTGGACGGCAGGCAGGTCTGAGTCCCACGTCCGCACGTCCGGAGAGGCTGGCGGGGGCGAACAAGCAAGTTGGGAGCCCCTGGAAGGGAAGACGCTCCCTCCCTCCAGGAGGCTCACGCAGGACAAAGGGCATCCCGGCTGATGTGTGAGGGCCGCTCCTTCCCATGCGATATAATAATTTTTTACTGGATTGGATGCTGGACGTTGTGAACGTCCCTTGTTGAGTGTTGAACTTCACACTCAGGCTCGCCTTTTAAAAAGGACTGAAGTTCACTCTGGAGGACGCTTTGCTCCTTGTAGAGCTGCGGGATCCTCTGGAAAGCTGTGTTTAAGCTTTGCTAGTGAGGTCTGGAGGGGCCTAAATATTCAAGCACCCCGTCTCTCCTCTTTGTCGTAAACGCTCAAAAACACCTCTCTCCTGACCAGCGAATTAGGACACGGACCAGCGTGATGCACACTCTGGGAGCTGGTCAGCTTGTGGCCTCTGGTTGCTCCTAGCTCGGCCTCAACTGTCTGCACTCTGCACGCAGACATGTTCAGCTCTCCAGACCTCGGGGGCCCTTTCTCAGCGTGGCTCCCCACTCCCCAGCCCGGTCTCCTGCCAATTCCAGCTCCCTCAGGCTTCCAGAAATCCAATCCCGTCCCCTCAACGTGGTCCGGTCATCCTGCGCTGCTAGGAACCCCTCCTGACTCCGGACGGGTGCCCGGGTGAGAACAGGGGCTCGCTGCGCTCGCTTCCTCCTCAGAGGCCACGGTCCCGCACTGCCTACCGTCCCAACGTCTCAAAACAGCTCATTCTTTTATTTTATCCAGCTTTTGATGGTTTATGGCAAGCCCCCTTACGTTACTCATTCACGGCCAGAAGCAGAAGGACCTAAATTAATGTACAAATACATAGTAACAGACACCGACAGCCTGTGAGTTTGCGACCCGAAGGAGGGGTGAGGCTCACGGGTGTTCGGCGCTCTTCAGAGAAACGGCTGACTGGGGCTGGGACAGCAGACACGGAAACCAGGCCTAGAGAATCTGATCCCACTGAGTTTCTCAGCATTCTGGCTAAAGGGGTAGTTTTAGAACCCAGCCACAGGAATGTCAGTCGGTGGTTCTCAAATGTTTTCTTTCGAGCGGTAGGATCCTTTCTTTAAACAAATCGTATAAAGAGGCCCAACGTCTGAGACACCAGGAGGTCCTGCTCTGACCGGAGAGGAGGTGGGGAAGCTGGTCCTCTGGAACATGAAGGTGCCCCAGGAACAGCAGGCCCCGTGGGGATGGGCGGCTGTCGCACGTGCCATGCAGGTCTTGTCCGCTGACCCCCCATCCGGGGACAGATGGGACACACTGACCACGGGAGCTTTTCAAGGACGGAGCCAAGAGAAGGGTCAGGAGCCACAGAGAAGCAAGGCAGCGTGCAGAACCGTGGCTTTCCAGCAGTGGGGTGAGACGTGCACCCAGGAGGCTGACAGGGGTGGGGGGAGGGGGAGGGGGAAGCCACTTCCTCCGGCTCTGAGCCTCTCCCTGACGAGCCAGGTCGACCCAGGTCTCCAGCAAGACCTCCTGGGACGTGCCACTGGCGGACGGCCCCAGGCGGAACCGCGTGTGCGCTGTCCATCCCTAACCTGTGCGAGCCTCACGCGCTGCGCTCCGGCTGCCGCTGGCACCTCGCTCTCAAAGGACTGGAGGAAATGTGCAGAGAGCTCCCGGCAACGGCCGAGAGGGGCCCAGCTGTCCAAAGAGTCAACAGCAGTGAAACCATGGGGACCGCGCCTTCACGGTGTCACAAAGCGCCCGAGGGTGAGTGGGGAGCGAGGCTGCGCGGAGGCCGGCCGGCACCTGGACACCTACGATCCCTTCCCCTGACGGAAGAGGCCGCATGGCGGGTCTGCGGACTCCCGTCGATTTTTCTCTAAGGAACGGCCTCCGCGCAGACAGCGTCCGTTCGGCGCGCCCCGGTCTGGACACACACCTTTGCAAGCGCCCAGGACTGCCTGCCACCGGGGTCGCACGGATGGCAGTGCCGACGCGCACGCTCCCGCGGGCACGGGCACGGAGCTCAAACGGGAGGGGGTGGCTGGTGGGTGCCCCCCCCCCCCCCCGGCTCGTCCAGAATGCCGGGTTCCGACACTCGGCCCCGGCCTATGTCTGCGGACTCAAGGCGGGCCTGTAGTGTTTCCTAACCGCCCACTCCTTGCCCGGCCAGCCTGCAGCAGACTGAGCCCCTCGGCTTCCCCAAGGGGAGCATGTGCAGCGATCCTCGGCCACGCTCGTGCCCCCACCGCTCTAGGCCCGGCCTCGGTCTTCACAGAGGTGGTGCTTGCCTGAGTGCTCAGGGTTAGGGTTAGGGTTAGGTCTCGTGAGGACGAGACCCAGAAGGGCTTTGTAAGTGTCTCAAAGAAACCTACTGCCCAGGCACGGGCAGGGGCTCCCGGCTTCCCCCAGCTCGGCTAAGCAGAGAAAATGCACGAAAGGCAGTGTGGGCAGTGTCACCCGCCTGCCGCCCCCCCCCCCGCCCCGCTAACCGCCCCCCCAAGCAGCGCACCGGCCGGGCTGTGCTTCCCGCCAACAACGGGCTCTGATGCTTGGCAGCCACGTCGCTCGGGGTCCCAACCGTGAGCCGAGTCCCGCTGGCTGCCCTGCGAACCCCTTGGATGGACACACGCTCTCCCTGTGGCAGCCACGGGAAATGGGGGCCCAGCCGTCCGGGACCGTGCCGGCGTCTGGTGAGGCAGGCCGCCTGGTGAAGGAAGGAGCCCACCCGAGGACAAGGACGACAGACGGCGGGTGTCCAGCATCACGCAACTCCAACCACGCCCCCCTGCACCCCCACTTTACCCAGGGTCATGGGGCGGCTGACCGCAGAGGGAGAAAGCAGGGCCTGGCAATTCAGAGACTGGGCGTCCTCCCTCCGGGGCGCTGCGTTGCACCTCAGGGGTCCCTCTGCGGGTGGGGGCACAATTCTTTGTCACAGAGGAGCAGGGCTGGCAGGGGTGGGGACGTGGGGAAGGTCGACCGCCGCACGCAGACAGCGCTGGACCTGGAGCACCTGGGAATGAGGGTGAGGGTTCCCGGGGTCCCCTCGGCCAGGCAGGCCTCCTGGCTTTACTACACATGTCTGTGCTCTGCGCCATGCCCGTTACCGAGCTGCATTTGCAAATTTAACTAAATGAAAGCTGACCAGACTTGATTTCCTTTGACGTTTCCCTATCATCCCATCCTGGGGACGGACAGAAAAACCTGCAAACGAGTCCAGTTCAGCACTGAGACAATCTTGTTACAGGGCACCAGCCACATGGGAAGCACGCTGTGTGCCAGTGAGGACCCTGGGCCGCAGAGTGGCCAGACTGAGGCTTGGGCCACCGTGCCTGAGCTCAGGCTTCTCACACGGGCAGCAGTGGGTGCTCGGCAAGGGTTACATGGGCCAGTGGATGCAACACACTCAGCGCTTAGCAAATGAAGCCTCGTGGGAACGCTCTGTAAGGGGAGATTTTTAAATTCACAGGAAGTGTCCACGCATTACAAGACGTCCGCGAGATGCTCTCATCCCTGGCCACGCAAACGCCAGCTCGGGTTCAGTGGACTGAAACCCTAAAAGCAGGGTTCTGTCCCTTATACTAAGTAGTCGCGAGGGCCGACCACCTCTGGTGCCCTGAGACCTGGCAGCCCCAGGCTCATCCGCATCAGCGGGCCGGCCTCAGGGCCCTCCAGCTCGCTGTGAACTCAGCAGGGCGCGCAGAGGGGATCCCCGGAGCTACCGGGAGGTCCTCCCCGGCCACGGGGCCCAGTGGGGCCGCGGGCCAGCAGGCCACGGGCTGGGGCGAGCAGTCCGCGGCTGTTTTTACGTGACGTGTCTTGGCTATTTCAAGGCTTAGGTTTTTATTTTATTTATTTACTTTTAACTCAAGAAGAAGTTTTAACTTTCTCGTGACTCATTTCTTTCAAAATGGTGTCCTTGGGCACTTGCAGCGTCGCAATCGTGCAAAGGAGCGGCCGGCTGAAGTAGGTCTCAGCTCACAATGGCATCCACGATGTCACGATGTCATTCAAAACTGTAAGAAGCTAACAGATCAGGATCATGGCTCAATCCTAAGTCGGAAAGAACGCTGGGTGTTAAAGATTTATCCCAAAGAAATTTAACACAGCATTCTCTGTTGATAAACGTGTATATTTCCCAAAACAAATATCTGAAAGATGTGAAGCTATGATCATTCAAAACACCTTCCACCTCGTTTGAAACAGGCTCTGTAAAAACAGACCGTGAAGGGGGGCCACGCTAGCCGCCACCGTGCAGGTGACCGGAGGGGCGCCCAGTGCCGACGACCTGCGGGCCGCCAGACGTCTCCGTTTCCAGCCTGAAACCAGCCTCTCTCCCCTACGGCAGCCTCCACGGTGCCAGCTGCTGCCATCTGGTTCATTCACGCTCAGAAATACGAAAGATGGCCCTCAGTTTTCAATCTCACAACTTCAAAAGGACTTAAAAAGAAAGAAGCCACCAAGAGGGAGGTATGAGATCAACGAAAACGTGATGTCCCTGACAACCGCATCAGCTGGTGCAAGCAGCCAGGGCCCGCAGGTCCTAGAGGCCCTCCAGACCCGATGCGCGCGCCTGGGAACGTGCCTGGGGCCGGGGCGGCTCTGCCAGCCTCTCTCCAGGCCGCCGGGAGGCCGGGAGACAGCAGCTACTCGCGGAGCGGTCAGGCCCTGGGACTGGGGACCGAGGCCACCCCCCCCCCCCCCCCCCCCCGCACAAGGGCTGTGGCCGTGGCTGGTCACAGAGCCTGCAGGGCAGGTGCACTCCGGTGGTTTCCAGAGTAAAGGGAAGGAGACAGAGGAGACACGATTCATCCCCACGGCAGAGAAACCACTCTGCTTCCTCCAAATACCTGCTATATCTTAGGTTTAAATTTCTTTCTGCAAATGCCTTTGTGAAATTCCTAGGTTAAATTCTCTGTATAATCTGCACACTACTCTGTAGGTTCGGGAAATTTACCGTTTAGTTTTAAAAACAAGCAAGAGTATTTAAGTTCCAGTAGGTGACGATGGGTCATCACCTAAAAGGTATACAAAACCTACTTAACGATGCTTTCAAACTTAAGAAAGTCGAATCAGCGGGTGAGGAAAAGCAGCCGGCAAAAAAATGGTTAACGCCGGCCTCCTCGGGAGGCCGTCCAGCAGAGCACAATGGGCGGCCCTGGGAAGCCTATAAAGCCAGCGGTGCCTCCGAGTCCGCAGCAATGACGGGCGTTCTGACCGGTCGGCCTCGTGCCCCAGGCAGGCGTCCCCTTGCAGGACCACCGCTCTGGCATTCTTCGACGGGGGGAAGCGAGACCAGAATCCCCGCCACCCGAGGGAGAGTCTCGGCTGCACCTCCAGCCTGCCGGGAGTGCACCCGCCGAGGCCGGCCGACAAGCCCTCCCAGGGACACCAGAAGGGCTTGTGCGGAGCCGGCCTGGGCTGGGGTGGCCGGCTGCATCACAGGTGAGTCTCGGTCCCGGGTTCCCGGTTCTGCGTTCGGGTCGGTGCCGCGGTGGGAGTCCGCGGACCCGCTGTGCAGCCTCTTCCATCATGGGAGGGGAGACCGAGGGCGGGCCCTCGTCAGGTGCGGCACGCTGTGGTCACAGCTGGACGCAGACGGGGGCACACAGGCCACCCTGCGGTGAGAGAGGCACGGAGGCTACAAAGCCTCTACTCCGCACACGAACCCGCACCTGGCTCAGCCCCAGCGGGGCTGCGGGCGGAGGCTTTGCAAAGGTTCTTTCTGTAACGCGTGCCCAGCGCGGCAGTCCCCTGACTCCCCGGCGCTCTGTCGCTATGTTGGTCAAGCGAGGCCCTGCCTCCGGTTAGGACGTTAGCCAGTCAACAAAAACGCTTGCCCGGCG
Source organism: Acinonyx jubatus (assembly GCF_027475565.1). Taxonomy (NCBI): domain Eukaryota; kingdom Metazoa; phylum Chordata; class Mammalia; order Carnivora; family Felidae; genus Acinonyx; species Acinonyx jubatus. The sequence continues at coordinate 35,436,310 of NC_069398.1, read as the reverse complement.
ACACGGCCGGGTGGACCGGTGTTCCTTCACAAAGATACACACCCAGCTGGCCTGACAAAATGTGGTTTTAGTTTGGTTTTTTTTTTTTTAATTTTTTTAATGTTTATTCATTTTTGAGACGGAGCATGAGCTGAGGAGGGGAGAGAGAGAGAGGGGAGGGGGAACGGGGAGACACAGAATCCCAAGCAGCCTCCAGGCTCCGAGCTGTCAGCCCAGAGCCCGACGCGGGGCTCAAACCCACGAACTGTGACATCGTGACCAGAGCCGAAGTCGGACGCCCAACCGACTGAGCCCCTGGTTTTAGTTTTCTAGAGCTGGACAGGCAGTGGAAACTCGAACCAAAACGAGACCACAATGACACTCGCCTTTACACATCCACGGTCCACCTTCGCGAGGGTGCTGTGTCAGTAGCCAGCTCATACTCGTTCCCGCGTCCCGTCATTACAGCACGGTGACAATAAGAGTATTTGTCAAGGATCAGCGGGTTCATGTGCGTGGGAAAGGAGCAGAGGACTCACTTTAAAACTGCCCGCGCAGCCTATGTTGACGACGACGGGAAGCGCGCGCCGAGGGCCCCTCACTGTGTCTTCCTCTGAAGACAGTCGGAAGCGGCCCAGGTTTCCGTGCTTAGAGAGCCAAACAAGCGCTCTGCGTGCTCCTTACAGACAAGTTACCGAGAGAGGCTTTAAACGCTAGACATTCATGAGGTCCACGCTGGCATTATCTGCTACACACGACACAACACAGAGCACAGACGTCTCCACGCCCGCCGAGCAAAGCTTGCCGAACGCTTCTCGATCACTATCTGACCTGAAGGCCGAGACTGGTCTTTCTCTGCTCTGCTTTTCGGGGTTTCCTTTGGAGCAAGACTTCTGAGCAGGGGTTCAGTGAGCGTCTAGTCTGGTTGGGCGACACTTCGAAAGTGATCCCCGACCGTCTCACAGGGTCAAACAAAAACCCTCGGGAGAAAGACAACTCAAGGCCGTTTTAACGCGCCAGGGCCGGCTTCCTCGGCCTCTGTGGGGGCCCCCGGCCCCAGGAGGCCGGGAGCACCCCCAGCGGTGGCGGCCCAGACACGGCCGCCGACAGCACTCCCCTCCCTTCCCCCCGACTCTCGGGCTGAGCCGGGTCGCGGTGGGCGGCCTCGGACACGAGACCTGTGGGCGGCTGAGGCTTTTTTAACGCAGTTTCTAGGTTACAGACATCACTGCAGAAATGTACTCGCTGTTTCAGGTGGTTTATCAAAATGCTGAGTGAACACTATTTCCTAAACCAAGGACTGTTTTCGGTCCTTCGGGTCATATCACGAAGAAAGTTCCATGTGGGGGCACCCGAGTGTGGGGAGCAGGAAAACCTAGATCTGTTTTCTGTCGCATCGTGAGAGACTCTGCTCCAGCTTCCTCCAAGCACCCCGGGCCTGCCGTCTTCACAGACGCTGGGTTTTTCCCTTCCCATCTTGGTCCTCCTTCCAACAGCTGCCGAAATAAATTTGATTTCCTCTGCTGGCAGATAGTACTTTTCCTGAGAGTTCCAGACCCAACGGCCGCGTTACTTCATAAGCCTGCTATTCGGCTATTTTTAAGAAAGGCGTCCACCGCGCTTTAGCATGACTCACCGCCCAGGCTCCGGTTCGGACTGAGCGGCCCGGGAGCCCTGGGGACAGAAAATGGGGCACTTTCTGCACTTAACTCCTCTCCCTCAGCTCAGTGACAACCAAATCTCCGAGACACCAAGACCTCACGTCCCACCCCACCCGTCCCCCCGGGCCACCCGCCGCCACGGCGTCCGTCCTGGCGGAGAGCCGTGAAGACTCGAGTCACAGACTCACCGCTCTTCTGTCTCTTTCTCTCAGGTGTGCGGGTGGTGAGCGCCACCCGGCGGGCCTGACCGCAGCGGCCGCCGCCCCCCAGGGGCCCAGGCGAGGCGCCGCCCGTGGTGTGGACATGGAGGGCCTTTTCCGGCTGCCCGGCTGCCCACGGAACAGACCCGCGCCGCCTCCAGTGCTGCCCGGGAGGAGTTCGGATTTTGCAAACGCCTGGCTCACTTCACAGAGCATCGCCTGTCTTTCCGGAGACGGACTGACTGTTCACGTCGGGTTTCTGTGAGCCGTGCGGCAGACCCTGACAGCTGTGCCCCCGGGGACACGGACGAGACGCCCCCAGCGCCCGTCTCTGGCATGGAGACGCACGCGGCCGCTTACAACGGCACCTCCCCGGAGCTCAACCTGTCCCGCACGCTCCCCGGCAGCGTCCTGGCAAACCAGACGGGCGAGCTCTCCGAGCACCAGCAATACGTGATCGGGCTTTTCCTGTCCTGCCTGTACACCATCTTCCTCTTCCCCATCGGCTTCGTGGGGAACATCCTGATACTGGTGGTGAACATCAGCTTCCGGGAGAAGATGACCATCCCCGACTTGTACTTCATCAACCTGGCGGCGGCCGACCTCATCCTGGTGGCCGACTCCCTGATCGAGGTGTTCAACCTGGACGAGCAGTACTACGACATCGCCGTGCTGTGTACCTTCATGTCCCTCTTCCTGCAGATCAACATGTACAGCAGCATCTTCTTCCTCACGTGGATGAGCTTCGACCGGTACCTCGCCCTGGCCAAGGCCATGCGCTCCGGCCCGTTCCGCACCAAGCACCACGCCAGGCTGAGCTGCGGCCTCATCTGGATGGCCTCCGTCTCCGCCACGCTGGTGCCCTTCACCGCGGTGCACCTGCAGCACACGGAGGAGGTCTGCTTCTGCTTCGCGGACGTCAAGGAGATCCAGTGGCTCGAGGTCACCCTGGGCTTCATCATCCCCTTCGCCATCATCGGCCTGTGCTACTCACTCATCGTCCGGGTTCTCGTCAAGGCTCACAGGCACCGAGGCCTGCGCCCCCGGAGGCAGAAAGCCCTCCGCATGATCTTCGCCGTGGTCCTCGTCTTCTTCATCTGCTGGCTGCCCGAGAACGTGTTCATCAGCGTTCACCTGCTGCAGCGCACGCAGCCGGGAGCCGCTCCCTGCCAGCAGTCTTTCCGCCACGCCTACCCCCTGACCGGCCACATCGTCAACCTCGCGGCTTTCTCCAACAGCTGCCTGAACCCCCTCATCTACAGCTTCCTGGGGGAGACCTTCAGGGACAAACTGAGGCTGTACATCGAGCAGAAAACCAGCGTGTCGGCCCTGAACCGCTTCTGCCACGCTGCCCTGAAGGCGGTCATCCCGGAGAGCACCGAGCAGTCCGATGTGAAGTTCAGCAGCGCGGTGTAGAGACGGCGGAGCCGGACCGGCGGAGACCGAACGCTGAGTCGGCCCCGCGGCCAGGCGGAGGAAGGGCTGGGCCGCACGTCACGGCCTGAGCCTGGTCGGGACGTGCCGGACGGTCCGTGCCCCAGCTGCGGGCACACCCGGGCCCCGAGGAGCCCTCACCGCCAGCCACCTTGACTCTGGGCCGTGCGCACAGCGCCAGGGCTCCCCACCCCCGCTCACGGCGGCAGCTCGCGGCGCTGGCGGCTGGGCACGGGGACCAGCGTGGGCTCACACTCCACTCCACACCGTGTCCCGCAGCAGAAGACGTGTCTCACGCCGGCCAATGAAAGCAGAAAGAAGGGGACGCTTTGGAGGAAATCCCTCGGTTTCGAGGTCGATCCGCCGTAAGTCTGCCATCCTCGGGAGAAACGAAGTCTGGACAGAACACGCTGGGGAGATGTGGCTTGGACGGTGCGCCCCGTTCTGCACGGCTGCGGCACGTGGCTTCCTTGTGGTACGGACAAGTGTGCTCGGGCGAGACAGGAACGGAGAAGCCCTTCTCCCCGCAGCCCGCTCAGAACAGCCGCTCGCCGTCACCGGCCAAGTGACCCCGAGCACCCGAGCTGCCTCTGCCGGAAGGTTCTTCTCCAACCAGAGACGCCGCTGCTGTCCGGGTCGCCGGCCCACCGCTGCCCGTTTGTGGAGTTACCTGCACCCACGCCACCACGGATCGAGACCGCGAGGGGCAGGTCGGGGGGGGGGGGGGTGGAGCTAGCGTGCGCGGCACAAAGCTGGCCTCTGGGAACGATGGTGGGGGTGAAGATGAAGGCAGCGTAAACCGTTTGCCCTGAAATGTAGAAGAGAAAACCTCGCGACCGCCAGGAACGGTGAGGCCTTGTCAATAAAACATAGTCACGTGCCGATTCTCAGTGCTCCGGGTTGTTCCCCGTGGATGGGGGGCGGGGGGCGGGGGCGGGGGCGGGCTGGGGCCCCGGCAGCGCAGTCGGTCTTTCCTCATGAGGAAAACACACACCTGGGGCTCGCCGCCCATCCTCACTCACGAGGTCAGCATCGACGTCCGGCCACCCGCACGCACCCGGCGTCTCTAAGATGTCAGACACTGCCGCACAACCTCCAAGGGCCAAAGCGAGCTTTACTGCAGACGGACCACATGCCCTGGCTCTTCCAGAAGGTTCTGTACTGTCCGCATCAGGCATGGAGTCTGTAGTAGCTCAGGGTGCTCCTGAGGCAGCTCGGTGGGGGTGGTTTCCCGTCCTCTGACACGGGCCAGCCTGGGGACCCCGTCCTCTAATGCGCACAAGCTACGGCCCCTGCCTTCCAACATGGCTGAGGCCAGAGGGGCCCCGTCCATTCATGCTGCCCGGGGAGCCGTGGCCTCCAATGCGGGCTATGACTGGGGACCCCCGGCCCCCAGTGCGGGCTGGGGTTGGGGGCTCCCGGCCTCCAGTGCAGGCTAAGCCAGGATCAATGTGAACCCTACTCCTCCTGCCCCACATACTCCACCCAGGGGACCGCCTCCCCAGAAAAGTGGGGCCCTCAAGGACCGTCACACAGGCAAGGCTTCCCGAAGGAGAGGTGAGACAGTGTTTAGGTAACAGCAAATGAGCCATCTGTAGTTTAAATGGGTTTTATGGATGCAAATCACCAAGAGACAGAGTATCCGTCCCAAGTAAATATTTTCAGTGACCAACTGTGACCTCGCAGAAATGCCGTCTCCAGCACCGAAGTCCCACTTAAGACTCACTTTCTAAATAAACATCCCAAATGCAGGACAGGAAGACCGACCGACAGCTGGGGACGGTTCCCACGAACCAGCAGGTCAGGCGTGTGGAACACCACCGTGGGGTTGCCGCATGAGCCGGCCCGCGGCGCTGTCCCAGAACACCCACCCTACAGCCACGGTGAGGGTGAGCCGGTGATCTAGATGCCGGAGTAACTTCCAGGGAAGAGTCCTCCCTCCGCCCTCCGCCTCCCCAGAACCCGCAAAAGTCACAAGTCCGCAAAGGGCACAGACACGCCGTTGACACACCTCGTCCTCTAAGAGCCGGGAGGGGGTCTAAGATGCCTTCCCTCCCGCGTCCTCAGAGCTCTCTGTGAACAGCTTCTCGGGGGGGGGGGTGGTCTGCCCCCCCCCGCCAGGGCCCAGCTGGGGCAGAAGGCACTGCCCAAGCCCCTGGCCTTCATTCCCTGCTCGTCACCAAGTCCCCCCTTTGGCCCCAGTGCTGATGATGACTCCCAGTTGCAGAGCCAAGGCACAGATGGGTGCCCCAGCCTGGAGCGTCTGAGACGTGCAAGGGGCTCATCAAATGTGCACCATTCCCAGCGTGACGAGCAGTGAGGGACAGGTGCTTGACGGAGTGCAGGGCTGGGAGACCCATGCTGTCTGGCCGTGGTTCTCGAGGACGGGTGGGGAGACGGACGACACACTGGGGAATAAGGCCAGGCCTCGTCTCCGATCCTGCCAAAAAACCCATGATGTACACACTGCCCCCGTTACCCAGAGTCCTGAACCGCTCAAAATCTTCAAGGGTAACACGTAGCCAGGAACCAACGCCCAGCCCCGGTCTCCAAAACCCACATCCCTTCCTCTACGGCACCCGAGGATCAAGAGGTCAGTCAAAGTCACAGGCTCGACCCTGTCCAGACGGGATGTTCTGGGCAGGAAGGAGCAGAAGGGAGATCCCTTCCAAAGACCTCTGGGCAGGAACCGTGTCTGAGCAAAGCCCCAAAGCATCGGTCAGAGGGGCCTCCGTGAGGGCCTCCGTCCTCGTGGCAGACACCCCGTGAAAGCTGGGAGAGGCTGGCCCTGCGCCCAGAAGCCAACTCTTGCTCCCGAATGGCCCCTCAACAGGCCTTTTGCGCTGGCGCTTGACCGAGGCACAGGTCCAACGGGGTCAGACACAGCTCCTACCTCTAACCTCTGGAAGCTGTGTCCAGATGTGGAAGCTGGCAGCAGAACTGAGGGCCCACTGGATAGTCACTGGAAGCAGAAGTGCAAGGTAGAGGTCCCGACTTCACAAGAAGGAACCCTTACTGTGCCGGAGGCCGGACAGGCGGCCTCTGGAGCCTCTTCTGAGCCGGTGCCAGGGAGACAGTGCAGAGACGGCAAAGCCAGGCAGGCTCTGTGCGCAGGCTACCCGGCCCCTTTGAGCACAGCCCCTTTGCAAAGCATTTGCCCGGGAGCAGAGGCTGATTTAATTATTTTGTCAGGAACGCCACAAGATAAAATCAAGGCGTGGGATTGCTTTGTTGTTTCCTGGTAACCCAGCTCTCCCGGCTACTCAGGCCCTGCAACCCCAGCAAGGGCTCACAAGGGCCGAGCTGAGAGCCGGCACTGGCACCGAGTGCGATTTCCTAATTCTCTTTGTGCTTAATAACTGACCCTTGATCATGACTGTGACGCTTCCCAGACCCCGCATCCCCTTGGAGGGGTGGAGGCACTATTACCGCGTCACCGGTGTGTGTCCCCTCGTCTTCCGATGCGGCGTGGCCGAAGCGATCCTGAAACTTTCACACGTATTATGGGTCGTGCATGTTCGCCAGTGAACCCAGAGTGGTTCTCGGGTGGGCAGTGGGAGATGCAACGCGGAAGGGAGAAGGGGCAGGCAAGAAGGGCCTGAGGGTGATGGAACCGTGGGGGGCCAGTGAACCCCAAGATCTCTGAACTGAGAACACGTGCACGAGGGCACACGGGACCCGTGTGCACGCATGGGCGGGCATGTCACATGTACCCCGGCTCCAACTGCTCAAAGGGGCCAGAAAGGGCCTGAGCGGCTGGGGGCCCACCGACACCCAAGCCCTCCCCCCAGGAGAAGCTGGGCTCCCCAGATAAACAGCCGACCCGGCCAGAACAGGGAGGTACGGAGTAAGCCTTGCCACGTGCTTTCCTGCCAGAAGGGAGAAAAGCTTCAAGAAAACAGCGAAGTCAGAGCAAAAGGACACGGGGACCTAGCCAGACGGTTCTCACTGGCCAGATCCGGTGCACCGTGAGCACCAAGACGATTATAAACTACTGAAAGACAAGGACCCGTGCGTCCGCTGCGGTAACGGGCCCGCGTGCACGCACTGTACGTAAGATGAACACGGAATAAACCCGGCGCAGGCGCACACAGGAGCGGGCGAGTGAGCGGAGGGCGCCCGCAGGCAGCCGACAGTCCCAGCGAAGCCGTGCCTTGCGACAATCCGTAGGGCAGGCCAAACCCAGGACACCCGACGGGAGCAGGACATCTGGCCGCTTTCGTGTGGGGACAGGGGCACCACGCAGCAGAGGTGGGACGGCCCTTAGCTGAGTGTCAACGAGGAGCCCGCGGGAGCAGGGGAGTCCAGATGCGGACTCTGAATAGGGCACAATGTCTCCGTGTCCTCAGCTGGCACCGTGACCTCGATGCGGTCAGGAGCAAACAAGATCCAAAACGGGATCAGGGCATCCATCCCAAATGTCAGGCCAGAGACAGAGGGGCACCCTTTGCGAGCGCCACAGACACCTGCGAATGGGAACGGTGGAGACGCCTGGGGTCCCGGAAGCTGCCTTCTGCCGGGACCCGTCCTCGCACACCGCCTCGCCGCGGTGGGAAACGGGTTATCTGGCGTACCTTTCGGTACGCGGCAAGTTAGAAAGAGAGGAACAGAACTGTAGTAAAAAGTAAAGCCCAATTTAGGCGCCAGGGGACGCTGCCCAGGCAGGGCGTCAGTCTCCAGGGTGGACTCTCAGGCCGACGGCCACCTCTTCCGCCGTGTACCGCGCTGGGGCACCTTCACGGGGCGAAGGGCTCGGGTCCCTGGTCCCTAGCAAACGGGCTGTTCTTACCCACGTCTGCAACACGTACGTCCTGTTTGTGACACCGAGGCTCGGAGTCGGGTGATGAGTCTGAGCGCCCAGGACCCCGCTCCCCTCCGCACCCCGCTCGACACCCGAGCCGGGAAGAGAGGCTGTGCTTCCTCACACGACGGATCGGCGGACCGCCTTTCCAGAGCCCATCACTGAGGCCCGGCCGCGGAGCCCGTGAGCACTCCGCCTCCCGGCTTCTGGCAGGGGTGGTGGCGAGGATGGGGGAGGTCAGTCGGCCCAGTGAACACCCCGAACTGGAAGGGAGGTAGGGAGGAGGGCGGGCGGTGTCATCGGGAAGACGCCCGCCAGGTCCCGGCCTCTCCCTGACTCCCGGTGCCCGACACACCACCCCCCCACCCCCTCCCGGACGACCCACAGCCCACGCTGCCAGCAAGCCCTCTGGAGCCACGGGCCCAGGCTCTCCCTGACTCCCAGGTGAGGGGGGTGGCCCCGTCTGGGACAGCAGGACAGCGGCGGGGGCACCTACCCAGGCCTCACAGAGACACACAACACGGGCTTCCGCCCCCACCCCCACCTCGGTGGCGGCACACGGGCTGGCTGTGGGCGACTTAATCTGGGTCTTGCCATTGTCCAAGGGGTGGGGGCTCTCATGTGGGAACAAGGGTTTTAAAAGCCAAAGGAACACAAAACAAAAGTGCAGCAGATCTGACTGTGATTCCAGGCCTTTCTCCCAGGGTGGAATCAATCTAAAACTTATCACAAGAAATCAGCTGTAGGGAGTCCTGGAAAGATGCCAGTTAGTCTCAGAAAAGGCAACGTCCCCCAGTCTCTCCCAGGGGGCTGGTCCTGCCCAGCGGGAGCACCCACTGACAGCAGGTCCCTTGAAGGACAGCACAATGGCGGGCAGCACCCTGGATACTTCCCCCTCCTCCTGCCCCTGCCCGGACGGCTACTACCCCTGGCCCCACTCCAGAAGGAGGGGGTCGCGTGAGACCCCACGGCCCCTATGACAGGGCTCTGCAGGCAGCACTTGCTATGTGGAGGGAGGACTGAGGGCGGCTCTCGAGGCCTGAGCGTGGCTGAGCTGCCACCTGGGGCACAGGAGGGTCCTCGGCCCCCCAGGAGACACGGCGAACCCTGGCGGCCGACAGGAAGGGGGGTGCACATCGCTTGTGGGAGACACAGCCCCGTCCAGGACACCTGTCTTCAGCAAACGAAGTAGCCTTTTCCTTTGTTGACTAAAAAGTGGAAATCACCCCAAAAGGAAGAAAATCAGAGCAGGCCGCTGCAGAGTCCCAGCTCCTCTGAGGAGCAACAGGGCCGAAGGCTCTTGCCCTCGAGGTCACCGCACAGAACTGCCCCAGAGTGCCCGCTATAAGTCCCCCGGGGCTCGAGAACCTGGTCCCAGGGCAACGCCCACACCAACCTGCCCCTGACAACGTGGACGTGGCTAGACCTGGCGACACACGTAGTGTCCTGTACCTTAAAAACACGGGAAACCTGAAGGTGCGGAGGACGCCCAGACCGGTTTCCGGAAGAAAGCAGGAAATAGGGGAGGGGAACGATGGCACGCAAAAGTCACCAATGTCCTGAGGGCACCTGTCCTGCCCTCTGAGGGCACCCCCACGTCCTGCAGTGAGCCAAGGCCCCAAAAGGCTGTGCTAGTACTCCTCCCTGACACGCCGGTGCCCTGCGCCCCCACATCACCTTCACCCCACCCCTCCGAGTGCACACACATGCATGCGCGTGCAAAGACACACACACACGCGAGCGCACGCTATGCCGACAGCAGGTAGTGAACAGGCGCCCTGGGTACTGAGGAGCACCACGCTCCCTGCCACAGGGGGACGGAGGGACCTGTCTGAGCCTGGGGCCCGGCGAGCCAGCCTCGGGCAGAGGCGGAGGTGGCGCTCGCCAGCGGCACCCCAGACACCCCGCGGGAGCCAGGGAGGCTTCCGGGAGGACGCGGCCGTCCCAGGCATCAGAAACACCCGTTGAGGGTTTGTCAACAGCAGTGACAGCAGCAGCTACGCAAATGTAACAACGAGAGACGCGCCAGACGCAGGAGCCGGCACGGACTTCACACCGGAACACCCAAGGCCGCTCCCGACACACCTGCTACCGCGTTTCAAGACACACACGTCACACGTGAAAATATGTGCAGGGCACATAAACCTATAAAAAGAAACAGGAAGTGGAGTGAATCCTCCAAAAGCACAAACTGCTCCACCAACAAGTCATAAGCAAGAGCTACTCTGAGTAGCACTGCAGCTTATTAAGGAAACCGAAACCACAGTTTAAAAGCCCCTGAAACGGAACTCTCCAGGCCCAGAGGGTTCCACTACAGAACTTTATCAACATTAAAAGAAGAGCTGACACGAAATACCCTGATTCAAAACCAGGCAAAGACTGTACAAAAAACCCTATAGATCAGCGTTCCTCGTGAACCTCGAAACACATGTCCTTGAGATATTGGCAACAATTCAGCACCATGTAAACACGACTATCTACCGTGACCGCGGGGAGAGGGCTCATCCCAGGGATGCAAGGCTGCTTCGACATTCAAGTGTCAGTCAGGGTCATATACTGTATTCAACAGGCTAACAAGGAAAAAGCAAGTGATCATAACAGCTGGTGCAAAAAAAGCACCTGACGAAATCCAACATCCGTTCATGATAAAAACTGGAGAAAAGCAGGAATAGGGGACAGTTTCCTCAACTTGGTACCGAACAGCTACTGAGTGTGGAAGACGGCAGAGGTAAGCTGGACCCACAGGTCTGGACCTGGGTGTGGCCTCCGTCTGAAACTACCAACCAACAGCGGCGCTCGGAACAGCCCCAAGGGAGGCCATGAGGCAGAGCAAGAAGGGTGAAGGCCCTGGGCCAGGACGTGGCCAGGCTCAGGCTACATTCCCAAGTTGCTGGGACTCGCGGATGGGCTGGGAGACAGAGCAGCACCAACAGACAAGCACAAGCATGAAGGGACGCACGCCGTGGGTTCCCCTGGTGAGGAGCCGGAGTCCAACTCGCAGAGACAGAGAGTAGACGATGGGCCAGGGGAGGGGTCTGTGTGTAACGGGGACAGAGTCTCAGTGTGGGGAGATGGAACGTTCTGGAGACGGACGGTGCAGACGGCTGCACAGCTACATGAATGTGCTCGGTAACCCCGAAGCGCGCACTGAAAAGTGGCTAAGATGGTCAATTCTATGTTATGTGTATTTTACCACAATAAGAAGGAATAAATAGAAGCATCGCGCCTGAGCGGCCAGAGCAGGGGTGTTACCACTGCCCACCGGGAGAAGGCCAAGCGAACAGCTCTGGGAGAGTCTGAAACTCAAGCGGGACAGGAGGGTGAAGGGATCTGAGGCCCGCGAGGTCTGCGTGGGAGGCCCGTTCCAGAGCAGTGGCACCTGCGTCCAGGAGGCCAGCACGGACAGAGTGTGGGTGGCGGACGGCCAAACGGCAGGCCCCGGGCCTTCCAGCACAGAGGGGCGAGTGCTTACCGAAAGGCCTCGAATCTGGGTCCCTACAGTCTTCACCTTTTATTCTGAGTCTATTTTCTGACTACAAAGTCATCAAAATATTAAAAGCCCACAGTGAGATGCTCATCACACGAAGAATATTACTACAAGCCTGACAAAACTAAGCACTGCCGAAAAAGGGCTCATCGTGAGCTTTCACCCGCTGCTGTGCGAATGTCCGCGGGCCGCACTTTTGAGAAGACAGTGGGGCTGCAGCAGGCTGCTTCTAAAATGGTCCCCACGGTCCCCGCCTCCCAACATCCACACCCACGTGTGGGGGCCGGACCTCGTGACAAGCTTCTAACAAAGAGAACATAACAAAAGCGAGGGGAAACCGCCTCCGAGACCGGCCGCAAAAGATGATGACGCCCCCCTCTCGTGCCCTCCCTTTCTCTCTCCCTGTGACAGAGGCAGGTGCCATCCTGTGAGCTCCCCACGGAGAGGCCCCCACGGCAAGGTGCTAGGCCAACAGCCGGCAAGGAAGTGACGCCCTCAGTGCACCCGCCAGCGAGGACAAATCCTTCAACAGCTGCGGAGGGAGGCAGGATGCAGATTCCCACCTCCCTTTGGGCCTTCGGGTGAGACCACACCCCACCTGTGGCCTGAGAGAGTCGAGTCTGAAGACCCCACGTGAGCTCCGTCCAGACCCACGTCCACACACACCTAGTTATTTTAAGCCACTGAGTGTCGTAATTTGTTACACGGTAACAGACAATAACGTAGAGATTTATCTAGTAGAGATGAAGAGCCACGGATCCCGAGACCCTGCAACTCCACGAGTAGGTCCACAGCCCCTGAGAAACGTGTATGCGCCCGGGACGGGACACAGGCGGAAGAATTCATCACAGTGTTGTCTACAACAACCAAAATTGGAATAATGAGTAAACCATGGTATATCCGCACACAGAGAAAAATGAACGGTCTAGCATACGTTGCTGCACAGATAATGCACACAAATAAAGTTTGGCTGAAAAAGTAAAATACCAAAAACTCACGTCATATGACTACACCCACACAAAGCTCGAATACGAGCAAAACCGAACTGTGTAACAGGCTGCACACCCGAGAAGCACAGCTCTGGAGAAAAGCAAGGAGGTGATGACGGTAAGGGCCTAAGGTGATGATTTCTGGAGCTGGGTGTGGCTTCCGCTAAGCCGTAGCACTTTTCTCTGGCAGGTTTTACAACAAGAAGGGAACGGGGAGGAGGAACGGGAGGGAAGGAGGCCCAGCAGAGCTCTGGCTGTCTGCAGGCGGAAATAAAATGCCCAGCTGCCCCGCTTCAAACCAGAGGTTCAAGCGAGAACTTAGTACCAACGGTCGTCCCATTTCCCAGATTAACACGGTCCTCCTTCAAGCAAAGGAGTCTCGCAAACCCCACCCCACGGTCCAGGCACCGGTTTTTAAAAGTCAACACTAAGCTCACACCGGACGTGGATAACACAAATCACAGAACTAGAAACTTTAGTCGGGAGGAAAGACGTCTCCCCTAAAGGGCAGACCTGAGAAGGGAGAGGAGGTGTACGTGCGCGGGGGTGGACAGGGCGGAACGGGCTGGGGGGAGCCGGGAGGAGAGGGAGAAACACACCGCCTCCGTCTGCGCCCTGATATTACCGCTTCCCTGTATTTCCTGGCTCCCCGCCGGGGTCACCGGGCGCTGCCCCCACAATCCCCAGGACGTGCAAGGGTCCGGGCTGTCCTCCACCAGCCACCCCATCAAGCTTACATCAGTTCGTCCTCCCACAGATGCATACGACGTTGCTGGCTTCGTGCTCACGGGCAGCCCCACAGGTACACAGCTGCACCCTGAAACCTCTTCGGTACAGTTGAGTCTTGCAGTAATGAACACAAACACTGAGAAAAAAGTTACGACTGTATTTGCCACAAATAATTTATCCCGAGGAAAGGACCTGCCTGCCGGAGAGAGCTCCATTCCCTTCTCCCTGGCCCAGAGGCTGGGGTGGCAGTGGGCCCGCTCCAGGACGGGCACCCTGAGCGCGTCTGTCCCCAGACCCCATGCACCCGCGGGGCTCCTGGGTCAAGGTAAGCCACATACTAGTCAAGCGAATGCCCTGCTCGGACATGGGGACTCCAGGTCTGCATTCTGAGAGTACAATTCCCCTTGCTTGTTTTTCTTGAAGAAAGTTCTGTTTTCTTTCTAAAACCAAAGTTCCGTGAGGTTGTGTGAACCCAGGGCAGTTCTAATTTTCGGATCGCTTATTTGCACAAACTGCCAACGTGGGGGTTGAGGGTGTTTGTTTTGAGGAGGATGTGGGGGCCACAGGAAAGACATTTGAAAATACCACAGGTTTGAATTCCTTTCTCATAAAACACATACGACAGGGAAACTCGGTTTACGTGCTCGGGAACATCTCCACCCCGCGCCCCGAGTTACAAATTCACAACCCGTGTCAGACGGGCTGGCGGCAACCGTGCGTCCAGGGCCAGCGTCTGGGCCCAGCTGACGCCCAGGGGGCGCAGAGCTGCCTCGAGACACCTGCTTTCCCCACGGGGCCGGGACAGGCCGCAGCTCGGAGAACGGAGAACGTGGGCCGCCCTTGAGGCTGGGGCACAGGAGGCGCAGCCCCAGGCTCTCTGGCCGGGAGCACCGCTCAGCCGAGGTGGCACGGGACCCACACTCGCGCTTGGGAGTGGCCACAAAGTGCCAGGGCGCTCTGGGAGATAGAGCCTCACGCACACACACGCACCCTCACACAACTCGCGCGCCCACTCACTCATGTGCTCGGACACACTGCCCGTGCATCACCCACGTCTTCGCTGACCTGGGTCCCCCAGGCCTGCCCTCTGGGAGCACTCCACCCAATCCACCAGGCGGTGAGATGCCTCCATCCTGAAAAGGGCAGCAGAGGCCACAGGCCGCTGGGAGAGGCACTCAAGTGGCCTCTCTGGTCCTCAGGAATGGCACTCTGCTGACCTCATTCAAAACGGCTTACGGTCACAGACGGGCCACACGACCGAGTCTGTACTTCACAAGCGACCGCCAGTCGGCTGCTCAGGGCAATGACAACATCCCACTGGGCCAGGAGGAACACGTCACCCTCCGGGGAGACACCCCCCGTCTGCACCCCAACACATAAGGACAGAAGGCCAGCCTCCAGATGCTATTGATACTCACTAGGATGACATTTTCTCACAGGAACGTGGCCGCCGTGGAATGCCTGCAGCAGAGAAGGCCGTCGTCACATAACGGCACACGGGGCCCTTTGTGTTCCCAAAGTTCAGCCATACCGTCAGACGCCAGCTCACGAGGCCCGACCTCCTGGTAGGAGATCGAGACGGAAGAGATCCCGACCCCATTTTCACACATTACTTGATTAAAAGAACAAGTCACAGCGACACGTACTGAGTGCTGACCACCGCCCAGGGCCGCGCCACACGTCTCCCGTGCGCGGTCTCAGGTCCCCTGCCTGCCACGAGCCGGGTCTGTGGCCACCCCGACTTCTCAGATGTGATGCTGGAGCACAGAGGAGTCAGGTCAAGGGGAAGGGAAGTGGGAGGCTTCTGCGGGTTCTGATGCCGCAGCCAGACTCTACCTACCGGGTTTTATAGCGATAATGTGAACAGAACGCTAAGTCACCAAACTGCCCTCAGCAAACGCGGAGGTTTGCTCAAATCCGCTTCTGGGCCACCTAGGCAAACATCAACCCCACGCATCCCAAAGGGATGCGTGTGACCACAGTGTCACTCGTTCCAACGAGCACAGGAGCAACAGCCACTTCTTAAGCACTTACCCGTGGCAGGAACCGCATCAGCCATTCCATCTGTTACCTCACGCACCCTTGTGGCTGCCTGTGCGCTACCCGCGCGCGATCCCCATTGGACATACCATCAGGGAGAAGCCGGGTGCCAAGGTCACGCCGCGTGCCGCTGCTGTGCCGAAACCCAGGTCACCCAACAGGCCCGCGGCACTAAGCGCTGCCCGCAGGCCTCCCCTCGGGACTTGACGACGAGGCGGTCCCGCCCGTGGCAGACTCCCCCAGTGCCCACGTTTCCCTTCCTGCCATTGGGAACATAGCCCCCGGTTTTGACCGGGTTCCCGGCTGCCCAGGTGGGGGTGACGGTCAACGCCTCGCCTGCAGCCAGACGGGCCGATGACCCGGGTGGGGCCAGCAGGGCGTGAGCGGAAGGCACACAGCGTCCCAGCCATCTCTGTGAAGATGAAGCCACTGACCCTCGCTCCGACTGTCCCCTGCCCCGGAACTAAAACACTGGTGCAGAGCGAGCCACCGCTGACCCCACAGCAGGGACAGCACCCCAGGGGGAGGCAGAGCAGTAAGGCGAAGGGGGCCTGGGTTCCCGGCTACTCACCCCTGGCCTGTGGAATAAACTTCTAGTCTACTTAAGGTACCGGATCTCGGGCTCTCTGTGCTTCGGGCGTTGGCCTATACCCTGATACAGGTGTGTAAACCTCAGACTTTCTTAGATCCTACTTTTTGGTTCCTTTCCAACACAGTCGCCAAGCCCATCTTGCACGCTGAGCCCCGTGCCCCGCCTGCGGTATTCCTGGTGGCGGACCCTGGACAGTCGTCCCAGCCTGATGTCCGGCAGCCACATGCTTCCGACCTGCCGCCGAACCACGACCTGGTACCCAGGCCAGGGGGCTTCAGGTGGCGGCTGTGTGGAGTCCAAGTGAACGTGTGGGGCCCTGGGGCCAACAGAGGCTTCGGGTTAGAGGTAAGGACGGCATCGTCCAGACCAACCTGATGGGTCGGTGAGAGCCAAGACTTTAACCTCCACTTTCATTCTCAATCTTGAAAGATACGACCTATGAGCACAAAGTGAGCTACTCAGCACCCGGGGAGTCCGACACCCGCACCTGCTTCCCTGGCCTGTTTGGGCACACTGCCGTTCCGTCTCCTCCAGGTTTGTAAACGCATATTCCCGACAGGGGACCGTGCAGCCTGGCCGGAAGAAGGCCATCGTATGCCACGAAAACTCACCAAGAGAACGGCAAGTTTCACTAGGCACTGTTACACTGTTTACGCTCCTCGCAGCAGGAGACGTGAGCTCTGTGCCTGGGAAAACCATCTTCAAAGCGGCGACTGTTTTCCCAGCTGTGAATACTCCATCCTGGGAAATCTTTTCATACCATTACAAAAATAATTTTGAAAAGATTGAACAAATATTCAGGCTAATCTGCCCATTCTGGTATTTCAGACCCGAAATGGGAGAGCTTTCTTGCGCACGTTGTCTGATTAGCCAGCGATTAATATTCCTTATAAACGTTAGCGAATGTTATAATGAAATAAGCTTCCTTAAATAAATGTGGTGTCCACTCGACTGAAAACAACAAATTTAGTGGCTTCCTCTGAACAGCCAGGAAGTGGCGATAATTTCAGCAGGAGGAGGGCAAGGCAGGAAGCATGTTGTTTTATTACTATGCGTGACCTTACAGAAGAGTGGTTCTGGTGAAGGAAGCGGCCTGGCGGCCCTGGGCAAAACCACCTGGGAAGGCGCGCACACACGTCACCAGTCAGCTCCTGGCACCTCTGGGGCAGAATTTCCCAGTAGCTTTAAAACACCCATGCGCGCCAGGGCCAAGAGCTCTCAAGACCACAGGACACCCCCTCTAAGGCGAAGAGGGAAGAAAAACAAAAAAACAAGCCACTGAAGCAGAGACTCACTCGGGAGGCCAGGTTCCGGGCCGGCTCTGCTTTCCGAGGCAGAAGGGGGGAGCGTCTGGGCTGGGGCTCCCAGGGCTGTGGTGGAACAGGGGGTGACAACGCCGGGCATGAAGGAGAGCAGGGGATGCAGTGGAGCCACCCAAACCCGGGGACGGGGCGACGGGGGGCGGGGGCCCGGTGGAGGGCGGTTCAGTCTCCAAAATGGCAGTGACAGTCGGATCCTGGCTCGGTTCACAGACTCGCGTGATGAAGTGAAGTGTGCCCGCCTGCCTGAAAGCTAAGCACGTCTGTAAAAATACAGATGTGCTCACGCACCAGACATTTCTCTCGGCTTTTCCACGTCTTCTGCATTCCTCACCATGGCTGTGCTCTACATGCCTGGCGCGGGGTGGGGGCTCTGTCTTCAAACACGAAGAACGCTCCTGGAGGCGTAAATCGAGCGACACACGAAGAGCTCACGTGCGAGACGCATGCCCAGACCGGCATCCCAGGAATGGAAAGGACACGCAAAACGGAATGCGCTGACGTCAGCGGCCGGAGGGGGCCTCCTCCGTGAGTTAACTTTCTTTTTTCATTGTTTGCAGGCCACTTTAGTCAACAGGCGAAGCATTTCCAGGGCACACGGCATGCGCGACTTATCCGAAAGCAGCTCTTTTCTAGTCTGTCGGTGTTCTCGGACGCCGGTCGGCACGAACACCTTGCGCCGGGCCGGCGAAGGTCCGCAGGCCCCCCCTCCCGGCACGATGCGTGGCCACACGGCACACACAGCAGGCTGCTCACACACAGATGCAGGAGCCCCCGAATCGCTCTCGGCAAAGACAGGCGAGCGGGTTCCTCCCCCGCCTCCCAGGTGTGCCTGGGCGCCGTGGACAATCCAGGCCACGACCAGGACGAAGGCCCGAGAAAGGAGCCAGGTCAAGAAACGTGTGCGCCCAGCAGTCCGCTAGGCGGTGTCCCCGGTGGGACCCCAGGCTGCGCGGCAGCGTCTCGTGGGAGAAAGTTACCAAGATTTGACTCATTTTCCATCTTTCTCCCCAGCCAAGCTCCCCCCTGAAAGAACACTGCTGGTTCACGATCTGTAGACACCGGAAACTCCCAGGAACCACTCCTGCCATCCGACGTCACTCCCGGTGAAGCACACCTGCCACGTCAGCTTCAGGCCACGACCTCAGGCCTCCCATTTGCCAGGATTCGGGGTGACAGCCTGGGAAGCGGCCGTCTGGGCCCCGGACCCCGCTCCTTCCCGCCAGCCAGCCCCGCCCTGCCTGCCGCCCCCCCCACCCCCCCCGGGCTGCCGTGCTGGGCAGGAGTTAGGGACCAGACGCGCCCCTGCAACACACACATCAGGTCACCTTCAAACCCTGCCCTTGGCCGCCGTCCCTCCCCTCCCTCCGCACTCCTGAGGAGCAGCGCCACAGGGACCCCGCCGGGCCCCCGCCGCCCCACACTCTGCACACCCAGTCGGGTGCTCGCCTCTCTTGGCCCGCTGGGCCCACTGTTGGGCTCCACGCCGAAGCCTCTGCCTTTGCTGTCTCAGTCAGATTCCGCCTCAGCTTCCCGTTTGTTCCCAGGCTGGGGGAGACGGGACAGAATGCCGACTCTCCCTCCCTTCATCCCCCCAAAACCGCAAACCCATGTAGCCTCGCCCAGGTGCCCTGCCTCGTGTTTCTTGTGAATTCCATCCCCCGTCCTGCCGGCGGACTGTCACCACGGTTCCCTCCTCCCGTGGTCCCGTGGACCGGGCTGTTCCGCCGTGGAAGTCTTCAGGAGGGCCGTTCTTCGTGGGAGGCCCCGGGGGCCGGTTCTGCACTGATCTCTGCCGGAGGTCCGAACAAGTCTCCCGGTGAACTTCTTGGCTGGGGGCTCCCAGGTCGCGGGTCACTGAAATTTTGGGTCTGGCCCCCACGCACGCCATGGGTTTGGGATTCTGATTCTCTATCACGGGCTCTTTCTTCGTCCACCCTGCCTGCCTGCTCTATCTGCCCAATGGGTAGGATTTTCCAATTTATGGCTCTTGGCTTCGGGGCCGGAGTCCGGCTCCACCACCTGCCCGTGAGGGGGCGGGCCACCTCGCGTGGCCGTGCCACTGTTAGAACACGAGCCCGGTTCCAATGACTCTGGGCCTGCCGGCTCCAGTTTTGCTCACCAGTCTGGCCTCAAGCTTCTGTGTCTCTCACTCGTGGCCCGCTTTCAGCTACGCCATACGTTCTGCTGTCACGCTTCTTCCACACACTCATGCGCCGGAAGCAGGAGAGGGTTTCTCACGTCAGCCAGTCCACCAGACTGGCAAGGGCTCTACGCACGTGCGTTACCTAAAACTTCACGACAGGCTGACAACCTGACAGGCTCCAGGTCACCTATGGCACAGAGCCTTTTTCTGGTGACTCCCACGCGGCTACCGAGCCAAGCTCACTCTCCTAGGGGTCACAGCCCCCATGCCACCTGACCCCCAGGGCACCATGCAGCCTACGGCCTCCCTCGAGCACAGTGAGCTCTCGGGCATGACAACTGGCAGCAGTTAACTAACGTGCCACAGTTGTTCTGGGGGCAGTGTCACAGCCTGGACCAGGGCTGAGGGCCACGACCTTTCCCCCAACCAGGCCCTAACTTGGATCTGGCTTCTGGGCTCCCGTCTGTAGCGACGTCTCAGGGCCTGGCACTTAACCGGCTGCACAGCCAGCAAAGACTCCCTTCTGTCCACCAGGCAACCTCTTCCCTCCTCACCTTCGTCTGAGGGGACCCGAACCACACGCACCCACTCCCCACAGAGAATGACTCAGGCCCCAGCACCGCATGGTGCGGGAGCCACACCCGAGCCCATCCCGCGGGGCTGACGGACTGTAGGCGGGCAACAACACAGAGTGCGGCCCAGCCAGGGCCAGAGGGCTGCCAGGCGCTCCTAGACAACAGGAGACAGGCTCAGTGGGGCCAAGTACTTGGTCTGTGGGGGGACTTCACCCACGGGGGCGCGTGCTGATAACCCCCAGGCAACCACTCTCAGTTTCCCTGGGATCTGCCTTTGGAGACACTAGACGTAGAAGGACCCACATCACCAGTGAAAGCTAAACCCGGCCGTCAAAACCCAGGGCCTCCCCCAGCCAAGGGGGCAGAGCCAGTCCAAGTATGGCAGAAGCTGAGAAGCCAGCCCTCGAACGGGAGGCCCCTGGCGATGCCTCGCTGCTCGACCCTCGTCTTTCTCTAACGGCTGGAGAAACGTAACCCCGAGGGGGCACGGGACAAGACGGGGTGTGGGGAGGCAGCGAGGCCTTCGCCAGGGAGGCCGGTGCAGGGCCCAGAAGCGGCAGGAAGCTCCTGCAGGCTGGGAGAGGCAGAGGGGCTGTCTGCTTAGGGCAAAAGCCATAAACAAGAGTAACGTGACTGAAAAACTACCTGACACGTAAAAGAAAGCTGAAAGGGGGATCCTGGGCGCCTCAGTTGGTTAAGCATCCGACTCGATTTCGGCTCGGATCGTGATCTCATGGTTTGTGAGATGAGCCCCATGTCGGGCTCTGTGCCGTCAGTGTGAGCCTGCTTGGGATTCTCGATCTCCCTCTCTCCCTGCCTCTCTTTCTTAAAAAAAAAAAAAAAAGATGAAGAGCCCTTAGCATGAGCAGTGTTTTCAAATCAATACAGAGAAGGTCAACTTTGCAAACAGACCTGGTAAAAAACCTAGAAGCTGCAGAAGCAAATGACCAACATGTACATGGAGAATGACCGTTTGCGGTCATGATCAAAGAAGCTGAAATGAAAGCAACCACGAGCTACCCTCTTCTTGGTCGTACCAGAAAACACGGAAACCCTAGTACCCAGAGCCGATGCGGGTACTCTCGTATATGTTAAATAAACTACACCCACCGCGAAAACATGGAGAACATGTCCGCGACGTTCACCGCGAGGTTATCAGCCTCATTCCTTCCATGTGCTTTTCTGTAGTTTCTCCTTCTTTCTTTTTCACATTGGCCATGTATAACTCAGGAAAAACAACAAACGTTGCTTTTTTAAAATTCCACTTTGCCGAGTTGCTCTCTGCTGAGCACAAGGAGGCAAAGTTACACACATCTCCCGGGCTGACGGCCGCAGCAGTGAGGGCATTAGCTATGGCCGGTGGACGGCGGGGCTGGCGGGGGTGGGTGGGGGGTGGGGGCGGGGAGCCTGTTTTCTCTGGCCCAGAAGGACAATTGCCAGGTCTCCACGGCAGCAGGGAAGCTGATCAGCTTCTAGGTTTTCTGCAATTCTCCAGATGTGACAAGTGATTGGAGAAACCGTGTCTCCACCGTGGAGACCGTGGGGCACACCGAGGCCGGCCTAACAGACCGCGGACCCGTGCCAGCCAACTCTGAGTGCTGCCCGGTGAAGACCACCACTCTCGAAAAGCCCCTGGAGAAAAAGGATGGCGCACGTGGGCAGGGCAGACAAGGACACATCACAGCTGGGCCCGCCAGGGCGGCACCACCACGAGGCCGGGGCAATACGCCAATACCAGCCCGCGGCCGTTTCCAAGCCAGGAGCACGTGTCGCCAATCCCCAAGCGGCAAGTTAATTCCCAGGGCGCTTCTGGCTGTCCTCTTTGAAATGTGAGCACAGACATCAGAACGACTGAAATAACGAACAGAAACACCGAACGCTGGTGAGCGTGCTGAGGCGCTCGCCTCGCGCACGGTGACGGCGGGAGCGGAAGGGAGGAGAGCCGCGCGTTCGGGACGCCTGGCAGGGCCTCAAAAACGTGCCTCACCAGCTGGCCCGGCCCGCGGCCATGCTCCGGGCGTCTCCCCACAGAAGCGAGCGCTGCTGCTCGTGGGTGTTCACAGAAGCTTTACCCCTAAAAGCCACGATCTGGAAACGACCCAAATGTCCTTCACTCAGTGGGTGAGTGGTTAGAACGGTAGGGCCCAAGGGAGCCGTGCAGCAACAGAGCACTTCTAAGCCTTGACCGCGCTGGCGGCTACAGCGATCCAAGCTGTGACAGAACTGCACTCAGACGCAGGCACACGCACGGGTGCACGCACACACGCCAGCACTCGAGCGCACGCAGGAATGTACACACAGGAGCACACCCGCAAGCACGAGCACGGACGCTCGGCAGTGGCTGGGAGAAGGCCCGTCCCGTCGCGTGGAGAAGGTCCCGTGGTATCATCAGAGGTTGCTAAGGGACCGCCTGGCTCCAGGGGACACAGAGCGGGTGGAATGGGCCCAGAGCACTAGAAGGGCCTCACAGGGCACCACTTCCAGCCCCCTCCCGGAGGAAGCCTCCCAGCGTGACCCCTAAACGTCCACCCTGTCTCGGCTGGACTTGCCCAAGGACAGGTGAACTCGCCCGTTTATTAGATGGCTGACTTTCTCAGGGACCGCCCCATCGAGGCCAACATCTACCTCCCTGTGCTTTCGGCCCCTGTTCCCGGGTGTGACAGAGAGAAGGAGGGAGTGTGCGTGCACGGTACACGGCCCACTGTGACACCGGAAAGCCCCTCCAGCACTTACAGGCAGCATCGGGGACTCACCACACAACGAGCCGCACCACCCTGAGGTCAGCTCCTTAAAACGGGCCTCAGGCCCCCGGGCCCCCCAACCGTCCCGTGGCGGCTGAGCAGGGGAGAACCCAGATGCCCCCTAGCACGCCCGCAGAAGGTTTTGTCCTCTGCGTCACCCGCAGCCTCTGGAACCCTCCGGCGAGCTTCCTCGTGCGGTTTCCAGTCACGGCTTCCGTGCTCCGCGGATGTGTATCCGCTTCTCCAGCAAGCTGCAGCCAGCTCAGGCAGCGGCCTCCACATCCACACAGGACAGAGGAGCCACTCAGGTGGCCAGAGGGCCCCACGCTTGCACCCTGGACCATCGGGGCTTGCGTCCAGAAGAGAACACGAGTGCCCGCGCTCAGGAAGTGGCACGTTAGGACCACTCTCTCGGTGGTCCAACTTCCCGTCTACATAGATACTAATTTTATATTTCAAACCGAACGTCCTCCTGCCGGTCACAGATGCCGTATTGTTTTCCTAATTAGCCCTCCGTGTGGCGGTGTCCACGGCAACCTTTCCCCCGCAGCAATGACATAGGGCCGTCATCGGTCCCCGGGACAAACCCAGAGGCCTGCCAAGCCTCCCAGGGCCCCAGATACGGGCCACCCTTTACCCAAAGTACAATCCCCGGGCTTCCTTTCATACCGTGGAGACCCAGGAACTTGGGGCAGGAAGACCCCTGTCAGGAAGCACTGCTCCAGAGGCCAGCGCCGGCGGGCTGGACGCCTCGCAGCAGGGGGATGCGCGCTCTGGGCCGAGTCCCCTGTGCCCGCCTGTCGGGGTAAATACACCGCATTTGCACGTGGCCATTTCTTTACATGCCATCTGTGTGCTTCTTCTGCCCCACAGGGGCAGCCTGAGCAGCAACAGAGACCA
Source organism: Acinonyx jubatus (assembly GCF_027475565.1). Classification (NCBI taxonomy): domain Eukaryota; kingdom Metazoa; phylum Chordata; class Mammalia; order Carnivora; family Felidae; genus Acinonyx; species Acinonyx jubatus. Next base: position 35,412,717 of record NC_069398.1, on the reverse strand, counting down.
CACGGCCCACAACGCTGACCCGAAAGGAGAGATCTGCCAAGCCCTATCTGCCTCAGACCCACTCTCTGGCCAGGTGGGGGAAGGATGGCGACCAAAAACACTGACCGAGAGACCAAAAAACGACCATTTTCATAAAGCATCAAAGAACTGACGAAACGGGGCATCTGCAGACCCAAACCGAGCGGTACCCAGAAGCTAGTCCCCAGAGACATCGCAGGACACGGGGGCTGCTCTGTCCCGAGGCCACCCGCCGGTGCCCGGAAGTCAGGGGCTTCGGCTCTGGCCACCTCCCGGGCTGAGGGGACGGGCTCGGAGGCCAGGGCCCTCCCCAGCCCCCTCTCACCCCCACCCCGGCGAGGTGGAGAGACCAGAGGCAGAGAGCCATCCCGGGCATCCTCAGCCTCTCCACCGTTCCGAGCGCCCTTCTGCCGGAGAGCCCCGCACGGCCTCCGCACGGGCCTCGTGTGCTCGGCGCGTGGGAGTGTGCTCTACGTGAGTGCTGTGAGTCTGCTATGCGTGAGTGTGCTCTACAAGTGAGTGTGCTCTGTGCGTGTGAACATATAAAATGGCGTCCTCCACCAGCCACGGAGTGTGAAAGCTAAGATTCCGGTGAAGAACTTCCAAGTCTCTGTTTTGCTTGGTTTTGTTTTTTTGTAATGAAGCAGGTTCCACGCCCAACGTGCACCTGAACTCAGGACCCTGACTGAGGTCAAGAGTCGCACACTCTGGGCCAGCCAGGTGCTCCTAAAGTCTCTGGTTTCTTGAGACAGGCTCACCTTTTGAGAGAAGTAAGAGCTAAAAAGATGTGTCTGGTTTTATAATAGACCTTTATTGTTTTCTTAAGGGGGAGAGTCTACTTCGGGGGGGGGGGCAGGGGGAATGAGATTGTTTTTTGGGTTTTTTTTTGAGAGAGAGCGCAAGTGGGGGAGGGGCAGAGAGAGAGACAGACAGACAGACAGCAGACATAGAGGATCTGAAGCGGGCTCTGACTGACAGCAGCAAGCCCAATGTGGGGCTCAAACTCGACAACTATGAGATCATGACCTAAGCCAAAGTCAGATGCTCAACCGACTAGGCCACCCAGGCGCCCCTGAGAGATTGTTTTTAATCATGTACAGACGTTCAATTTCACCCAGTGCTCCGCACGCATGTACTGAGATGAAAACAGCCACAGACACAGGTCCTTGCTGTTCGTATGCAAACACCCCAGCCGAGACCCGGCCTGTGCCAGGTTGCCCTCCGGTGCCAACCCAATCGCCGTTCGCCTCTTCATGCAGATGGGGGGAAATCGGCGAGAGACACTCCCTACTTCCAAGGTCACAACTTGTCCATCATTGGGTTTTCTCACGTTCTGTGTGATTTTTCCACCCCAACAGCTACCGCCGGCTGTAAACCCAGACGCTAAGGGACACGGTGACTTAACCATGGCTCTGTCTCAAACACGTACAATTTGACACACATGCTGTTGTTTTACTGCAAGTTATATGTGAGAAAAGCCAGTGCAGGTAACGACAAAGAGGAGGCCATCATCCTAAAGCCATCTAAACTCTACCCCAACCCCCATAATAAAAAAAAAGAAAAGATCATCTTGCCTGATTCACCTTCCTTTATAAAACTGAAGAACTCTTGCCGCAAATTATTAGAATTGGTTGAAAAAAATACATAACCATGAACGCTCCTATGACCTACTATATACGAAAACACCTAAGTTAATTCAACGTTAAAATAAAACTTCTTCCCATAGCAACACAAAAACCAGAGTTTAATACCTACTTCCTCAACAAGTTCACGTCCCAGTTTGACCCCCATGAGCTGCTGCTGGGTTTGACTGGTTACAGAACAGTTAGGTGAAGGCTCACCATGCAGAGTGTGAGGACATAGTGGGTAGAAGAAAACGAAAAGCTTGGTCAGGCCAGAAAGGTCAATTTCTGAAAGGAACGTGGGACAGACAGCCTCTGCCCGGATGGAGAAGAGGGCATACCGTGTGGCCGGGCGGAGACGGTCAGAGCGGGCCCAGGAGGCCTGGGAGTGTCCTCTGCGGGGGCCCAGACTCCATTCCTGAGTTGTAGTTTGTGTATTTTGATATCGTGTGACAGGGAAAGACAGACCGATGGGATCTGCCCTGTGCTTGCCACAGGGACCCTACCCAGGTCACTTGCTCCTGGCCAGACACGCAAATCTCCTAGGAGAGAAGCATGATCGTCTGAATGACATAAAAACAACCTCAAAAAAGCACAAAACACTTTTCTTTTCTTTTTTTTTAATATTTTAACGTTTATTCATTTTTTTTGATAGAGAGAGACAGAGTGTGAGCGGGGGAAGGGCAGAGAGAGAGGGAGACACAGAATCTGAAGCAGGCTCCAGGCTCTGGACTGACAGCACAGAGCCCGAGTGGGACTCGAACTCACGCACCGTGAGATCATGACCTGAGCCGAAGTTGGCCGCTTAACCGACTGAGCCACCCAGGCGCCCCAAAAGACTTTTCATGAAACGTGCAAGCTGATTTCAAACCTCGTACAAATAAGAAACTAGGTGAAAACATCCCAAAACAGGGTCCACATGACAACTGGAGGTACTTACTCTACTCAATATTAAAACACGCCTATAAAACCTGAAGAAGGGAGCAGCACGGTGACAAGCAAGTTAAATATAACACGTTTATGGACTGCTGTGCAGCCCAGCTGAGAGGAAAACACAGAAGAGAAAATGCTCTTAAGTGACGGTGGGAGGGAGAAGGCGGCCATTATCTCTGGGATGAGGACTGACATCTGCCTGCACGCACGGAGAATGTCGTCATCAAAGTCAAACTGGGACAAAGCATGTGTAAAACGTGCACAAAAAGGCAACAAAAAGGCACCAGGAAAAGAGGAGAAAGATGTGGTGAGGACACTCACAGAACAAAGACGCTCCATAAGTGACTGAAAAACGTCTCAGTCCCACTGCTGACCAGGACAACACCAATAAAACGGGCTGCAGAAGGGCACACAGGGGAGGCAGACGCCAGCGCCGGCCTCGGGCCCGGAGGTCTCTTCCCTGGCACTGGCCACACGCCGTCCCACTGCCGCTCCGGCCCCTGGGGGCCCAGAGAAGAGGTCGCATACGTGCACAACGGCACTCCGGTGCCGGGCAGGCGCATCCACATGGGAAATGAGGTTAACTGACCGTTAAGAGGGCGGCCGTGAGACAGGCCACCGCCCCACCCGGGGAAATCCTAACATTTCGGAAGATCCACGAAGAGCCACACTTGCGGACTTGGAAGCATCTCCGGACACGCCCCTGACGACGAGTTAACAGAAAGTACAACCAAAGTACAACCGTACAAGAAAAACAGGTAAGTCAGACTTTATCAGAAGTCAGAACTCCTGCTCTTCAAAAGCCACTGCTGGCAAATGAGAAGGGGACCCACGGATCAGGAGAGAATGCGCTTCAAATCGGAAATCGGATAAAACACCTACATCTTAAATAGGTAACAAACTCTCAACACTCCACTGTAAGAAAACCCGCCACTAAGAGCGGGAAGAGAGCTGTGCGAGCACTTCACCAACGGGACCTTACGCACAGAAACAAGGCTTGCTAGATGCTCACGCCCGTCAGCGACCGGGGCAGAAACTACAAGAAATTATTTCAATGCGGGTGGTTTCCCCCACGTCAGTTACGCCTCAAGCACCTGCTTGTGAAAACCACACACACAGGAAGACACAACCACGTTCCCGAGAGCGGCCAAAACGAAAAATACCGACAACAACAAGTGCTGACAAACACACAGAGCACCAGCGCCCCCGCGTGCTGGCGTGGAAGACGGCCTGGCAGCTCCTCGCACACGTAAACACACGGGGTGCCTGGTGGCTCAGGTGGCTGAGCGACCGACTCTTGATTTTGGCACCAGTCAGGCCATCAGGGTTGTGAGATCGAGACCTGTGCGGGGCCCAGTGCTGAGCGTGGCGCCTGCTTAAGATTCTCTCTCCCGTTCTCACTGCCCCTCCCCCCACTCACGCTCTCTTAAAAAAAATAAATAAAAAAGTAAACATACACTTACACTGTGGTCCATCTGAGTCCTGAGAATTTACCCAAGAGAAAGGAAAACAGAAAACCTCGCATACAGTCACAGCATACTCCCCATAGCCCCAAAGTGGAAACGAGCTAAAAGTCCAAAGACCAGGGAACGGAGAAACAAACACGTGGGACGTGCGGTGGGTGGGACATTACTGGGCAGTGAAAAGGAAAGCCCTCAGGAGGCAGCAGAGGTCACCACGACAGGACGAGGGGGACTTCGGTCCCCTACACCTCACCGGGAGCCTCGGGGCTATCAGGGAATTTCTCTGGGTCCCTTTTCTCCAACTCCCCCAGCCCTGCACGGCCATCACTTTATAACTAACTGGCTGACAAGTCAGCGTTCAGTAGTCACAAAGGAGAAAACAAAGACAACGCAACAGGGGAATTCAGGCTCCCGGGGAGCTGCCTGTAAAGATTGGCAACCCCTCAGCTGCTACTTTCACAACCAAAACTCCACAGCCAGACCCGCGTATTTCTTGAGGCAAAACACCATTAGGAAGAAGTACTTTGGTTCTGAGCAAATTCTCAAGGCCGCAAAGTTCACAGCCTCGCGTGACAGTTTTCGGAAGCGTTCGCCAGCTTGACACCCACGTGATTCCTATCCCGATTTCGAGATCACAAACGAAGAGAAGAGGGTGGTCCCGTACGGAGCAGGTGTCTCCCTTCCAGACAGGCGACACTCCACTCCACGGCCGCTGAGGGTGTGGCGGTGCGGGGCCCAGCCTCTCTCAGCCCCGCTGTCACCCGCCACGCTCCAGTCGGGCCCGTGAAAACACACAGAGCACGCGGGGTGGCATGGGGAACTGGGGAGCCACCCAGCTTATGCACGGCACGTCACATTCTGCAAGAAGAAAAGTGCTTGCTATTGCCACCGTGCCCTCTAGGCTCCAGGAACGCATTCACTCCCAGCGTGGGGTGGTCTGCGGGACAAATCCGGGGTCCTTCTCCCGACACAACACCCGCATTGACAGCAGTGCAGAAATGGGTGCCCCAAAGGAGCCGCATTATTCCTTAGACGGTGCTGGGCCTCGCCGCCCCCGCACACGGCTGAGCCGCCCGCTGGCCGGCAGCCCTCAGCCCAGTTACACTAAGGAGTCAGGCCAGGCACCCCGTGGGTCCCTGTCTTCATTGGGTGCTCCGAAAGGGAAGCAGACACAGGAGGCCCAAGTGGGAGTCCCTCCTCTGTCCCAGCCAGCTGAGAGCTGAGCGACTGGGCAAGCGGCCGCCTCTCCGGTCAACTCGTGTGTGAGACCAGGACGGGCCACACCCGGGGCCACTGGGCCTGAGGACTCCGCTGTGATCAGGACGGTCTCGTGCAAACGCAGGGGTTCTCACCCAAGAGACGGGGGAGGAGGGCCCTGCTCACTGCCAGCCACGCCTCCGCCTCCAGGCAACCAAGGCCTGGGCACCGCAGCGCCCCTGCCGGGTGCCCACCAAGGCTTGCAGGGGCCTGACTGGCCCGTGAGCGGGGCAGCCGCGTGATGTCTCCCTGTCGTGGGGCTCGCCGTCCGGGACAAAACTGAACGGTGGACTATCTCCTCGGCGGTGGTGGGGAGACCCTCGGGACCAACCCCTGGGCTTCTGCCCCTTCCACTCCCAACTGATGACTGATGACGAGTCGGCAACCTCTCGGGACACGCCTGCTGTCTAAGATTTAACCCTCGCCACCCTCTCAAAGGAAGGGGCCCAGCAGCTTGAAGGCGGGCCTGTACGGCCCGACGCCCAGGCTCGCGGGAGGCTTTCAAGAAGCCGTGAAGCAGGCAGAGACTCCCTGGTGCAGAGGACGGGCCCATGGACCCCGATTTCCCGCGTCCCTCGCGCAGCAGGACGGCGGGAGAGGGCGTGGTGTGGGCGGCAGGTCTCCAGTGAGGCCCGTGGCCGGCCAGAACCATATCCAGGGCGCTGAGGGAGGCACTAGCAGGGCTCGGCCCGTGCCGGGGGCGTCACAGACACCCTCTCCCGGCCTCGGGCGGCGAGGGCCTCGGCAGGTTAACGGGCTGGTGAGATGCGCAAAGAAGGGAGGTTCTGAGCGCCCGGGGCCGCACAAACGGCTTCCTACGTTCCCGAGCGCACAAAAGAGGGCCAGAGAGGAGTCCGCTGGGTGTGCCAAGGCTCCCCTCCCCGCAGGAAGCGCGGCTCTGAGGAGGCTGCCCCGGGGGCCACGGAGGGCTAGCCCTGGGGAAACTTTGGCCCTCCTGGCACTGGCTCAGGGCGCTTGTGCTGTGGGAAGTGGCCACACGGGCTCCCACGGGCCTATCCAGACGGCGGGTCCCGGAGGACGGCACACTGGTCCAAGTGGGGACAGAGGCTTCTGTGTTCCTCATGCGGATGGATTCTGGGGCTTGATCCTGCAGCCAGGGCAGGGCGGGGAGGGGGGGGCGGGGGAGGACAGCACAGTACTTTTCCACGAGCTCCCAGGGGAATGGGATGTGCTCTCCAGGCCTGGTCCACCCGCCCCCCTCAAAATTAGGTGCAGTGTTCCATGTGCTTTCCTTAAAAATGAGCCTGACGTGGCTTTTCCATAATTTCCCATGAAAAGCAGAGTGAAGAAATCTTCTTATTAGCGCAGCCCAAGGTGTGTCCGCCTGGAAGAGCCCCTCCCTGGGAGACCGGCCTGGCAATGTAAGAAGGGGTCTTTGGGACACAAGCCCACAAGCGCCACACCTCAGAGACCTCCCCCTACGAGTGCTCCCGCCCCACCCCGTAACTGCGCTGGGCCGTAGCTCCTCCCGGGAGAGGACCGCGGGCCGCATGTAGGCGGAGGGGCGGCGACCCCTGGTGGCCGGGCCCCGCGTTCCCACGCACCGCTTCCTGCTCCTCAGCCGGGCCAGCCTGCCACCAGGTCAACACCCCGGGGACCGAAAACCAAGCGGAAGTGCACGGGACTCTAGCAGCAACTCTGTCCACTACGCCACAGACCCCGACAAAACTGTAGGCCTCAAAAGAGAAACCAGAAGCTTCTCTTCCGTCTTCCAAATCTACTTTAACCAACGTGCGCTTTCATAACAAAAAACAATCACACACTTTTAAAAATGACCTGAACTCAGCAGAAAGAAGGTCCCCCCCTGAGGTTAGGCAGAAATCCCAACCTGTGCACACGGCTACTGTCAACCGCCCTGTTCTGCGGGGCCTGCCCCAGGCTAGCAGCCAGCAAGCAGGCCACTCTGAAAGGAAAGCTGCAAGTTTTAAACAAAACTTAAAATCACCAAGGTGATAGGATGGAGTTTAAAAAAAAACGGAGGAGGGGCACCTGGGTGGCTCAGGTCATGATCGCGTGGTCTGTGAGTTCGAGCCCCGCGTCTGGCTCTGTGCCGACAGCTGGGAGCCTGGAGCCTGCTTCGGATTCTGTGTCTCCTTCTCTCTCTGCCCCTCCCCTACCTGTGCTCTATCTCTATCAAAAATAAATCGCCAGGGACTAGGCAGGGGCCTGGGAACCAGCTGGCAAAAGCACAGAGATGCCTCGGTGGATGGAGGCCTCAAGTGACCCGGACCAGTGAGTCATCGAACTGGGTGCACACCCCCTGAGGGACACAGAGACTCGCCCAGGCGTCTACAGCACGGGTGGTCTCAGGAGCGCGCTCCCAGGGCCCTAATGCCACGTGTGCTCCATGTGTACTTGCGCCGAAACTGCTCGGAGAAAAGGCCAGAATGGCCTGCGGTCAGGAGGTGGCGTTGTCATGAGGGCCCTCCTCTCTTCCTCCCCCTGCGCCACGGTCCTTTCCCCATCTTATGAGAGAAAAGCCACCTGTCACCCTGAAACCAGCTGGGGACACTTCTGAGGGCAGAAGACCCACAGGGCTCTCGTAAGTGAAGGCAGGTCTGAATCACGGGTGCCACAAACAACAACAGCGACTGGCCAGAGACGCATCCCCGACCGAGTCAGACGGTTTCCAGTTCTTCCTCCACAAGGACTGGAGATGGACCTCGTCACGTTGTCATCTAATGGCCGATCTCTAACAACACATTGGGACCAAACGTGCCCCCAAATCACAGGAACAGTCTCCGACTTTAAGGAATTAAGCGACGCTGCCCAGACGACGCTTCCACCCACGTTCACCGGTGTGAACGAGCTTCTCGGTGCTTCCAGGCAGGCGTGGACCCACAGGAAATCCCGTCCCCTCCGAAGAGAGCAGCGCCCGCCCACAGATGCACGCATCACCACGGGATACGCGCCTAATCACGTTCTACTTCATGTGCAATCTGGGAGAATCTGTGACACCCCACACTGTTTCCATCAACCGCATCCTAGGAATTGTAAAGACAGCTCAATCAAGAAAAACGTTAACGCTCAGACCAGGAACCAAATTTAAGTGCATGTATTTTTGTAACAGACTTCTGTCCCATTCAATATGAGAATTTGTATGTTGTGATCTGAATTCTTTTTGAATGTTTATTTTTACTTATTTTTGAGAGCGAGCGTGAGTGAGCATGCGTGTGCGAGGTGGGGGGGGGGCGGTTGGGCGCGGTGGAGCAGAGACAGAGGGACAGAGAAAATCCCAAGCAGGCTTTGCACTGTCAGCCGAGCCTGACGTGGAGCTTGAACTCCCAAACTGTGAGATCATGACAGGAGCCAAAGTCAGACACTCAAGTGACTGAGCCCCCCAGACGCCCCAAGATCCGAATTCCTCAGGACTCCCGGCCACGCTCCACGCGTCACTGCGTGCACGGCACTCCACCCATTCCCGAGAGCGCAGCCCATGCTGTCCCGCCGCCTCCCGTCTCAGACACAAGTGCCCCCGACAGCACGGCACCCTGATGGCGGTCGGTGGACGCTGTGCCCGAGGAAAGGCGGTCGCGGCGTTCGAACCTGAAGTTCACCCACCCTCTTACTTGTCTTACAGCCGCTCCCAGAAGCCCCGCAGCGCGAAGGCTTGTCACCCATCCCGCCCTCGCTGCGCCCTCCCTCTGGACTGGGACCCCGCGTGCGCCCACCTCGGCGTGCGCTTCCCCGGTGCCCGGTGTGGCCGCGGGTGGCATCTCCTTCGCTGACACCTTCTTCAGTTTTTTGTTCTTTTTCTCTGTCATTTCGGTAATTTTTCTCTTCCGTTTTGCCATCCTGCAGCAGAGAAGGTAAACTGCTAAGTGCGTGACGAGAGGTCCTGGGCCACATCACATTTGTGACCGAGGGGAAGAGCGCTCTCCCGCTATAAAAGTCCAAACTAAGGCAGGGGCGCCTGGGGGGGGCTCAGTGGGTTAAGCATCTGGCTCAGGTCACGATCTGGCGGTTCGGGAGTTCAAGCCCCACTCAGGCTCTGGGCTGACAGCACGGAGGCTGCTTGGGATTCTCTGTCTCCCTCTAACCCTGCCCCTCTCCTCTGCTCTCTCTCAAAATAAGCAAAATTTAAAAGAAAGAAAGAAAATATGGAAAATCTACACGAGTTAGGGGAAAGGTCAAATCCCCTAGGCAAACCGCCCATGATCTGGGGATGTTGCAGGCGACCGTCGCCGCCGTGGCTAGGGCATTCGGTCACGGTGATGGGCCTGGGCCGGGCCCCTCGACTTGTGGAAGCAGCACCACCCGGGCCGCATATAAGGCGCGACACGGTGTGAGAGACGTCTGACAGGTGTGCTTTCTCCAGCACAGTGGTGTGCAGAGCTCCAGGAAAAGCCCGGGAACCCTAAAACCCACGTCCTTCGTGGGATCGTGCCACAGGGGACAGAAATGGTTGAAGGCCGACAGGTCAGGGAGAGCCCTCCCCCGAGGGGCACTGCCGGTGGCTGCTGGGACCTCCGAGGGGTTTCCTACGGGGGGGTATGTGGGAGGGGAGACCTCGGAGTGTTTTTTAACGCCAGTCCTTTCAAACTGTATTTACGAGGTCTACTAATATCAGCTTTCGTTCTAACAAACTATAAAAATGTATTTCGTTTTTTCATGCTCAACTAACTCCCAGTTACCATTCTCCATGTTCCAGATCTTACAGGCACATGTAAATTATACACGTACATATTGTATACTTATGTCTATGTCTTTTCAAAAATTTACCTTCAGACCTGCGGTTCAAGGCTATGTATACGGGAAAAGGGACAGAAACCCAATGTCGTTCTCTGAACACCAGCTCTAGCAACAGAAGTTCAACAAATACTTTGTGAGCGCCAACCCTGTGCCAGGCACTGTGCGGGGTGCCGAACGCAGAGCGAACCGCATGGCACGCAAGAGCCTTGACCTCGTGAAGCTTCCCTTGTGGTGGGCAAGAGAGATCTATCGTGCAGGTGAGAAAATACTTTTACGTGGGGATGAACGCTACCGAGAAGGTAGAACAGAAGCGAGCGTAGGTGACGCACGGGCAGGAGGCCTCTGGGAGAAAGCCGGTGAAGGGCAGGGCTGCGGGGGGGGGGGGGGGGGGGGGGGAGTGGTGCGTGCGATGAAGAAGGTACGGCAGGTGCAAAGGTCGGGCCTCCGGACCCCCTAAAGGGCCTGCGGGCAGGGAGGGCAGATGGAGGGCGATGGCCCCCTGAAGGCCAGCAAAGGCTAGATGCGTTCTGAGAACGTGGGCTCCCCAGGAACACGCTACTGAGATGTAGATTTCCCCCAAAGCAAAACCGTTTTCACGGGGACAAAAGGGGAAAATTACGTCAAGGGGGCAGCTGGTGGAATGAAACACGCACACCCCGCCACCAAGCAATCCACCCACGTACATCAGCACTTGCCAGTCACTCTGTCACCACCTGCAGAGTGCCGACCATGTGCTAGGAGCTGCTCCAGGCTAGACCTCGCAGTCCAAGAGACTTATTCACACACAGGTGACACGCTTAGGGGGACACAAACACAGGACACGTGAGACATCACTAACTGTAACCTGCAACCAAAAGAGAGGGAAAGCATTACGGGAAAGGTGACCATAAAGGGTGATCACAGTGGAAAAGGCGTAGAAACAGAGTACACGGAGAGCCCGGGTTTGGGTTCTCAACACCATCCTCTATGAAAAAGGAAGCGGGGAGGGGAGCTCCTTAGACTCCCGGTCTGGGAACCTTTGCAGAGCAAGGAAAGTGCAAGGAGAACCTGGGTTATCAAGCTGTGCTGAAACACAGGAGATAGTCAAGGAACATAGGGCCGCGTTCCAGAGGACACAGGGCCAGCGTGGAGGGCTCCTTCTGCCCCAGTTGGGGCTACGATCAGCTGTAGCATATTGAAAGAGCATCACTGTTGTGGAATCAGAAAAATTCCAAGCTCCACAGCCTTTAATTAAGCCTTATCTAAAAAAAAGTATTCAAAGCCAGAGGCTACAAATTTCAATTAGCAGTATAATAAGAAATCTTGAAAGAACAAGAGACTGTTGACACAGGGGCTTTGAAAAGACAAAGGACTCCATTAGCCAGTTACCTTGTTGGGGAAATAAGAAAAGTTTAGCAAATATTTACACACCAGTCACCACAAAAGTTAAGTTAAATCTTTATTCCTTCTGTAAGTTATCATTAAAAAGTGTAATCACTAAGTCTATTTGCTAAAAAGGGAGAAAGACTTTTCCATATTATAAAAAGGTTTCTCTTAATAGTTCTGAGAGATGGTATGTCTCATGACTTTGAGACAACGGATGCCTGGTATAGAAGACATTTCCTTACATTTACGGTCAGTGATTTTCAACAAAGGCGCCTAAACCATTTAATAGAAAAGAACGGTCTTTTCAACAAAAGGTGCCGGGACACCTGAACTTCCACATGCAAAACAATGAACTGAGAGCCCTACCTCACACCAAACACAAAAATTAACTCAAAATGGATGACAAACCTAAGTGTAAGAGCTAAAACACAGGGGTACATCTTTATGACCCTGGATTAGGCAACAGTTTCTTACACGGGACACCAAAGAAAACAAACAAACAAACAAACAAACAAAACACACAGCGAAAGAAAAAGAATGAATGGTGGACCTCTCAAAATTAAAAATTTTTGTGCTGCAAATAATTCCAGCAAAGAAGTACAAAGACAACATCAAGAAATGGAAAAATACTTGCGGGTCATGTAACTGACAAGAGCCTTGTATCCACCACGTGTGAAGAATTCTTACAACCCAATAAAAAAGACAAACTCGGTGAAAAAACGGACAAGGGATTTGAATTCAGATGACCCCCCAAACAACACACAAGTGGCCAATGAGGACAGGAAAAGATGCTCAACACCATCCATTGTTAGGGAAATGTAAATCAAATGACCCCACTCCACATTCCTAGGTTGGCTCCAGTAACAAATACTGGTGATGCCTGAAAACTTGGAACCCTTATGCACTGCTGGTGGGATATAAAATGGTGCAGCCACTCTGTACAACAGCCCGGTGGTTCCTCAAAAAGTTACACATGTCGGGGCACCTGGCTGGCAGTCAGTAGAGCATGTGACTCTTGACCTCAGGGTTATAAATTCAAGCCCGACGTTGGGTGTAGAGATTACTTTAAAAAAAAAAGTTCAACACGTTACCATGGGTCCCAACAGCTCCACACGCAGATACCTACCAAAGAAAATGACCACGTCCACGTAAAAATCCCAACACTAACGTTCACAGCAGCCTTCGTCATAGTAACCAAAAGGCGAAAAAACCTACACATCCAGCAACTGCCAAACAGGGAACAAGACGTGGGGGCGCCCTCGCAATGGACGGCACTGACCGGGCGACTCAGCCCCGTCCTGCCGCGGGAGAGGGGCCAGTCGCGGGTTACCACACACGGTACAAGCTCGTCTACACGCGGTGTCCGGGACAAGTCCGCGCAGAGTGGGAGCATAGCTCCGTGGGTGCTCAGGGCTGGCGGAGGAAGGGGCAGGAGGGGCTCATAGGTCCGGGGTCTCTCCTGGGAGAAGGAAAATGTTCTGACACGAGGTTGCGGTGATGGTCACACAACGCTGTGAATTCATTAAAACACGGGAAGATTAAAAAAAACAAAAAACAAAAAACCTCCCACCTCTCTCAATTATTTGCAATAAATTTAGCAACACAATGCCCCTGTATTGGTTTTCCTTCCTTTTTTTCCCTTAGCGGTAACCCTATTTCACAGAGTTGTGAGGACGGCGTGCGCATGTCTACGGCATCTGGCACACCCAGGGCCCACAAGTGTGCGTCAGCTTCCTGGTGTGCAGGCAGAACAGCGGACGAGCCAGCAAAGGGAGAGCGAGGTGGTGAGGAAAGCAGCCCCGGGGGAAGGTGGGGCCTCAGGGGGGTCAAGATCCCTCCTTTAGGTTTCTTTTTCCTCCCAGGCCTTTCTGCAAAACAGCAGGCTCCCCAGGCTCTGCCAGCTTCGGTAGGTGGCCCTGTACTTGGTGGCCAGAGGGAGGCCACGTTGGGGGGGGGGGGGGAGGGTTAGTTAGGAGAGTCAATTCCGAAAACTGCCCCTTACGGAGAGAGCTGACCAGGCACCAGGTCCTGTTCTAAGTGCAGGACACGCACGAACTCGGTTCCGTCGTGTGGCCGTTGAGGGCGGCACGCGGGTGAGGAAACCGGGGCGTCCCTGTCAGAGGGGAACACCAACCGATGGCTCCTACGGTTGGCACACCCGAGTCACGTACTGAGCTCGCGCTACCAGTAAGTGTGCAAGCGATCCCGGCACAAAGAGCTGAGGGAGGACACCGCCGGCCTCCAGGGATGGGGCCTGGCGAGGGAGGGGGGAAGGCTGATGGCATCCTTTCTGTCCCTCGGCCGCTGCGGCTGGAGGTTTTTAGCCGTACACACACATCACCCAGCTAATTTGATAGGTTAAAAACGCCATTTTTTAAAATTGTATTATTCAGCGTTAGCCACAGGACGGTGAAAAGGCTGTCCGGGATCATGTCTGCTGACAGGAGAAGAAATTGGTGCAGTCTTTCTTTAAGGCAATTTTATAACATTCGTCAAGTGCTTTCCACTTCCAGGAACCTCTCCTGATGAAATAATCACGGGCTGAGATTCATACACAAGGGGGACAGCTGCACCATATAAAGCCTGCTGACGCCTCTGACATGGAGGCGTGGAAAACACCGTGACCGGCCCACAACAGCGGACTGCGGACTGGGAAAGCGACTGATGCCCGTGTGCAAAGGGGCAGGCCTATGCAAGACGGCGCAGAACATCCGGCCACAGGAGTAAGAGCTCATGGCGCAACGTCAAGGGCAAAGATGGGGCACAAAGCTACGTGTGAGGAAAATTGCACACACACGCACACACACGCACACACACACACACACAGAAAAACTAGAAGGAAACACATCAGTATATTGACATTTTAGGAAGTGAGAATTACAAGTATGGCTTTCCCCCTTCTACTCTTGTCATTTCTACCACAAAAGCTTTAAGATAACTAGCTCCAGTTCAGTGGAGCAAATGCTTCCGCCAGCAGAAAGCTGACGACCCAGGTCAGACACACACACGGCGGCTAACCGTCTGGGTGGGGTGACACTCACAGGTCAGGATGCTTCGGCGCCAACCGGCTGAGGCTGCCGGGTCCCCAGGGCTGAAAAGAAACCCCACAGGATCTTAAAGAAAATAACTGACCCCACAGGAAAAAATTCTTTTAAAATCTGAAAATCCCACCCGCAGCCCCCAATGGCCCCTCTCACCCAGCGCGTGTTACCTCTGATGTGTCCTGGGGGCCACCTTCCAACTCACAGGGCCAAGCCCCCCTCGGGAGGGTCTGCGCCCTCACAATCCACAGCCCTCGAGGAAATCAGTCCGAGGAGTCCAGGAGCGGGATCCTAGCGCCTGAGCCGGCCTGGGACTTCATTCCTGTCCTTTTTGATCCAAGCCTAGTCCGAGTTCTGACTTGCCCACTTAGACGAACGGCCTCCACATTCTGCTCTCTTGGTACCTAACCCACCCCTCCCTGTCCCTCCAATGGCCAATCTCGAAGTCCTGTCACGACTCACTCACCGAGCCCACCTCCCATCTTTCCAGCTCAACCCCCTCAGCACCCCGGGGCCCAATCACCCTTCAGCCTTACCAGGGGATCCAACACATTCCCCACCTCTGCCACCTGCCTGGCCGCCCCTCTCCTCTCTCAAACGTCCACTGTCTTCTCCCTTCTGGCTGAGAACCTTAATTCCTGATCACAAAACAAGGGCAAGGGAACTGCAAGCTCCCTACATCTACCCACCTGCCCTCCTCTCCTGTTCTGATGGAAACGGGCCAGGTTCTGACCAAGGCCAAACCCTCCACTGGTGAGCTGGGTTCCAGCCCCACCTGCGCAGGGACATCACTCTGAGCACCGCCCCTCCTTCTCGGTTCCGGCTTCCCATCTACTCACGCAACTAAAGCTTCCCACAAGGCAATAATAAAAACTCTCTCGATCCCACATGCTCTTCTCCCTATTTCTGCCTCCTTCGGCAGTAAAACCCTGTAGAGTCGCCTGCACGGCCTGGAACTCCTTCCCTCCCTCCTCTCTCCAACCCCTCCACCAGAACTGCTCTTCCCAAGAGCACAACGACTCCATACGGACAAAGACGCGCTGTGTGACCAAACTCTACCCAGGCTCCTCTCTCCCAAAGGGCCTCACACCTGGCCCACTAATGCAGTGTCTAACAGCTCAAGGGCCTATCCCTGAAATGACCCTGGCGCCCTTAAAGAGAGCCTGCCGGAAAAAACTCAAGGCTGCCAAAAGAATGCAGCCAACACGGGGAGACCCCACCCGACAGCCCTGTAAGGGTAGCAGCCTACCTTTGATAAGCGCTAACCAGCAACCCCGGGTGGGTTTCACATGGACCAACCCCCCCTTCCTGGTTTTTGTAATGTTTCACTTCCTAAGGCGACTGAGTGCCTCCCTTTTCCCCTCCCCATTCCCTCAATCTCCCTTTAAAACACCCACTCGCCCCTGGACAGACCTAAGGAGAATTCGGTTCACGTGGTCTCGTCCCTACTGCAACAGTTACTACTGATCAAAATCCACCCTCGCTGCTTTGCTCGCCACAGACGTGAAATCTCACGGCGAGTCTCAGTACTCTCCTCATTCCACCCAACAGCAGCATTTGGCAGGTGATGCTTCCTTCTCTCGGCTTCTGAAAAAGACACCACACCCTCCTGCTTTTCCTCCTCCCTCTTCACCTCCTGAGCCTGGGCACTGAAGAGCTCCATGCTTCCTGCCCACTTTCCTCTCTGCCTGCACGCATTCCCTCAGTGATCTCATCTAGTTGCGCGGCTTTAAACACCTCCCATCTACCAGCCACCTGGAATTTCTCCCTGAATTGCACTAGTACACGCTATCACCAACACCCACACACATCATCTCCGGCGCAAGGCATAAAAATCCACACTTCTGATCTTCCTGGGAGCATCTGTCCTCTCCATGAACGGCCATCAGGAAATCCTGACTTCTGCTCGAGCTAAAGACTGTGGTGCCCCACATCTCCTGCATCTGACACAGCCATTAACCCTGTCGGCCTTGCCTCCAAAACACATCCCGAAGATAGTAACTACCTTTCACTCCCTGTGCCGTCACTACCCTCCCGCCTGCATTACTCACGGTCCCCGCCCTTGCCCGTCCAGCCCCTTTCCAACACAGCATGCACAATGACTCGTAGAACGTCCAGGACAGGCTCTGCGGGACACCTTCCCATTTCGCTCGGAGAGGAGTCCGCGTCCTCGTCCAGGCCTTGCGGGCGCAGGTGGCTGCCCCGCGCGCCTCCTTCCCCGCTCTCCGGCTCGTACTCCTGCTGCAGCGGCTGCTGCTGCTGCGCCCGGGATCCCTCGACCTGGGGCGTCTGCCGGCACCGACGCGACTCGCTCGCGGTGCCCTGCTCTGCCTTATTCTCCTGCAGGCTCCCACACCTTATTAATTCTGTGTCCTCAGAACGCAAACGCCCCGGGTCGGCGTCGTTTCCGCCCTGAGCCCGGCGGCCGCCCGGGGCCCGGGACAGTGCGGACACGCGGGAGCCCACCGAACGCTTCAGTCAACGAGCGCTTTGTGGCGAAGGGGATGCCCGGCTCGAGGGGCACAGCCGGGGGCAGCCGGCGGCTCGGACCCCGCGCGCACCCTGCGGGCCTCCGCCGGTGCCCTCCGACGCCATCCGGGCCGCACACCCACGTGGGAGCCGCCCCGCGACCCCCGACCCTGCGGTCCTCGCCTACCTGCGCGTGGCCGCCGACGCGGGCTTCCGGCAGGCGCGCCGCCAAGGTAACACGGTCCCGCCTCCCGGAGCGGCGTCGCCCATTGGCCGAGGCCCGCCCCCATCTGCCCGCCGGCCAACGGCACGCGGGAGCCGCGAGTAGGCGGGTTCAGGCGCAGGCGCGGGCTGGCAACGTCATCTCTAGGCGCCGCCGCTTGCCGGGAGCCGCAGGTTGCCTAGCAACCCCCCGCGTGCTGGCTGCCGGGACTGGGGAGCCTCACCCGGTTCCCGGCCGCGGGGGCGAGGCGACCCCGCGCCGGGACCCCGACCTGTGTGTCTGGGCTCGTGGGAGTTGTATTAAACATACACATTTGTATGAGCTGAAGATACTATAACGTTAGAACCGTGCACCGGTTTCAGACGCCGCACAGGAGGAGCCCCGGCAATGTGGTCGTCGGCCTAGGGGTCGCGGCCGGCCCGCGGTGAAGGCGTGCGCCCCCTGCCCGGACGACCCCACCTGGTGATAGGTGCCCGAGTGAGGGGACTGTGGCTGCCGCAGAGCATCTGGGGGTCCGGGAACCAGAGCGCCACGCCGGGCAGGCAGCGCGGGGCCGCAGAGGGAGCAGGTGCAGCTCTGCGGCCCCTCCCCTGCTGCTACCACCTGGAAAGCGCGGCTCGAGTCACACGCCGCTCTCCCGCGTGCGCAGGTGCGGGCACGTGCAGCCTCGCCGACCTCGGGACGCGCGCAGGTGCTGCTCCGGTCACACGCCGCCTTTGAGCACGCAGGTGCGGGGACGTCCAGCCTTGCTGACTTTGGGAGAAACCGTCCTGCTTTCAAACTGACCCGGCCGGCCTTCCGACAACATACAGAAAAGTTTTTATCCACGTACAAGCTTAAATAGTATATAGTGTAATGTAAAAATATATAAATAAATGTGTAATATATTTAGTTTTGCCCTTTTTTTCAGACCTCATATATTGTAGGAATAGGTCGTTCAGATCAGCCTCCCATTGAGAACAGCATAAAAAGCTGGCCAAAATATAATCATTTAAAAATAGCTGGGTTCTATGCCATCAGTGTGCTAATTGGATAGTGAAATATTCTAACAGGGGATACAAAGGAAACCCAGAGCACTAAACTTGATGTTCAGCAACACTTTCCACTCAGAGCTCAGTCCATTCTGGAAGAGGCGGAGAACCTGAACAGAGATTTTGATAGCTTGGTGCGCTAGGGCCACTAAGGGAGAGGGTTCTTGTAATGTCCCATCTTTGAGCAGAGACCCTGAAAGGCTACACCAGGGGAGTGAATATGAACAGAATAGACCAGCCTTGCAGGGACTTCATAAAATCCACATTAGATTATCTCAGTTTCTGAAACTGCAAGTGATTCAGGGTTTATCGTTGCTGCCGCTAGCCTGCTCAAAGAAGAAAGGGTAAAGCTGTTCTAGGAGAAAAGTCTAGTATCCTTTGCCCCAAACTACAATTGTCCATATATTATGTCCAGCACTCAGTAGAAAACAGCTGTTTACAGAAGACAACACATGATAGAAAACCAAGAAAAAGGAGGTACCATTTTCACTGTACAATGAATCGCTGACACTCTCAGCCAGCATTATAACTTCACGGTCTGAAAACGTCCACTTCCTGATGGACAGCTCCAGTCACATGCTGACGTGACGTCTAAGGCCGGGGAGCACATCAGGAGCTTCTCGGCATGCTGTGTGATTCTCCGCAGCGGAGGGCACAGCTTGGTGCCAGAGACCACACGGCCTCAGAAACACGTATGCGTATCTCCAGCTGCAGCGGACCTTCCGAGTTATTTGGCCTCAGCGCAGGACAGCGGAGGCTACGAACTGGATGTGCTGCAGAATCTTCCAGTGCTCTGCGCCCCACTCAAAACCAACAGACTTCCAAGTTTCCCAATGCATGAGTGGTGCTCATATTAACTCTGGTCTGTGCTGCCTCGCACATCCAAAAAGGCTACTTTCTGCTTCTCTGTGGCAGAAAATTGTGTTTGTTTTCGACGTCTGCATTACAAATGAACACAGAACTTATTAGTTTAAGCCCGTAAATTTAGCAGCTTCACTCACAGTCTCTGAGGGGTCAGAAATGCCGGAGCGGCTGAGCCCTGTCTGAGAGAAGGTCCCTCACAAAGCCACGAAGCGTCCTCCAGGGCTGTGGTTTTGTCAGAAGGTTTGTCTGGGGGACAGTCCATTTCCAAGCCACACGTGGCTACTGGAAGGATTCACTCCTCACAGGTGATTGGGCTGAGGGACCTCGGTTCCCGCTGGCCATCGGCAAAAGCCCTCCCTGACCTCCTTGTCACATGGGTTCCTGCACAGGGCAGCTCACAAAGCAGCTGGCTTCCCTGGGGCGAGTGAGCAAGAGGGCACACGGGAGGGGAGGCACAGGCTCTTTGTAACCACACACTGGATGATTCTATTCATACGAAATGTCCAGAACAGGCAAGTCCAGAGACCATAGGTTAGTGGTCACCAGTGGTCACCAGGGGCTGCTGGTGTGGAGAGAATGGGGAGTGCTTCGTGGGTACGAGGTTTCCTTTTGGGACGAGAATGTTCTGGAACTAGATGGTGGTGATGACTGCACACTATGAGTGTATTAAATGGTGCTCAATTATTCACTTGGAGATGGTTTTAAAATGGTGAGTTTTGTGTTTCTTACCACCGTCATGTTCCTCCATAAACGTGGCTATTATTCACGTCGAAGATGGCTGTGTTCCTTCGCATCTGTGTATTTCCAGCCGCCGCCCCTGCCCAGCCATCTTGGCTGAACTTTGCTGAATGTGTAGAACCGTAACAGGAGTCTAAAAGTTAAGACGGCACGAGAAAGTACTGGACCCCTCCCAACACTCCTACCTCGTTGCCACCCACCCCATCCAGGTAGCCAGCTTCGTTAGTTTCTCGTTTATCCTTCTGTGTTTCTTTTAGCAAAAGCAAGCAGATGCGTGGATATTATGACACTTACTCCCCGTTCCCTACACAGAAGGCAGCAGAGCACACATTCTCCTGCACCATGCTCCTTCCAGCCGACAACGAACCCTGGAAATTTTCCGTCAGTTACAGGCACCCTCTCCTTTCCTACAGCTTCTCGGGGCCCTGCGGGGGGACTTACTGTGGCTCACATGGTCAGTGCCCATCCACAGGAACCGTCTCCAGCTGTAAACCGAGCTGCGCTCAACAGTCGCGCACACTGGTTTTCCTATTGTTGGTGGCACACCTTCAGGATAGGCTCCTGGGGCGGGACTGCCAAACAGACGAATTTGGCTGGGTACAGCCAGATTTTCCTCGGTAACGGTTGACGTTTGGTATTCCCACCTGCCACGTGTGGACGTCTCTCTCGCCTACAGCCTTGCCAACAGAGTAGGCTTTCAAGCTTGGATTTCTGCTCATCTAACCTTAATTTGCATCTCTCCTAACTCAAGTGAGGTGGAACATCCCTTTCTATACCCTGGGGTCATCCTTCTACACTCTTGTGGCGACGCTTCATCCTTCACCCATCTTCCTACCCGGTCTCTGATCTTTTCCCCCTCAATGTGTACATTCTTTGTGTGCTAGAGACATCGACCTTTACTGGGACATGTGTTGCAGACACTTTGTCCTAGTTTGTCACCTGCGCTTTGGTCCTGAGTATGGCATTCTCTGCCACACAACCGTGCTTCGCCGCTGTGAACCCTTTCCTTCACCCATCTTACTTTTGCGTCATCTTAAGAAAGCCTTTCCCATTCCCAGTTTTGGAGAAGCCTGGCCAAGGTTTCGTCCCATGACCTGTTTGGCTTCATTCCTTCCACTCACATTTCTTTGATTTTTTTTTTTTTACGTTTATCCATTTTTGAAAGACAGAGACAGAGCACAAGCAGGAGTGGGGCACAGAGAGAGAGGGACACAGCAGGCTCCAGGCTCTGAGCTATCAGCACCAGAGCCCGAGGTAGGGCTCGAACCCACGAACCTCGAGATCATGACCTGAGCCAAAGTCGGACGCTCAGCCGACTGGGCCACCCAGGCGCCCCTATTCCTTCCACTCACATTTCTGACAGGAGTCCTCGTACGCGTGACATAAGGACAGACCCGATGCTACCTTTCTCTAAACGGCTATCTTCTTAAATCAACACTGTTGTTCAAAAAGCCCATCCCGGCTCGTGACTTGAGATGCGCCTTCCCTTCCGTCACATCCACGTTTCCACACACACTTGGTTTCCTACTTCAGTGCACAGATCCATCTGGTGCTGAGCCTGCAGCACGCTACTCCACGCACTGTTCCACACACCGGGGCTTTACGATGCCCCGGGAGGTCAGGGAAGGGCTTTCGCCATCTCCTTTGTTCTTCTTTCATGTGCACTTTGCCATATGAACCGGAGCGTCAGCTCGTCCAGCTCCAGAAGAGCAGCTTGTTGGGATTTATATTGGGATCCTCTTAGATTTAAAATTCATCTAGGAAAAATGGAGCTCTTTCGGATGTGGCCTTCCTTTCCAAGAACAAGAGCTGTCTTACTGGGTTGTGTCCACTTTTGTATCTTTCGTGAGTGTTTTAAAGTTTGGTCCGCTATGGATCTTGCATAGATCTTAAGTTTATTCTTAAGTATTTTATCTTTATTGCCACTGTAAACGCGATTTGTCTCTTCCATTGTATCTTTGGGTCATCATGATGGCGATGAAGGTTACTGATTCCTGTCAGTTTTATATCCTGTTACCTTTTGAAATTCTTTCATCGGAGGAGCTACGTACATTTTATGATCTTAAGGAAGTTGTGTCTCATGTCCCACTTTACTGAACAGTCTGTCACAGAGAACTGAGATACTCCCGTTCCTTTCTCATCAACATCTCTATCCCTTAGAGCTCAGTCTGGGTTCAGTGTTCAGTCTTCCTTCCCTCCCCCTCTCTCCCATGCTGCGGTGTCACCCTGGCGTGGCTTTCCAATCAAACATATGCCAGTGACTCTAAATCCTGTTTCTGGTCTCGACCTCGCCCCCTGGACTTAATTACCCACCTGCCTAAACGGTTTCTCTACACAGCAGGTCAGTAAGTATCTCGACAGAACACGCTCACAGCCAGGCTTGGGATTCTTCCTTCCAAACCTGTTCCCTTCCTCATCGTGCTTAGCATCCACTGCCCCAACCCAAGTGCCACCGAGAAAAGCATCCCCACTCCTCTCTGCCCGTCACCTACACATCTTGTTAACACACTTTCCACATCCCCTGCCCCCGTCTAGCCCAGGGCTCCACAACCGGGCACCTGGGCACCCGCTCTGCCCTCCTAATGCATTCACCACCTCACAAAGGCCAGAAAGATCACTATTTTTTAAAAAACTCATTAAGCAGTTGGCATTTAAAATTTACTACTTTGGGGGCGCCTGGGTGGCTCAGTCGGTTGGGCGGACGACTTCGGCTCAGGTCATGATCTCGCGGTCCGTGAGTTCGAGCCCCGCGTCGGGCTCTGTGCTGACAGCTCAGAGCCTGGAGCCTGTTTCAGATTCTGTGTCTCCCTCTCTCTGACCCTCCCCCGTTCATGATCTGTCTCTCTCTGTCTCAAAAATAAATAAACGTTAAAAAAATTTTTTTTTAATTTACTATTTTGTGAGACAGAGAACGTGCACGAGTGGGGGAGGGGAGGAGGGGGTAGAAAGAGAGGAAGAGAGATAATCCCAAGCAGGCTCCACACTGTCAGCACAGAGCCCAACGCAGGGCTCAATCCCACCAACCACAAGATCAAGACTTGAGCCAAAATCAAGACTCAGATGCTTAACCGGCTGAGCCACCCAGGTACCTCCAGAATCACTTTAGAACGTGGATCAAATGATTATATTTTCCATTTTGAGGGTAAGATATTCATAATTTTTAAAAGTAATCTCTATGTCCAACTTGGGGCTCAAACTCACCACTCTAAGATCAAGAGTCCCACACCCTACTGACTGAGCCGGCCAGATGCCCCTGATGTTTGTAATTTTAAAATTCCCCCAACGTTTCCTCAGCAACCCACAGCCTCATAGATTCCTTTTACATTTGCCAGGCGGGAGCCTGATACCTGTCTCGTAACTAAGCCATGTAATAACGCAGCTATAGAAGTAACAATTTCAAAACCGGGGAGGGAGCACAGCAATTTTGCTGTGTGCTGTATTTCTATTACTGCAAAATCATTCTTTGACTAAGAGGTGGTTTTGCTACATAACGGCTCTGGTATTCTTTACCCTGATGGAATTTATACTTTTTTTTTTTTTTAAGTTTATTTATTTGTGGGGCGGGGAGGCGAGAATCCCAAGCAGGTTCCACGCTGTCAGCACAGAGCCCGACACTGGGCTCTATCCTACAAACTGTGAGGTCATGACCTGAGTCAAAATCAACAGTCAGACACTCAACCCACTGATCCACCAGGTGCTCCCGGAGTTTATACTTTTAGAAGCTAACATGTATTTAAACGTGCTTCACTACTCTTTGGACACCCGTAGCACATCACACCGGCGAGGGGTATTAATGGTGGGGGAGGCCGTGTGGGATGGCATGGAAATGGCGTATGCTTTCTGCTCAATTTGGTGGTGAACTTGAATCTGCTCTAAAAAATAAGTTCATCAATTAAAAAAAGTCAAATCACAGGGGCACCTGGGTGGCTCAGTCGGTTGGGTGTCCGACTTTGGCTCAGGTCACGTTCTCACAGTCCACGGTTCGAGCCCCGCGTCAGGCTCTATGCTGACAGTTCAGAGCCTGGGGCTTGCTTCTGATTCTGTGTCTCCCTCTCTCTGGCCCTCCCCGCTCAGGCTCTGTCTCTCTCTCTCAAAAATAAACAAACACTAAAGAAAAAAAATTTTTAAAAAGTCAAATCACAAATGATCCTTCCCCAGGCTTATAGTTCAAATAAATAACCCTAAGGAGACCTGGCGATTCTGCCACGTCACCAGCCATTTCGGCAGGAACGTGAACCACGCGGATCAAGCCCAACTCCCGCAAGACACTCCTGGGAGCCCCCCCCCCCCCGCCCCAACTAGCCTCTGGCCTCAGATGCAATAAAACTGCTTTCCTAATTGGCACAATTTTTCCTAATTTAGCAAAAATTACGGGGATTCCGTTTTCTCCACTTGTTCCTCCTACAAACTCCACCTTGACCCTTGGATGGCTCATCCCGTCCACGTACGAAGCTTACCGCAGGCTCCCCGCACACACACACCACCACGGCAGGTTCCAGGCTCTGGAACAAGTTTGAGGACCCCTGCTTTGGCCAAACCGTGCAAGGCTCACTGCCCTCTGTTAGATGGGGGTGTATGACGGCGGGGGTGGGTGGGAGGGGACGTGGCCCCACAGACCAGAGTCGGCCTGCCGCTAGGGCTCTGTGGTGGGCAGCGCGGGGACCAGCCTGCGGTGGGAGAGGGACGTCACGAACGCCCAGCCAGAGGACAGCCACGATTTCACGTCTCGGCACCGTGTCTGCGCCAACACCTGGGGGCTCAACAGAGAGCACCTGACTTTGTCCCTGGCACCCCAGGAGCTTTCTACCTGGCACTACAGAAACAGCAGCCCTTCTGACTGCTCTCGTTCTCCAGGGAACGTTCCCTGAAAGCAGGAAGGGAGACACGTCTCACCGCACCAGGACGGAGGCAAAGCAAAGCCATCCACACACGTCACTTTACTCTGGTTCGGAATATCTCCAGAATGTAAAATTAACCCACTGCTCTGCCTGTCGGCATAGGGTTTTGTTTTCGTTTTTTACAAACCACTTTAAAAGGCTGTTTTTGTAGCATTTATTGCAAGAAAGTCTTAGCTAGCGATGCATTCTGAGAACAGGGGTGGAGGTAATAATGCTACAAACGTGGGTGTGGGTAGAGCTCCCCCTAACGTCCTAATGAGAGGGAGGAAGGAGGACCCGCTCGGGCAAAGCAATTAAAAGCAAACTGCAAGCCGCCTCTTCACACATTTAGTGAACAGCACAGCCGGATACTCTCCTCCTCCCTGCACCTTCTACGTGATCCACCGTGATCACGAGTCTTTATATCATCTCAGGAAAACACAGCAAATCAACACCCACCGGGGTCTCTCCAACATTTCCAGGTAAGGAAAGTGAGCCCCGTCCTACCCCTGACAGACGAACACAGAGCACAAAACTCAGTGTTACGTTTTTCTCAAAACTGTACGCAAACTTTGAGCGCCAAAAAAATTTACTACGCTAATATTAACCTCGGTGTTTTCCACGAAAACCTGTACACTTGTGGCTTCTCCAATCCTTGGCACACAGTCACATTCGAATTCTTCCCCCGTCGTGAGGGCACCTACACGAATGAACTCCCTTAGCTTAAATTCTTCACATGGACGGTTCTCAGAAGATGAGCAACCTTGCTAATTCAAGACGTTCTTTTAGAGTAAAGGGACACCGTGTCTTCATCGGGTTAGGAAAAAAACTAAACCAAAGGCAGGTACTGAGGGCATGGAAAACTCGTGACGCTGGGATGACATTTTAGACAACTTAGCACCTTCTACCAAAAGGACCTCCTCTTTGGCGCAGCGACACTAACACCAGGAAACCCCTCGCAGGCCGCCCAGAGCTGGCAGGTACCGGCCAGACCGTGCAGCTGCTGGAGAACGCGTGCTGGGCTCCCAGGAGGAGGCAGGTGGTGCAGAGGCAGGTGGGGACCTTGGTATCTGTGGACAACACAGCTGCCTGATGCAAGGGACACTGAGCAGGGAGTCAGCGCCCAGGAGCGTGACAAGGAGCCGGGATGCCTCTGCCCTCCCAACCTTTCACACCCTTGGAGCTATCTGAATATCTAACAGGACCTGAGGGAAGATCCCAGCCATCCCAACCCCGCCCCCACCCTGGTTCCAGCTCCCGCCCTAGCAGTGGTCCAGAAGCTGATGAGCAGCCTTCTGACATAGCCTCAGGCCAAAAATAGACCTAGGCTCGTCACAGGCCTAGGTCATTCCCTCCTCCATCTAATGAGGAAGGCATTTTATCATCTCACACCATCACAAGAACGGGGAGTGCAGGACAGTAAGAATTTTGAGAGAGAGGGGTGCCTGGGTGGCTCAGTCCGTTAAGCATCCGCTTTCGGCTCAGGTCATGATCTCACGGCTCGTGGGTTCGAGCCCCACATCAGGCTCTGTGCTGACAGCTCAGAGCCTGGAGCCTGCTTCGGATTCTGTGTCTCCCTCTCTCTCTGCCCCTCCCCTGCTCACGCTGTTTCTTGAAAATGATTTAAAAAAAAAAAAAGAATTTTGAGAGAGAGAACACTCCTAACTTTTGTTACAGACACGCTGCACGACGAAGCGGGCGCGGCAGGCATGAGGTCTCGTTCCTGTGTAATCGCGACTGCTCTTTCATTGCTGTCGGTCACCTCTCGCTGAGCCTAACTCATGGCTCAAGCTCTATCGCAGGTACATGTGTACAAGAGAGAACAGTCAACGTACACGGTCCGGCACAGACCGCGGTCTCGGGCACCCACAGGGGCAAACCCTGTGCTGAGGGGGGCCACCGTCCCGTCCCAAGTCAAACCCAAAGACGGAGGCACCAGCGGACTCCTAGGCTGACCGTCCTTCCGGCTTAAATGTGGGTGCTTATCCTTCAGTTCGGTTAAGAACAGCACCGTCTAACAGAAACGTAAGGCAAGCCACCTACCTGTTTCTAAAGTTTCTAGTAGCCACAGTTAAAAGAAAAATAGATAAAATTAACTTTATCGCTTTATCTAATCCATCATATCCAAAATATTTTAACACGTGAATAATTTTGTTAACAATGATGTATTTTATGGTTTGTCTTCAAAGCTCAAGTGTGTTTCAGGTTCTCAATTTGGACATTAAGTTTTCATGAGAAAGGCCTGACCTGTATTTAAAATCCAGAACTAAAAAAAATAAATAAATGAAAAAATAAATAAAATCCAGAACTGAAAAACCAGATTCACATACCAAAGTTCCTAACGTACTGAAGGATTTTTCTAAAAAGTAAATCAAATTAACAGCCTTTAAGTTAAATAAAACTAAGAATCCAACCTCCAGCTGGGCTTGCTGCATTTCACGTGCTCCAGGCCATCTGTGGCCAGCGACTGCATATCGGACGGCAGGGGTACAGGACAAGTGATTGATCCAAGTGGGGTCCTCAGACCCACAGCATCACCATCAGCTGGGAACGTGCTGGAAGTGCAAATCTCAAGGCCCACTCGGACCCTTAGAACCAGAAACTCCAGGGGCGGGGCCTGGCACTGTTCAAACAAGCCCTCTAGGCGACTCTGAGCACGCCCAAGTGAGAACCACTGGTCCAGAACAAACGCCACCAAGACAACTCGCAGAAGTTTTGATCACCTATTTGCGGAATGGAAACTGAACGGGAGCCCTTCCCCCCATCGTGTGTTGAAGCTGTGAGTAATTGCTTGGATTTTGTTAATCCAGGAAAAAGGGGTGCGGTGGACGACCAGTGGGTTAAGATCAGGACCCGGCTACAGGGACGTTTTGCTTCACTGGTTCCCAGCGCCCAGGGTCACCGGGCACAGGGCTCTCTCCTGGAATGAGGCCATCAGTATGAGCCCAGCATTTATAGTCCGTATGGCCACAAGGCTGCTCTCTCAGAGTGGGGGCCGCCTTTGAACACGGGCCCTTAGCCAAGTAGGCCCAAGGCCTCCCCCTTCTTCTGGGCTCCAGGGGCGGTCACCATGGAAGCCACTGATAAAGACAGAGTGCCATCAGCTGTGCGGGTATGTAAGGGACAGAGGCTTCCACAGTGCCAGGTTCTTGCGGGACTCAGGCCGGGTAATACTCAGACCCTTTGCTCTCCACGTCACTTCATTTGGGGGCAGGACGGAGGAAGCAGGGGCTGACGCAGTTTAGCCAAGCTCAGAATATCGATACCCTTCTGTTTGTTTTGCCAAAATTTGCACATTTTATTGGAAAAGTTTTAATGACATTCCAGACTGTTTGCCACGAGAAGCGTAAAGGCACTACAGCACAAACACGGTCTGTAAAGTTAAAATACGCAACACAAGCTAATGTCTCCATGTGGACGGAGTCACATCATCTCTTTACTTTCCATCTGAAAGAGAACAAAACAACAACTTATTTTTTTAGGTCCATCTTGACTAACCCGGAGCAGCTGATCATATAAAAGATCTGTATTTCAGAAACAGCTATAAAACGCCAACTGTGTGATCCGCTCTGTGCTGGAATAAATTGCACTGATAATCCGGAGCTCAAGAAAGCTCCAATCCAGACTCTCGATCACCCTGCCTAGTCTAAGCCGTGTGCCAGGAGTACATAACTCAGAGTACAGAATTTGAACCGCTCAGTTAGTACCTGTACTGCACCGACTTTTCCGTGCTCACCCGACAAGAACCGCCACACCCAGGACAAGGCAAGTGAATCTGTGCACGCCACTCGGACCAGTACCTGAGTCGCTGAGCTAGCCAACTGGAAGACGACGTATTCAGGGCTCCCGACGGCTTGGATGGCTCGGAATCAGAGGCTCTGGCAGCTGCACACCTACACAGAAAGGTTGGACCAGCAGTCACGACCCCTCCGTCGGCTTACCCGGAGAGCCACGTGCTCGGTTAGGGAGCCAGGACACTCACCCGTCAACCCGGCTCGGGCACAGACAATGCGAGAAATAAGCAGAAACTAAAAGACGGTTACCCTTCCGCTTTCCTTCAACAGCAGGTTTAGGGAGATGTTTCTACTGACTTGAGGAAGGTGCTCTTGGTTACACTACTAGCGAGTGGGTTGAATCGTGTCCCCACAGAAAGATAGGCCGATGCGTCTTAAACGGGACCTCAGAACGTGATGTTTGGAAGTAAGGTCATCGGAGATGTAATCAGCGGAGATGCGCTCAGAGTGGAAAAGGTTGGGATCCTAATCCAACATGACTGTGTCCTCATCAAAAGAAGACGCCTCGGGGCGCCTGGGTGGCTCCGTCGGTGGAGCGTCCGACTTCGGCTCAGGTCATGATCTCGCGGTCCGTGAGTTCGAGCCCCATGTCGGGCTGTGTGATGACAGCTCGGATCCTGGAGCCTGCTTCAGATTCTGTGTCTCCCTCTCTCTCTCTGCCCCTCCCACGCTCACGCTCTGTCTCTCTCTCTGTCAAAAATAAAAAATATTAAAAAAAATTTTAGAAAAAAAAAAAGACGACGCCTGGACAGCGACACACGAGGAAAACCCGTGTGACAGAGAGGTTGGGGAGAGGCAGCCTGCAAACCACCCACAGTGGGGGGAGTGGCCCGGAGTGGCATCTCCCCAGAACCTCGGGGAGGAACCCGCCACACCCCCATCTTGGCCTCCAGCCTCCAGAGCAGGGAGACGATGAACTTCTGTGGCATAAGCAGCCCAGGCCGTGGTACTTTGCTCTGGCGGCCACAAGAAAACAACACAACTAGAATCCAACTTTAATTTAGATTATATTCATCCAAGTCTCTACAACAAATATTTCACGTCAACAACTTAGTTCAGCGCAACGCTCAAAGGTACCCTATCCCCACCGTGAGGGTTCCGGGTCCGTGTACGTGGGCCAGCACATCCCAGCTCAGCCGCTCTGCTCACCCGGCTACACTGACAGCAAGGTTCCCGCGTGGGCAGCTGTGATCCAGAGGGTGTCTACGCTGAATACGGAAACTGCCGCGGCCCTGGTCACAAATCACCTGCAGCATCTCCTTCCTGCACCCCTCTTTTGAGCGCCGGCATATAAAAATCTGAGAAAGCAAGGGCTGCTTTAACGTTTCTTTTTTTTTTATTGTTTTAAGTAATCTTTCCACCCAACATGGGCTTGAACTCATAACCCTGCTGTCAAGAGTCACATGTCCCACCGACGGAACCAACTGGGCATTTCAATTGCTTCCATAAGCAATTATTTAACAAACACCCAATAAGACTGCCAGCATTTAAACTAGAATCAGTTCTTAGCTACAAGAAATAAAAACGCCAAGACTTTACACAAACATCTTACTGTCGGGCAAACACGGATACTAACTAAAAGGTTTTAGCAAGTAATAGAAAGCAGTGCGTTAAGTTGGTCTTCACACGAGGCACCTGGACGTGTCCTCAGCAAAAACCCTTCAGACCTAGGAGAGTTCGGAGTGGGGACTGGGGATGGAGGGAAGGAGGCCAAGCCCATGGCATGGCGCACAGTCCCACCGAGGGGAGCTGACTCGGGAGGCTCTGGGGACATTCCAGGGAGCTGAAGATCTATAGCCCCTATTCCCATTGGTTACTGAAGGGTTTTTTTGTTTTCTTTTAACGGGAGGGAGTGGTATACACTCCCAGGCACCGCTGGCGCTGTGAGCTAAGGCTGGCAGCCAAGAGATGCTCACTTAGTGGCCTAAGGGCAGCCTTCCGGCAAGGACGGGCAGCTGTGGACTGCCTCAAGTCACCTGAGCATGCGCACCCAGTGCAGGGAGCAGAGGGCCTGCTTCAGGGGAGCAAAGGAGGGCATGCCCGCCCTGGGGTGGGCTTGGGTCATGAATCTGCGGTGAGCCAAGAAAGAGGAGGGCCTTGTCAGTGCGGGGGGGGGGGGGGGGGGGAAGCAGAGCGAGGGGAGCTGTGGTCTTGTATAGACGCAGGGAGGTTTTAGTAGAGCTCCCAGAGGGCCTGAAGGGAAAAGCACACCACCATATGGCCAGAGCAGTGGGAACAAATCGGGGTTGTGGGGAGACTGGGGTCGGCTGGTCAAGAAAGGGTTTTGTGTGCTGGGCTGTTCTCTCGTGCTGGAGGCCGAGAGCAGCAAGTAAGGGGTTAATAGGCTTTCTGCTTACTTCCTGCAATCACTGCGTGTGGAGCATAAGCAGGGCGTCTCCGAAACACAACCCGAGTAACCTGGGAGGGCCTTCGGGAAGAGCGAGCTGCGGAGCTGGCCCAGACCAGCCCCCGGAAGGCCCGAGAGGCTCTGAGAAAGTGCGGTCCAAGAGGAAAGGGCACGTAGACACACGTGTTCTACTGAAGGCAAGGTCAGTTTGAGTCTCCTTGAAACGACAGGAAACAGATTTTTTGGAAAGGGATAAATCCACAAGATCGAGAGAAAAAAGAGTTACGAGATTTTAGAGAAAAAAGCACCCGAGAACAATGAACTTGGCAAAGTGAGAAAGCCAAATTGTGAGCTGGTGGGGAAAGTCAAGAAGCACCCCTCTTCATGAAACAAAACCCTCAAAGGTTCAGACATCAGCAGTGCCGGCAGGTGAGGGTGACGTGGGACCACAATGGGAGAAGGCGAGAATCAGACCTCCACCCAACGCTGGCACAAGACGGATGCTCCGCAGAGGGTCTCACAGAGGCTCTGGCCTGGGGAGCAATGGGCAGGAGGACCCCCACAAACATGGGAGGGGCACGCAGAAGGCAGCAAGGAGCTTGTGCTCCACGAAGGGGAGAGGCGAGTGCTCTGTCCACCTGGCTCCATGATTCTGGAAGCCAGAGTGTGCTCTCCCCAGGCAGGGAACAGAACAGAACCCCACCTTCTCCAGGGAACCTGATCAGCCTAAGAGAAAGACCCCGAAGTCCTAGGGCTCCAGGGTTTCCTGAGAAAGTGGGCCGGGCAGATGCTCCAGAGCAAAGGCCAGAGTTCACACTGCACCAACTGTGCGAGTGGGCAGCCAGCAGATCGGGCACGGAGGAGGACATTTACTGTGACGCACAGAAAATACCCTGGACACCGATTTCACAGGGAAAGAAAACTTCAGGGGGAAAAAAAGGAGACCGATCCAGAAAGTGCAGCACCTAAGGAACAGAAGGCTAGAGAATATCAAAGAATCCAAACTCCAGTCGGAAGCGCTGGAATTGCCGGTTTGGAAGGGCCCACTGCCTGCCTAGTGCGACAGATGAAGAGGGATCTACACCAGGAACACTCGATTGGAAGCTTCCAAACTCTGGGACGAGGGGGAGATCCTTCAACCACCAGAAGCAAAACTGGCCCCACAAAGGACCGCAGTAGAACAACTACGCAGAATTGTCTACGGCAACAGCGTAAGTGAGGAAATGAACAGGGTAAGTACCCAAATGAAGAATTCGGAGCCTGGCTGCTACCTCATGCGGCTAAGCCAGAGGAAACCAAGAATGAAGATCCGGCGAGGTACACGGCCTCCATTTATTTATCTTCCACAGTCCTTCCCGGGGAGCAGCGGGGGCATGGGCCTCCCCACACATCAGGGAAAAACTAAGAAAAAAAACACGAGACACAGAAAGTAGGGAAACTTGGATCTAGCCTTAAGAGAAATACGGACAGAATCGCTCAGCTGTGTCCTCAGAGAGACGAGCCCCGGAAGGCCTGTGCAGGGACCCCACTCGTCTCCAGGGCGGGGCGGGGGCGGGCAGCCAGACAGGTGGCAGCGTAGCAATGGGGCCGGTAGCCCATGCTCAGCCTACACTGTGCCAAACCAGCTAACGATGCCCACGACTACAAGGGAATAAGACAAACCCGAGACACAGCAGCGCACACACCTGGAGAAAAGGACGGACCCCAAGCGACCAAGACTGGTGAGGAGAATGGGGCCTGCTATTTTCACTGGCATGATTTACTCCAAGTGAACAAACGTACAACTCTCACGAAGAACACTGCAAGGTCAAATTGTATATATCCTTTTACGTTTCACTAGGAGCAGCTAATAAAAGCGCACCTTAACCAAACGGTCCTAGAAACCACATTACCTCTTCACTTTGGGAGAAAAAGTATGAAATTCCTATAGAAGCAGCAGATCCTAGCAGAGACTCTCATATTTAGAAAATACGTTCCCGCATCTGTAAAAGCCCATGCCATCCACTACTCGGGGAAAGCACTGACGTCACTAAGGTTTCATCTGTAAGCAGACGATTAGGACTACGGATCATAGTTAGATAATGGACCTTTCCCCCCTACGGAAAAAAAATCCCCATTCACAGAGTGGACAGAATTTGTCCTCACCTTCTCTTTCTTCCGAGGATGACAGCTACACTCTCAATCAATGTGCTCACCAACCACCACATCTGGGATCTCTCCCTTTTTTACCGGTACTGGTTTGTTACAAAGTGGGCACACTGGGGCCCGAACGTCCCAAAAATAATGATATAAAATCATATTCCAGATTCAGACAAAACTCACAAAAGGAAAAGGTATAGTGCATTGAAAATCAAATAGAGGACAAGCACGGATGTTCCGACTGTTCATTAGAAGACGGCGTTGTTACCACTGAGGATGAATAGTAAGGCTTCCGTACAGATTCAGGACAGGAAGTGGAATCCAGTAGAATTTAAACCTAACAGACTGTTAACCAGCTGTGGACACGACCCTGAGACGGTGAAAGGCAGCCAAAGAAAAGCTGGTGAAACGGATCTGGTCTCAGGGCAGCAGGGCCGTTCATCCAGCACCGCCCTGGCAGGTGGGGAGCCAGCCCGGACACCTCCGGAACAGAGAGAACGGAAGAGAACACTACCGTGAACAGCCTCCGGCTCCCTTCAACTGCCAACAGCCCGCCTGATCCTTTTGTGGCTTTCACCCGCAGGGAGATGCACGCGGCTGACTGGAGAGCACACAGCTAGGCTGAGCTCTCAGGTTCATTAACAGCCACCCAAGCAGACGGCGGGGGAGGGGCTCTATAGGGAAGAACCAAGCGCCCAGCAGATGCGCGCCCAGCAGTTAAAAACCTCAGAGCCAGGGCAGGAGCTAAGGAAACTAAGCTCAGCAAGAAAACGGACGGACATGACAACTGACATCCAAACGTGTCATCACAGAGTGAGGAGGCCTGCCGTCTGGGTCAAGCCGCAGGGTCGCCAGGAACACTCCCTCAGTTGACAACTCTGTGCCAAATAAGGCATTACTACTGATGTCTAGCCAGACTCTCCCTATCTAGGGACGTGGGGAGGTCAAGCCAACAAATCAACTGCATAGTTTGGCCTAGTCATCGGGGCCTGGTAAATAGAAGTCACCCTCCCCCGCCCCCCCAATGACCTAGAAAACACTGGAAGGTCAGACCCCAGCCAACACTAATGAAAGCATGTAATAATGCTCATAAGTCATTCACCTTTCTAACTGCCACCTCAAGGAAGCAACACTCGGGCTATAGAGTTCACTAAAATAACCTCTGAATCAGGCACCTGAGCAGCTCAAGCGGGGGCACCTGATGGGTTCGAGCTCCGCACCGGGCTCTGCACTGACAGCGTAGAGCATGCTTGGGATTGTCTCTCTCTCTCTCTCTGCGCCCTTCCCCTGCTCATGCTCTCTCAAAATAAATAAACTTAAAAAAAAAAAACCTAAACCTCAGAACCACCAGAAACATAACAAATACAGGTCAAGAGCCACCTGCAAAGCCAATAACAAGGTGTCACTCCTTCGGACTCATGCACGTGGGTCTTCTTAGAGTCCTCGTCTTCCTGTTTCTACAATATACTATTTGCCACTCAACAGCGGCCGTGAAGTCACCCAAATAAACTAGCATTTTTAATGGCTTCCAGATTAGGTTCTTTGTCAGATATTAACCATTTCTGGTGCTTCACAAAGACACCACTATGTTCTTCCTCAGCATGATGAATCAAAGGAAGTGAATATTTTCACACGCGAAATAAACTTTCAAGGTTTGGATACAACAATTTGACTTCAAGAGCCCCTGAAAATAAAATCTGTTGCTTTAGAGCTGTGCCATCCAGACATTCTTGTGATGGTGGAAACATGCCGTATCTGCACCACCCATGGCCACACATGGTGGCCGAACACCTGGAATATGGCTAGTCTGATGGCGAAACCAGATTTTAAGTCTTACTTCATCCGAATGAGATTATTAGTTCTATGTGGCAAATGGCTACTATTCGGACAGCATAGCTTTAGACAACAAAAGCTAGAATCTTTGAAATAAAATACGATCGGTTACCTTCTCGAATGCAAATGAACATTTATGTGCAGCACAAGTAAAATGGTCTTTATGGAAATCTTGTTTACACGCATCGCATTGTAAGAGAAGAAAATCTAAAAACAAACAAAAAACAAACACCAAAAAAACAATGAAGTGTTCTAGAGATTAGGATGAAAAAATTATAGATCACGTTAAACAGGTATTTACGTATGGTCAGTTCTTTATGCCTATCAAATACATCTCCACAGGTGTACCACAGGTGAGAAAAAAATTGGGGACCATGACTTTCACAATGACAGCGGTTCTGAAGAACCTAACCTGTGAAGCTGTCTTTTCAAAAGAACCCCATCCCGTGTAGTCCCACAAATATTTAAGCAGCACACCTGTATCCACCTGGCCTTGGCCCTGGTTCCTGGCCTTCAGAAGAGGCTACGTAGCAACGGTGACCAGAACCTGGACCTCAGGCCGGCCTCCCAACACTGAAGAGCTAATTAGAAAAACGGCCAGGGGCGCCTAGTGGCTCAGTCGGTTGAGTGTGGCCAGATTTTCAGTCACCAGCGTTCCTTAACTTCCAGCTGATGAAAATGAACAGACTTGCTCTGTAGGAAGCCTTCGGTGTGCAAGTGACCCCCGGCCCCTGTAGGGGACTAAAGCGTCACAAATTCTTGCCGAGACACGAGGCGTTTCGGTACAAGCACTGGCTCATTCAGAATCACCCCTGTCGTGAGAGCGATGGCTTCTTGGTCCTTCAAATCCCTACTCGAGAAAGCTCCCCCAGAATTCAGGTGTGCATTAAACCACTTGGACTCGCAGCGACAGGCGTTTCCCATATTCAATTCCCACAACTGCCCGCAACGAGTTGGGGCACAGTTTCATCCGCTGAGTATACTTGTTGACGTAAGCCAAGTGTCGCCGGGTGCTAAGTCCCATTAGCTCGCGCCGCTACCCTGGAGAGACTCAGCGCTGCCCCTG
The DNA here is from genome assembly GCF_027475565.1 of Acinonyx jubatus. NCBI lineage: Eukaryota > Metazoa > Chordata > Mammalia > Carnivora > Felidae > Acinonyx > Acinonyx jubatus. The sequence continues at coordinate 35,376,924 of NC_069398.1, read as the reverse complement.
CTGAGCCCCTCAACTCCCTCCCGCGGAGAGCTGACTCAGGACTGGCTCCCCGACGACAACAACCCGGGGGTGATGAGGGAGGAGGACAAGCCGTTCACCCCCGGTGGAAAACGGGCCGACAAGCGAAGCTACCGCCCCGGAGGGGAAACTTCGGTCCGCACCGCGCCTCCCGAGGCCCCTTGCACGGCCCGGCCGCCGCAGAAGCCGGGTCCCCCAGGGGCTTTTCCGCACCTCCCCGTCTGCCCCCTCCCTGCCGGGGCGGGGCCGCCGCGCGGGCCCGTCCCCTTCCCCACGCCCCCGGGGCGGGAACGCGGCAGCCCCTGCCCCGGCGCGGGCCCACTCCCGGCAGCTCGGCGGCACGGGAAACCCTTCCCCGGGGGATGCCCCCGGCCCGGCGCCGCACCTGGCTCTCGATCGGGACCCGGGCGGCCGCGGAGGCGACCGGAAGGCGGCGCAGACGGGAAGCCGGCTCCCCCCTTCCGACAGTCAGCCGCGGGGGACGAGACCAAAGGGGAGGCTGAGGAAAAGGGGCTCCGGGGCGCGGCAGGGAGCCGACCGGCCCGCGGGAGAGCGAGGCGTCTCGCGGCGCCAGCGCCCCCGCCATTCATCCGCCGCCGCGGCTTCGGAGAGCGCCCGGCGCGCCCCGATGACGTCAGCGGCCGGCCCCTCCCGCCCCCGTCGGCCCGCCCACTCCTCGCTCCTCCTCCCCCTTCTGGAACAGTCCTGCCGCTTCCCCCGCCCGCTCGGTCGCCGAGAGCCGGCTGCGCGCAGGCGCACTGGGCCGGCCGCGCGGCGCGGCGCGGGAAAGCTGTGTCGGGGCGGCCGAGGCCGCGGCGCCGGGGCTGAGTGGAGGCCGGCGTCGCGCGGGGCCGCGCACGGAGGGCCCGAGTCCGCGCCGCAGAGGGGCCGCCGCGAGGTACGGAGCCGGCTCGGCCGGGGCGGGGGCTTCCCCAGCGGGAGAGAAGGGTCCGGCCCCGGGGAGACGACGCCCGGCGCGGCCTCGGGGGCTCCGCCGGTGCCGCCGCGTCCGCGCGCTTGTGGCCTGTCCTGCCCCCTCACCGCGTCCGCGTGCTTGTCCCCGGCCCGGTCCCCTCACCGCGCCCCCGCACTTGTCTCCTTACTTGTGCCCTCAACGTGTCGCCTTTTCCTCACCCCTTTCCTCTCCCTGTATCACTTTGTTCCGCTGCCACATCCCCTGACTTGTCCCCTTACCGGATCCCCTTTCCACGTCCCGGTACTTGTCCCCTTCTTGCATCCCCGTGTCCCCGGCCGTGTCACCTCCCTGGGCCTCTCACCATGTCATCTTACTTGTCCCGCCTCGCCATGGCCCCGTACTCCGTCGCCTCCCTTGCTCAGCCCCCCCGCCCCCCGCAAACGAGCCGCGGTTGGTGTTCTCTCTGGGGCGCGTGGTTGTGTGAGGTCCCAGCACACTGGCTCCGCGGGTGCTGTCGGGCCGCGGGGTTCACCGCCCCGGGGCCTGTGGTCACAGCCAGCCGTCGGTCCCTAACCTTGTTTTACGTGTGTTTCTGTTTGAAGACAACTTGCGTTGACGTGTCGTTGGTTCGTTCGCGTTGAGGTCACGGCCCGCCGCGCCGTGACTCGTGCCCGAAGCCGGGCCCGTTCGCCGCTGATCTCCGTGCGGTGCGTCGCGGCCTCCTGTGCTTAGGAAACTGGACGGCGCGCGGGCTCCCGCCTGGGGCCGCTTTAGACGGCAAGATTCCCGCCAGAGAGCACAAAAATGGGATGACCGTGACCCTGGATAGGCTGCGGAGTGGACACTTAACTGTATCAGAGGGGAAACACGAAAGAAGGCGGGTGTCGTCCTGTGTGACCCTGGCAGGGAAGTGCGTTCCTCGAGCAGCTCGAGTTGTTCGCCATCTGCACACGTTTGCGAACAGCTGCCCCAGTCCCGCAAGCGTTGCTTTTGCAGTTGCAAATAAACGTCTCACATGGGCACCTTCGCACGCGTGGGATCCGCACATGAGAGCCTCGGGTGTGTGTGTATCTGTACGTGCACATACCCATTTTTTTAGTCTTTTTCTGAGCCATTTGCGAGTATGCCGAGTATGACCGGGGTGCCCCGTCACCCCCCACAATTTGTGTGCGTGTGCCCGAAAGCAGACGTTCCCACATCACCATTCCGTGGCCGTCCACATGAGGAAGTCAGTATCAAGACGGCATTAAGGTCCAACCCACAGCCTCCATTTGGATTTTGCCAACTGTGTCCACCTCTCTTTTTCTTTCCTGCTCCAGGGTCCCATCCACGATCACATGTGCAGTCTCGTCCCTGCTGGGACGGGCCCTCCGTCCTTTCTGTCCCTGACAGTTTTTATTAAAGGCCACAGGTTTTTCTTACATGTGAGATGACTGCGACGACTCGGGGTCCATGGATGTTTCCTCGGGACCAGATTCGGGTCATGTTTTTTAGTAGCAATGCTGCAGGAATGGTGCCGTGCTGCAACCCACCCTACCGTGGGTGATACTCACCTCGATTACCTAGTCATGTGGATGGCTGCTAGGTTTCTCCTTTTTGTCACTGGTAAATTGGTTAGTATCTTGTAGGGAGTTACTCTGAGATGCCACCATTATTCTTCATCAGCCTTTGCCCGGCAACCTTTAGCTGCGTCAGTGACTTGTGCCTCGATCACTATGATCGTTGTCAGGTAGCGCTTTTTACTTTTTTTAAAGTAAGCTCTACGCTCTTATGTAGGCCTTGAACTCACGACCCCGAGATCAAGAGTCACATGCTCTACCGACTGAGCCAGCCAGGTGCCGTCCAGATAGTGCTTTTTAAAATTTCCATCATTCCATGGGGTGCCTGGGTGGTGCAGTTGGTTAAGCGTCTGACTGCAGCCAGGTCACGGTCTCGCGGTCCGGTCCGTGAGTTCGAGCCCCGCGTTGGGCTCTGGGCTGATGGCTCAGAGCCTGGAGCCTGTTTCCGATTCTGTGTCTCCCTCTCTCTCTGCCCCTCCCCCGTTCATGCTCTGTCTCTCTCTGTCCCAAAAATAAATAAACGTTGAAAAAAAAATTAAAAAAAATAAAATTTCCATCATTCCTTTTACGTTTGTTATTTGGCATTCTATAAGGGAGGTATTTCCCTTTCGTTTGTTTTTTTAATCCATTTATTTGTATCAGTGTATACTTGTGGATTTCTCTTTTATTCAGTGTGTCATGTTCTGTTGCTGTCGTTTTTTTAAGTTTACTTATTTTTGGGAGAGAGCACGCATGGGAGGGGCGGAGAAAGGGAGAGAGAGAATACCAACGTGATGTCAGCACAGATCCCGACCTGGGGCTCGAACTCACAAACCGTGAGATGACCTGAGCCCAAACCAACAGTCACTTAACTGACTGAGCCACCCAGGTGCCCCTGTTGCTGTTATTTACTTTGATGGCCAGAGAGCCCCGTGCAGCTGGCTCTTCAGTCCTTTTGATGTGTCCCTTCCTTGCTCCCTTCCTTGACTTTTGGTACAAGATGCCCCAGGCTCATTTTTTTACTCTTCCTGCTGCAGTGCTGGAATCCACCATTTCTCCAAGGAGCATTGTCCCTTTTTAGCGGAGGATGGTATTTAGAAATCAAGATTTGAGTGTGTGGTGTGCCTATTGCTACAAGGGTGTCGTTGCTTCTAGGCCTTCTCAGCAGACACGGGCCAGGAAATGTATGCATATTTGCTCACATATACCTACACGTCATAACCATCTGTACTCGTGTGTGTATTTTTTAGGAAAACATCCGTATTCTTACCTTCAGTTCCAATCCAACACCTCAAGATTTTTCGAATTTTCTTTTTGTGTTTGTAAATGACTCCTCCAGCAATAAAAAACCTGGGTTTCGTTATTCTATTTTCTTTTTTTTTTTTTTTTTTTACTTTTTTAATGTTTATTTTTTCAGAGAGAGACAGAGTGGGAGTGGGGCAGGGGCAGAGAGAGAGGGAGACACAGAATCCCAAGCAGGCTCCAGGCTCTCAGCTGTCAGCACAGAGCCCGACACGGGGCTCGAACTCAAGAACCGTGAGATCATGACCTGAGCCAAAGCCAGATGCTCAACTGACTGAGCCACCCAGGTGCCCCACATTATTCTATTTTCTTATTTTTTGGTCTATTTATTTGCCTGATGTAACAGAGCACTCTGGCTGTCACCTCACCTACTTTGCACAGACTCCTTCAGCACCTTAAACAATCGTAGGCACGTCCTCCACGAACTCCTCTCGCTCCTCCCTTCTTCCAGTTGGTCAAAATCCAGTGCCAATCAAACCCTTCAGTTTTCTTCCACAAGTTTTCTATAAGAGAGGACAATTTACTAAGGAAGCATAAATACAAGCTTTTAAAATTGTTGTTATTCGTGGGTCAAAAATATATACACATTATTAATCAGGAAAGTGGGTTAGATATTGCCCTTTCCCGTAAATTTTATCTCACATGTTGAAATGAAAAGTCTTTTTTTTTTTTTAAGTTTATTTTGAGAGAGTGCATGCGAGAATGGAGGAGGGGCAGAGAGAGAATCCCAAGCAGGCTCTAGCACTGTGAGTGCAGAGCCCAGTGTGGAGCACGAACTCACAAACCCTAGGATCGTGACCTGAGCCAAAATTGAGTCAGATGCTTAACTGAGCCACTCGGGTGCCCCAAAATGTCTTTAGATGCGTGTATTCCAAGATTATCTGAGTCTTGCTAGAACCAATTGTAACGCACTAAAACGTAAAGTTTTATGTTATATTTACGTTGACTACTGAGTTTTAGAGCAGAAATCAAATTCTTGCGTGGAATCAAACATGCCATGCTACAGATTCATAATTTTGCACTTGGTAGGATATTTCTTATTGCTGCTCTTGCAAATTACTGCAAGTTAAGTGGCCTAAAACAACACAAATTTTATGGTTCTGGAGGTCAGAAGTCAAAAATGCGTCTCACAGGCCTAAAATTAAGGTGTCAGAAGGGCACTGTTCCTTCTGGGGGCTGTAGGACGGACCTTCCAGGCCTTTTCCAGCTTCTGAAGGTTGCCCACATTCTCTGGCCAATCACATCACCTCAGCCTCTACCTCCATTGCCACGTCTCCTCGTCTGACTCTCATTCTCCCTCTTTCACGTAAAAGGATTGCATTGAGCCTGCCCGTGCCATTCAGGATCCTTAGCATGAGCACATCCACAAAGTCTCTTTTGTCATGTGAAATAACAGATTCGTGGTTCCAGGGAATGGGACATGGACATGGGAGTGGAAGGAACATTATTCTGCTACCACAGGTAGTGACCACACTGCCGTTAGGAAAAGCAAGATTCTTGACAAATCGTGGGAATCTACTCCCGAAGCCAAGAGCACACTGTATACGTTGTATGCTAGCTAACTTGACAAAAATTATATTTAAAAAGAAAAAAAAGGAAAGGGGCGCCTGGGTGGCGCAGTCGGTTAAGCGTCCGACTTCAACCAGGTCACGATCTCGCAGTCCGTGAGTTCAAGCCCCGCGTCGGGCTCTGGGCTGATGGCTCAGAGCCTGGAGCCTGTTTCCGATTCTGTGTCTCCCTCTCTCTCTGCCCCTCCCCTGTTCATGCTCTGTCTCTCTCTGTCCCAAAAATAAATAAACGTTGAAAAAAAAAATTTTAAAAACTTTAAAAATAAATAAATAAATAAATAAAAAAGGAAAGGCATTCTTCAAAATAAAAGTAAGATGTTAAAATTTCTCAGTGTTATACTTTTATCTCCTTTTTTGAATTGTAAAAAAGCATTTAATGAAAAATATTGAAAAATTATGAATAAATGTTTTCGAAACAACTAGATTCACAAATGAGTTTCTTACCAAAGAAGAGAAATGTAATTGGTTGGACACCACTGTCTCCCATTCCCAGATACAGATACACACAAGCATACGTGTGTGCACATACGTGTATGGGCATTTGCATGCTCTCAGAAAGAATTCACCCACAGCACGAGCTGGCACGTGGGGAGTGTCAGGGAAAGATGTGAAGGTAGACGACCCAGGAGCGCACTAGATGTACCTCTGCTGTTCTTTTTGGTCCTGATCTGGCTCAGACCACACCAAATTGCTGTGGGAACAAAAGATTATCAGGTCAGATTTTTTTGACGTGCAGCTTTGCCATTCATTGACTGACGTCCGCATGGATACAAAGAGTTGCCACCACGCAGAAGTCAAGTGACCTCCTACCTCTAAGCTTCTTACCACATCAAGATTGAGGGCTTCCTAAGATGTCCTCTGAGAACTGCCTTGAGGTCACCAGGAAAAGAAGGACCTTGTAATACTCGTGATGCTCCACAGGGAAGGGGAAGCAGACCTCGGAGCCTTGGTTAGGAAACCTCAAGAAGTCTGCTTCAAAGGAAGAGGCTACAGTACACGTCCAGCTATGCGTTTCTCTATCAAGAGATGCCCAACAGCTCACTCTTCTGATCTCAACTTTAACTATAGGGAAACTGAGGCACAGAAGTGTTCGAAACACGATCTCCTGTGGCCACGTTTGAAATTGAATTCTTCCTCTGCCCCCTATATATGCTAGCCAGAGATGAGGGTAGAGAGGCAGGCAGGGACCAGACTGTTCAGACTTTATCTTGAATGCAAAGAGGTATCGTAGAAAACTTTTAAAGATTGGCCTTGAGGAGTAGACAGGGAACAAGATTTATGCGTAGTTCACACAGCCGTACGAAGAATATCCAACATTGTCTGTGTTGTAAAATGGAACTCCACTTTGGAGCCCTGGGCTGCTCTGTGCAGGCCGCTGTTCTCGCTCGTAGGTATAGCCCAGCCCGCAGTGTTCTTGTTTGTCCTCTGTCTGGGTCCAGTTTGTCTCGACCTCATTCACCGTTGGGCTCCAATCTTGGTCATTCTGAGGCGTCTTTCTTCAACTCCTCCCACCTTTCTCCTTCAGTGGCATCTGGGTTTGGGGAAGCTGGATAGAAAACCTCATGGCAGCAGTCTCTGGTGTACATGCAAGCCAGGTCCTCCCTGGCCCCTGCTTGTGGCAGACCACCACCTCTGTTCATGTGCTAGTATTTGCTGCTGCTGGCCTCTGATTGGGAGCTCGTTACGTACAATGCCAGCCTGTCCAGACCCTAGGTTACATCTGTTTCAGTGACCCTCCCGGTGTCCCGTGCCACTGCACAAGGGGCTTTGGGAGTCTCTTATAGCTCTAGAGGCACCACTGAGTGTCCTCTCATGGCCTAGTCTTGGTGATGGAAAACTTTTCAATAATGGGGAAGAGAAAACACATTGACATCATACCCGTACAACACATTGTACTCTAAAACTTTTGTTCAGCTGCAGTACGTGCAGGACAGATTGAGGGGAGGCAGGAACAGAAGTAGGAGAGCAAATGAGCTGTGACTGCAGTCTAGATAAGAGATGACAGTGACTATGGAAATGCAGAAACCTTACCTTCACAGCTTCCCTTGTACACAGGGCATGACCATGTGATCCAGTCTTCCAGGGGGAGAGGGCTTCTGGGGAAAGGATTTTCTCCCTAATAAAAAAGGGGTATGCGTTAGGACAAAGCCCACTTCCGGAAGGTATTTTGAGGATGCTTGGGAATAGTCGCCTTTTGGCTAACATGAAGGGCCAAGGTTAAGGACCATGTCCTTCTGCTGAGCTGGCTGAGCAGAAAGTGGAAGCAGCTGGGTTGTGATGGTGCTGTCGAACTGCTGGTGGCTTCCTTGCCCCTGGATTTCTTGTAATGTGAGATAACACATCCTTCTTGTTCGAGGCAATTTTTCGTTGTTTTTCCTGCTATTGGTAACCACAAATATTGTTACCAATAAGTGGAAATAATGATTTCAGTTCAGGACATATCGGTTATGAGACAAAAGAGAAAAGTGGGTGAATAAGTGATCGGATACATGCATCTGGAACTCGGAGAAGAGGTCTGGCCTGGGAAGTAAAGTTTCAGGTCATCAGCATACAGTGTGTTGATGAGATTGTCTAGGGGGGGACAAGATGTGGAGAAGAGGATGCAGGCCTATGCCTTGGGAAAGCCAGCACTGGGAAACCGTACTGAGAATGAGCAACCAGAGAACTCAGGAGGAAAATAAGGAGGGGGAGCCATTGACAGGCTAAGACAGGTATTTCAAGAGGGAGAACTGGCTCACCAGCTCCTGCTTCTCAAAGAACAAGACAAAACCTGGGGGTGTCCATTAGGGTCAGTCATGGGGAGGTCACCATTGTCCTGGAATGGTCCCAGAGGCAGGGGAGGAAGTCAGACAAATGGCTGAAGAGGATACGGTGAAGGCATGGAGTCTGGGTGAAAGAAGCAGAGAAGCTCTTCCCCCAAACGAAAGACGGTGAAGTGCACCCTCCTGGTCCACCCTGCGGGCCTAGCCTGGTTCAGCGGGTGACGGCCCCCTGCCCCCTTCCCACCGGACACACTCTCTTCTGCCCAGACACACAGTCAATATTACCTTTCCATTTGTGACTCCTATCCTCAACAAATATTTATTGGGTGCCTGCTGTGTACACAGCACCCTGTTTGGCCTCAAGAAAGTATGAGAAGAGATTAAATGGGGTCCCTGTCTTCTCCCAGGAGCTTATAGTTTTGAACTTGGAGAAAAAGAGCCCCACATCCCAAAACAACTGGGCGTTAGGTGTAAACACTGTACTTACGAGGCTGCAGGGCAGAGGCTGTAATCATGATGAGAATTCAGAGAATAAAAACTTCCAGATCAACGTCTGCCTGAAAAAACTGGGCTGGAGTATCTTTTGGTTGCAGGTGACAAGAATTCACCTCAAACTAGATTGTTCCCAGAAGGGGAATTTATTGGCTCCTAGACGTGAGATGTGCTGGATCCAGGAATTTAGAAAAGATCCTTCCCTCTGAATGCTGGCCTCCCTGTTCCGCTACAGGGCAGCCTCCTCTTGTGACAAAGACATAGCTGCCAACAACCTGGGCTACGGTTGGCCTCCAGAGTGAGTGTCTCTTTCCTAGCCTGTATGTCATGATCCCACAGATGGATTCTAATGGGCTTTCTTGGTTCATGTGTAGGGTGACTCCGTGTGCACCTAACTGAAGACACTTTTGAGGGTAGACATGGGGTGCTGCTATTAGTTTTGTTGGGACAACGGGCATGACCTAGGACCCCGATAGGAAAACTGGGGCACAAGATCACCGTAAGCAAATGTCCACTCTGTGGCCTCTGGCTGATGGCCCTGCCAGAATCACATGGAATGGGGGAGAGACAGTACTCCAAAGTCATTGTGCCATTACCAGATGAAGAAGGGAGATGGATGCTGGAACCTAGAAGCAACAGGTGTCCAACATTCATCATGAGCTGGCAATTCAGGGAAAGGGAAAGAAACAGACGAAACGTGTAAAGCACAAAGTTTGAAGTCAAGCCCACTAGATAAAGACAGAAGACTTAGAATTTGAGGAGGAGAAACCTGAACTTCATTTGACCGGTAGGAGAGACAGAACACTGCCCAACGGGTTGATCCATACGACGGATGTTTGCAGAGACAAATCTGGGAGGGAATGGCAGGATATACTGGGAAGGATTCAGAGAGGATGCCAGGGTTGGATTACTGGAGTCCTGACTCTTGAAGGTGCTGGTAGGGTGGAGGTGGAAAGAAAGGGATACATTCAGGAAGCAGATTAAAACCCAAAAAGAACCAGGAGAACTTCTTGGCTAACTGGGCACGAAGGACAGAGAAGAAGCAGGCGTGCTAGCTCAAGCACGGGAAAGCGGAAGCCGCCAGAATGGGCAGGTTACCAAGATGGCAATTTGGAGATGAGGCAAACCTGTTTGGGTCGTGTTGGGTTTTGAGAAGTCGCAGGAACGGAGAGAACACTGGATTAGAATTGGAATACTATTCAAAGTCAAGACAATGGATCAAGTCTCCCAAAAAGAGAGTAAGAAGTGGCCTAAGGAGGGCCTGCAGGTAGGTCACAGGAGGAGGAGGAAACAGAAAAGAGCCGATAGCAGGACTGGGAAAGAATGCGAAAGTACCATGGAGGAGAGGCCACAGGTGACAGGCAGCACCAGGTGCTCTGCTGAATTCCACATGAGAATGAGAAGCCTGCATAAAGTTTACCTACGTGCATGTTTATGACTTTTGGGAAAGTTCCTCCCTTATCACAGTACAGCATTCAGGATACTCAGGGCTGTGCTGTGTAACAGACAATCCCAAAATCAATGCAGTTGAAAACAACAGAGGTTTATTTCCTTCTCACGTGTCCTGTCCCCGATGTGTACACAAGCTCTGCTCCACATTGTCCTCACCTCTAAGCCCTGAGACAACAGAGCAATCGATGTCGGAAGTCTCGTTCGTTGCCTTGGCAGAAAGAAAAAAGGTGGCCACAGGGGCCTCACACTGGTCTTAGATCCTCTCGCTTGGGAGTTTCAGAGCTCACTGGCTAAGCTGGTCCCACACCCAAGCAGGGGGGCCGGGAAGTACAGCCCCAGCAGGTGTCCAGAAGGGGAGAAGCAAAACAGCTGTTGAAGAGGAACAAGGTCTGGGCATCAGGTGGTGGCAGAGGTCAGATGTTAGGCTGAAGGAGGGAGTACGTATCGCAATTTACTTGTTTAATGCTCAGTTGTGGTGACTGTTCCCGTTGGGGTGCTATTCATGGTGTGAGACCATCAGCTCCCTGATGACAAGCACTGTGCCCTTTAACCCTTTGTAGATGGTGCTTATGCACCTCATCATGTTAGGCAGGTGGCTTCAGGTGACGAAACTAGAGAGGGATGCTCTGATGACATCGGGGCTTCAGCGTAAGGACTCTCGGGGAGGAACAGGAAGTGTCTCAGTGCAGCCTTGTGCAAAGGAAATGTGTGTCCTTAAATTCTGAGTGTCCACATACACGTTCGCATATGGTGGCCTCATAATGAATACACTGGTGATGTGAAGTCCACTTAGGCCAGTTTTCCTACTGGAGACTGTCCTAGGAGTTCTCGGAGCAAAGACCTGTGGGGGTGGGGTCGCCAACCCTGCTGTCGCTGCTGCAGATGATGGCCAGGTGGAGTGCTCTGTCCTCTAACCGACATTGTCTTTAGGTCTCTGCAAAGGCTTTGGCTCCATGAATCCGAGACTCACAGAGGGAGGTGTGATACTTTGAGTCGAAGTTGCCAAGAAAAATCAAACTGTTTTCCCTTAGACATGTGAGCAGAGCATAAATATTTCATAGACACAAAGTCAGGTAGACAGAGATTTTAATTCCAGAAAGTGATCATAAGGCAATCTATAGGAGACGTGGCTTATGATTTGCCTCACGACACATTTTATGTAAGCAAAAGCCCTGTAGAATAAAAGGTTCTCGCTCAGGTTCCCCAGAGAATGGGAGGCAGCTGAGAGGAGCAGAGACAAACTAATGTTCTCTTTTTCCCTCTCGTATTTTTGTGATGTGATGTTATCTAGCATAGGGAACCCCTTTGATCACAGAATCTGGGTCACGTGGCTCTTGCTTACCCCCATCCTTTGTTAACAAATCAGTGTAAGAGCTTCTGTTTCAATATCTTTCTAAATATTGTCAGAAATGACCTTGGAGAACCCTTTGCTCAGTGCACTTGAGGCCCAACAGTGAGGAGCGAGGGCCCCTCGTTGGTAATTTGTCCATGTAAAATGTTGTATGTGACTGGGAACACAAATGCAGAATTGAAAAAGAGAAAAGGGAGCCCTCATCGAGAATGTGGCAGAAATACTCCTTGTGAGGACATTTCAAACGTCCTGTCAGAATGATGTCTCCAGCGCCACCGCGCATCCAAGGCTATGCCTTGACTTCCTTTAACTTCCAGTATTACGTGGCACATGGGATTTGCACACGGCACCCACCCGTGGCCGTGAGATGGGTCCACGTGCTCCTCTCCCCACCACGAGAAACCTTTGGGTCCAGTAGGTGGTCAGAGTTGGGAGCCTCTGGAAGTGATGCTGTATCCCTGGCGGACGACACCGCTGATCGTGGGTCTTCTTGAGCGGGTGACAGGGCAGACGGGGGGGGGGGGGGGGGCGGTGTAAGGCCCGTGGGGAGCCTCGGGCGAGCACGCACGACACCGCGGCCTGGTTAGCAGTGCTTCCCAAGGCGTGCTCCTCTGTCTTCGGGAACGTTCTGCTCGGGAGAGCCAGCCGAGGGAGGCAGGTGCCTCTGAGCCGGCTTTACGGTTCCTCTGTCAGCCTACGTGATGTCAATGTACAACTTAGAAACGGAGCTGCCTTCATGTGCTCAGTAACAAGATTTTCATTTCTCTTGCAAGCCTGCCTGTTGCTGTATCTTGGAGCGGAGCAGCAAGGGCGGGTGCGCCCGTTACTTACTGGGAAGCAAGCTTGCATCTTCCCTCTTTCCCTCAAGTCGCCGAGGGAGGCGTGGGTGCCTTGTGAGCTGTATACATTACTTTTGTAACTACAGGTAAAAATCTCTTGATTCACAGACGTGCCACCATGCAGGGACGTGATCACTTGTATCGACGCGTCATGCTGCCGACTGAAATGGAGAGGAGCACGTGGCAGTTAAGGTAGGAAACAGCATTTCGTTTCGAATTCAAGTCTTTATGGAAACGTGTTGTGAACCGGCTGTGGCATGCTCGCGTCCGCCGTCTGCGCCTTTGCGTGTGCCCGGGCCATCGCTCTCGCGCGGCTCAGAAAGACAGCTGTCCTTTTCAGGTAGCAGTGATTATCCCCACTCCCCATCATCGGTGGCGGTTCTGCTTCAGCAGTGTTGTTCTTTATTTTTAGGTTGCTCTGATCTGGTCACTGCCTCGGGGTCCTACTCTTAGGACCACGAGAACTCAGGGAAAAGAATCTAGTCCGGGATGAATTAACAACGATGCAAAGTCACCAGTTTGTTTTCAACTTTGTGTTGGTTCCTGAGTGGGTTCTGAATAAGTAATAATCATCCTGATTTCACTGACTTGATGTTCCATTCCTGGCCAGGCCCCTTCGCTACCCCCTTGAATCGCTGCATTAAATATTAAAGCCGCCTGCGCCCTGGCAGCTCCATCCTGGAGGCGGCGACAGTGTTTTTGTGAAATGACTCCTCCTGGTTGGCTGCTAGCTTTGTTCATTATTTTAATCTATGCGTATTGGCTAGGACTGCAACATGGTCCTTTTTTCCACGAATATTAGTTTGAACTGGAGGAGGAGAGATCCGTGTCCCGCGCGGCCCAATCCTGAGGAAGAGGAGGGCTCTGGGTCTCTGGGGGTGCCACGCCTAGTGCTGGGCGCTGACGGCGGGGGGCCTCTGGACACCCGCGCCCTCCAGCCTTCACCCCAGCAGGGACGTTAGGTGGTCCCAGACGGGGGTCTGTTGAAGACCTGCTTCATACGACGTACTTTGCAGTACTTTGTACTGGGCACTGTCGGGAGGGCAGGGGAAGCATAAGGTTGGAGACTGGAAGCTGCTTGGAGAGTGAAGACAACGTGTATTTGAAAACAACAACAACAAAAAACAGTTCAACCCCAGAGCGGTGGGTCCCCAGTACAAAGAGGGTGAGAGATACGGACCAGACCCCGCAGACGTCCGCAGCACGGGGAGCAGGCCTCTGGTGCTGTGGACGAGCTGGGCCTTCGAGAGGGATGTAGCACTTTGGTGAATGTGCGAGAGAAAGAGGGGGTTGCAGTGCGGTCGTGGCATGCTGGGTGCAGACTCCCCGGCAGAGCCCAGCGATGGCCGTGGGCAGTGCTCACCACGAGGGCGCGGCAGCCACGGCAAGGGTGGAGGAAAACAGCCTTCATGAGTCCTATTCGAATGAAGGGCCCGACCCTGGACGCTTTCCCCAGGGGGACTCAGGTCTGTTTTCAGTGTTGTTCATACAGACTTTGTTCTTCTGAGAGCGGGAGTCGTCCTGTGTTTTTGTTACTGCTGGTCAGGCCGCATGGCGGGCTGAGCCTGGCTGGTGTGGCCATTGCAGAAGTGCTGTGAATGCATCTAGAGAGTTGTGCCTGGAGGGGAAGAAGAGATGGGGGAGGGGGGTGTGCTCGGAGAGGGAGGGCAGAAAGGGGCAGGTGCAGACCCCCCGGGCATCAGCCCCTGCCAGCCCCACCGAGGCCCAGGCAGCACCAGCGGCCCCCTGGAGTATTCTTTGGAAAGAGCTCCTGTGTCCTTCTCTGCCAGCAACTGAAACTATAAAAACAGATCCTAATTATAGCGATAAATTAGCAGGCCCTTCCCGACGAGCCTCCGGGTCCCAGGCAGAGGGGTGCCGACCTCCCCAGCGAGACAGCATGACGGTCTCCTCACTCAGCTGGTCACCTCCGGCCACTCAGTGAGCAGCTCCTGGCCAGAACGCAGCTTAGTGGTGGGGTCCATGTTCGGCTGTGAGGCACTGTTAGCGGGCGGAGTCCGCGTTAGGACCCTCCTGGGCAGCCAGTGGGGCCTGTCACCGAGGCACTGAGAGCAGCCCCAGTCTCCGCTGCGTTAGATTCAGAAGGGAATAAGTGGTTCGCTGTTTCAGGAAAGGAGCTCCCCCCACCCACCCCCAACGTGCAAAAGCCAATGGATTTAATGAGGAATTTAGAGTTCTGTACTGGCTCCAGTTTAAACTGAGGAGAAGCTGGGGAATCTCACATTTTGGGCTGCTCTTTTTTTTTTAAGTTTATTTATTTTGAGAGAGACAGAGAGAGAGAGAGAGAGAGAGAGAGAGAGAGAGAGAGGTCCCAAGGAGGCTCCGCACCGTCAGCGTGGAGCCCAGCATGGGGCTAGACCTTATGAACTTCGAGATCACAACCTGAGCTGAAACCAGGAGTCGGAGCCCAACCGACTAAGTCTCCCAGGCACCCAGGGTGGCTCTTCTCTTGGAAGCGCAAGTGTACCAATGGGCTGGAGCACCTCACATGGTCCAAACCCGGGCCCTGCTGGGGCTCACCGTGTGGCCGCCTTCCTTTTCTTCCCAGGTGCCCTTTCCACTCCAGAGACGGCAGAAAAGGACTTGCCAAAAGCTTTTGAGCAGTTTGTGGCGAGCTCCAGGGTTACGGTGCTATAAATAGGAGATCTGACCGGGCCGTTGATGCCCCGAGCATGGCCACGCCAGGGGGTGGTTGGACACACTCGATGCCCCTGTATCCGTCGGCCACAGACAGTTGGATTCTCCATTGGGTCTCCCTGCAACTGAATTATTTTCTGGCCTAGGATGGTGTTTGCAGCCCAGGCAGTGAGTGCAGGGAGCTGGGAGAGGAAGATCGGGCCACTTAGGTCACATGGCCACGACAGACTGGCTCTTCTGTCAGCCGCAAGGCCAGACCGCTTTCCTCTCCTTAGCTTGCATGTGTCGAGTTAACTGTCTTTCCTGTGCTGACACTTAGTGCTTCCGTTGACGTGTCACATCAGTTGTCATCGACTCAGCGAGTCCGAGTGCCTCCCGTCGGCTTGCTTGGAGCACGCCTTAGGAACTCCTTAGAATAGACTGTGAATCTATTCCCGTGAAGTCCAAGCAGGGACGAGGTCTGAAGGTGCAGGGCGGTGAGCGGGCGCACCGGGAACTGGAGCGGGCAGCGCTTTCACGAGAAGAGGAGAGTGCGGCTCCGCAAAACGGGCAGAAACGAGGGAAATGAGTAAGAATGGCGTCAGCTGCAGGCACGGATTCGATAAGCTGCTGTAGTCTCCCTAAACCCGTGAATCTAGGCGCAAGAATCAGTCGGGAGGTAGGCCTTTGCGTGCTGTGTGTACAAGTGCGTTGAAATTGAGCATCGTGCTCACAGGACCCCATTCCTTTCCATTTTACCTGATATTCTCCTTCAGGGTAAAGGTATAAAACACACTTAAGGTTCTTTACCTCCTTCCCTGCAAGAGTAATTGACAGTTAGTCGACTCCCGTGGGTGTCGTAAATAAGGAGCACACCAAGAGACTCGGTTGCCGTCATTAGAAAGCACTGGCTTTAGCTGAATTGAACTAGCGTCAACTAGGAGACGGGGTGAAGAATGCAAAGGGGTGCCCTTGGCAAGATCACCCCCACCCTGTACCCTAACTTTTGTTGCCAAGGCTGGGTTTTCTCCCAACTAAGCAAATTGGGTTTGTGTATTGACACGTGTGCACTCACGGGGGTGGGTCAGAGGCAGGTTGTCTGAGTCGGGGCGCCCTGAAGGGGGGGCCACCCTGAATTCTGGAGCATCTTAGTGGTGGCAAGAGAGATCGTGATGTTATCACTTGCTGCATGGTAAACATGGGAAGCAGGCCACTTGCTGTTCGGGGGCTAAGGCATGGAAACTATGCCAACAGCATGCTGCTGCGTGGGTTTTGTTCTATTGTGGCAGCAAACACATGACATACAATCTAGTGTCTTAACCATTGTTAGGTGTGCAGTACAGTAGTGTAACTATATGCACGTTGTTGTGCAAATGATCTCTAGGGCTTTTCCATCTTGCAAAACTGAAGCTCGGTCACCATCAAACACTCACTCCCCATCCCCACCTCCAGCCCCTGGCCCCACCCTTCTACTCTCTGTGTCTATGAATTGACTCCGGGGACCTCATGTGAGTGGAATCACACAGTACTTGTCCCTCTGTGTCTGGCTTATGTCACTGAGTGTCACGTCCTCAGGGTTCATCCACCGCCTAGCAGGTATCGGTCCTTCCTTTCTACGGCTGAAGAATATTCCATTGTGTGGAGGGACCACGTTTTGTTTATCAGCTCACTCACTGATGGACGCTTGGGTTGGCTGTTGTGAATCATGCCGCTGTGAACTTGGGTGTGAAAATCACAGTAGCTTGGTTTTAAAAGAAAAACTCGGTTTTCTGAATAAGGACTTTCTTGACTGTTAATATTCTATTACTGACATGTGAAAGGAGTGTGCCCAGCGCTTGTACCACTAATATATTTAACATCTTCGTGGAGATAGTGCTTTCCTGGCTGTAGATAAAACAACAGCCCTGCTCCAGCCTCTCTTCTGTGAGGCTCAGGACCGGTAGAATAAACCACCCTTTAAATTTTCAGTGGCCATAAGGATGGAGACCAGCTTTGCTCCTCAGAACAGAAAAACAAGTCTTGTAGGAAAGTGATCTGATGAAATGAGGACCAGGGCTTGCCTGTTGTTGCCCTGCTCCGCATCCCCCAGGTGACCGTCCCCAGGGAAGCTGAAGGACTAAGAAGATGGCGAGAGGTCTCAGCCGAGACAGGCATGGAGCACACAGCTCTCAGTTCAACCTGGACCCTGGCTCCCGCAGTCCTTGGAATATCTGGGTGACCCCCTTTCCTCAGCATGGGGTGGCCGGAGGGTGACCACTAGCGGTAGACTCCTTTGGAGAAGGCCCAGGGGCATCATGACAGCATTTGCTGTGGTTTGTGTTGTTCATCCTCATAAAGACCCAGCTTCTCCCCCAGTCTGGGGGGCACAGGTCCGAGACCAGATCAGGTCTGGAAAGGAAGCAAAAGACTGTGACTTCAGGCTGGGATGGCTTCCCTCAGACCGTGTCATCCATTGTTGGCTTCTCTTGGTTGTATCATTAGGTAATAGCTTCTTGGCTGCCTATTTGTCCCTTAGGAATACCGTGTTTTATCAGCCATCTTCATGGTATGTGCAGGTCCCCCTTCCCTCTTCGGTGCTCCAGCTTTGCTGCTCTTACAAGAACTGCACCCCCCTTGCTGTTGATGATTAAGCGCCGCCGCCTATCATTCTGGGATCCTGATATCCCTGTTGCTGTAAGGGAGGCCATTCTATGACAGCATCTGCTGTTGCCCCCTCTGGCTTACAGACACTGCTGAGCTCCTCATCGATGCTGGTGCCCCCAGCTTCCCAGTCCCCACTGATCTGGTAAACAGAATGTCTCCGAGCCCTTCTGTGAAACATGGTTGGCTCGTGTCTTGTTTCCAGCCTTACTAGGTATATCCGCATTAGCGTGCCCACTTCTCTGAGACTTGACTCCTTCCTCCACCGTTTGCCACAGTACATATGACATTTATGTTTCAATGAGTGTGTGGGTCATCACTTTTTCCAAACTTCCCAAGGATCTTCTTGGGTGCAAATTAGCACTGCCTCCCAGTGCATTAAATCCTGTGTCCTGGGAAAGTGTTTCTCCGTTGATAAATCCTCCCTTATCCCATCTGACATTCTGCCCCTTGATTCAGCATATCCAGGTGGTACATCTTGGCTAGGTCATGCAGCAACTTCAGGATACAATCTCTTTCTTCCTTGGCCAGGCCCAGCTCTTCCTTGGCTGGATTATATTGCAACTTGAACTTTCATATCAGCTGACAGCCGGGAGAGAAGGTGGGGGCTGTAGCCTTTGACAGGGTGGAGTAGGTCACTGCTGAGAGCCCAGAGCATTCAGAAGGACCTGGGGTTCAAAGATTTTTGAGTGTATCAACCTAGTTGTTCCCAGGGTCCTAGTTGTTTCAGGGTCCCCCTCCTTCTAGTTCGGGCCCTGACCTTGGCATAGGAGATTTTCTGGCGTTGAGAATTCAGCCTTTTCCAGTGCTCTGCTATCCATATCATTAAGTCTTGGGCCTGACTCTCAATTCCTCCTGCAAGATGTGAGGTCTGTCTGTGTGCCGCCAGAAAAGCCCTGGGGATGTCCACACTTGACCTTAAGTTGGAGATTAACCAACTTTCATTATCTTCCTCCAGGGCATTGATAGCATCCAGCAACAATCACCCCGTCCTGGCGTCCTGATCCTTACAACTCGCCCACAATTCCCAAATGCACCGGCTAATGCCAGGCCTTCCACCGGTAGCCCATACCAGTTTACCATTGTTAAGAATTTTTCTTAATTAGTAGATTTCATCTTACAAGATGGTTTCAGGTCTACAGAAAACTTGGGAAGACAGTACATATACTCCCTTTTCTGCACAATTTTCCTTCTGCTGCTATCTCACGTTAGTGAGATACATTTGTTACAATCAATGAACCAATATTACTAACATTATTACTAACTGAAAGCCATAGTTAAAGTTGTCGGTTCTAGGAGTTTTGTGAAATATGTATCATTTGTTAAATGTATCCACCATTACATCATTCACAATAGCTTCTGCCCTAAAAGTTCCAGTGCTTCACCTCTTCTGTTTCTCTCTGAAAACCCTGGCAATCACTGATTTGTTTCACTATCTCCATAGTTTTGCCTTTTCCAGACCATCGTATGGTTGGAATCATACTGGGTGTAGCCTTTTCAAATAGCTTTTTTTCCCCACTTTTAATATGCATTTAAGGTACCTCCATGTCTTCTAATGGCCTAATAGCTCATTTCTTTTTAATGCTGAGTAATACTCTGTTGTCTAAATGGACCACAGTTTATCAGTTCATTTATCGAAGGCCATCCAGGTTGCTTCCAAGCTTTGCAATTATGAATAAAGCTCCTGTAGACCTGTGTGCAGGTTTTTGTGTGGATATGCGTTGACCGTGTAGCTGGGTGTGTCACGGCCGACTCACATGGCAAGTGCATTTTGTGTGGACATACATTTGCCATGTAGCTGGGTACGTACTCAGGAGTGTCATGGTAAGGTAACCTTACTCACGTGGTAAGGGCATGTTTAGCTTTACAAGAAACTGCCTAGCTATCTGGCACCAGCAGTGGGTGGGGCTTCCTGTTGCTCTGTATCCGCACCAGCATTTAGTGCTGTACGTGTTCTGGGTTTTTGTCATTCTGATAATTGTGTCGTGGCATATTGTTTTTAGTTTTCAGTTTCCGAGTGACATATGATGTCGAGCCTCTTTTCCTGTGCTTATCTTCCTGTGCTTATCACCTTCTCTGGTGATGTGTCTGTTCAGATTGTTGCCCATTTTTAAATTGGGTTGTCGTTTTCTTGTTGCATTTTAAGACTTCTTTGTATATTTTGTTTTTTTT
Source organism: Acinonyx jubatus (assembly GCF_027475565.1). NCBI lineage: Eukaryota > Metazoa > Chordata > Mammalia > Carnivora > Felidae > Acinonyx > Acinonyx jubatus. The sequence goes on along the minus strand of NC_069398.1, from coordinate 35,357,237 downwards.
TTAATGTTTATTTATTTTCGAGACAGAGAGAGACAGAGCATGAGCAGGGGAGGGGCAGAGAGAGAGGGAGACACAGAATCTGAAACACGCTCCAGGCTCTGCGCTGTCAGCACAGAGCCCAACGCGGGGCTCGAACTCACGAACTGTGAGATCATGACCTGAGCCGAAGTCGGACGCTTAACTGACTGAGCCACCCAGACGCCCCAAGACTTCTTTGTATATTTTGGATGCAAGCCCTTCATCACTGATATTGTGAATATTTTCTCCCAGTCTGTTTGTCTTTTCATTCTCTTAGCATGATTTTCACAGAGCAGAAGCTTTTAATTTTCATAAAGTCCAGTTCCTCAATGTCTTTCTTCACTGATTATGGTTTTGGTGTTGTATTTAAGAATTTGTCGCCCAACCCGAGGTCACCTAGATTTTCTCATATTTTCTTCTAGAAGTTTTATACTTTTGGGTTTTACAACCAGGTGGCCTTAAGTTATGAGCCAGTTTGTGTAAATTCTTGTAAAAGGTGTGAAGTCTGTGTCTAGATTCATTTTTTTGCACGTAGATATCCGATTATTCCTGTACCATATGCTGAGAAAACTATTCTTCCATTAAACTGCCTTCGCTCCTTTGTCAGAGAGAAGTTGACTGTATTTGTGTGGTCTATTCCCAGGTTCTTTGTTCTGTACCATTGATCTATATGTCTTTTCTTTAGCTTTTTAGCTGACACCAGGCTGCCATGGCTACTGTGGCTTTATAGTAAGTCTTGCAGTCGGATAGCACCAACAGCTTTAACAGTGGGTTCACTACATGTGCCAAGGACTATCAGAGCTCAACCTGTGACCTCCAGGGGAGGGTCCTCATCAGCAGCCTCACTGCCAGCTGGCAGGTGATCCAGCTTAAAGGCCCCATATTGGAGTGATTCCTGTGATTACTCTCGATACCAACTGTCATTTCCTGGGAAGGGACTCTGAGGTAGAGAGTTGCCGCAGGAGCTTAGTGAACGACACCCATAAGGGCACGAGGGAAGTAGGGTAGGGCAGAGGGTGAAGGTCAAGTGCAGTATAGTTGCAGGAGAGTGCATGCTAGGAGTCTGGAGCCGGCATGTCCTTTCGTGGTAGTCCCAAGTTGAGGCAAAGGGCCTGGGCCAGAGCAGGCCTGCATCAACTAGATAGTTAGCGCAGGCTCCCTCAAGAAGTGTAACTTTGGGTGAGAAGGTTCCCCTATTCCAGGGAAGCTCCCTCGGAGAGAGATACAGCTGGGGGAATGAGCGCCCATCATGTAGCACTCCAGACGGGGCGTCCCAGTGTCCACCACACAGTCCTTTGGATTCTCAGCAGAAGGGTCACTCATCGGAGGAGTCTTCTCCACTTCTCCAACTCAAGGGAAGCTTGAGGTTGCATGGTCTGCCCAGGTGACCTCACTGCTAGAAGACCGTTTAAGCTATTAACAAAATCTGGAGGACCGCCTCAGCACCATGAAGGTTGCTGATGGCGAACATTTGAAATTAATCTAAATTTTAAAATATTAGCCCGGCATTTAGGATAGGAGCCGTGGTTTCTTACCCAAAGAAAGAATGGGTAGGAAGGGAAAAATAGGGAAGAGTTACTTGAAGGGCTTCCTGTAGCTTAGCTGGTCTCAGGACCTCTGTAGGCAAGAGTCCCCGCTTGCCTGGTGTTCCAGTCAGGCTTGGTCATATTGTCGCCAATCAAATTGTCAGGAAAAGATTAGAATGGCTTAATCAAGGAAGGACAAAGGCTAGGAGATGAACTGCCCTTCTGCCAATATTAATAGAAGTAAGGATTAGAAATTAGTTGGCGGCTTAACTGATATTTTTAGAATTCCACTTGAAAGGGATAAGGATTCTAAAAACAGGAAAGTGGTAAATGCTACATAAGTCAGTAAAGGATCATAGCTAGCTTCATGTCCTTTGTAAAGAAACTATTACAAATTATGTGGGAGGATTTAGCTGTAAAATTGCTTGAAAAGCAAAATGTGATCTGAGACAGGCAGCCTAGATTTATGAGAGGGAACATGCCCAGAAGTTGTGTTGGAGATTTTAAAAGATATTATATTTATGACAGACAATGAGAATGCTTTGTGTAGCCTGCATCTGTGAAGAATTTGATAATGCTCTACTTAAAGATTTATTCTGAAGGTAAGAAGTGGAAGAAGATGTGAAAAGAAACCCTGCATTTCCAAAGCACTGCATATTCACGCACATGCTCATTCCAGCTACATTGGTAGCAAAAGAAGAGTGTTTGTTAATGATCCCCCATGCCATGTGTGGAGCCTGGTGCAGAGAGAGGGCTTGGCTGTTGGTTACTATGTGCATGAACAGATGGATTAATCTTGTCTCACCAGTACCTATTTAAACAGGAAGTCTAAGCAGTGAGGAATGACTTGTATATATTGTTAAAATGGCTTTCCTTTCCTTTTCTTTAAACTGGAAAGAGCGAGGACTTCTTTCCATGAAGGATAACCAGTTTTGTAGAGTCCTTGTTGACGCCTTGCCCAAGGATGAAGTCCTTTGGAGAGACAACTGATGAATGTCTTCTGAGCAGACAGAACCACTGATGGGCAATGAAAACCTTCATCCAGGAGCATACAAAGATCCCAGCAAGCAGGGGTGAGGTAGAAGGAGGCAGCACTGTGGTTCTATGCGAGAATGGAGTCAGCCACTAGGGATCTGAGTTTTCAGGAAATACGATACTCAGCAGGTGGACGGGAGTCCCTAAGTGAGGACATTAGGGCAATGCTGCCAAGAAGACAGGTGTGATGGCAGGTCCTGTGACCTACAAATCCAGTGTTCTGTGGCTCCTATTAGGAAACAGGGGGCCCAGGAACAGATCCAGATCTCCAAATCAGTATGGTCAGGTGGCCCAGCTCTCCCAGGAGTGGAGAGTCATAGAAAAAATGAATATCACCTGAGTGAGCCGTGATTGGAAGCAAGATGAGAATGTCCCCCCTCATCAGTCCCATTTGACATCATGCTGAAAGTCCTAGCTAATGCAATGAGACAGGAAAAGGGAATAAAGTATACGGTTTGAGAAGGAAGAAATAAAACTGTCTTTGTTTACAGATGACATGATTATAGAAAATCCCAAAGAATCAATGGAATAAACAAAGAAACAAACATCCTGGAACTAACAGCAATTATAGCAAAGTCGCAGGATGCAAGGTGAATATACAGAAGTTAATTGTTTTTCCTATATACCATCCATGAGTAATTAGAATTTGAAGTGAAAAATTCAGTAACATTTACAAAGTGAATGAACCGTGCAGCTGAACCTGCAACCCCCACCTTGAGCCTTTGCATTTGCTGTTCCCTCTACCTAGAAGGCTTTTCTCTCAGGTGTCCACATGGCCAACTCCTTCACATCCTTCAAACAGTCGTTCAAAAAGTTATCATCCTGGAGGATTCTGGGAAGATGGCAAAGCAGAAACCATCAGGAATCAGTTTCCCCACCTAAGCAACAGTTGCACTGGCAAAATCTGTCTGATGTAACTATTTTGGAACTCTGGAGTCTATTGAAGGCTTCCAACTTTCAGGGGGAAGCCTTAGATAGGAAATTGCACTTGATCTTGGTCAGTTTCAACTCTTAGCACAGTAGCAGCTACCCACCCCTACCCCAAGACCAGTGTCAGTCACCTGTGCATGGGTTTCTGGAGCAGCTGGCATGCGGCTTGTGGGAGCCAGAGTGAATATCCACCAAATATCGAGGATCTTCCCCCTGATTGCTAAGTGCTGCTTCAGATCACAGAGGTGCAAAAAATGAGGGCAGCCTTTGTTGTTGCACTTCCCCCATTGTGGCAAGCCCTTCCCCTACTACCTGAAGTGACTTCCAGAGGATTTAAAGGGCTGACGCGCTTCCCCTTCTCCTTCATTTCTTTCTCTGGAAGGAAGCCAGACATTAGAGACGAAGACCTTCAAATCAATTTTATGTACAAGGGAAAGTTAGAAAGGGACTGTGCATGCCCAGGGAAAGGCCCAGGCTCAGAAAAGACCTGAGAAGAGCTTAAGGATGATCTTTGGTGCAGAGACAGGCTGCAATAATAGAAAAAACCCATAAAATAACCAAAAACAGTAAACCTCGGGGGAAGGGGAAGATTCCGATTTCCAGAGTTACAACATTATTAGATTCAAATGTCTAGTTTTCAACAAAAAAATCACAAAGCATACATAGAAACAGGGAAATATGGCCAATTCAAAGGAAAATTCAATAGAAAGTATTCCTGAAAAAGCCCTGATGGCAGGTATACTAGACAAAGACTTTAAAACAACTGTCTTCAATATGCTCAAAAACTAAAGGAAGACCTTGAGAAAAATCAAGAAAATGATGTATGAACAAAATGGAAATACCAATAAAGAGATAGAAAGAAATTCTGGAGCTGAAAACACAATAACTGAAATGAAAAATTCACCAGAGGGACTCAAAGGTAGATTTGAGCAGACAAAAGAAAGAATCAGCAAACTAGAAGATAAAACAACAGAAGCATTCGGTTTAAGGAACAGAACATAAAAAGATTAAAGAAAAGCAAACGGAGCCTAAGGAACCTGTTGGACAACACAAAAGACCGACATATACCTTATGGGAGATCTAGAAGAAAAAGAGAGAAAGGATCGGGAAAAATCTTTGAGGAAATAATGGCTAAAAACTTCCCAAATGTGATGAAAGACAAGAATATAAACATCCAAGAAGGTCAATAAGTTCCAAGTAAGATGAACTCATGGAGACCCACACTGGGACACATACTCAAATTCTGAAAAGCCCTAAGACAGAGAATCTTGAAAACAGCAGGAGAGAAGTGACTCATCACATACCAGGGATTCTCAGTAAGCATATTTCTCATCAGAAACTCAGGAGGCAGAAGACAGTGGGGTATTGACCACAATTAATGTTTTATTATCTTAGGATATCCAAAGTGAAAGAACTGTCAACCAAGAAGTTCATTTTCAGTAAAACTGTCCTTCAAAGAGCAAGGGAGAGCGGCGCCTGGGTGGTTCAGTTGCTTGAGCATCCAGCTCTTGATTTCGGCTCAGGTCACGATCTCACGGTTCATGAGATTGAGCTCCACATTGGGCTCCATGCTGACAGCACAGAGCGTATTGGGATTCTCTCTCTCCCTCCCTTTCTCTCTCTGCTCCTCCACTGCTTGTGCTTGTACTCTTTCTCTCTCTCAAAATAAATAAATAAAAATAAAAAAAAAAAACGAAAACAGAGCAGAGGAGGAATCAAGACATTTCCAGATAAACAAAAGCTGAGGGAGTGCATTTCCACTAGACCTGCATGGCAAGAAATGTTCAACATAATTGTGCAAGGTGAAAGGAAAGACGCCACTAGGAAGTAATTCCAAACCACGTGAAGAAATCTATCTCATTAAAGGTAGTAAGTGGGCAATTATAAATGCTAGTATTATCATAATAACAGTTTGTAAGTCTTTTTGTTTCTACATGTTTTAAGCGACTAGTGTTTGTAAAAGAATTTTTACACATGGGGGCACATAATGTGTAAAGATATAATTTTGTGATATCAGTGACCCTAAAGGGTGGGGACAGAGCCCTAAAAAACATAGAGGTTTTGTTTGCTGGTGGAAATTTAAATGAGTGTTATCATTTCAGGATGTTAAATGTAATCCTCCTGGTAGCCACAAAGGAAATAGGTATAGACCATACACAAAAGTAAATGAGAAAGGATTTAAGGGTTTAACTACAAAACAACAACAACAGCACAACTAAACACAGAAGACTAATGTATGTCATGAGAGACAGAAAAGCTAGGAGACATAGAGAATACAAATAGCAAAACGACAGAAGAAAGTTCCCCCCATCAGTAATTATACTTCATGTAAATGTATTAAACTTCCATTACAAGACAGAGGTTGCAGAGGTTGGCAGAATGGATAAAAACACATGATCCAACTATATGCTATCCATAAGAGACTCACTCTAGATCCAAAGGCAAAAATAGATGGAAAGGGAAAGGACGGAAAAAGATATCCATTTAAATGCTGACCAAATGAGAGCAGAGGTGACTCTACTGATACAGACAAGAATGGACTTTAAATCCAAAACGGTTGTGAGGGACAAATAAGGGCCTTATGTATAAAGGTTCAAACAAAAAGGTACAACAGTTATAAACATTTATACACCTACTAACAGACTGAAAATGTATGAAGCAAATACTGACAGAACCGAAGGGAGAAATACTTCTAACAGTTGGAGGCTGCAACACCCCTTTCTAAATAATGGATGAAACAATCAGACCGATCATATGGAAGGAAATAGAAGACTTGATACCATACATCAACAACATCTAACAGACATGTATGGGCCGGTCTAGTATCAACAGCATACACATTCTTTTCAAGCACATATGGGACATTTTATAGGATAGACCATATGTTGGACCACAAATTAAGTCTCAATAGATTTTATTTTATTTTTTCTTTAAATTTTATTTCTTTTGACAGAGAGAGAAAGAGAGCTCATGCATGTGGGTAAGCGGGGGAGGGGCAGAGAGAGAAGGAGAGATTCCCAAGCAGGCTGCTCACAGTCAGCACAGAGCCCAATGCCGAGCTCAGTCCCACAAACCATGAGATCGTGACCTGAGCCAGGATCAAAAATCGGATGCCTAATTGAGCTCCCCGCCCCCCCCCCCCCCCCCCCCCCCCGGGCACTCCAAGTCTCAATACATTTTAAAAGATACAAAGAATCTTCACCCACAACAGAATGAGATTAGAAATCAACAACAGAAGTAAACTGGAAAATTTACAGATTTGTGTAAATTAAACACACACTCTTAAAGAACCAGTGAATGAAAAAAGAAACACAAAGGGAATTAGAAAATACTTAGAAACAAATGAAAATGAAAACACACATACCAAAACTTGCGGGATGCAGTAAAACCAGTGTTAAGGGGGAAATGTATAGCCATACACACTTACATTTTTTAAAAAGGGATCTCAAACTGACGATCTAACTTTACAATTTCAGGAATTAGAAAAAGAAAAACAAACTAAACCCAAAACTAGCAAAAGGAAGGAAATAATAAAAATTAGAGCAGAGATAAATAAAAGAATATTAAAAAATAGAGGCAAATCAATGCAGAAAGATCAACGAAGTTGACAAAACTTTAGCTGTATGGATTAAGGAAAAAATAGAGAAGACTCAAGTTAGAAAAATCAGAAATGAAAGTAGGGACATTGTCAATTCTACAGAAATAAATGGACTATAAGAAAGAACTTATTAACAACAAATTAAATAACCTAGATGAAATGGACAAATTCCTCAAAACACAAAATCTACCAAGAATAAATCATGAAGAAATAGAAAATCTGAACAGGACTATAACTAGTAAGGAATCAACTATTCAAAAATGTTCCAATAAGTAAAAAATCAGGACCAGATGGCTTCACTGGTGAATTCTACCAAGCATTAAAGAAGAATTAACACCAGTTCTTCTTAAACTTTTGCAAAAATTTCAAGAGGAGGGAACACTTCCTACCTAACTCATCTAATGAGGCCGGCATTGCTCTGATATCAAAGCCAAAGACACTGCAAGAAAGGAAAACGATGCATCTAATATCCCTTATGACCACCGATGGAAAAATCCTCAACAAAATACTAGCAAACCAAATTCAGCAAAACATTATAAGGATTAGAGGCCATGACCAAGAGGAATTTATTCCTGGAATGTAAGGATGATTCGACGTACAAAAATCAATCAGCGTAAGTCATCACATTTACAGAACCAAGAAAAAACAAAACAAAACATGATCATCTCGATTGATGCAAAAAAGGCAAAAAAAAAAACAAAAAAAACCACACAACAACCTCAACACTCTTTCATGATAAAAAAACTCGACAAACTAGGAATAAAAGAAAACTATCTCATGATATGATATAATAAAAGTCATACGTGAAAAACCCACAGCAAACATTGTACTCAACACTAAAAGGCTGAAAGCTTTTCCTCTAAGATCTGGAACAAGGCAAGGATGTCCACTTTTGCTGCTTCTGTTAAAAATATACCGGAAGTTCTTGTCATAGCAATTAGACAAGAAAAAGAAACAGGCATCCAAATTGGAAAGAAAGAAGTACAATTGCTTCTGTTTGCAGATGATGCGATTTTATATGTAGTAAATCCTAAAGACTCCACCAAAAAAAAAAAGTTACAATAAGTGAATTCAGCAAAATAGCAGGATGCAGAGTCAGCACACAAAAATCAGTTGCATTTCCATACACCAACCATGAATAATCTGAAAAGGAAATTACAAAAACAATTCCACTTATAATAGCATCAGAATAATAAAATATTTAGAAATTAATCAAAGGGATAAAAGACATACAATGAAAACTACAAAATATTGCTGAAAGAAATTAAGGAGGACACAAAAAGAAGTACAGCCTATGTTCGTAAGTTGGAAGAGTTAAAAGTTGTTAAGCTGTCAGTACTATCCAAAGTGATCTAAAGAGTCAGTGTAATCCTTTTTACAATCTCCATGACATTTTCTGCAAAAATGGAAAAACACATTCTAAAGTTAACATGCAATCTCAAGGGACCCCAAATAGCCAAAGCAATCTTGAAAAAGAACAAAGCTGCAGAACTCATACTTCCTGGTTTCAAAACTCGTTACAAAGCTACGGTCCTCAACATAGTGTTAGTGGCATAAAGTGTCACACAGAGCAACAGGATAGAATGGAGAATAGCCCAGAAATAGTCTCACACATATGGTCAAATGACGTTTGACGAGGTCATCAAGACCATTCAGTGAGGAAAGGAAAGTCTTTTCAAGAAATGGTGCTGGGAACACTGGATGTCCATATTCAAAAGAATGAAGTTGGACTCTCATGTACAAAAAGTCACTCAAAGTGGATCAGAGATTGGAATGGAAGGCCCAACACGATAAAACTCTTCGAAGAGGCCGCCTGGGGGGGCTCAATCGGTTAAGCGTCCGACTCTTGGTTTCATCTCAGGTCATGATCTCACAGTTTGTGAGTTTGAGCCTCACATCAGGCTCTGCACTGAGACCACAGAGCCCACTTGGGATTTCTGTCTCCCTCTGTCTCTGCTCCTCCCCAGTTTACTCTCTCTCAAAAATAAAGAAATAAACATTCTTAAAAACCCTTAAACTCTTAGAAGAAAACTTAGGGTCAGAACTTCACAACATTGAGTTTGGTGATGAATTCTTGGATGTGACACCAAAAAGCACAGGCAACAAAAGAACAATAGAGAAATGAGACTTCATGGGAATTGAAATTTTTGTGCTTCAAAAGAGACTATTAACAGAGCAAAAAGGCAACCCACAGAAAATATATGTGATGAGGGATTAACATCCAGAACAGATAGAATTTCTAAAAGTCAACAATAAATAAAACAACCTCATTTAAAAATGGGCAAAGAACTTTGAATAGACATTTCTCCAAAGAAGATACACAAATGGCCCATAAGCACACGAGAGGATGCTCAACATCACTCATCATCAGGGAGATGTGAATCAAAACCACAAGGAGATACGACCTCACACCTGTTAGGACGACTACTATTTTTTAAATCTAATTTTTTAAATGGTTGTTTATTTTTGAGAGGTGGGGGAGAGGCAGAGAGAGAGGGCGACACAGAATCTGAAGCAGCTCCAGGCTCTGAGCTGTCAGCACAGAGCCCGATGCGGGGCTCGAACTCATGGACTGCAAGATCATGACCTGAGTCGAAGTTGGACGCTTAACCCACTGAGCCACCCAGGTGCCCCAGGATGGATGACTACTATTTTTTTTTTTTGACTACTATTTTTTTAAAAAAGAAATTAGGGGCCCCTGGCTGACTCAGTCTCTAGGGCATGCAGCTCGTGATCTCAGGATTGTGAGTTCGAGCCCCATGTTGGGTGTTGAGATTACGTTAATGCATAAACTTAATTTGTTTATTTGGGCAAAGGAAATTATTTACAGCGTCATTCACGATAACCAAAAGGTGGAAGTTACCCAAGTGTCCCATGAATAGATGAACAAAATGTGGTACAGCCATACAGTGGAATATCTTTCAGCCTTAAAAAGGAAGTTCTGACACCGGCTGCAACATGGATGACTCTAGAGGACATTTTGCTATGTGAAATAAGCCGGTCATAAAAAGACAAACACTGTAGGATTCCACTTACATGAGTACCTGTAAGTACCCAGAGTAGTCAGAATCGTGGTCAGAAAGCAGAATGGTTGCCCGAGGCCGGGGAGGGGGAGAAGGGTACGGTTTGATGGGTATCATTTCAGTTTCACCTTACGAAAAGAGTTCTGGAGGTGGATGGTGGTGGCGGTTGTATAACGTTAGGAATGTATACAATACTACTGAGCTTTACACGAAAAAATAGTTGAGATGGTAAATTTTATGTAATGTGTATTTTACCACAATTCTTAAAAAAAGGCTGTCTTCTCTGGGGCTCCTGGGCGGCTCAGCTGGTTAAGTGTCCAACTCTTGATCTCAGCTCAGATCATGATCTCGTGGTTTGTGAGATCGATCGAGCCCAGCATTGGGCTCTGCCCTGACAGTGTGAAGCCCGCTTGGGATTTTCCTCTGCCTCTCTCTCTGCCCCTCCCCTGCTTGCCCGTGCTCTCTCAATAAGTAAGTAAGTAAATAAATAAATACATGAACAAACTTTAAAAAATTAAAAATAAATAAAAATGGAAAGCTGTCTTCTCAGCGAGGCCAACCCTCCTTGACCTCCCTGTGATCCCTGCCGGTGCAAGTACTCCCTGTGTCCTCTTATGTTACCTCTAGTGTTTCTTACGGTGTAACATACAGTCTCCTTACTTCTTCGTCTCATGCACTGGATGTGCTTCTGCCTTAGTCGTGGCACACCCTGGCACACGGAAATGCTCAATAAGTATTTGTTTAGAATAGCTTTTTTAAATGTTTATTTTTGAGAGAGAGACACACACAGAATCCGAAGCAGGCTCCAGGCTCAAAACTGTCCGCACAGAGGCTGACATGGGACTTGAACTCATGGACCGCGAGATCATGACCTAAGCCGAAGTCGGACGCTTAACTGACTGAGCCACCCAGGCGCCCCTCGTTTATAATCGCTTTATTGAGACGTAAGTCACAAGCCATGCATCCCACTCACGTGGAGTGTGTAATTCAGGGATTTTCCTATATATTCACGAGGCTGTGCCACCATCACTGCTGTCTAACTGCAGCACATTGTGAAGATCTCAGACAGAAAACCCCTACCCACCAGCGGTCACCACCTGTAACCGCCAGGTCCCCCCAGCCCCCGGCAACCACGGATCCACTTTCTGCCTGTGGACACGTGTGAGTGGACACATACGGTGTGTGTGCTTTTGTGGCCGAGTCCTCTCGCTCGGCGTGATGTTCATGTAGCACGTAGCAGCCCTTCATTTCTGTCTCACTCTGTTTTTTCCCACCTTGCCATGTGGTTCTGCAGGCGTCTTTTGGTCAACTCACCTCAGACGTTGCCTGCTTTGTGAATCTTCCCAGATTTAGAGCACCACGATGCACTGTCCGACACAGGGCCACATCACTGCTTCGGAAGTAGACATGAGGCCTGCTAAGTCTTAAGGACTAAACTACTTGTTCTCCAAGATACGCATTCCTCGGTTCCTTCTACTACAGTTGACTTTCCGTTGTACCTGCTCCCGGAAGACACTGGGGCAGTAGATCCAAATCTCCTAGCCAGCACACCGGGAAGTCAAACCCATTTTACTCCTGCCACCAAGCGGTAAGAGGCCAGCATGACACCGATCCAGACTGGACGGACCAGACCCCAGAGGGCTGAGGGGCTCAGCTGCGCCTGTCCTTCCTGTGCATGAAGCTCAGCGCTTAACCTCCTCTTCAGGGTTCAGCATGCCTGCTTTTGCTGAGGATGTTTCCAAGCCCACGGTCAGGCTTTTTATGGGCCAGGTTCAAGGTTGTTTGAGCCACTTCCGGATCCGGCTGGTTGTCAGAATTACCTGTGGGTGTTTAAAACGTAGCGATGCCGGGGCCCCATCTCAGCCTAATGAACTAGAATCTCCGGGTTACGACCCAGGTCTCTGTATTTTGTAAATCTTAACAGGTTGAGAATCACCGTGCTGGCCTGTAGGCTCCTGGAGGGTAGGAGCCTGGAGTTCTCGCTCGGCCCCGTAGGGCCTGCTCCTGGCACGGGTCTGGCACAGGCAGAGTGCACAGGTGTGGATCAGAAGGATAAAGAGTGAACGGATTCAGTGAAAGAACAAACGGCTACATGCTGCAAAGATTTTTATAAAGCGGTTTTTTTACGTGGAGGTGAAATTCACATAACACAGATGCACCATTTTAAAGTAAACGACTTAATGGCATTTCGTATATGATAATGTTGTACAACCATGGCCTCTATCAAGTTCCAAAATATTTCCGTCGCCCTGAGAGAAGGCCCCGTACCCATTAAGCAGTTGCTCCTCGCTTCTGCTCCCTGGAACCCCTGGCTACCACGAATCTGCCTGTTGGCTCCACGAGTTTGCCTCTTCTGGACATTTCACTACATGGAATCACACAAGGTGTGTCTTTTGCACCTGATTTCTCTCACTGAGCATAATAATGTCAAGGTCCATCCACACTGTGGCACAGCTCAGCACACCGCTCCTTTTTGTGGCTGAGTAATAATCTCCTGTGTGAAGGACCACGTTCGTTACTCAGCTGTTCGCGGACACACGGAACACTTTCCACGCAGAGTCAGCTGGGAGGGGACTCGCCACACAAGATCACTCTCTGGCTCTGCTCTCCAATCTGACGCATGCTTTTCTTGCTTGCTCTGGGGCCTGTGGCCTTGCCTTCCCGTGGCTGTCTTGTGGCATGAAGGGGAGTGACTGCCACGTGTGGTATTTGCAGAGGCACAGAAGTTAGCTCAGCACGCGGCGTCTGAGGGAAGCCTCGCGTCCTCTTTCCAGAAAGCTCTATTTGTTTGAAGCTTCTCCAGTTGCTTTGATTTTAGCTCCAGACCCCGTGCTGTAGCCCAGGATCCTCCTCAAAAAGGCTAATAAGCACCCATTTGTCCTGGCACTTGGTGCCTATGAGCCTCTCTGTGGCCAAGCCTGCCTCACACTGGCAGCCGCGGGGGCGTGAGTCCCAGGTCTTCCGCGGGGGCCCTCACGGGGCTCTCAGGTCGCGCTCATCACCTGCCCCCCAGCCTGTGAGGAAGGGGATCCCACCAAGCTATTGCCTACAGGCTTTTGGCGCACAAACCCAAGACCCTGTTGAATGAGAACATCACAGGAAAACCTGAGCGAGATTCCCCGAGACCCCTCTTGTAGGATAAAGAAACCGTTTGTCCTCATTTCCTCTTGTCTTTACGATTCCTGTAGGTGTGAGGCCCCTGGAACTATTTGAAATTTAAGTGTGTAAGTCATATGTGGTGAAGTACACAACTCTTAAACATGCAGCTTACTGAATTCTAACATATGTGTACATCCATGTAATCCCTCCCCGAGCATACCGAGTGTCTGCAGCCCCCGAAAGCCTCCTCCGGTGGTTTCCCACCAGTGGGTTCCACCCCAAAGGCAACCATGTTCTGACCTCCGTCACCGTCCGCCAGTGCCGTCTGCTCTGGACTTCACTGAATGGGCTCGTCAGCACACGCACCTTGAGCCTGACTTCTCTCCCTCAGTGCTACGCCTCTGACATTCATCTGTGTGGTCGCATACAGTGCGGTTTGTTGTCGCATCGTTGTGTGGTGTTCCACTGTGTGTGACCGTCACGGTTCACTTACTTGCCACACAACACTGATGGGAACACCTGTCGTCGCGGTGGCCGCTCACCGAGGTGACACTGTATTGGCAGTGTTGCTGGCCTGGCTATCCCCAGCCCTGTCAGTGGGGAGGGGCCTTGACTCCTCCCATCTAACCCTCAGCCCCTAGCAGAGCAGACTGGCTGAGAAGTGCACCTGGGTCACGCACAGCCAGTCTGCAAGCTGGGTGGGACCTCAAGGGACCCCACCCCAGGGGGCAGAGGCAGTTAGCTTCTAAGTCCTGGGGTGCAGAGTGGGACCAAGTGAGAATCTGAACAGAGGCTCCCGGCCAGAGGCAGGGCAGTGACTGGCTGCACCTGTAGCTGCGGAGAAGATACTGCGTGAACAGAAGCTGGGAGGGGGTCAGGGGCCCGGCGGCATGCTCCGGGGTCCGAGTCCCTGTGGGCCTTGGGTCCATGCCCGATCCTCCCCAGTGGGTCCCTACAACTGACGGCCCTTCTCTGGAGCTGCCCTGGCCATGCCCTCGTACCTTGAGGGAAACAGTGTCCCCGGGCACCCCAAATCTTTGCGGAGGGTGAGGCCAGGTGTTCCTGGCGCCTCTGGTTTGCAGCCTCAAAGACCCTTCATTTTTCCCTCTGACACTCTCCCTTTCGGACTAATTTCCTTTTTGAAGATCAACTTCCCAAAATTAAGTCCACCCAAGTTCCCAAGTAAAATGAAAAGCCATTTTTCTTACAAATCTTATATGGACATAATTTAATATAAGGCATAAACTAATAAACTAAAGATCATATATTACGGCAGTAGCACAATAAAAAACAAGCCACTATAGGAGACAAATGAATGGTATTTTCGCCAAGGGGAAAAGAGAAACAGAAATGAGATGTGAGTTATATTCTGTGTATAAATAACTTTAAAGAGAAATAATAAAGGTGACGTCTGTAGCTCTCAGTATATTTGGGGAGAGATTATTTAATTGCAGTAAAATAAGAGGTGATAAGTTTCGCTGAAGCTTTGCATAATCAGAATTCAGTTAGTTTCCTGAGAAAGGCACAATAGGCGAGTATCATTTTATGGGATTTTTAAGATTTGGGAGATGTGCAACATTCGCTCCTTTTGGGGTGCCACGGGCTCCAGCGGGGCAGCTCTGCCTTCATCTGAAAGGTGGCACGTGGTCTTCGAAACTTCTTGTAAGGGCGCCTGGGTGGCTCAGTCGGTTGAGCATCCGGCTTCAGCTCAGGTCATAATCTCGAGGTTGGTGAGGTTGAGCCCCGAATCCAGCTCACTGCTGTCAGCACAGAGCCCACTTCGGATCCTCTGTTCCCCTCTCTCTTTGCCCCTACCCCACTCGTGCTCTCTCTCAAAAACAAAAGCATAAAAAAAAAATAAAGTTTCTTTTAAAATCTCATTAAGCAAAATACTGAGTGATAAAAAAAATAGAACTAACTGTTGATATGCCCAGCAGCCCGGACGGGCCTCCAGAGAATTACGCTGGGTGAGAAAAGCTGATCCCAGAAGGTTATACACCATGTGATTCCATTTATAG
Source organism: Acinonyx jubatus (assembly GCF_027475565.1). Lineage (NCBI taxonomy): Eukaryota > Metazoa > Chordata > Mammalia > Carnivora > Felidae > Acinonyx > Acinonyx jubatus. The sequence continues at coordinate 35,341,990 of NC_069398.1, read as the reverse complement.
GACGTTCTCGAAATGGAAAATTACAGAAATGGGAACGGACAAGAGGTTGCCAGGGTTGGGATTGGAGGGTGGTGGGTGTGGTTCTGAAACAAGGGACCCTTGTGGTGATGGATGTTCTGTATCTTGACCACGGTGACGGACACACGAACCCGCGCACGGACAAAACCCACGCGTCTAAGTGCGCGCACGCGCACAAGTGCGCAGACGTGAAATTGGGGAGAACTGAGTCAGACTGGCAGAGTGTCAGTGTCGACATACCAGTGTCCCGGCTGATACCACACTATGGTTTTGTGAGGTATTACTCTGGAAGTAACAAACTGCTGGCTAGGATCTCTCTGTAGTGTTTCTTGCAATTGCCCCACAGTAAACAGTTTCATTTAAAACAAGCAGGAAGAAACTTTCCTCAGAGTCAGCCCTGTCGGGCACCCACGTAAATGGTAAGGTAAGAAGGGAGGCCGGGACCGAGTCCCTCAGGCTCGGCCCTTGGTGCGTGCCTGGCGTCCACCGCCTGCGGCCCAGCTGTGCCGCCCGCGTGTGCACAGAGGCCCGGCTGCCGGGCTGGGCTGGTGGCAGACCCAAGGACGCTCCTTCCAGCTGCCAGTCCAGCTCTGTCGCGGGCCCAGGCTGCCACCCCGTACGTCTCAGATATCTTTAGGGCCCACTCAGGGTGGCACTTTTGCCAACGTTTCCAGCTTTGTTGCGATTAATTTGCTGTTGCCGTTAGGTTTGTTTGCTTGCTTTGTGGTGGCGGTGGCAGTAGAAGGAGGTGAGAGAGGAGAGGCGCTGGGGTCGGTCAGGTCAGGTCACAGTGCAGCCGGCAGGGCAGGGTGCCTCTCGGAGCTGACGGGCTTGTCTTGTGTCTCCCCGGAGACACAGGGGCGACTCACGGGAGCCGCAGGGAGTTTGGAAATGCAGAGACGCGTAAGGAAGAAAATGAAGATGAAAAGCACTCACCGGCCCACTGCCCAGAGAAACCCAGGGTTAGTGTGTCGGAGCATTTCCTTGCCTTAAAAACATTGTGTGTGGGTGAGTGCAAGATTCTGTTTTGATCCCCTCGTTTTTCACTCAACATTACCTTACGAATATTCTCCATGACCAAATTAAGGGTAATTTAGTGTCTTAGTGTGATCGCATGTGGCTATCCCAAACCCTTTCGAACCAACACCTTGCTCACTTGGTGGAGTTTTTGACTGTTTATTTCAGAATCCTGCTCTTCTGGAGACACCACTCAGGTGTGAATCCTCCTCAGAGATTTCTTTTTCCATCTAGTAAGCACAGCATTATGAAGAAAAGTCGAGAAAGGTATTTGCTTGCTGCCCACATCGTAAGACTCATCAGTGCAGTAACAGTTTTACTATTATATTCCCGCCCGGCTCAGTTTTATGTAGTGAAATTGGGGGTGTTTGTGCAAAACTTCCCTTTTGCAGGGAAAGGAACGGTTTGTGTCTGTGAATTTTATCTGGTTTTAAAAAGTTGTTTTTTAATGATCTCTTGGCGCATTTGTCTTAATTGCTGAGTCTGAGCGTGCTGAGGTTTTTATAGCTTCTTAAAACTGTTAGGAGACGCCATTGGACCTCTTGGTGGGGTCACACCAGTTCAGTGGTGAGACCCCTTTGATCAGGAACCCCCCAAAATTTAAACAGAAGCATGTAAGGGATTGTGGGACTTCAGGGGGCTGGCGGGGGGCAGGGGACTGCTGCTTCTCATTATGAGCTCTTGGGTGACATTTGATATTTTTACCGCGTGAATGTGTTACTTTGCATAAAAACCATGGGGAAAGATGCCTTCGGTTTGGTCTTGAAAGCCACAAGGGATAAATGTCCTTAGTTTACAGAAATGTAGGAAGGCTCCCGTTCCTTTCTCTTCCACGTAAAAGATGTAGGTTAGCGTGGTGGCCAGAGAAAGAAGATGTTTCTGGTACTCTCAGGAGCTCGGGCTGGCCTTTGATTTGAAAGCGAGCTGTGCCATCCCAGACCGACCTCCCTCCCCCATCGGTGGAGGGCCCATTAGATGGGGTGTTGTTTGTGCCCCGGGAGAGGTGCTGGTGTGCAGGGGGCTCAACCACAGTGCTCCTGTATCAAAGGAAGAGAATGCTGTCCTGGGTTTAAAGGAAATTGCATTAATGGATGAATGAATGCATTTAATTTAAAATTTCCCCATAGCGGTTTCTTGGACCCTGGATGCCTGCTACTACACCTTTGCTGCTGGCAAAGGTGTAGACATTCAGATGTGAGCCCCCGGGCCCCGGTCTTTGCCCATGTTCCACATCATGCCTTCCTTCCACATCTCAGCTTGAACATTAAATTTAATAAATAAGCTTAAGAAAATTATTTGTCTAGCTAAAAGGTGGTTTCTTGAAATATTTTTAAGTGAAGAGAACTATATGCATATCATATAGTAGTCTTTTCTGCATGTAGAATTGTTCTGGGTACCTATAATGGAATAAAATACATTTATAGTCCTAAGTATTCAACAGAATCATCATGCCCTCCAAAGTCTCTACGGTCTTAGGGCACTTGGTATTTGGTGAAAGACAGTGAATGCTCTTCTGTAACTTTCCCACGGTGACTCAGGGAATGAGCCCTTTGAAAAGATTGATCCTTCCCATAAAGCTCAGATGTATATTTCAGTGAGGGTCCATGTTGGTTCCCGACAGAGTTGGGAAGATTGCTTCCGGGGGCCTTCCTTCTCTCCCCTTTGGGTATCAGTGGCTCCGAATATACGGCTGCTTCCTCGACAGCCCCGACTCGCCACATCCAAACCCGAATTCTTAATCTTCCTCCTGAAAGCTGCCATTTCCCGTTCTTACCCATCTCGGCCAATGGTTAGCCTGATTGCCATGGCCAACCCCTGAGAGGCACTGACTCCTCACTCTTTCTCACTCGCCCTCCGGTGCCCTGTTGACAGTACCCCGAACCTGTTGGCTGCTCTCTGTCTCTGCCATCACTGTGACTCCCCGGTCCAGGCCACCGTCCCAACTCACGGCCTCCTCGCTGGACTTCCTGCTTCCGCTTTTACCTAGTAAAGACCATCTGCCATTACAACGGCCACCAAATCTAGAAATAAGATCACATCACTGGCCTGTTTAAAACTTCCCAGTGGCTTTATATCAGTCAAGTTCTAGCCAGCAAAACAGGCCCAACTTCAAGTGTGTATAACCAAGGGATTTAAGGTAGGGAGTTGTTCACACAGAGGGTGAGGCAATCTGGAGACAGCCCGCATAACATGGCAGGAATCCGTTGCCACCTCTAGTCCGGAGGGGCAAAAGGAGGAAGCTAGGGCGGCACTGAGGATCATCCATATTTCCTTCCCATGGCCACTACGGCCCCAGTACATAAAGCAGTGCCTGGCGTATAGGCGCTTAGTAAATGTTGGTCCGACGTTTGGTTGGACAGATGGATGGGCAGACAGACGGACGGATGGATGGACAGACGGACAGACAGGTCGGCTTTCCCACTTGGCATCTCCCTTCCAGATATCATGTATATATTTGGAAGGCCTGATGGTGGCCTCCTGCTTTCCTTAGGCAGTGGCCCTCCCCAGGGATCTCTGCCCAGGAACTATGTGGCCTCTGGTGTCAGACGTGTTTGAGTTTGAATCCTGAGTGCCCTCACCTCGCCGTATAAGCTTGGATGCTTCTGTTTCCTAGTCAGTCAAAGAGGGATCATAGTAATGATGGCCGCCTCACAGGGTTGATGTGAGCGGCCTCAGGCGCCAGTGTCCAGCTTCAGCGTGGGGCCGTGCCACAGGCACAGGTAAGTGTAAATTGGACAAACAGCCAGTTTGTGCCTCGGGAGCAGCTGCTGTGGTCCGGGCAACACCCCGTGGGCATCACAGAAGCTCCGTGGTGTTCTCTGCGTAGTCTTCTTTGCGGGACTTTGCAGAGCCAGCGGGCTGAGCATTTCAGAGCTGGGTACCATGGGGTGGCACTGTCGGCCAGCCGTTGGCCTCAGCATCCACACGCTCTGCCTGGATGCAGGCCCTCTGCCAAGTGAGTCTGTGCCGACAGGGCCCAAGTGGCCCTGTGATGGTCAGCCCAGATTTCTTTTAATGTTTACTTACTTATTCTGAGAGAGAGAGAGAGCTCTAGCTCTAGCAGGGAAGGGGCAGAGAGAGAGAGAGGGAGAGAGAGAGAGGGAGAGAGAGAATCCCAAGCAAGCTCTGCGCTGTCAGCACCAAGTCCAATGTGGGGCGTGAACCCACAAACCGTGAGATCGTGGTCGGACAAAACCAAAAGTCGGACAGTTAACTGACTGAGCCACACGGGCACCCCAGATTTTTAAATGTAAAAATCACACTGTTTTGGGTTGACTGTATAATTTAGCAATGTCTTCTAGGAACCGGACTGGATGTAGAACAGATCACTGAAATCTATCTAGCCAGTCAGTTTCACTACTTTGTGTTTTGGGAATGCAGCGAATGCGGTAAAACCAGACAGAATTCCTGGAACGTGTTCTCAAATGTGTCAGCTCTCCTGAGGAAAACCAATCGCACCTCTGTCTGGAGGTCTGAAGGCCCCACACCGGCCTGTGGATCTGGACCAGGACTTAGCCACTGCGGAGTTTGCTAGTGCATGGAGTGAGGTATTCAACCTCGACAAGTGGCCTCAACATTAAATAAAATTTTCGGAAGGAATTTTTCAGATTGAGAAATTGTTCATTTAAATGTTCACACTGAGAAGTGCCTGGCTGGCTCAGGCAATAGAGCGTGTGGCTCTTGATCTCGGGGTTGTGAGTTCAAGCCCCAGCTTGGGTGTAGAGATTCCTTAAAAATAAAATCTTTGAAAATTTTCAATAAATAAAATAAATAAAAAACAAACGTTCCCACTCATTTAATAACGACGATTCCTACCTTTTATCAGATGTTCAATAACTGCTTGACTCTCTCCCTAAGTGCTGTACTGTGTCCAGCCCCCCCCCCCCACCAAGCCCCGCGCATCGGCGCGATTTGATAGTGAAGGAAGCCCACCCTGGAAGGGGCCAAGTGACTTGCCAAGGCGTCTAGTCCAGGAAGAGTCTGAGCCAGAATCCCACCCGAGATGTCGGGCCCCAAAGTCTGCTGTTGGACACTGTGCACTGCCCCGGCCCAGAAGGTCACGTCAGCGGGAGGAAACTGCTGCCTCGCGCTTGGTGGCCAGACCTGGGGTTCGGCGTCGGGTCTCGTCAGTGTCTTCCACGTGCGTGGAGGGGATTTGGACAGTGGTTGCCACTTCCCGATGCGCTTTCTGTGGGGCCGCAAAGTGAAGGCAGGGGATGGTCGAGGTGGGACCGAAAGCCCCCAGAGCGTGGTGCAGTGTGCAGACTGCTTCCACGTCACTGAGGTCGGACGCTGAGCCCGTCCCCCTCACCCACCTGGCTTGCTTCTTCGGCCGGGAGCGGCGTGCAGCTCGGTGGCCTCCCTCCTGCAGGGGTCAGATCCCCGCACCTCCTGGTGAGGCTTTGCCAGCCACCCTGTCAGTTTCTAGGCCAAACACCCTGTTGTAATTTTCTTCATACTTTGTGCTGTTTGATATTTTCCTTTCTGTTTGAGTGGCTGTTTTCACTTTCCATCTCCTCTCCACTAAAATGCAAGTTATGGATGATCAGAAACTTTGCCGAGTCCGCCAGCCAATAGAAAGTTGTTCAGTGAACTATTAAATGAACTTCTCAAGTCAACAAAGCAAAATACCAGCGAGACCTCACAACCTGCAAAGAAGAGAATGGATGCCAATAACTTTAAACAAATGGCTGGAATTTAAGTGCAGAGTTAAATTCTGTTCAAGATTCACTGAGACTGTATAAACAGCTTGATTTGTCCTGCACTCTTTGATTGGCAACCTATTTGAATGGAGCTGGAAATCCTCAGCTTTTTAATAAAAATCTCACCAACAAAGAAAGGCTACCAGATACCTTTGGATTGGGCACCGGACCAACACGGCCGTGTTAGGCAGCCGCACTGTTGGCCATCTGGCCCGACTGCTCGGAGTTTCAGAGGCTGAAACGTTTCCACTGAAACCCAGCATAGACTGCTCTTCGTTGAGAGGAAGGAGGCAAGAGCAGGTTTTCCTGAGTGCCGGAAACGCCCTTCGGTAAAATGATGTCCAATCCAAACTCTAGTACCTTGGAGGGTAGTAAGATGTGCACACAAACCCTTGTAATGTGGGGAGATTACGGTGTCCATAAATATTTATGGGGCAGCCACAGCTTCTTAGGCAGAATACACAGGACATCTGCCACCAAGGCTGAAATACCCGCTGGATATTTCCGTCCGTAGACTCGAGGAACCTACTCATTTTTTACAAAGAAAGGTCGTGTTTTGAAGGTGAGTTTGGGGTCAGAGGGCTTATCTCCTTCTAATTCCCCACCTACTGAAACTGCCTGCCTCGAAGGTCTCACAAGACGCCCTCGCCCCACCGATTTCTAATCCCTCGCTGTCTCCCACCAGGAGGGGACTCCCATGTCTGGCCCTTGCCGGTCCTGGTGCGACGCCCTGCCTCACGGCTCCAGGGAGGCGTGCTGCGCGCAAGGAGAGGCGCGTGCCGGCTCGATCCCGGCACCTCCTTGGCCTGGAGCCCCCGGGAGGGCCGGGCGCTCGGTTCTTGAGTTTTGCTGGCACTTTGCCCACTTGCCGCGGAGTTCCCCGTGAGAAGTGCGGTCTTCCTCCTGTTGTTTCGGGCAGTTGTTTATACAGCGCTCCAGATACACATGGCACATGGAAGCAATTAAGGTAAAGACGTGAAGCGGGCCTGTCCCCCAGGGCTCCCGATCTGCCAATCTCCCGCTTCCAGGGAGGCCCCGCGTAGACAGGAGCCTCGTGACGTGAGGCTCACACGGAACAGGCACGGGGAGAGTACACTGTGCAGAGCACTTCTGTTTTGTCGCTTTTTAAGATTGGTTTTTAACGTCAGTTGATAGAAAACAGAAGCCCTTCCGTACAAAAATGAATCAGATTTGTAGCTGCTGCTGCTGGTGGAAACTCACACCGTGGCTTGGTAGCCATGCAGGCCGTGGCAGACATTTGCCGTCTCTCATCTAGAAACTGCCATAAACCGTCTGGTATGAGTGTGTCTTCACGGGTGCAAAAGAGAGACAGACGGGAGGCCTCAGGGAGCAAAGGTCGCAACATCATCCGTGATGGCTTCTCTCCATTCCTGTGCGTCACTGGCAGTTTGGTCCACCTGGAGGTGGCCACGCGGTGCGGCATGGGGACTCCACACACACTCTCTCGGTGACCGTGACTTGCCACCATTGCCCCCACCGAGCCGTTCTGGCCTTTTCACATTCGGTAGCGTGTGCATATGTGGCTTGTAAGTGTGCCGTGGCCACTAGCAACCAACACATCCTTCCTCTCTCTTCCCCCCGAACTGCCACGGGGGCGTTGTGCAGAGTGTGGCGAGAACAGAGGCACCCTGGTTGTCTTAGGCTCAGCCCTGAGGAGAAAAGACTAAACTCGAATCCAACAGAGCGTCATTAATGTGGAACAGTAGAAAAGGCGCCTACACTCTGCACCTACCACGGTCAAGTGGACTTCACGTACTGGACGTTGACTTGCTGTGCCGTTGAATGTGATTCCTTACAATGTGAAAATTTAACCAAGACAGGGTTGTGCAGGGTTGTGCAAGACAGGGTTACGCAACAGCAAGAAGCCACCTTATATTTAACCTGAAGGGGGCAGCAGCTTATTCTCTCCAAGGCTTGAAGCCCTATTTAGACCCAAGGGAGGGGGAGGGGGTCTTGCAACGTGAGTGTGTAAGTTATAGTAGCAGAGAGCAGATATATGGAGAGACCTGCCACATTCAGATTTTAGCAATGCTCATAAACCCTTTCTGATGACACATAATGGAGAGAAGAGAGCAGGGGATAAAATTTTGATAGCGATTTAGGCTGACTGAATGTGAACAGACTCGATTTAATATTCAGACTAGTCAAGTAATTTGCTCTGAACTCCAAAATAATAAATATAAATGTGAAGTAAATGGCATCAGGCCGGCCAGAGGCCCAGGGGAGAGTGCCATGCCGACCCAGGGTGGGGCCTCTCCTCTGTTTCTGCTTCAGACCCCTGACATTCGGGGCCGGGGCAGCCAGGCAAATGACCCTGAGACGGCACGCATGTGTTTCCACATCCCAACCTGGCAGCCCCTGGGCTTTGCCAGAGGTGTCTCCCTCTCCCTCTCCCTCTCCCTCTCCCTCTCCCTCTCCCTCTCCCTCTCCCTCTCCCTCTCCCTCTCCCTCTCCCCCTCTCTCTTTCTCTCTCTCTCTCTCTCTCACAATCACACACACACACACACACACACACACACACACACACACACTCTGGCTAAGCATGTCTGAGCACAATTCAGTTCCCAGTAACTCTGATTCTATGGACAAAGGGAAGCTTCTTGTAGTCAGGGATCAGGATTTTTTTTTCTGTGTGACGAGCCCAGGATTTATTTTGGCAAGTTCAAAAAGTAGTATGTGTTCTCATGAATTCCCAGGCATTGTCTGCCTCAACTGGGCTGGGCTGGAGCCCCCGGGTTCCAGCTTTCGTGACCTGTGCTCATTTAAAAAGATGATTTACAGCATCAATAAGAGAACAGCACAGAAGCAGACACAGTCAGCTGCATTTTAGTTTCAGAAAATAAGACGGTCTCTACGACACGACACAGTGACTTCATTTTAAATACTGCCCGTAGATTTCGGTATCACTTGAATATTTGAAAGAGAATTATGGGTGTTCACAGCATTCGTTGATCTAGGGCTCAAGGGTGGTGTGGGGAAAAAAATCCCGAAGTCTTGAAGGAGGATATTTTCAACATCTTTCTCCAACTGAAATCCAGCTGCTGTGTGTTCCCCCGGCCATGTTCCCAAAGCTTATTCATGTTCCACTGTCACGGCATCCCCAGGTCACCCACACTGCTGTCAACCACATCCCACTTGTGCTCCTCTAAACCAGTGTACTTGTCAGCTTACGTAAATACAGAATGAAGCTGTGAGTCACCACTACAAAATTATCCTTGTGGCTTTTGGGGCACGCGTAACTTTTAACACACTACTTGAATTACCGGTCTAAAATCGATCAGAATCTTGGCCCTCCTCCCGACCGAGACAAGGACCTCGGGTTGCCTCATTTGCAACCGCCGTCACCTTCGCTCCGTGTCACTGTCCGTGTCCGGCCCTTCCGGTGTCAGCATCTTTGCCGTAGACACCTTTGCCTCAAGCACTTTTTTCCATAGACATTTTCGCTGCATAACTAATTGGCCATAAGGCAATTTTGCCATAGAAGGTAAAAAAAATAATTGTTGACAGTTCAGTTTGACAGTTTGGTTCCATCAGACGGGTTCACAGTTTGGTCTCCATTGGTGCAGGACTCCCACTTTTATATTATATAGATCTTAGCCCTCCTGATGGTCTACACGGCCGCACGGGGTGTTCAGACCACATTTCCCGTGGAACTTTGGAACATCTGTCAGCAGAAATGTGACAGTTTGCCACGAACACACCACAGCGTGGATGGCTTTCACAGCGTAGCACAAAGCCCAGTTACAGTACACACCCTCGTATCTAGAAACTGGTGCCTCTCTTAACGAAGGAAGGAATTTTAGTGGAAAAGGCAGTGTGATGCCGGACAAGGAAGACAGACTGACAAGCAAAACAGTGCCCAATACCAAGAACAGAAGACGTGGAAGACAAGTCCACAAAATAAATCAGTCATTTGTCAGTATTGACCATGAATCTGCACCATACGTTTTGGTTTTTTTTTTTTTTTTTTTTAACGTTTATTTATTTTTGAGACAGGGAGAGACAGAGCATGAACAGGGGAGGGTCAGAGAGAGGGAGACACAGAATCTGAAACAGGCTCCAGGCTCTGAGCTGTCAGCCCAGAGCCCGACGCGGGGCTCGAACTCAGGGACCGTGAGATCATGACCTGAGCCGAAGTCGGCCGCTTAACTGACTGAGCCACCCAGGCACCCCATCTGCACCATACATTTTGAATGTGTTCAAATATCTTGTGTTTTGCAATAAAGTCTTGAATTTTTATTCATTTTTCGTGTTCCATTATGTCCTTTTTCACGAATGTCCCTCTTTTATCTTTTGTGATCTTGTATCTTTTGTATCTTTTATGGCAGCATTGCCTCACAGCCTGCTGTTTCTGTGGTGTCTGGAACCATCACTGCCCCCCAGAGTCGTGTTTCCATCTCGTTTCCAACCACCCAGTAAGCCCTTGGCATGATCACATGTTGGATCGTCAGTGCTTCTTGAGGTGTCGTCACGTTTGCTTTGTTAATTTCACTAATGCACCTTGTGTGTCACTTCTTCCTTCCAGAATTGCCTCATTTCCTTAGTTCTTTCAGCAAGGTCAGGTGGTGGTAAGTGTTCCTGTTGGAACATGTCTGTGTGTCTTCGTTTTACCTGGAGCTGGTTTAGCGAGGTGTGGACGGTTGTGCACTACAAGGTTCACGCAGCCTTTGGAAGATCTCGTTCCATCACGTCTTTGATTCTATTTTGCAGCTGAGAAGTCTGCTGTCCCTGCCCCTGGCTGTCGGTAACTGTTGCTGCCTCACTGACAGCTTGCAAGGTCATCTCTCTGTCTTTGGTAACCTGTGGTTTTCACTGTAACTTATTTAGTCAGGGATCTCTTTTATCCTGCTTGGGACTTAAGTCTTATGAATCCAGGAAGGTATAATTTAATCAGTTTTGTAAAATTCTCAGGCATTATCTCTGCCGTGTTGCCTCTATTTCTTTATCCTTAGAGGATGCCTGCGGGCTCCCTGCTGGGCCACTAACTCCTCCTGTGTCTCCATACCCCTGTCCTCAGCCTCTTGGTTCACACCCCCTTCTGTCACCTCTCCTTGTCCCCACCTTGCTTCCACGCGCAGTGATCACTGGAATCTTCTTTTCCTTCCTTGTTCTCTTTAGCCCTTTATTGCTCCCAATTACTGCACCCGAAACAATACCTTACTCACTGTGGAGGTGCAACCGACATGTGTTGATCGAATTTCATTTTTAAAAACATCAGGAACAAACACCCAGAAATCCACTACAGAACGTTTCCCTGGAGAACCTCACGAAACCAAACAGGATCACGTCTATAGAGTTCTCTTCTAGGCCCCTGTATCTTCGGTTGGCAGCCAGCCTGATCTCTTTTAGGCCTGTCCTAATTTATTTTTGGTCCCGTGCATGTGAGCTGGCGCTTATTTTCATAACTGCGTTTATGCTTCCAAGCCATGACAGACAAATCGTTGCCCTGGGCTCCCTCATGGCCCCGAGCTTCAGCTCACCTCCTGCCCGAAGGAGTAACTCACCCTCCAGCGGGCTCCAGTCTGTTCTCTGCAATTAGTTGTCTAGCAATTGAGCGAGCTTCTCGGGATGACTGTCTCTCAGAGCGACAACTGCAGATGCGGCGGGCGACGGCCTTTCTGAAGTCTGAGCGCCTGTGCGCACGGTAGGGAGTGGCGTTCGCTGTCTGTGAGCGTTTGGAGAGAAGCACAAGCCGCGGCGACACCACTTTCTTCCAGTCATGTTTGTAGCCAGTCGGCCGCTCCTGCCACATCCTGGCCCACGGGCTCCAAGAGGGAAGTTTGTGTCCCGGAGCACGGGAGAACCGATGAAAGAAAGCGTCTCTTTGCAACATTGCCGGCAACATCCGCCTCCGCTGGGCCGTGATTTCCGTGGAGTCCGGACCCCCCTCATTGCCGACATTCTAATGAGGCAGTTCGCTTGCTTTCGGAGCGTTGGAAACATCGGCTCGGAGCCTCCCGGCCCCTTCCCCTGAAAACCCTGGCATGAGCAGAAGGAGGCCGAGCTGAGGGAGGAGAGAGGGCTGCCAACCGAGCCTGAGTTTTCAGGGAGAAGCAGCGTTGCCACTTGGCTTCTTCTAAGTACGGCAACGACTCCGAGCTGTTCTTTGGGTGACACCGAGGGTGGGGGTCAGAGGGAGGGAAGAGAGGAACCCTTGCCCGCTGGCCAGTTGCCAGACTGAAGTGCAAACACCTGGGTGCCACTGTGGACGGGCGGCTGCACCTCGCGCGGGAGATGTCGCGCTCGTCCGGGAGAGGATTGCGAGACCGCACCGAAGACGGGCGGCCCGTGGCCCAGGTTGCCTCCGCCTGCGCGCTTTCTTCTCCACCCGCCTCCCAGGCCCTCTGCACCCTTGCCCGCCTGAGGGCTCGCTGCCAGCTCATCAGTCTGGCACCTTCTGCACCATACCTTGGCCCTGATTTCAATCATTCACGCCTCGCTGTCTTTACTAAAGTTCAGCGGAGGGAGACGCAGCTGGTTGGTACCTTCAGGTGATGGTCTAGGACTGTCGTGCCGTGGCCAGGTGGTGGAGGTAAAGCAAGAAGCGTCAGGCTGGCCGCGCTGCCCCCAACTGACAGCCACAGTCAGGAGAAGTCCGGAACGACGTGGTGGTGCCCCGTGGGTCAGAATGCCGCTGGCCGGGATGCCACAGGAAGTGAAGGCCACCCTCACGTCTGCTTAGTATTTATTGAGCTCCTGTCTCCCTTCGAGCGGGAGCACTTGCCGGGCACGCCCCTCCTCCCTCCTCCTGGGAGTCTGAGCTTGACTCTCTCCCTCTCCGGTTATGGGGTTTGGACGAAAGCAGGCCTGTCTCCGATGTGGCTCCCTTGCCCATTGCTAGTGCTGGGCACATTACCTAATCTGTCTGCTCGGGCGTCTCAATGTGTGAAACTGAGGGGTGGTAAAATGCATCTTTCCAGGGCATCAACAGGAGTGAAAGGGCCCGGCCCAGGACAGGCTGGCACTCTGCCCTCCTCCCCTTCGCCTGACCTTTGGTTGTGTATTGCTGGGTCTTTGCAGCTGGAGTGTTAGAAGATTTTAACATAGTTCAAAATGAAGCAGGTCTGGGGAAAAAAATAGATGTGGCCAATAGTGATAGCCCTCCTCTGCCGGAAGACATCCTCGGGTGACCTGACGCCCATTGTGACAACCACGTGCTGGCATCTTAGGAAATATCAAGCCACATGAAGAGCCGCGAAGGACCCTCCAGTCTGCGTCCCACATTCCTGCTCGGGCGGGCAGCTGCCGTCACCGGTCACCGACTCTGCACGTCCCGCCTTCAGTCCCCTAACTGGGCCGGAGGGGAGCAGATTGACCAGCAAAGACTGAAAGAGGAGAAATGTCTCGGGGCGGGTCCTCAAGGCCCCACGTGACCCCACCGCTCCACCCCCGGGGCAGACACCCGGAAGAACTGAGAACAAGCGCTCCAGACAGACACCTGTGCGCAGTGTTCGTGGTAGTGCACTGCGGGAAGGAGTGTGTCTGCGACGGACGACAGACGCGTGGAGACGAGGAGCGTGGTGTCCACACACACGGAGTATCACTCAGCCGTGGAAAGACACGAAGTTCTGACACTTGACAGCAGAGGCGAGCCTCAAAAACATGATGCCCAGTGAAAGACGCCAGACGCAAAGGCCACGTTTTCTCTGGGTCCAGTTCTGTGACATCCACAGAGACAGAAAGCAGATCAGTGGGTGCCAGGGGCCGGGGGGCGGGCTTCTTAGAGACGGAGTGTTCGGGAACCGGTCAGAGGCAGCGGGTACACAACACGCATAAATGATGTTCACTCTCACATGGTGAATTTCCCCTAAAAAACGCCCCCACAACGTCTCATAGAACCATACACCTTTCCAAAAAAAAACTTAAGGAAAAGAGCAAACTGTGTGTTTCTGTGTGAGAACCAATGAGCACGTAATCCAAGCAGAACTTCCCCTCAGCCGCTCCTGGACAAAGAGGAAACTTTTCTCTTGCTCTGAGATCCTACCGTGCCGGCGACCCTGCCCCCGTCACGGCCATTCCCTAGCCCAAACGTGCTTCTGCGGATCACGCCTGTGGAACTGCTCTCTTTCTGATTTGGCCTCTTTCACATTGGAAGTAATTTGGGATCAGCTCTAATATTTTTTGCTTTAGAAAAGTAGTAAAAATTAATTAATCTACAACCGCGCTGATAGCAAAAGTTAATAGAAATTTTAATAAAAATACAACCTCAATAAGCTTCTCTATTGTTCTAATAAATGCAGTAGTAGTTTAGAATCGTAGATAAAAAAAATTAATAAAACAGCTGAGGCTAGGGACCAGAAAGCTCAGATGAAGGGACAGTCTCTGCCCCACTTCCCCAGCCGCTGCGGGAAGAAGATGCCCGTGATGAGCGGTTTCCACTTGATGCTGTGCGTTGGAAATTTTCTTGAACATTTCACTAATTCTCCTTGTGTGATGGCCTTTTTTTTAATTATTCAGATATCTTTATCCAATATAAAGATGTCTTGTCGACAACTCTGATACCAAAATACAGTGATACATTCACAGAGAAAATAACTAGGGAGAGGGTTCTAAGAAAACCCAAAGACACACTTGGCTTTGAAGGCACGGGGAAAAGCGGGAGCTTTGAGTTCATGAGGCCCCCATCTCGGGCTGGCGTTCCCGGGCTCACGGCAGCCTGTTCCTCAGGGTAAGCAGACAGATCCCAGGCGCGGTGGACAGTCGGGTGAGAAGCGACGTCCCGGGACAGGCAGCCTGTTCGGGAATGGGCTGCACGCTGCAGAAGTGCTCGAGGCAGAGCCTGGGGCCCTGATGGTGGCCTGCTCAGGTCACAGGGTCTCTGCTGGCCTGGCCTCTGGGTGGAAACCAAATGGGAATGTCTTTGGTCACGTAGAGCTTGTTAGAAGGTGAGGGAAGTACGGAAACGAAAGAATAGGGAAGCGAAACGCATTTTAGTTGCTCTTCATGTAGCCAGCTTTCTTTGCTAAATTCCAGAACTAGAATTTAAATGAAGTCAATGTTGCCAGAAATCAGCATTCTGCTGTGCTGAGAATACCGGAGGTGGAGGAGAAGGTGTGCCCTGCAAGGCCCATTAAGGGGCTAAAGCGATAGAAAGGACGCCTGCAGACGGACCCCAGGGGATCACTAACTCTGCTCGCGCCTCCCCCCCACCCCCCCCAGGGCCCCTGCAGAGCAAGGGTCGCTGTAGCAGCACTGGCGGAGACATTGTTCCCCGGGCACTGGCACCAGCTTCCGGGGCGGTCCGGAGCCCTCCCTGCACTGTCCTTACTGCCTCTCCGGAGTGATGGGGCGAGGAGGGCTAGTCCGGAAGTAAGGCCTTGGGGCAGGAGGGAGAGCTGCAGGTGCCTGAGCGGCGCACCCCTCGGCTTGCTCCTTGTTCCACCCGCTGCCTGGACTCTGCCCGTCACTCACACCTGCCCTCGCGCGGGGGCCTCTGCGCCTGGGCATCTGCAGGGGCTCCATCTGTGGGGAGAGAGAGCAGCCGCTCCTGGGGAAAACCCGAGAAGTCTCTTAAAAATTATTATGGTAGGGGCACCTGGGTGGCTCCGTCAGTTGAGAGTCTGACTTCGCTTCAGGTCATGATCTCACAGTTGGTGTGTTCGAACCCGGCACGGGGCTCTGTGCCGACAGCTCCGAGCCTGCAGCCTGCTTCGGACTCTGTGTCTCCTCTCTGCCCTTCCCCCACCAGTGCTCTGCCTCCGTCTCTCTTTCTCTCTCTTTTTCTATCCCTCAAAAATAAACATTAAAAATGTTTTTAATTATTATGGTAAATTTCAACTGTGAACCAAAGTAGAGCTTTTGAGTCCCCACGTACCCATCACCAGCTTTTTATCCCTCCCCTCTACTGTTTTTTTCTTCATTGCAGAGAGATATGCATAGCATAAAAATTTACCATTTTAACTATTTTTAAGCGTATGATTCAGAGGCATTAAGCACATTCACACTGCTGTGCAACCATCATCACGGTCATCTCCAAAATGTTCCATATCCCCACACTGCAACTCTGTCCCCGTTACACACTGACCTCCACCTGCTCCCCCAGCCCACCCCCCACCTCCGCCCGTGTCTGTGTCTGGGAGTCTGACGACCTTGGGACCGTGTGTGAGTGGGTCCCAGTACATGTCCTCCCGTGTCTGAATCTGGCTCATCGGAGAACCTCATGTGAGCAGACGCATATGGTATCTGTCCTTTGGTGACAAATTTCACAAATGTATGATTTCACTTAGTGTAATGCCCTCCCCTGTTTCCAGATCTAAGAAGTCTTAGATCCCTAGAGAAGCTGGGGATCATCTCAAGCCGAAACTGCCTCTACTTTTCTTTAAAACAAAAGCACTGGTATTTCCAGCTCTGCCCACATGAGCACCTCTGGCCCCACTGCCAGCTCACCCTGCAGCAGAGTTGAGAAGGGGCGGGCCAGAGAGGTTGAGAGACTGCTCCAACATGACTCAGCAGCGGAAGGGACACGAGGGCTCGTGTTTTTACCCTGACACGGGGGCCACTGCCGCCCGCAAGGGAGGCTGGTTTCACTTCTGCAGGCCCAGCCTCTGCTCCGGAATGCGCTGGGCCCTGAGGTCCCCTGAGGACACTTGGGCCTCCGTGGGCCTCTTCTGGCAACTCACCCTGGCCCGTTTGACTGGTCAGAGTGGGAGTGGAGACCTCATCCCTACATCCCACTTCTTATTGGTCCCAGGAATCAGATAGGTCCTGCAGCCTCTAATCAGCCAAGTCAAGAGAAGGACTTAGGCTCTGCCTCCTACCGTCCCTAGAATGGCCTGTTCTGCCTGTGGGACGCTCTAAATAGTGTGTGGGACAGTCATCGGAGAGCCGGGGAAGGTAACAAAGGAGTTCTGAATGTGAGCTGGGGAGGCACTGGTGCTGGAAGGGCTCTTCGGGGGCTGGTCTGCCCCCACCAGGGTGAGTGAGCCCGACAGGCTGGGGCAGTTGTGCTCCTGGGACAGAAGTCCTCTCCCTGGGGTCTCCCGGGCTCACTGTTCTTGCCCACTGTTGTCTGTGTCTCTGGAAATGAAAGCTCACTCTTCTAATGAGAACAACAGCAAGCCACAATGAGCAGTCTCCTATGCTCCTGAGAGGGGCCTGGGGACACCCTGGTGGCCGGGATGGGAAAGCAGGTGAGGAAACATCCCCTCTGTGTCCTAGCCGTCATCCACAGTGACACTGGTAGGCTCCAGCCTGTGCTAATGGCTCTAACCAGTGTGCAGTTTCTCCTTGTAAACCGGCCACCTTGCTCCATGGATTTCTACGCCTGCCACTCTGGAACTCATGACTACTGTACTCACTAACTTAGAGGTAATTCAGACCGCCTTGAGTATTCTTCTTTTTCTCCTGGTGGATGGAACATAACTGACATCTGACTCTGTAGGAAAACCAAAGGCAGCAGGAGTAGGAGTCCTGTAACAATGCCTTTGCTTACGCGTGTCTCCAGTGCAATCTTGCCGCGCCGGCTGCTGTAAATCACAGGCAGGGACGAGCTCATGGCACTGGAGGGGCCTGGGTCAAAAGAAGCAGGAGGGAGGAGGCCATGGGCATCCGAGGGCCAGTTGCCGCTCCCCCGGCCTCAGTTTCTCTGTGTATAAAGTAGCTGGATGGGCTGTGCTGAGAATTAATTAACAAACGTCCGTTAGATACTCACAGGGTAGCTGCTCGCAGCTGCTAAGTGGTTCTAAATAATCGCAGCCCTCGAATGATGAGCCCATCGTGTCGTTGATCTGATGCATGAAAATGTTGTTATATGTCTTTTCACAAAGACTTTATTTAACAAGAGCTGATCTTTGCAATTTGGTTTATTTTCTGTATCCCTTTTAATTTCAGACTCATGGGTTATTAGCAGATAACTGCTCATTTCTGCTGTAAATCAAGAAAACACTCATTAGAAACCCAAAGCGGTGACTGCTAGGAGTTTGGGCTTGTAAAGAATGGGATAATGGCAAGATTTGGTGTTAAAAATAGGTTGAATTCAAAAGTATTTTTTGTTCAGAGAAAACAAAATGGCATTTTCTGAACTGAGCCTCTTAAATGCATTAAAATCCAAATCATACTTGACAAAGCACAGGGATGAGAGACGGCCGTCAGATTCAGATCGGGTGTTCACGACTGGGGAGAAAGGAAAGCGGGTTGGCCCTGCAGAGCCTCCCCGTTGACCACGCTGGGTGCCAAGCTGCCCACATGTTAGCATCTAGTGCTGTGGGGCTGAAGTGGAAGGAGAGCCACGGTCTGCGCCACGAAGCCGGCGCCCACAGATGCAGACAGACCACAGAGGGGTCAGAGGCGATTTTAAAAGCAAAGCTATAAACTCAGAAGAAAAAGGGTGCTGATTTCTAAAACATATGCTCTGGGCTGAGGACCAGCAGCCATAGAGTTTTCATCCCCTACTTCTGGCCCCCTGGTGACATTTTCTCCTTGTGTCTCCTAAGGAACGTGTTGATTCACAGAGAGAGTGTTTTCAGGCCTTACTCGCACATTTCTCATTTAAACACGCCTTTCCAGACCGGTAGAATTTCTTTTTGCAAAATTATCCTTGTCTAATCCATAGAGACGGAAAGTGGATTAGTGGTTGCCAGGGGCTGCGGGGGAGGGGTCGAGGATGGGGAGTGACTGCTAATGGGCACGGGGCTTCTTTGGGGAGCGATGACAATGTCCCAGAACTAGAGAATGGGGATGGTTACAAAATTCTGTGGATACACTAAAAACACTGAATTTCCCACTTCAGAGCGTGAATTCAGTGACGTGTCAATGATAACTCAATAAAGCAGTTACTTAAAAGAATATGCACCCCTCTTCTCGCTGGCCTAACTATAGGTACTGAGACCTTGAGTCCCCATGCTACACTGAGGGTACATAGGAACTAGCACCCACAGCCCAGCAGCTGCACGAGGACCCTGTAGTGAGGAAGGGGCTCTGAAATCCCTACTTGGCGGTGGCCCTGAGACCCTGCAGGTGAAGTGTAGGTCTGATAGATATTTAGGTCCACTTGGGGTTTGTAGTATGGTTTGTTTTTTGGTTTTGTTTTGCCTTAAGAGATGCATATGTTGCCAAACGCTGGAGACTCCATGCGTCAGACCTTGGGTTTGTATTCTAAAGTTTATCAGAAGGAGATAAAGGACTTGTACTTTTGATGCACTGTAAAATTGACCTATAAAGACTCCGTGGGAACAACTTTGTAATGTGTCTTTGGCTTTAGGCAAAAGAAGGGAGACAAGGTGGACCTTGTTGTCCCTGCACTTTGGGAACCACCAGAATCTCCAAAAGGAATGATAGTTCCCCTTGCACCAGCTCAGCAGTACAAAATAGTAAACCTCCCCAGAATTAGAGAGCTCTCCTCCTTCAACAGCAGGGATGGGGCCTGGGCAGGGAGAGGCCCGCTGCGGGAGTTCCTGCTGGAGGAGTTGTAGGAGACCTTGGGCAATTGTAATATGTCCATTCTTGTTTTCATGCAGTCTCTTTATTTAAAGCTCTCAGATTTTAACAAGAAGGTAACTAGGCAGAGATGGAACCTGGGACCCGTTTTACCTGGCTTGGACATGTAACGTCTCATCCTCCAGAGGACACTTTTGGTGTGTCCTAGGATGGCCTTGCAAGGGGCCATCGCCTTGCCACGGGATCAACATTTGTAAGGTAGAAAATGAGAGCAAGTAGGTTCCAAGTGAATAAAGAGGGGAGCTTTCCGGGGGCGCCTGGGTGGTTCAGTCGGTTAAGCGTCCAACTTCGGCTCAGGTCATGATCTCGCGGTCTGTGAGTTCGAGCCCCGCGTTGGGCTCTGTGCTGACAGCTCGGAGCTTGGAGCCTGCTTGGGATTCTGTGTCTCCCTCTCTCTCTGCCCCGCCCCCACTCACACTCCGTCTTGTGCTATCAAAAAATGAATAAACGCTAAAAAAATTTTTTAAAGGGGCGCCTGGGTGGCTCAGTTGGTTAAGTGTCCGACTTCCGGTCAGGTCATGATCTCACATCCGTGGGTTCAAGCCCCATATCAGTCTCTGCGCTGACAGCTCAGAGCCTGGACCCTGCTTCGGATTCTGTGTCTCCCTCTCTCTCTGCCCCTCCCCGGCTGGCACTCTCTCCCTCTCAAAAATAAATAAACATTAAAAAATTAAAAAAAAAATTTAAAAAGAGGGGAGCTTTTCAGGAGACTGGCGTCAGGGCCACACTGATCATCAGTGTGCGTGTGAGGGCATCTTAGCATTGGCGGGCCCCTGCCCCCTGCTGTCACTGCAATTCCCATGTTGGAGAGAGGTGACCCTCCGGTGGCCTGTGTGGACAACTCTTTAGCAATAGGCCACCTTCTTCCTGCCACACAGGTCAGAATACGGTGTTCCTGGGAGAGGACCGTCCCAGAAGAGTGAGGACAGACCATAGCTGCAGAACGCAAGCGGGAAGGGCCTGGCCTCCACAGTTACCTGTCCCAGCCGCCATCTGAGAGCTGCGAGCAAGTCCCAGTGGCGGGGAGCAGCACACAGAAGCATGGGCAGCATTTCTGAGGGCAGCCTGGCTCCTCACAGGAGTGGCTTGGCCTCCCTGAACCCTGGCTGGCACAGGACAAATTCAGATGCCACCTGGGGAGCTGGCCCCTGGGTGGGCCCTCCTCCTGGGCTGGGGACTGTGCGCAGGAAGGCATTTGCGGTAGGCCTGGCTCCGAGGTCTGCTCCCCGCAGCCAGCACCCCCAGAAGAGTGGGTGCGCTCCCAGGACGGTGAGCCAGGGGTTCCCTCTCCCGGAGGAAAATGGAGTCAGGAGGAGAGACAGCCCTGGCCTAGGAACAGGTTACTGGTCTTTGTTTATCGGGCCTCGGGGACGGCCTGCCTCTCTCCTCCCAGCCGCGTTTTCTCTCTGCTTGCCAGTTTCACGTCCAGGCGGGGACGCGCGGGGGGGGGGGGGGGGGTACTGAGGGCGGATTAGCTCCCGCCCCCGCCCGGTGGGCGGCCGTTCCCGCGGCGGCAGCTGCGCTGCGGCCCTGCCAAGGGCAGCGTGGGCCCTAGTCCCCGCTCTACTGAGGGCGGAATCGGCTCGGACACGACGACTTCCTCTGCTTCTCATCAAGGCCGATTCCGCCCCGCGCCGTCGGGCCGCCGGGCCGGGCTGAGCGGGCCGCGGCCGCAGGGTCAGCGGCGCACAATGGAGGGGCTCGCGCGCCGGTGCCGTTTCAGGGCTTTGTTGCCGGAGCCTCGTGCCGATGGGTTAATGGGGCAGAAGAGATCGGCGGAGGGCGACAGAAGTGGTCTTTGAAAGAGGGTGTCAGTACAGGGCAGCGAGACAAAGGCCAAAACACACACGGGCGGAGAGGGACAGATGGGGACGGGCGAGGGAAAACAATTATGCCGCGAGTGCGGGGGCGGGGCGCGACTCCATCATTTCCCGGTTAACCAGGCCGGGCCGACGCCGCCCCGCGCCCCCTCCCCACCCCGGGGCCTGTCCCCAGCCGCCACCTTGCCCCTGGGCTCCCAACCACAGCCTCCCCGCGCCTAGGGAGGGACGGAAGAGGGGTGGGGGGATGAGTGGACGGATGAGCCCCTTTCCCCATAAGCAACCGCGCGGCCGAACCCCGGTCGGCCGGGCCGGGCGCCCCGCAGCTTCCCGCAGGACAGCCCCTCCCGGGCCACGCTCTCCCGAGCCGGTCGGCGGAGCCCAGCGGCGCAGGACCGGCCGCCGACTGCGAGCCGCGCGCAACCCGGGCCGGCCGCCAGGCGGCGCTGCCTCCCTCCCAGCCGCCGGCCGCGCTCTGCAAACCGAGGCTGCTTAATTAACGTGCAAATTGAGTAGATTAAATGACTCTAAATAATTAGCCACAGATCCTATAAACAGGATAACATATTTAATTAAGCAGCGATATAGATTTTGGAAACTGTTAATGTATTTTTAGAATGGCTGCTTAGATCTTTCACTTTTCCCCCCTAACTTCAAACATGTAACTACAGCCCTTGGTACGTGGATAAATATCTGGAAACAAGATTATGCCTGTTAACTTCAACTAATAGAAATGTTGGTTTAACGGGAGCTTGCACAGCCCCGGCGTTGGCGCCACTCTCGGGGCCGGATGCGCGCTCGGCCGAGCTGGGGGGCCGCTTCTGTTTGGCTTTGCTGTGAGGGGGTGCTGTGTGCGCCCGAGGTCCTTGACAGAGAGGCCAGGCGACGCAGAATGAGGGGGGACAGGAGAAGGCAAGTGAAAATACAATCCAATTTCATTATATCAATCACATTTAATTGGCAATTTGTACAAGCAA